>NC_073303.1:328283115-328900928 GCF_027595985.1 Sorex araneus
AAGCTTTTTAATAAATATTGTCTCATGAAGTGTGTAGAGTGGCCTTGGATGGTGGTTTATTTTTAGCCCGTTCACATATATTTAAATTTTTAATTCCACATATATGCAACCCTCAGTTTCTTCATTTATCTGTCAAAAAATTTAGATTCTTTCTATATTGTGGCTATTATAATTTTTTTCAAAGAATATGGGTACTTTTTGAAGAAAAAATTATCAAAGAATATTGGTATTTAATATACCAATTTTAATCTCTTACTCTTGATTGATAACAATGGTCTAGTCTCAAAATCTTTGCTCTGTTACTTTGAGTCTTTCCCAGACATGTCTCCAGAATGAGCATAGGACTTGTGCCATTTCATGCATAGATGTCGGTAGTATGGCCATTCAGTACAGAAGACAAAGCTGTAGGTATTATAATGGTACACAGGGATAAGTGCTGCAACTATAAACAGATTAACAAATTAGAATGTGATGCTTATACTTTAAACCAGGTATTTGGAGATTTTCTGATAAAATAACTGATACAGTGAACTGGACAAAAGGGAAGAAACCAGAAAGAAATGTGATAAAAAAAATTCCAAGCAAAGAGACTAAGTGTGTCAGTGTACAAGTATCTTCTCCATGAAACTTAGTGTATTTAAACAAGTCTTTCTAGAATACATACCTAGAAGTTAAATTGTATTTCACGATCACGATCACGATATCCCGTTAATCACTGATTTCTCTGGCGGGCTCAGTAACATCTTATTTCGTCCTTTCCCTGAGATCTTAGAAGTCTATCTCAACTCAGCCCTCCTAAGATGTTGGACTGGGGTCACTTCAGGGTCAGGGGAATGAGATCTAGCTTGTTACTGGATTTAGCATATGAATACACCATGGGAAGCTTGCAAGGCTGTCCCATGTGAGCAGGAAACTCTCAGAGGATTGCCAGTTTCTCCCAGAGGGAGAAGTAGGCTAAAGATATCTTCTGAGAGCTTGCTTTTAAGTCTCTTTGGATGTTGGCCGTTGATGGAATTACACACACCTGGGTTCCTCTGCTGGTACCTTCATGCATGAGGCCTGTCTGAACGTGTGGAGAGGGGCCTCCAGCATGGCTGCAGCTAGGTTCCGGTGGTCTTTGGCCACCGGGAGCTCTTCTTGGGGTGGGGAGGGAAGCTGGAGCCCATCCCCTCTGAGGGGCCCCGGGGAAGACAGCCAGGCGTGCGGGCAAGTGACTCTCTGCATCACTCTCTTCTGAGAGCTTGCTTTTAAGTCTCTCTGGATGTTGGCCGTTGATGGGATTATAAACACTGGTTCCTCTGCTGGTACCTTCATGCATGAGGCCTATCCAAACGTGTATTTAGTATTTACTTGTATTTAGTAATATAAATTCTAATAAAATCAGTGAATTTATGCATTTTTGAAAACAATACTTAATTTTTTTATACCTGTGAGCTTTATTGCATGGTTTAGTTTACCTGAACAACTGTGTTTTAGTTCCTCTGTACTGGGTTTAATTTTTTTTTAATTTTATTGAATCACCATGAGATAGTTACAAGCTTTCATGTTTGGATTACAATCTCACAAGGATCAAAAACCCATCCCTCCACAATTGCACATTCCCACCATCGATAACCCTGTATACCCCCGCTTCCCACCCTCTCCCTGCCTCTATGGCAGCCAATATTACCCATACTTTCTCTCTACTTTGGGGCATTATGGATTGCACACAGACACTCAGAGGTCATCATGTTTGTTCCATTATCTACTTTCAGCATGCATCTCCCATCCCAACTGGTTCCTCCAGCCATCATTTTCATAGTGATCCCTTCTCTATTCCATCTGCCTTCTCCCTCCGCTCATGAAGCAGTCTTCTAACTATGGGGCAATCCTCCTGGCCCTTGTATCTACTGTCCTTGGGTGTCAGCCTCATGTGATGTGATTCTATACTCCACAAATGAGTGCAGTCCTTCTATGTCTGTCCCTCTCTTTCTGACTCATTTCACTTAGCATGATACTCTCCATGTCTATCCATTTATAAGAAAATCTCATGATTTTATCTCTCCTAAAAGCTGCATAGAATTCCATTGTGTAGATGTACCAAAGTTTCTTTAACCAGTTATCTGTTTTAGGGCACTGTTTCCAGATTTTGGCTATTGTGAACAGTGCTGCAATGAACATATAGGTACAGATGTCATTTCTACTGTGCTTTTTTGCATCCTCGAGATATTTCCCAGAAGTGGTATTGCAGGGTCATATGGAAGCTCAATTTCTAGTTTTTGAAGGACTGTTTATATTGTTTTCCAGAAAGGCTGGACCAGTCGGTATTCCCACCAACAGTGAAGGAGCATCCCTTTTCCCCCACATCCATGCCAGCACTGGTTGCTTTTGTTCTTTTGAATGTGTGCCAGTCTCTGTGGTGTGAGATGATATCTCATTGTTGTTTTGATTTGCATCTCCCTGATGACTAGCGATGTGGAGTATTTTTTCATGTGCCTTTTGGCCATTTGTGTTTCTTTTTTGAGGAAATTTCTGTTCATTTTTTCTCCCCACTTTTTGGTGAGGTTGGAGGTTTTTTTTTCTTATACAATTCTACTAGTGGCTTGTATATCCTGGATATTAATCCATTATCAGATGGGTATTGGGTAAATATTCTTTCCCATTCTTTGGGCTCTTTCTGCCATACTTAATTTTGAAGTGATTTATGAAGCATGAAGCTGCATGCTTCCGGGACCTTGCTTTTAAGTCTCTGGATGCTGGCCGAGGATGGG
Source organism: Sorex araneus (assembly GCF_027595985.1). Taxonomy (NCBI): domain Eukaryota; kingdom Metazoa; phylum Chordata; class Mammalia; order Eulipotyphla; family Soricidae; genus Sorex; species Sorex araneus. The sequence goes on from NC_073303.1 coordinate 328,285,866, forward strand.
ATTACACGGCACTGGGGGCAGTCCCTGGGTGTGACCGCCTAGCTACTGGGAAATGGGAAATCTGGGCGGAGGAGGCCCAGTCCCGATCCGAGAAGCCTTGGAGGTCTCAGCCCCAGGTCCCACACACCTGGGTTCCTCTGCTGGTACCTTCATGCATGAGGCTCGTCTGAACGTGTGGAGAGGGGTCTTGAGCATGGCTGTGGCTAGGTTCCTGAGATCTTTGGCTGCTGGGAGCTCTGCTCGGGGTGGGGAGGGAAGCTGGAGCCCATTCCCTCCAAGGGGCCCCGGGGAAGACAGCCAATTGCGCAGACAAGAGACTCTGCATCGCTCTCTTCTGGGAGCTTGCGGGGGAGGGGGGTTGGGTGGGGGGGGGAGAAGCAAGCTTGAAATGATATAAAACTTTTTTTTTTTACTTTTTGGGTCACACCCAGCGATGCACAGGGGTTACTCCTGGCTTTGCACTCAGGATTTACTCCTAGTGGTGCTCAGAGAACCATATGGGATGCTGGGAATAGAACCTGCGTGCAAGGTAAACACCTACTCGCTGTGCTGTTGCTCCAGCCCTGATAAAAAACATTTTAACAATATTCTTCTTTATCATAGAAATGAGTAAAGGCCTTATTGTACATATTACATTCTGATCCCTTCAAAACCTAAATTTGTAAGTGACTTTTGCCTGTTAACTCAGTAAAGATTTATTCCAGAGAGAAGGATCAGAAATTCCTATGTAATGGGGAACATGGACAGTTAATTAATATTGGTTTTTATGGAAACCATAGAAAGTTTAGAAAGAGTCAGTGGTAAAAAAAAATTTCTATGTTCCTGGCATTCTTATTACTGTTTGTGCTGAAATTATATCAGCTTAGCACACTGGAAACTTCTTTCTTGCTCAGATGAAGGTAGTTTTGGTGTTCTGCTCCAACTGGAGTGATAGCACAGCCGGTAGGGGGTTTGCCTTGCACACGGCTGACCCAGTTCAATTCCTCCATCCCTTTCAGAGAGCCCAGCAAGCTACTGAGAGTATCCCGCCCGTACCAGCCCACACGGCAGAGCCTGGCAAACTACCCGTGGAGTATTGGATATGTCAAAAGCAGTAACAATAAGTCTCACAATGGAGACAATACTGGTGCCCGCTTGAGGAAATCAATGAACAACGAGAGGGAGTACAGTGCTACAGGAAACCGACTCCTCAGGTTTTCTATGCTGCTGCAGCCAGGACTTTGAGCGGAATGGAGGAGCCACACAAACTTCTACCTGCCTTGCTTTAAGTGCTATTTTATTAGCTAATGCTTGCCATATGGTTCCAAATAACTGCAAAGGGACTTGGAAATTGTGACCACCCCATATGTTAGGCAGAAGAAACAGTATAGTAAACGCCAATTGTGTCTTTGCCTGCGCAGCTTCCCTTCGCAGTTTTCTACTCCTACTCTAACAGAGGAGATAGATGGAGCCGAGTAGTTGGTAAGGAACAAAAAAAAAGATATGTGAAGAATGAAGAAACTATCATGGCTTCCAGCCTCAGCCTGCTCTAGAACCCGGTGTCTAAATCACACCAAAGATATAGAAGAGGTTTTTATCTAAGATTATTTAACATCAGATTGGGCTTTTTGATCACTTGAATGTTTCTTGTGACTGTATCTATAATGCTTCTATATCTATAAAATATTATATGAATTTGATCATAAACTTTATATAAACTATGCACTCCTCACCGCACTTGCTTTTAATTGAGATGGTAGGTGTGAAAACCTCACCTGAGACCTAGGTGTTGTCTTCCTGGTGTTTTGATTACAAAGAATCCTGAAACCCTGGATAACTCAAACAAGTTTTGATTAAAAACGCTAGTATTTCCTCCCAAAATCCTGAAGATACCATAAAAATTGCGTGCATTGCAAAACAGATGTCCAGCTAACAGTGGCAGATTCTTCACACAGCTACTCTTTGTGGTATTTTTGGAAAATCCTCCAAATTATTAACTGTAGAATTTAGTCAGCTCACTATGCTTTTAATTACACTGATATTGTTGTTGGGTGCCCTGGACCAAAAAAGAGGCTCACAGTAAAAAATTCAGACACTTTGCAGAAAATTAGTTAGCATTTTTATGGCATTCAAAGAGTGACATTGAGATTGTGCAAAGTTTGAGTGAAACAAAAGAAAATATTTGTGAAAGGGTAATCAGATGGGAAGGAGACAAAAGTATTCAACAGGCCATCATATTTTTTTAAAAAGTCACAGTTATGTGTGAATAGATCATGTTTGACTAGAATATGATCACTCTATCACTGTCATCCCATTGCTCATCGATTTGCTTGAGTGGGCACCAGTAATGTCTCCATTATGAGACTTGTTGTTACTAGTTTTGGCATATCCAATATGCCACAGGTAGCTTTCCAGGCTCTGCCGTGTGGGAGGGATACTCTCAGTAGCTCGCCAGGCTGTCCGAGAGGGGTGGAGAAATCCAACCCAGGTTGACTGCATGTAAGGCAAATGCCTTACCTGTTGTGCTATTGCTCCAGCCCTAGAATATGATAATCTACAGAATTCTAAAGATTTGCTTTAGATTCTGTTTCTAAGACTAGGTTCAGGAATAGACCTATTTCTGATGGATTAATAAGAGGATGGCTCATTTTTATGATTTGACCTCTGCATAATTTTTTATTTCCTTGTGATAGTACTAATAGCTACAGATTTTCTGATGATTAGTAAGCAGTTATTATTTGATGAGATTATTGCCTTCTGTTCAAGTGAATGTGCTATTGATACTGAAACTATGATTAATGAAGTGTTTTCTATTCATTGTTTTCCTTTTCATCTGAGGTCTGGGAAGAATGAACCTACAGATTGGACTGAAAGTTATATAATACCAGTATAATGTTATATCATATCAGTAAAATTATAAATACAATAACTTATTCAGTGGACATTGTGATAGTCGGCTGGCAATTTAGTATATGGGACTTGGGCCCAAAGCTCTTTAGCACCCTTTATCAGAAAGATCACCCTCAGTTATCTTTCACAGTGCCATCAGGGATGGGAGTGTCACTTGTGAAGCATAAGCCAACACCACTGCGGAGGATGACCCAGATTTTATAGGTTCAAAATTTGTGTGTCCTCCTTCTCCTATTCATATACTGAAGCCTAAATCCTGATGAAATGATGCCTTTGGTATCAATGACGTTCTAAGAAGAAACTTGAGTGTGTGTGTGTGTATGTGTGTGTGCGTGTGTGTGCCATGTAAATCATGTGTAGACACAGTAGAGCAATGGTCCAATAGAAAACCAAAAAGAGAACCCTTACCAGGACTCAAATGGACCAGCACTTTGATCTTGGATTCTTGATCTTGGATTTGCCAGCCTCCAGTAAGAAATGTGTTTCTTTTTGTAAACTGCTCAGTCTATGGTGTTTTTGTTTTAGAAACTTGAACTTATTGAGACAACTAGTGCATTTTTTAATAATCATTTTGGTTCACAGAACTTTGCAGATGACCTGCCTCCTTACAATCAAATTTTTCAGCTGCTGTGAGATTTACATGATTCCTCCAATGTGGATGTCCTCCACTCCAATATCACTGTATCATTGTCATATGTTGTTTATAAATTTGCTCTAGTGGGAACCAGTAACATCTCCATTTATCTCTGTTGCATGCTTGTCTAGCCCAATGGCATATTGGGGACTCTTTCAGGGTCAGGGGAATGAGGATTGTCATTGTTACTGTTTTGGGCATATCAAGTACGCCACAGGTAGCTTGCCAGTGGGTAATATATTGCCATGCGGATATATATATATATATATATCTGTAAAATATATGCTTCCCTCTAAGATTGGTTGCCTCCTACTTTTAACCCCATCAAATGTGGTGTTATATTCTTGGAGTATGGGTGGTGTGAGGTATGAGTTGTCGTGCAGTCCAGAAATACGTTCACTCATGGGTGAGGTTTGGCCCAAGCATGTGGAGAGTGGCTGTGAGCATGGTGGTGGTTGAGTTCTGGAGGTTTTCGACACCTGAGGCTGGGTCCCTTGGGGCTGGGAGGGCTCTCACTCGCACCACTCTGGGGCACCCCAAATGAAACAGCCTGGTGTAGGGTCCTACTCTAATATATCCTCAAGAAACATTGGAACAAGAACCTATGAAATATAGACGCTTTACCTTTCCACGGCTCCTTTTATGTTGCACTTCTGAATTCACTAAGAGATGTAGGTGGTTGTATTTCAAAGAACTTGCCAGTCTTTTGAAGAAACTTGACTACAGCTCACTCATGAGTGTGGGTCATGGTTCTATCTCATTTCAAAGCCGATTCTAGGTGCCAGAGAGATAATATCCCAGGTAAGGTACTTATCTTGCACTCACCTAACCCAGATTTGACCACTGGCACCATATATTGTCCCCTGAACTCTGCCAGTGATACATAAGCACAAAGTTAGGAGTAAGCCCTAAGAACATCTGGGTGTGACCCCTCAAATAAATTAAAAAACAAGCTGAGTTTTAAAATATCTAAATCAAGCTACTGTCATCATATCAAAGTGCACACATGGGACTTTTCTGCTATATATACAAAAAACACAGATAATGTGATTTTTCTTTATACACACACATACACACATTAGCTTAAGTTAATCATGAAAACAATAGTACTACAAATAGCAGATTCTGTAGGGAATAATAAGCAAGAATTCTGTAAGAAATAACAAAATAAGCATAAGAAATTATATAGTTAGTGAGAGGTAGAAATGAGAGTCAATGCAGATTTTAGGAACCCTGGCCTAGTGTAGTGTCTAATTAGCATGGAATCTTCTGTTTGCTTTAAGAACAACAAATTTAAAAGCTGAAAATAAAAATGGTTTGTTACCATCTTCAGTACCATTGAAGGCTTAACTCTCATTACTCACTTTCAGTTCATGATCCACCTGTTTGAGTCCTTTCCAGGGTCATTTTACAAGATCCTGCTTGTCTGAAAATACTGAGGCACTTGCTTCATATTTTGACTCAAGTTATGATGGAGTTATTCTTTTGATTTTACATCTTCAGGCATGGTTTCAGGTCTCTTGCCACTCTAAGCCCTAACTGTACACCATTCAGTCCTCCACAATGTTCTGTAGCCTGCTAAGAGTTCTTGACCTAGTAATCTTTCTCTGTATGTATGTGATCATGGGGCATGCCAGCTCTACATCAGTTGCAGATAACCTGGTAACAATTGTAGTCAGGAAACTTCTTACTTGCATAATTCTCACTCCTATTTCGGTTTCTCCAATTCCTTCTGATTTATAAAGACTTTTAGCTTAAAATATTAATTAAAATAGAATGACAGAGAGTGTGTATGTGAGAGAGACACAGAGAGAGAGAGAGAGAGATAGAGAGAGAGGAGAGAATGCATACATATTAAGTCCCTAAGATGGAATACTTGGACAGTACTATTAAAATTTTTATGTATATGCAAAACTCAGAGGGTTTTATTAAAATGAATATTCTAATATAGGACTGTGATTGATCCTGAGGTTCTACATTTTTGGTAAGATTCTACATTTCTCTTCGTTGTTTGTTTTGGGACCACATCTAGTGATGTTCAGAGCTTACTCCTGGTGGGCGCTGGGGACCGTATGGCATGCCCCAGATCAAACCTATGTTGGCTGTATGCAAGGCAAGTCCTTACCCACTGTACTATTACTCTGACTCATCCTCTTAGATAATTTAATAGGGAAATAATTATCCTCTCAGTACAAATTGTTTTCAGGAAATTCAATATTCACATGTAAAAAAAGAATAAAGTTGGACTACAAAGTTATTACAAAGAAAAATTAACTCAAAATGGTTCAAAAGCCTAAGTTCAAAAGCTAAAACTTAAAGATCAAAGAAAAAAATTAGTAACTTCAAAACCTGGAGTTTGACTTGAAACAATTTCTTAGATCATCAGCAAGTTAAAAAATAGTTGGACTATTAGTAGCTGAATAAATAGCAGTACTCCTATGTTATTAAAAAAATTGTTGGACTCTGTAAGATTTATTTACAAAAAAAATAAATTCTTTTGTTTCAAGACACTAGTAAGAGTAAAAGGACAACCCACTAAATGAGAAAAATAGTTTATAATATATTAATATATAAATAAAATAATACATTCTGTTAAGGATTTAATATGTAAGAATTTCTACAATTCAACTTGAGATAGACAATCCAATTAAACATAGGAGAAAACAGAATAGAAATTTTTGCAAGGCTACACAACGTGCAATAAGCATAAAATCAATGCTATGCATCACTAATAAAGAGAAAAAAGCATATGAAAACCACAATGAGATTCAACTCTAAACCTAGGATTATCATAACTATGGAAAAGGAAGAGTTGGTGAATATAAGAAAAAATTGTAAATCTTACATTTTACTGGTGTGTGTATAAGGTTTTTTAGCAGTGCTGGGAAATAGTTTGATTTAATTCTTTAAGAAGTAATTTAGGGACGAGGGGGAGGGGGAGTTAGAGAGAAAGAGAAAGAGAGAAAGAGAAAGAGAGGAGTGTATACATATTAAGATACTTGCCTTACAAGTGGCAAATACCAGTTTGATCTTCAGCACAAAACCGAAAATAAGACCTGAGCACAACCAGGTATGGCCCAAATCCTCACCCTTCGCCATAAAAGTTTTTCAGGTTTTTATTTACTCCAGAAACTCTATTATTTAGTATATACTTCAAGAATTGAAACAAATATTTAAGAAATAATGTACAAGAATTCATTGAAATTCTATTCACAATTTCCAAAAGATAAAACTAATTTAAATATCAACTGATTAATAAATAATGTATCCTACAATGTAACATAATTCAACCATAAAATAATGAAATAATGATCTATCCTATAACTTGGATAAAACTTGAAAACACTTTAGGTAAAAAAAGTCAGATATAAGGGACACACTTTGATTTCTGCAAAATATCCAGCAGAAGTAAGCCCATGGGTACAAGAAGTATATTAGTAATGGCTGGGGATCGAGAGGTAGGAAGAAGTAAGTACTAATGCTTGTGTGATTCCTGTATGCAAATATATACTCAACAGGAAAATGTTCCAGAACTAGCTAGTGTTGATGATGATCGGCCAACATTGTAAATGCTTACAATGTATTGAATTGTTAAAATATACATAACATAAAATTCATTTTATGCTATGAATATTTTATTGATTAATTGAATTGTTTGAATTGTTTTTTGATTTATTCAAATCAAAATTGATGATTGTATTGTTAAAATATGCATAATAGAAAATTCATTTTTGTTATGAATATTTTGATTAATTTTTGGTGGCTCCTAAGCAGTGCTCAGGTGGTCCAAAGCAATACTTGGTTAACAAAGGCAGAGAGTTCCAAGGTAGGGCCCAAGGACACAGGGGCTTCTCTGGCTCTCAGGTCCATCCAAACACCAGGACCGTCCCTAGCAATGCTTAGGGTCTTCCAGTTCTGTACTCAGAGGTGCTTGAGGGGGGGAAGGGCAGAAGGGATGGATTTGTTGGCATTTTAACTCAGTTCTGCTGAGCTATTTCCCTGGCCTGTGTGTGCATATGTACTTTTCCATAATCAGAAAAGGAATTTGTCAAATTTTTCTCTCAGGATTGGGCCCTGTGTTTCTCTGTGAGTTGGAGTTAGTTCCAGTCAAATAATGTAATTATTCTTCTCTGCATGAAAGCAGCTAAGCATTCCAACTAGCTCAACATTTGTATGGCTTTCAAGACTGACAAGTATAGTGTGGGTTCAAGATGTAACCAGCCATTTCTGACACCCACCCCATGCTGTTTGGGGTGGGGCCTGGGGCACATGCTTCCCCGGGAGTAAATACTTCTGTGCACCACCAGCTCTTTCTGTTGTGCTGTCAAAACTTGTACAAATACTGAGACCTTAATTTCAGTTACCATTTCAAAAAAATAACAGGGATTCTTGAAGTAGAAAAAGAATGAAAATAGAGCCGGGGTCACAGTACAATAGGTGGGGTGCTTGCCTTGCACTTGGCTTACTCAGTTTGGATTCCCAGCACCCCACATAGTCTCCCTGAGTCCCACCAACAAGTGATCCCTAAGTTCAGAACCAGGAGGAAGCCCTGAGCACCACTGAATGTGGTCCATTAACCAAAAAAGAAAAAAAGAAAAATGCTCAAATAATGATGGGAGATTTCAAGAGAACACAGAAGCAAGTTTAAAAATTTTTTGAAATCAGTGCAGTTTGGATGCCAAAGTAGAGCATCCTATCCCAAAAAGGAATTTGTAGAACACATATGCTAATGCAATAAATTATAAGAAAGTAATTTATTAAAACAGGGTCAGGGCAGAGAAAGTTCAGGGCTTCAGTTGCCTCCTTTGCATGTGACTGACCCTAGTTCAATCCCTGGCACCGCATATGTTCTCCCCAAGCATCCCCTGTGGCCACTTTTGAGTACAGAGACAGGAATAGCCTCTGAGCACCACTGGGGTTTGACCCCAACCTCCCCCAGCAAGAAATTTACATAAATAAACAATGAGTAATTTTAACATTAGGGAAACCTCTTTGTTAGAGTAGAACACATCCAAAATGAACCAACCATTTGTAAATACCATGGTTAACAATTAATCCAAAAATAAAATTAATGGATATTAAAACAATTGAATAAAAAGGGGTTTCTTTTTGGGGGGGGTTAAGTTGGGGCGAGTTTCCAAGTGGTAATCAGAGAACCTGATGGTTCGTTCCATCAGTAAATCGTGGCCACTGGCCAGCAGTTTTGATTCAAAGGCCCAATTAGTTCGTGCTGCTCAGGCCCTGTGTGGTGCCAAGGTTACTGAGATTGTCTCAACAGTGTTTGGGGCTGTTGAGCTGAACCCAGCGATGCTCCAGAAACCATGTGGTTTTAGTAGTTGATGACATACCAGCCATGCCCCAAATCCCTATATTGTCTCTCCAATTCCTTGAATAAAATTTTAATGGGAAATAGAATATTTATAACATCTCAAAATATCTTCTCAGATATTAATTATTAATTCAAATGGTTAAATGGAAAATTTACCCAGAGAAACTTACAGATGCCACTTCAAAAGTGAAGAAAGTAAATACCATCAATGATGGGGTAAACTTGACAATATTGTCTTCTATTATAAAGTGCCACCAGTCTATTGTAAAGTCCACTAGCCCTGCAGTGTGACAAGGTCCACACATGGGGAAGGACATTCAAGGAATGTTTCTTCCTGGAACAAGACAATGTCCTCCAGCCCCCCCTCCCTCCAATCCCCAATTCTCGAAATCAGTATACTCGTAATATGTGCATTGTGGCTAATCTGTATGTTTAGTCCTGGGAGTTCCAGAAAAATGATGATTTTCAGCCCTTGTAAAATATGTGACAGGATATAAACTAGGTGGGTCTGTGAGGAAATTTATGAATGGATTATAGACAAATGAATTCACATTTATACAAACACGTAACAATGCATTAGGCAATCAGAAAGTGGAAGATAAAATAGAAACTAAAAAGCCCCCTGTGGATCCCAAACTAGGAAGTGTGTAGTGCCCACCATAATGACTAACATGTGACACATTGAACCTTTGGCAAAGAATAAGGTGCAGCAGGCCACTGCAGTTTGTTAAATATAAAACAAAAGGTTGATCTTATAAGGCAAATTAGAACCTGGAATCATTGGTGGGGAAAGAGTTGGTTACAGTTTAACAAAAAAGAACAAAAGGACCTGGATATCCTAAAAGCCTTAAAACGCATCCTAGGATATGAAACAAAAAATATTATTCAAAATATAGTTATATAAATTAATGTCTAGTGAATCCTTGTTTCATAATTTGATGCAATTTATGAGTTGTATTTGTAAACCCTGCATGCTATGCTTGAGCAACTTATTTTTAATTCTGTGCAACCACAACATGCAAGACAGAAAGCTTCTTGCCTAGTGTCCAGCTGTATTAAAGTCATAAGTTAGATGCGTACATAGAAAATGAATATAAATATAGACACAAATGGACTAAAGCAGAGATCTCCTTCAACACCTGAAAAAGTTTGTTCCTGTTCTTTTGCTGACTCTACCAGCCCACCTTCAGGGGTCCTGAACCTTTGAAATAGCTGGACTGTGGCAGTAAAGCACTGAAGAAATGTCCAAAAGAATTAAGCCAAGGACAACCAAATGGAAACATGAACCCGACTCAAAGTGGTTGCAGAGCATTGTGTTCAGTAGGCAGTGACAAAGACAATGAGAGAGACACGCCCACCAAATGTGAAGTGATCCTCAACCAGATGTTGCAGGATGCTACAAAGAACATTGCTGATCTAATTTAAACATGACTGATGATGTTATTACTCTATGTTGATTTTTGAAATTGATGATTTTTAAATGATTTAAAAATTGTATTTAGAATTAGCCAGCTGGAACAGTTAGACGATCCCAATTTTGTTGGCAGCATCTAAGGCATCATAGTCAGGAACCAGCCAAACACATGCTGTCTTCTCTCCATCAGGCCTAATAAGGATGCTGACCGTGGCCACATCAGCACCCGAGAGCTTCTTCATGGCCTGTTTTATCTGGTGCCTGCTGGCCTTGAGAGTTGTTACCTCCTGTCTTCTCCACGGCTGACTCAGTGATCAGAGGGAACATGATGGCACAGTGGTCAATCCTGTTTCTTCTGGTGGCTCTTCCAAGGGTATTTGTGTTGGCTTCCCAGCTGCAGTGGTTTAGGTCTTTGGAAGGTGGGTGATGTGCGGATCTTCTGTGGCTCTGGACGCCTTTCAGCACTGCTTTATTAGCCTTCAGGACTTTGGCTTCAGCTTTGAGGGAACTGGGGCTTCCTTCTTGGCTTTCAGTGCCATCTTTATGAAAAGAGTCTGATATTTATAATTTTATCATAACTCTGTAAGATTCTTTTCTTAGGCGATGGTTGCCAGCTACTTAGGAATTATCAGGGGAGAAACATCATATTGCCAGCAACTCATAATTAGTATTTTTATCCATAATTAGTTTTATATGTTAATAGTAATAGTAATAATCATAATACACATTGTATGTGATAATACATATATAGAAGAAAAATACTATCAATTTGCAATCTAGGTTTTGTGGTGTGTGTCTGTGTGTGTGTGTATAACTGCATTGTATTTTTTCCTGTACATTTGAAGTTTTTCTGGATGAAGTTTTAGAAATTCTTTTTATCCCTACTCACACCCAACACACATTCCCAATTTCTAGAACTTATTCCTGCAAAGAGCTGGAGTGATAGTGCAGTGGGTAGGCGTTCGCCTTGCACGCAGCCAACTCCGGTTCCATTCCTCTGCCCCTTTCGGAGAGCCTGGCAAACTACCGAGAGTATTTTGCCCACATGGCAGAGCCTGGCAAGCTACCCGTGGCATATTCGATATGCCAAAAACAGTAACAAGAAATCTCACGATGGAGATGCTACTGGTGCCTGCTTGAGCAAATCGATGAGCAACGGGGTGACAGTGACAGTGATTCCTGCGAAATTAAGTAGCAAGTGATGAGTGATGGCAGCAACTCTTAGGTCCCTTCTAACTCTTTGTAAATGCATCTTCATTTGCTCATAAGGATAAAATCAGCCCTGGTAGGGGGCTGAAGCAATAGCACAGCGGTTAGGACATTTGTCTTGCACAAGGCCGCCTGGGTTCAAATCCCAGCATCCCATATGTTCCCCTGAACACCGCCAGGGGTAATTCCTGAGTGCAGAGCCAGGAGTAACCTCTGTGTATTGCCAGTTTTGATCCAAAGAGAAAAAAAAATTGCCCTGGTTCAATCAAGGTCTGAAGCATGCACTCTGCAACTCCATACAAACACATAGCAGTAGATCTCCCTTGCTAAGCATTTCATGCTTGATGGACTGGACCAAGTAAATTAGGGTTGTGAGGAAGATTGGTGATGGAGATATTTTGTCACCTATAATTCGAGGTAGATGGTCTCATTTTAAACACTGAGCTGGACCCACTCAGCTGAGCTGGTGAGTACAGAGCTTGAAGGAGACAGTAGGCTATAGAGATTAAACAATGTGGTGGCAGGTCTGACAGTTGTGTCTTATGACATGCCTATCTCTACCATCGCCACAGGCCCCAAACCAAATACCTTCCTGGCATAGTTAACGTCTTATGTGCTAGAAGATAATATTCTTAGTTGCTCATTACTGTGAACTGAAGATATATTACCAAGGGTTTCTGTGGAGCTATAGGTTCAAATAGGAAGATGATAAATATGCTTAGTTGTATAAGTTTTTTTTATCTACTATCAGAGAGTTTGGCTTCAGCTGTCCAACTCTGCTTCAAGGACAACCAAACTGTTAATGTTTAGCATAACTTAGTTCTTAAAAATTACAGGAAAACCTCAAAACATTAAACTTTTAAAAATGAGAGTTTTGTATTTTATGCAACTTCCTTTATTTTGGAGGAATCCATTCTTTGGCAGGTGCAAATAATAGAAAACAAGGGAATTATCCTGGGAGTGGGAATTATGCTCCCCCTTTCCCCCAACAACAAAACCTGCTGAATAATTTATTTGACTGAATCATCAGCCTCCCAAATTCTACTTCATTAGATATCAATACATCTTTTCTCTTTTAAAGTAATGTGAATTCAACGTGTAGCTAATAATTAAAATTGGTATGAGAGTATTGATTTGTTCCCTGGGATATGCTTTTCACTAGCAGGTATTGGAAAGATGATTCTTATAGTTCATTGATTCCTGCTTTATTTGAGTTTACAGCTATCAAACCTGTATTAATGTGTGTTTGTTAGTAAGATCACACATAGGGGTGTGCAGGAGAGATAGGTGCTCATGTACTCACATACATTTTAAAAATGGAAAAGTTAAGCTGAGCATTTGTTGCTCTTCATGGATGCTAATAAAAATATCCAGGTTTGATGCTGTACTACCCACTATGCTAGTCATCAAATTAAATAAAATGCAAGTATCAGAAGAGAGAAGTGTTCATGTGGCTAAAGCCTAAACTTTTTTAATGTACAAGGATTTTCAAATATTTTTTCTGTCCTTAAGAATGAGTCTTCTATGGGGGTGGTGGGAGGGATACTGGGAACATTGGTGGAGGAGAATGGGCACTGGTGGAGGGATGAGTAAACGATCACTGTATGACTGAAATGCAAACACGAAAGTCCATCAGTTTGTAACTGTACCTCATGGTGATTTACTAATAAAAAATTTTAAAAAATAAATAAATTTAAGAAAAAAGAATGAGTCTTCTACCACTAGTGGTTGTTTCAAACATGGAAAGCTTGGGTCAGAAAGATAGTACTTGCCTTGCACACCACAGACCCCTGCCACAGTTTGCCCGGCACTTCATATGGTCCCTTGAGAACTGCCAGGCATGATCCCTGAGCACAGAACCTGAGTTTCTCACTTTCTCTTGTGTTCTCTCTGTGTATATATCCTCATTAATGAAAGTTTTTGTGGGAAATTTTTTGTGGGGAGAGACATTATTGATGTGTGGGGTTGAGGGAAGCTGGCTTGACCTTCAATTCTAACACTCATTTTGTTACACACACATTTTGGATATTTTTCCACTATAGACTTTAAGTCAAAGTAGCTGAGACCAGAGAGACTTCTGATTGTAGCCATAGGTGGAAAATAAATTCATCCTTCCTTTCTATGCTCTAGGCTCTAAAAATTATTTAAGAAACTGACAAAGTTTACATAAGACAAAGATTAATATTTTAACCGCTTTAAAAGTATATAGTTTAGGGGGTTTAGTTCTTATGTTGACTGAGGAAATCTTCTAAAAGTCATTAATTTATATTGATATTTTTATTTTTAACTCATATTTAACTATCAGTGCATAAATGATTTTATTACATGCTTTACTGTAGAACATAGATTAAATATTTAAAAACTATAGTTTAAAAATTTTTTATTATTAAATTTTTTAATTTTTATTTTTTTATTGAATCACCATAAAAAAATTACAAAGCTTTCAGGTTTAAGTCTCAGTCTTACAATGATCAAACCCCCATCCCTTCACCAGTGCACATGTTCCACCACCAAGAGCCCCAGTATACTCCCCCCACCTGTGTGGCTAATGATCTTCACTTTATTCTCTCTATACTTTGAATACATTCAATATTTCAACAGAAAACTCACTATTATTATTTGTAATTTTCCCCCAACAATCAAACCTGCTGAAAAGGCATCATTTGATAGTTTGTTTTCCATTGCTGAGAATGAAGATTATATGAGCTCGTGCAATTTTGGATTTCTGATATTTTAGTAATTAAGTCCAGAGAGATTTCTTCCAGAAGTCACCGAAAGAAAAGGTCAAGAGAGAAGAAACTTTTCCCTCGTGGGACGGCATGGTGTTGTAGCTCAGTTCACAGTCTAGATGCATTTCTATAAGAAGCCACTGGGTGCCAAAAGTGGTTAGTAGGCCTCCGGGATCATAGTCTTTTAGGAGCAGAGGAGCCGTTTTGTGTGCGGCCGCTCTGGATCTCTTCTGGGTGGAGAGTGTGCCGGTAGCATCCCCCATCCAGAGATCTCCTACGAGTCACCTATTATTAATATTTTAATCACTGTGAGATATAGTTACAAAACTTTCCTGTTTGAGCTTCAGTCATATAAGATTGATCACCCAACCCTCCACCAGTGCACATCTTCCACTACCAATGTCCCCAGTATCTCCTCTCCCCTTCCCCCTGCATCTATTGCAGAAAATCTCCCCCATACTCTCTTTTGTATTACTTGTTATAAATAGCATATGATGTCGCACGGCCATGACAGTGATCACATGCTCCTGAAATTCTCAGATTTTAGATAATTAGGGTCTGGAGAAATCTCTGCAGTGAACTGTTTGGTTCGGAGATTCCTTTGTGTGTCTCTGGATCATGGCTCATTAAGGAGCTCAGGTAGCAGCTGGAGATAGTTTGTGAGCATGACCTCCAGGGTGCCATGGGGATGGGGGATGAGAAGGACTGGCCCATCCCCTATCCCTTGAGACCTGGAGTTTGCTATAACTGAACTCGTGTACCTGCACTTCTCATTGGGTTCTGGAAGTTGCTGGCTGCCCAGGGTTTTTTTTTTTTTCTTTTTGGGTCACACCTGGCAATGCACAGGGGTTACTCCTGGCTCTGCACTCAGGAATCACCCCTGGCGGTGCTCAGAGGACCATATGGGATGCTGGGAATCGAACCCGGTTGGCCGCATGCAAGGCAAACGCCCTACCCGCTGTGCTATCACTCCAGCCCATGCCCAGGGTTTTTGGGGACCAGGTGGATGGATGACATCTGCCCCTATCTGAAGCAACATGCTGAAGTCAGCCTGGCTTAAAGTCTGGAGGCATCTCTGCAGTGAGCTGCTCAGTTTGGAGATTCTTTTGTGTGTCTCTGGACCATGGCCATTAAAGAGCTTAAGTAGCATCCAGCAGCTGGAGGCAATTTATGGGCATGACCTCCAGGGTCCCATAGGGACAGGGGTGGGGGGGTGGGAGGGGGAGATGAGAAGAACAATCCCTTGAGGCCCAGGAAAACTATGTTTTAATATTACTTTTACAATGGCTTGGTGAACGTTAGGCTTTCTTTCTTTCTTTCTTTCTTTCTTTCTTTCTTTCTTTCTTTCTTTCTTTCTTTCTTTCTTTCTTTCTTTCTTTCTTTCTTTCTTTCTTTCTTTCTTTCTTTCTTTCTTTCTTTCTTTCTTTCTCTCTCTCTCTTTCTTTCTTTCTTTCTTTCTTTCTACATTGAAGTAAAATTGTCTTCTGAGTGTTTTATAGATACTCTTTCATACCTCTTCAAAATATATGCCACCACACCCATTACTCAACTATTGGTATTCCTTCCGTCCTTTATGATCTCTCCTTTTCCACATCATAACTTCAGCTCTGTGGCCTGAGTCCAATGGTTTATTTCTTTTGCCTTTGTTCCTCTGCTTCACCTTTTTTAAAAAATTAAATCACTGTGCGACAGACCTTTACAAAGCTGTCCGTGACTGGATTTCAGTCATACAGTATTCTAACACCCATCCCTCCACAAGTGTACATTTCCCAGTCCCCAGGTTCCCTCCCATCATCCCCCACCACCGACCCCTGCCTGCCTCTCTGGCAGGTGCTTTTATTCTCTCTCTCTCTCTCTCTCTCTCTCTCTCTCTCTCTCCTTTTGAGCATTGTGGTTTTTTATACTAATACTGAAAGATTACCAAGAATATCCATTTACTTACTTTTAACACTCAGTTCTTGTCTAGCATGATCATTCCCATCTATTATTGTCACACTGGTTTCTTCTCTCTCTTACCTACCCTCAGCCTCACAAACACTTATGGTTATTTCCAACCATTGACCAGTCCTCCTAAACTCTGTTTACCCTGGCCATGGATAAGTCTTTTACCATAGTTTTTTTAATATACAGAAATCAATGCAGAAATTCTATATCTGTCTCTCTCCTAGAACTCATTTCACTCAGTATGATACTATCCATGTCCATCAATTCATAGGCAAATTTCATGGCTTCATTTTTCATAACAGCTGCATAGTTTTCCACTGTGTAGATTTGCCATAGTTTCTCTATCCATTCATCTGTTCTTGGGCACTCAGTTTGTTTCCAGATTCTGACTATGGTGAATAATGCTGCAATGAACATAGGAGTGCAGATAGTGTTTCTGATGTGTGTTTTTGGGCCCCAAGGGTAGGTATATTCCCAGAAGTGGTTTTGCTGGGTCAAATGGGAGTTCAATTTCTAGGTTTCTGAGGTATGTCCATATTGTTTTCCAAAAAGACTGGATCAGTCAGCATTCCCTCTAACAATGAAGGAGATCCCTTTGTTCCCACATCCACGCCAACACTGGTTGCTTTTGTTCTTTTGGATGTGTGCCAGTTTCTGTGGTGTGAGATGATATCTCATTGTTGTTTTGATCTGCATCTTCCTGATGATTAGGGATGAAGAGCAATTTTTTCATGCGTCTTTTGACTATTCGGATTTCTTCCTTGTGAAAGTTTCTGTTCATTTCATCACCCCATTTTCTGAGGGGGTTGAATGTTTTCTTCTTGTAGAGTTCAACCAGTGCTTTGTATATATTTGATATTAACCCCTTATCAGAAGGGTATTGGGTGAATATCCTTTTCCATTCCGTAGGCTGTCTTTGTATCCTGGTCACTCTTTTTTTTTTTTGAGATGCAGAAGCTTCTTAGTTTAAGATAGTCCCATTTGTTTATCTTTGCTTCCACTTGCTTGGTCAGTGATGTTTCATCTAGAACTTTAATACCTTCAGCTTACTTTACATACCTTTAGCTCCAATATCATGGAGGGTTTTGCTGATCTTTTATTCAATGTAACTTATAGATTCCAGTCTGATGTTGAGATCTATTTTGATCTGACTTTTGTGCATGGTGTTAAGTAGAGGTCTGAGCCCATTTCTTTCTTTTCTTTTTTTTTTTCCACGTTAACTGTCTAGCAAAGAGGATTTTCTTGCTCCACTTCATATTTCCTGCTCCCTTATCAAAGATTAAATGATCATACATTTGAAGGTGTGTGTAAGGATATTCAACCCTATTCCTTTGGTCCATTGATCTGTCTTTATTCCAATACCATGCTGTTTTAATTACTACTGCTTTGTAGTACAGCTTGAAGTTCGGGAAGGTGATGACTCCCATCTTCCACCCCAAGAATTGCTTGAGCTATTTGTGAGGGTTTATTTTTCTTTATGAATTTCAGGAGTGTTTGATTAATTTCTTTGAAAAATGTCACGGGTATTCTTACAGGGATCACACTGAATCTGCATAATGCTTTGGGGAGTATTGCCATTTTGACAATGTTAATTTTCCCATTCCATGCACGGGCATGTGTTTTCATTTCCTGGTGTCCTCTTTTATATCTTGAAGTAGTGTTTTGTTGTTTTCTTAGGCATGATTGTGAACAGATTGTTTTTTTCCATATCACTTTTCTCTCTCTCATGATTTGCATACAGGAAAGCCATGGAGTTTTGGGTATTGATTTTATATTAATATGTCTATTGTTTGTAGGAGATTCTTGGTAGAGGCTTTAGGGTTCTCTAAATATAGTATCATGTCATCTGCAAGCAGTGAGAGCTTGATTTCTTTCTTTCCTATCTGGGTGCCCTTATAATCTTTTTCTTCCCTAACTGCTATGGCAAGTACTCCCAGTACTATAATGAATAGAAGTGGCAAGAGTGGGCATACTTGTCTTGTCCCTGACCTTAGAGGGAAGGCTTTTAGTTTTTCCGTGTTGAGAATAATGCTTGCTGTGAGCTTGTGGTAGATGGCTTTGACTATATTGAGGAAAGTTCCTTCAATTCTCATTTTGTTGAGAGTTTTCATTGTAAACGGATGTTTACAAATGCTTTCTCTCTGTCTATTCATATGTCCTGCTCCCCACTGCTGCTGTCTGCTTTGCTTCTTTATATATTTCAAATGAGTGGTGTCCTCCATTGTTTGTCTTTTTCCTTCTGAGTTATTTCACTTACCATGACCCTCTCTGGTTCTTTCCAAGTTGCCACAAACAGTGAGATTTCATCTTTTCCTATAACTGCATAGTATGTCATCATGTATTCATATCATATGTTCTCTCTCTACTCATCTACAAATGGGCACTTGGACTGTTTCCATCTCTTGGCTATGCAAATCATACTTCAATGAACATATATCTTTTATTTATTTTTTAAAATTTTTAAAATTTTTTATTGAATCACCATGTGAAACGTTACAAAGATTTCAGGCTTAAGTCTCCGTGATACAATGCTCAAAACACCCATCCCTTCACCAGTGCCCATGTCCCACCACCAAGAACCCCAGTATACCTCCCACCCCCCCCCACCCCCCACCTGTGTAGCTGATAATTTTCACTTTACTTTCTCTTTACTTTGATTACATTCAGTATTTCAACATAAAACTCACTATTATTATTTGGAATTTACCCCCCAAAATCAAACCTGCTGAAAAGGCAGCATTTGATAACTTGTTTTCCCTTGCTAAGAATGAAGAGATATGAGGTTTTTGGATTTCTGTATTTTAGTAACTAAGTGCAGGGAAATTTCTGCCAAAAATTGCATCATTGCAAGCTTAGTTCACAGTCTGGAGGTATTTCTGCAAGAATCTGCTGGTGCTGAGAGTCG
Source organism: Sorex araneus (assembly GCF_027595985.1). Classification (NCBI taxonomy): domain Eukaryota; kingdom Metazoa; phylum Chordata; class Mammalia; order Eulipotyphla; family Soricidae; genus Sorex; species Sorex araneus. The sequence continues at coordinate 328,304,919 of NC_073303.1, forward strand.
TTAGATGGCCTCTGGGATCATGGGCGTTCAGCAATGGAGGGGCCGCACATGTGTGGCTGCCCGGGTCACGTCTGGGTGGAGAGTGGTGCTGGTACCACCCCCCATCCCAAGATCTCCCATGCATCCCGTTGCTGCAGGCTCGTATCTGTTTAGTGGGCCTTATAAGATGGCATCACCATGCTGGAACATATATCTTTTTGAATTATTGTTTCTGCTGTACTTTAGACAGATGCCTCAAAGTGTATCTGCTGGGTTATATTCTTTGTTAATCTGGTAAAGGATGTATAGTCAGAGTGCAGGGTTTGAAAATCACCTGCAATAGTCTCAATGAGGTTTTATGTGTTTCAGTTTTAGAATTTTGTTTTGAGTATCTTTGAAAGATATTTTAATATATAAAGTGTTCACATGGTTCAAAGTCATTTAAAGATTAATTTAGGGGCAGGAAAGAGAGTACAGGGTTTAAGGTGCTTGCTTTACACACAGCTGACCTTGATTTGTTTCTGGACACCACACATATGATCCCTTGACCACAGAACCAGGTAAAGCTTCTGAACAGGTATGTTACCCCAAAGACCCTATTATCTGCTCTTTAAATAAAAATAAAAGTTTAATTCAGGCCCCATTTTTATTCTTATTCTTTTCATCCTATTCTAGCATAACCTACAATCCTTACAAATAATTTAAATTTTTTCTTTCTGTGTTCCTCTCTGGAAGAAATACACACATGCTTATTTTCCTTTCTCTCTTATACAGCGTCTTAGTAGGATAACTCACTGGCCTTCAGCTTGGAAGAATGCAGCAGCAGTGAGGTTGGGACTTAACAAAAGCTGTTTATTCTCCACTCTAAGAGGAACGCCTAGAGTGGAAGAAGCTGAAGGCGAGGTCAGAAAATACGGGAACTCCACATACATCCTGCAGTGAGCTTTATAGCTCCATGGCTTTCTCATTCCTAATTAGCTGTGGTGTGGGGTCTCGGTTTAGTTCCTTTTTTCATTAAGGTAAATTGGGTAGAGGGTGGTGGTAGGGAGATCAGGATTTGAAAAGCCTTTGGTCTCTGACCTGGCTGTCCATTGTGACTGACTTTACCCTGTCCTGCAGCTGCAGCAGAAGCCATGTGTCAGCCCTAAAGAATTTTGCACTGACCAGGGAAGGTGATAAGGAAATAAAAGGAATACTAATATAAGCCTTGTTCTATCTGTACTAATATGCACTTCCCCTTAAAAAATTTTTATCTTGGAGGTCAGTTGACTTAGTTTAATTGGAACTTTATTCTATTTATGACTGCCTAATATTTCATTGTGTGGATGCATCCAAATTTGCCTGACTAATTCCCTACTGACAACAATTAGGTTGTTTCCAATGTTTTGCTATATTAGCTAATGATTCAGTGAATATGCATTCATAATTTTCTTTCTTATGACACTGTTTATTCAGTGAAGATGCCTAAAATTGTAATTAATGAGGTGAAGGACAAATAAGTGACTATGAATATGTTGTATATTAGAAAACACCTCCCTTCATTGAGGGCACGCCACTTCACACTCTCCTAAGCAACCTCTAAGATCAGTTTCCCTCTTACCTACTTTAGACAGTCTATTATCCAATTCTGAATTTTTGGCAAACCTTTGGATCTTTAATTTCTCTTCCCTTCCCCTCCTTTTCACGTCCCTTTTTTCCTCCCTTCCATTACCTTCCATTTCCTTCCCTTCCCACACTCTGTCCTCCCTTCTATCCCTTCCCTTCCCATCACTTCCTCCTCCCTTCCCCTCCCCCCCTCCTCCCCTCCCCTTCCTTTCCCTCCCTTCCTTCCCTTTTCCTTCCCTTCCCTGTCTTTCCCTGCGTTTCCCTACCTCTTTGATGTCTTTTGAAAGAATTCAGAAACTCTATTGGTTGTTAAATCAGCTATTGTTCAAATAAGACCCAATGAGCATAATTAAATAAATATTAAAAACAAAGGCACTGCATACACAAAGGTATATAACTTTCTAATTGATTTACTACTATGAGTACTATTTAGGCCTTTGAGGTTATTCATTGCTATTGGATATAAGGTAAAAATGTGGACTGTAATGTTTTGCCTTTCTTTCCATTTTGCACTCAGTTACTTCATATTAGTGGCTTTAAATCAACCATGGTGGGAGCATTTACACCATGAAAATCAGGAAAAGTCACAAACCAGGTTCCATTTTCTTTCTTGGAGAACTGTTATAACCAGCAAACCATGGGGCATACTGGGAAATAGGTTTTCAAGCAAAAAACAATAACAACAATGACAACCCAAACAAAAACCAAACACTCACTGACATTTTTATATGCAAAGAAAAAAAAAAACTAACTAAAATGCCTTTCCCTCCTGTATTTCTTTACCTTATCCTGCCAAATTCTGACCTCGGAGTTGTCTTGTGATTTCATTTACAGATACACATTAGATTCAGAATGTTTTTCTCTTTTATTATAATGCAATTAAGCATGGGCTTTGGCTTGGTCTCTCAGCCTGTTCTGTTTGGTGCATTGGCAAGCTTTCCTTGGTGATAACGTGCTAGCTATTGTCTTTCAAGCTAATGCGTGCTGTATTATGCAGACATGATTGAAATCATACAAACACAAGATAATTACATTTTTCTGATATCAGTAATATAAACTGATCAGACTTTCTTCCACTATTAAGATATTCCCCTTTACATCCTCCTTCCCAGATAGCAGCTTATGTCGATTTCTATTTATATGTTTCTAAAAAACCATGAGATTTAGATATTAATTTGATCTTCATCCTTTTTTCAAAAATAATACTTTTGTCTATTGGTTTTACACTGTCACTGTCACTGTGATCCTGTTGCTCATCGATTTGCTTGGGGGGGCACCAGTAACATCTCCATTGTGAGACGTGTTGTTACTGTTTTTGGCATATTGAATATGCCATGGGTAGCATGCCAAGATCTGCCATGTGGGCTAGATACTCTCGGTAGCTTGCTGGGCTCTCTGAGAGGGGCGGAGGAATTGAACCCAGGTCGGCTTCATGCAAGGCAAATGCCCTACCACTGTGCTATCTTTCCAGCCCAATTGGTTTTACAATATTTACTAAATGTGGAACAAGCATTTCCTGAGGGATTTAATGTAAACAACTTTGATTTTGTGCTATCCTTGTTCTCCCTCCCTCTTCTGCCTAAGATTAAATGTAAACCTATTTGCTTTTTTTTGTTTTTTCCCAGCAAATAAATGTAAGTAGCTTTACTTCAGTCACTAAAATGTCCAGTATTGCCTATATATACAGCTGTATTTATCATGGAAAGTTCAGACTTACTTCCCTCCCCTGAACATATCATATACTGGAGTTCTCTGGTTGTGGGGGGAATTGACTGATACTTTTCTCTTTCTTTATTTCTGATCCTACTGTACCAAATGGCAGGCCAAGATAGAGTACAGGGAAAGGGGTCAAATAAAGTTCCTATCTGGCGCCAGTACGCTATGCACCAGGCAGAAGTTGAAGACAGAGCCAGAGTTTGTCCATAGACAAACTAGTACACAGTGCTCAATATCTGATGACACCAAACGTTCATTTGTTGCATGAAAAAATTCATTTAATGTGGGACATCTAATCGAATAATTTCCCTTTGACTGCCCTTGAAATTCCTCATGTTATGTTATTTTATATTCCACAAATGAGTGCAGTCCTTCTATGTCCCTCTCTTTCTGACTCATTTCACTTAGCATGATATTCTCCATATCTTTCCACTTATAAGTAAATTTCACGACTTCATCTCTCCTAACAGCTGCATAGTGTTCCATTGTGTAGATGTACCAAAGTTTCTTTAACCAGTCATCTGTTCTCAGGCACTTGGGTTATTTCCAGATTTTGGCTATTGTGAACAGTGCTGCAATGAACATATAGGTACAGATGTCATTTCTACTGTGTTTTTTTGCATCCTTGGGATATATTCCCAGAAGTGGTATTGTGGGGTCATATGGAAGCTCAATTTCTAGTTTTTGCAGGACTGTCCATATTGTTTTCCAGAAAGGCTGGACCAGTCGGCATTCCCACCAACAGTGAAAGAGCCTTCCTTTTCCCCCACATCCATGCCAGCACTGGTTACTTTTGTTCTTTTGAATGTGTGCCAGTCTCTGTGGTGTGAGGTGATATCTCATTGTTGTTTTGATTTGCATCTCCCTGATGACTAGCGATGTGGAGCATTTTTTCATGTGCCTTTTGGCCATTTATATTTCTTTTTTTGAGGAAACTTCTGTCATTTCTTCTCCCCATTTTTTGATGGTGTTGGAGGTTTTTGAGAACACATTTTAATGATCATCTTCCCCCAATTACAAAATCATTCTTAAATATTCAAAATTAATTTTATATGCAATTAATGTAAGTGGGGGATGAAAGTTATAAACTGTTTTTAAACATTACTTTAAGAAATCTGCATTTCTTCTAGTACTTCCTATGGAAAGCATAATCGGTTGTTCCTTAGCATCTTTGAGTGAAGCTTGCCTTTAACATCCTGTTATGTGAATAGGATAACAGGTGCTATTATGTTCATGTTGTATAATATGATTAATTGCAATCTGTATATCTAATTTTATATAAGAGATTGGCATGATTTGGGAATCAATGAATATTAGAACCATGCCAATAGTTTATTACTAGTTTTATGTGTATTATAAACCTAAGACGCTTGGACCATTCTAGGCATCTTAATGGTACTGACCAAACTTAAGATATCCAAACTGAATAAGCAAGCCCATTTTCAAATATGAGCACATATTTGCATGATTTAAAGATATAATTTCAAGTTTCAAAATCCAATTTAGTACAATTATGTCAAAATCAAGTTTCAGGAGTTTCTGTTGGAAGTAGCATTTTATTCATATTATAATAGTTATGACATGCTGTCTTGGAAAGGATATTAGTCATTTCTAGAGATAATGTAATTTAAAACTAAAATTGAGAACCTGGGAAACATGCTAACTAATAATTCAAAACCTTAAATAAAATTACATAAAACATGGATATTGTAAAAAGATTAGATTTTCAAGAAGGAAGATAAAATTAGAGTAAGTCTAAGTGTAAGTACAAACTGAAAAGAAATAAACATATTAACAGTAAGTTTGAAGTTCTTATCCCAGACTTATAAAAACTTGAAATGTCATTTCAATTTTGAGGCTATCTATATGCTTCTGAAATCTCTGTGAATATTTATAATTCTCTATATTTTCTGGAAAAGAAGATGGTTAACTTTCACCAGATTCTCAAAGGGACCACAATGACTCCCCAGATAGAAATAACCATGGCTTATCACCAGTAATATGAAGTTTGAGCTTATGAATTATGGGCCTTATAAGTTGTTTTGTCACTGGGTAGATATAATTAAGTCATTCGAACCTCTTTGGCACCAAGGTTGGTACTTTTGCTGTGGTGTGATTTCTGAGTGTGGTTCCAGGCAATGCACAGGAGTGGAGCTTAGGGAGAGGACTAAGGAATATTATTCTTCCTCTCTAGAATTTGAAATCATACAAAAGTAATATATGTGTGTAAAACAGATGGAGACCAAATTTCAATTTAAAAATATTCCAGTTTTATAAAAGTTGGATTGGAGAATGCAGCTTAGATCTGCAGCCAAATGTACTTCCTAACACTTTATTATAATGCTTCTCTGCTTGGTACATTATCCATTCACCAGAACAGTGAATTTATACCTCTATAAACTTACTGCCAGGAAAAGCAGAGATTATATACATCCTGAGGGCACATTTTTTTTAAAAGGAGTATCCAGAGAGTATTGAACCAAGTGTTCTCAGTTTCTATTCTCAGTTGTGCCAAAAGATAAATGAGAGAGTTCATTGAGACCATTCCCTTATAGGGGAGTAAAGCGGTTTCTTGCTTTATGAGACAGGATGGAAATGCTAGAAGCAGTGGAAAAGCACTACCTTATAGACAGATTTGCTTTCTTATAGAGAGCAGAAAGGCTGTTCAATAAAATAGCTGAAAAAGTCATTTTAGAGCAATTGGGCATAGAACATTTTATGGAAGTCTAGGGAAGTTTAATTTCACCAAATAGGATATGTTTATTTACTTTTTGAAACAGATAAAATATAAATATTTACATAGAATATGACAATTCTTCAACTGTCACTGTATCACTATCATCCCATTGATCATCGATTGTCTCCATTCGTCCTAGCCCTGAGATTTTAGCTGCCTCTCTTTACTTGTTCTTCCCAGTGGTGCCACATTGGAGGTTCTTTCAGGGTCAGGGGAATAAGACCCATCATTGTTATTGTATGTGGAATATCGAATATGCCATGGAGAGCTTGCCAGGCTCTGCCGTGCGGGCAGGATGCTTTCGGTACCTTGCCAGGTTCTCTGAGAGGGAGAACTAGGCTATAAGAGGTGTGTGGCAGCTTCCAGGAGTGTTGTTTTATAGTCTCTGGATCTTGGCTGTTGATGGGATTACACAGCACTGAAAGCAGTTTGTGGGTGTGGCCACCAAGCTACTGGAAGATCAGGGGTCTGGGCGGAGGAGGTCCAGTCCTTATCCGAGTAGGCTGAGATCTCCAAGCCTGAGATCTCCATTTCTTCAACAATATATTTAAAGTAGTATTTAGAATGGTAAGATAGAAAGAAACATGAACCAGAGCTATTATAAAGATCACAATTTTAGGTAGTACAGTGGGTAGGGCATTTGCCTTACAAGAGGCCGACTGGGGTTAGATTCCTCTGCCCCTCTCGGAGAGCCGGGCAAGCTACCGAGAGCATCTTGCCCACACGGCAGAGCCTGGCAAGCTACCCGTGGTATATTCGATATACCAAAAACAGTAACAACAATTCTCACAATGGAGATGTTACTGGTACCCGCTCGAGCAAATTGATGAGCAATGGGATGACAGTGACAGTGACAACTTCCTGAGCTGTTAGCAGTAGAAATTAAAACAAACAACTGTGGAGGTGTAAAATACTATACAAGCCAAAGGGTGTGTGCTCAAGGGCTCTCAAGGCAGGTCTGTCTCACTGCCCGCATTCTGTGCTCCTGAGCCACTGTGTATGGGCTGGATAGGGACGGCTGTTAGCCAAGGACAGGTGAAGGAAGAATGAGGACCAAGCTGATTGCTGATTAGTTACCATTTATTCAATCTTCTGTCTCTCATCTGTGGCACTCTTTCTTCCTAGCTCCTCATTCCTACATCCATGCTCTGGATTCTCCTCCTTTCTCACTAGTCTCTCCCCCTACTTGTCTCTCTCCACCTTGCCCTCTAGGCTACACAGTCTGGTAGCAAAATTAACATAAGAAAGCCCTTCCTGAGGGCTCACCAGGTTCAAAGGAAACACCACCTAGAGGCATTCCCCCTCCTCCAAGCATCTTAATTAACATCTCAATATTAGTTATTTTTGTATTGGCACAGTAAGAGATACATTGCGACTTGTAAGGCAGCTCTCCTGGGTCTTGCCACAGACTCAGACTACAGTACTCTGGCCAGATTAATCATTTCTAACCCTAGCAGGGTCCGAATCTAGTTATTACTTTTTTGATCATGACAGCATTTGTCCATGACCAAGCTCGTAACTTATAGTTAAGCATTAGGCACTTTGGCCAGGCCCATCTCGATGCCAGGGTAGCATAAAACTCATCGCTTGCCCTGGGTCCGTCCTGTCCCTCGTCCGGTGGGACCCTGCTTTTGGGGGTGCTAGGAAATAAGGGCACCTGAGGCTTAGGTCAAGAGAACAGATGCTCAGAAGGGAAATATCATGCAGAGTCAAATGACTCCCAGGTTACAAAGCATAGCATTTACTACAGTTTTCCTGTGCCCATACAAAAGGACATTGCTCTGAATAAACTATGCAAAGGACTCAAGGAGAAGAGAAAACAATATTACAAGTCAACCCAACACAAAGAAAGAAGTTACAAATAAACACAGAGGAATGGGAGCACTATGATAGGAGTAAACCTAAACTACCTGAGCTATGCTATCTTACATGGAGGTATTAATAAATTTTAGAAGCAGAAAGACTACAGAATGAAAAAAAAATCATGTAACTTTACAGCTTGTGTCTTTGGAAATGATATAAGGAAGGTTGGATAATTTTAGTAAACCATCTGAACCTGAGCCTTTATTTTAGAGAAATATCTCATTACTGTTTCAATGTCCTCACTAGTAGTCTGCTCAGGTTTTCAGTTTCCCCCTGATTCAGTATTGAAAGGGTGTCTGAACATAAAAATTCATCCATTTCTTCTAGGTGCTCTAGCATAGTGGCAAACGGTTCTTCATAGTAATCTCTTATAGTTTTAATTTGTACTTCTGTGGTGCCATTGTAACTTCTCCCCTTTCATTTTATTAGAGTTTTCTCTCTTATTCTTTGTGACTCTGGCTTAGGGTTGGCCATCCTTTGTTCTTTAGAAAGACCAGCTCCTTAGTTTTGTTGACCATTTATATTGTATTCTTGATTTCTAGATCATTTGGTTTCTTCTCTAGTTGGTGGCTTTTCCTACCTTCCATTTATATTCATTTTCTTGTTCTTTTTCTAGTTTCTCAAGACGTGTGGCTATTTATTAGAGCTTTAGCTTTTCTTCCAGATGTAAGCCTGTACTATTGTGACCTTTCCTATTTTTGCTGTTTTTCATAGGTTTTGATAACTTGTGTCTTCATTTTTGTTTGTTCTCTGAATCTTTTTATTTCTTCTTGGATTACTTCTTGGACTCAATGTTTGCTTAGCAATATGTTCTTTAGTCTCCAAATATTTGTGTTTTTCCCAGCTTTCTTGTTATGGTTAGCTACTACTTTCATAGCACTGTAACCTGAGAAGAGACTTTATATTATTTCTATTTCTTGATTTTATGAACACTTATGTTCGAGTATAATAATTATCCTAGAAAATATTCCATGTACACCAGAAAATAATGTATATTGACTTTTGGGAGTAGGGAAGCCTGTCTATTAATCCTGATGCTTCTAATTTTTCATTATGATTTGTCATTTTCTAGTATAATTATCATGCTTGAACATAATCTGTCTTTAATCTATCTAATGAAGAGGGTGGGTTTAAATTCCTGTACACTACTGTATTGCTGCCTATATGTCATTAATGCTATTAGTAGTTTTTTGTTTGTTTATTTTTATCTCTTGCCCCTTCACATGACTGTCTTCACCAGGGCCCCTGGAGGGGGTGGGTTGAGTTTCCCTGCCCTGAGCAGAACCCCTGAAGTTGAAGACCTCTGGAACCCAACCATAGCCATGCTCAAGGCCCCTCTCCACACCTTTGAATGAGCCTCATGCATAAAGGAACCTGCAGAGGAACCTAGGTGTATGAGACCCAGGGCTGAAATCTCCAAGTCAGCTCAGATCGGGACTGGGCCTCTTCTGCCCAGATCCCCCATTTTCCAGTAGTTAGGCGGTCACACCCAGAAACTCCCCCATCGATGGCCAACATCCAGTGACTATAAGACCAAGCTTCTGGAAGCACCTGCAAGACATCTTATAGCCTAGTTCTCCCTCTCGGAGAACCTGGCAAGCTACTGAGAGTTTCCTGCAAACTCCTTGTGGCGTATTCATATGCCAAAACCAGTAACAATGATGCGTCTCATTCCTCTGACCCTGAAAGAGCCTCCAATGTGGTACCATTGGGAAGGACAAGTAAAACGAGGCTTCTAAAATCTCAGGGCTAGGACAATGGAGACGTTACTGAGACCACTCGAGAAAATCTACGATCAATGAGATCATGAAGATGATGATGATTGTTTTTGTTTGGGGGCCACATTTTTCTGTGCTTAGGGGTCATTCCTCACTCTGCTCTCAGTAATCACTTCTGATGATGCTTGGGGGAACATATGGGGTGCCAGGGATTGAACCCTGGTCAGTCACATGCAAGGCAAGCACCCTATCCACAGTACTATCTCTCCTGCCCCTTATTATTAGTTTTCATTTTTAAAGGAAAAGTGCTGTCCCTTTATTTGGGTCATATATTTTGTCTAGAGTTTAGTCCTCTTAATATATTGTTGCCTTAAGTGGTGTTTAAGATTTCTTCCTGCCTCTGCTCATGGATTATTCCTTGCATTGCTCAAGAGTGCCAGGGATCAAACTGTGGTAGGAAGTGTATGAAACAAATGTCTTAATCCCTGTACAATCTCCTTGGCCCCTTATTACTTAGTTTAAATGGTATTTTGTATGACAACATGTATGGTATTTTGTATGACAACCTGTATGGTGTCGTACGTTTTTAGTCTACCATTTACCTAGTGATTGTTTTCTAGACTTTTACTTGGAATCTGTGTCTATTGCGAAAGTCAAGTGTATCTCTAAAAGGCAGCAAAAGATTTGATTTTGTGTTATGATTCACCCACAGCTTCATGCCTTTTGGCTGGGAAGTTCAGTCCATTGTCATTTAGAGAAATTACTGATCTGAAGGAATTTATTGTCATTTTTCTGTGAGAATTTTGGGTATTTTTACAGTTTACTTTTGACTTTCTCTTATTCTTCACTTGCACTTTGGTATCAACCTTTTTATAAAGTGATCTGCTCAGATTGTCTTCTTGATTTCCTCTGTGTATTCTTTTGAGGTTACCATGCAGTTCATAGCTGAAGTTCTAGGCTTATTTCCTCTTTTATGTTTAAAGCAAGTAAGTCTCGATTTCATCCTAGGAGTTCCCTTTATTGCCTTTTCCCTTTTTTATGGCTTTTATGTATCTTCTGCTTCTGAGTGGGGTTTGCTTGTGTTTTATAGAAAATTAATAAATTAATTAATTATTTCTTGAAGAGTTGGTTTAGAAGTAATGAACGTCATTAACTATTGTTGTTCTGAAAATAAGTGAGGTGCTTTTTTTTTTACTCTTTCAAATCTGAATGATAATCTGGCAGAATAGAGGAGTTTTTTGGTAGGAGTTTATTTTAATTCAAGACTTTAGATATAACATACTATTTCTCTTATGGCTTGTAGAGTTTCATTAGTGAAAACGGATGTGCATGGTTTAGAAGTTCCTTTTTTTTCTTTTAAGTTTTATTAGACATTGTGAGGGGCTGGAGTAATAGTACAGCAGGTAGGGTGTTTGCCTTGTACGCAGCCGACCTGAGTTGATTCCCAGCATCCCATATGGTCCCCCAACCACCACTAGGAGTAATTCCTGAGTGCAGAGCTAGGAGTAATCTCTAAGCATAGCCAGGTGTGACCCAGAAAGTAAAAAAAAAAAAAAGGCATTGTGATTTACAAAGTTGTTCACAATAGAGTTGCTTCAGGCATACAATGTTCCAAAAGTAATCCCACCACCAATGTTGCCTCCTCCAGGAATGTCTCCAAGTTCCTTCCCAACCTCGTACCTCCCAAAGCAGCCCCTGTGGAAGGTATATAACAAATTTATTTTATATTTCTCTTCCAAAAACACTTAAATGAATGAAAAATAGAATTAGGTCAATTTGTGATGATTGATTGCAGTCTATTTTTAACCTACGTAAATAAATTCAAATCATTTAATTCAATATAATATATTGCCTATTCTTATTTACTTAACTAAGTTTTCAACTCTGACTTGAAAATATAAAATATTTTGTATTAAATTTTATTTTGTACTTGTATCTTATTGTGATCATTATCATGTCTTCCCTGTCATTAAAAAAAAAACTTTAGACAAAGAGGGAGGAAAAAAACGCAGTCTGAGTGGTTTTCTGGTATTTAAAGGGAAAAAGAAGTATTTAAAAAGCTCAGTTGCTATTTTTTAGAGTATCCTTGACATAGGCAAAACCTAAAAATGTAAAACAGAAGTTTCTTTTTGTCTTTGTTATTTGTTGCTGCTTTTTTTTAGCCCATCTCTCTCTTTGGTTCTTACCATTTTAATTACTTTTGTTTTAGTTTTCTTCTGTTTGAATTTATGCTGTTTGCAGATCTTTGAGCTTCCTTCACCAAAGTGTATGTCTCCCTCCTTAGATGGGGAACTTATCAGGTATTACTTATTCTATTAGTTCTTCTCCTTTCTGTCATTCCTCTCCTTCAAAACACTCATGTGATACAAATACTTGTCCTTTTAATACTGTCCCATAGATTTAAAACTAGCTAATTCTTAATTTGGAGCCCAGGAGATAGCCCAAAGACTAGTTAGTATACCTGCTTTGCATACAGCATTTGGAGACTGTGCCCAGTGGGACATGCTTACTAACTGAAGCAAGGAACAACCCCAGATCAAGGCACTGTGAATATAGCCCCTGGCCACTGCCACGTGCGGTCCATTTATTTTCCTTAAATTTCGTGGTTACCTATAGATCAAACAGGACGGCTTACTCAATATCTCTATTGCAAATTACAACACCCAAAAGGAGAGAACAAAAGGGAATGCCATGCAGCAGGCAGAAGTGGGGTGGGGTGGTGGGGGATGGGTGGGGGTGGTGGGAGGGATACTGGGAACATTGATGGAGGAGAATGGGCAGTGGTGGAGGGGTGAATAAATGATCATTGTATGACTGAAATGCAAACATGAAAGTTCATAAGTTTGTAACTACTGTACCTCATGGTGAGTCACTAATAAAAAATTAAATTTTTTAAATGATTACATAATAATAAAATATTTGTTTTTTAAAATAGAAATCAAAGAGTTTTTAATTGAAGTATAATTGTATTGTAACATTTTTTAGATTGTGTATCATTGATAATGTACATATGTGTCACTTTGATTCTGATTTATGCTCCCCAACCAGTTCGTGGGATTCCTCTTTACCTTCACCTTACCATTTAATTTGTTTAATTGTCTAGAAGTCTATTGCTTTATTTGGATATTTTGTTTTTTCCAAAAACCACACCTGAGTGAATCATATGGGATTTGTCTATCTCTGGCATATTTATTAAGCATTATACCCTATATGCTCATCCACGTTGTTTCATAAAAGGGTTTTATCTTTATTTATAGCTGAATGTTATTCTTTCACTATGTTTATATATACTAAATCTTTTTTAGTTTACATTAGTCATTAGATAGGTACTAGGTTTTGGCATGATACTTACAGTATACATGGGAATTCATATATCTCTTCAATTTAGTGCTTGGTATTTTGGAATAAATATCCAAAAGTGGAATAACTATATCAAATTTATATTTTTTATATTTTTAAGAATCCTCATATTACTTTTCATATTGGCTGTACTAATTCTATTCTCATCTGCACTATGTAAGTTTCCCTTCTCTCCACATTCTTTGCAATACTTTTCTAAAATCTTTGACATAGTAGCCATATTAATAGGCTTAGGGTGATATCTCATGGTTACTTTCATTGACATTTCCTTAAGAGAGATGATAAACATCTTTTCATTTGTCTACTATCTATGTGTACATTTTTGGGAGAGATGTCTATTCAGATTTTTATATCAGTTTGCTTTTTGTTATTGTTCACTTGTATTCTTTTTATTTTATTTTGTTTTTTATTGAATCACCGTGAAAAAAGTTACAAAGCTTTTAGGTTCAAGTCTCAGTTATATAATGATCAAACACCCATCCCTTCAGTAGTGCACATGTTCCACCACCAAGAACCCCAGTATACCTCCCATCCTCCCACCCCTTCACTTGTGTGGCTAATGATTTTCACTTTACTCTCTCTTTTCTTTGATTACATTAAATATTTCAACAGAAAACTGACTATTATTGTTTGGAATTTTACCCCAACAATCAGACCTGCTGAAAATGCATCATTTGATAATTTGTTTTTCGTTGTTGAGAATGAAGAGCATATGAGATTGCGTGGCCTTGACAGCTGTTGTGGCCACACGGTCTTGGATTTCTGGTATTTTAGTAATTAAGTCCAGAGAAATTTCTGCCAGAAATCTCGTCACTGTGAGCTTGAACCTCTGGTTAGTGAGCTCTATAAGATGGCAGTTGCCATGCCGAGAGGAAAGGCCGAGAGAAAAACCTTTCCCCTCCCGTGGCGGCATAGGGCCGTAGCTCAGTTCACAGTCTAGAGGCATTTCTGCAAGAAGCCACTGGGTGCTGAAAGTAGTTAGTAGGCCTCCGGGATCAAGTCTTTTAGGAGCGGAGGAGACGCTCATGTGCGGCCGCTTGGGGTCTCCCACTTTTATTCTTTGGATGTTTTGAACATGAGGATTTTGTTGGCCACATGAGGTGCAAACATGTTTTATTCATTCAGGAGAATATCTTCCCCATCCTCTCCCATCCCCGATGCCATGGATTGAACACATGGAAACATTAGCTCTACCCCTGTACCACACTCTTGGCTCCTGGTTGTTTTCATTTTGGTGCAAGTTCTCTTGCTGTGATAGTGATATTCTCTTTATTTGCTTATTCTTGATTTTGTTCTCTGTCGTTGGAGTTAAGTGTCCCAATGTATTTCAAGACGCACATTACCTATATTTTCTTCAGTGTATTTTATGGTCTAACATCTAAGTCTTAAATCCAATTTGAATTAATTTTTGTGCATTAGGTAGTTGTTTATTTTTTTTTCTTCATACAAATGTATGCTTTAAAAAAGAATTTATTGGAGAGAATTTCTGTGCTCCATTGTTAGGTCTTGGATTGTTTATTGTAAAAATGCAGTCTAAATAGGTATGTTATTATTTCTGGAATCTCAACTTTTTTCATTAATCTGTATACCTGTCTTTACTAAATACCATGTTGTTTTAATCACTATTGCTTTATAATATAGTCAAAAGTTCAGAAGCATAATACCTTCATTTTTGTTTTCTCCCTTAGGATTACTTTTACTGTTCCAAATACATTTTATCAGTCTTTGTAATGACCAGTTTTAGTTTTACTATTTTTATTTGCTAAATTCAGTTGGTGAATTAGGTGAGTAATGAGTATTTTGAAATTAATAAAATAGAGCTAAAATAGAGCTTTTTATAACCCCCAGGATATTTATTTTATCTTCCAGGTTATGTGCTAGTTGGGGCATTCCAAATTATCTCAAGATTATGCAATTATATTGGCATTATTATTTCAGGGCACACTGCATTGCATTTTTCATTAGTTTGTTTTGGGCCACAGTCAGCAATTCTCAGGACTTACTCCTGGCTCTGCCCTTATGGATTACTTCTGGTGTGCTAGGAGGACCTCATGGAGTGCAGGGATCAAACCTGGGTCCGCTGCGTGAAAGGCAAGTGCCCTACCTTCTTTATTATGTTCAGTTCACGAATTTTAGATTTTTTTTTAGGTGTTATGCCATTTACCAATTTTGTTGTTGTTATCAGCAGCACATTCGCCCTTCATTAGCTTCTCCAGCACAATAGAGCAATGGAGCATAGTCCTTTGCAGCGAGTATGGTATTGAGCTTTGCCAGTAGAGGGAGGTAGAGAGACATTGCAAGAGGCCGATACTTCTGCTGTTGCCTGGTGCTAGTTCCCAGTTCTTGGATATGTCAGTGGTATGTCTGTGTGTGCTGGCTGGGGGTGGGAGCATTCAGTGGCACACTACGCTGCCTGTATGCTCACAGTACACTAATTTTATAAAGTTCCAGCCCAGACTCTAGTTGGTAGCAACCTTACCTGGACACTGTGAGCCCAAGGCCTTCAAATGCTCTGCAGGTGAGTAGACATTTTTCGTTATGGCATCTTGCTTAATTGCCTGCTGGCCTCAGTCATTGCCCATCCTGTGCAATTAACTCCAATGTTGAACTCCTGCATATTATTTTCACTGCTCACCTTCTGAAACAGCTGATTTTCTCTAACCCTGCTCTTCTTCAGGATACATTTTTCTTTAGTACTCACTGTAGTGGCACAGTTAGTTTTCTTTAGGTCTGGAATCCTATAGAGTCATGGTATTTTATTGAACGAGTCTCTTATACGTTAGGCTTCTTCTAGTTCCTAATTCCAGTAGTGCAGAGACAAAGATGGATATCCTTGACATTCTAGAGGACAGGTTCTCAGCAAGTTCCAGGGATGAGGTACTATAGCAGCATTCATAGTGTAGAGAGAACCTTAGGTTTGACATTGCCAAGGACTGGATTTCATCCTGGAAAGAAGTGATGTCATCTGGTGTTTATCCCTCTTCTGACTTATTTCATTTAACGTGATGTCTTCCAGTTTCACCCATTTTGCCACAAATTGCATGATTTCATTATTTTTTACAGCTATGTAATATTCTATTGTGTATATATAACACATCTTCACAACCTGTTACACATCTAGGTTGATTCCAAATCTTAGTTATTGTACTGAGTGTTGCAATGAATAATGGCATGCATATGTTTTCTTTTTTCATTTTGGGTCGCACCCGGCGGTGCACAGGGGTTACTCTGGGCTCTGCACTCAGGAATTACTCCTGGCAGTGCTCAGGGAACCACTGGGATGCTGGAAATCGAACCTGGGTCAGCTGCGTGCAAGGAAAACGCTGTGCTATCTCTCCAGCCCAGAATATGTTCTTTTGAATGAATGTTTTTCTGTCCTTTTTTTAAAAAAAAATGTAATGAATGACCATGAGATACAGTTACAGACTTACAAGCTTTTGTGATTGTGTTTCAATCAATGTTTGAGTACCCATCCCTCCACCAGTTCCCATTCTCCACCACCAATGTTTCCAGTGTCCCTCCCGCCACTGCCACCTCTTCCCAGCCCCTGCCTCTGTGGCAGGCACATCCCCTCTTACTTTCTCTTTCCTTTTGGGTTTTATGGTTTGCAATATAGGTACTAAGCAGCATCATGTTGGTCCATACTGTACTTTCAGGATGTATCTACCATCCTGAGTGATTCTTCCAACCATCATTTATTTAGTGGTCTCTTCTCCATCCCACTTGCCTTTTCCTCCAGCAGATGAGGGAGCTGTGGAGCGATCCTCTTGGCCCTTATCTCTACTATTCTTTGGTGTTATTCTCTTATTATGTTACTTTATATTCCACAAATGAGTGCAGTCATTTTATGTCTGTCCCTCTCTTTCTGACTCATTTCACTTAGGATGATACTCTCCATGTTAATCCACTTAAATGTAAATTTCATGGTTTCATTTTTTCTCATAGCTGTGTAGTATTCCATTGTTTAGATATACCAAAGTTTCTTTAACCAGTCATCTGTTCTCAGGCATTCAGATTTTTTCCAAATTCTTGCTATCGTACATAGTGCTTCTAATAAACATACAAGTGCAGATGTCATTACTGTACGTTTTTGAATCTCTGGGATATCTTCCCAGAAGTGGGTCAAATGGGAGCTCAATTTCTGGCTTTTGGAGGAATGTCCATATTGTTTTCCAAAAAGGCTGTACATGTTTTTCTGTCCTAAGGATAGATACCCAAAACATTGTTAAAAATCACTTTTACAATCGTTAAAAACAATTATTTCTACATTCTAATTAATCAATTCTCCATTCCAACTTCATGCAAATAACCTTTTTCTGTTATCTTTTATGTTACTCAGTTTACATAGTCATCCTCATAATACTATTGTATTATAAAACTATATGTTTTTTGTTGTCTTTCTGGAGCCTATTAAATAAAGACATTGGCCCTGCAACTTCACTATCTCTCACCTTCGATCAGTAGTTGTTCTGTCTTTTGGTGTCACCGATTCTACTTTACTGTGTCTCTCTGTATCCAAACAGACCTACCCTTTGGGCAAGACTCCAGGTGAAGAACTTTGCTCTGAATCAGATAAACCTTGGAGATATCACTTGCGTATGGAGAATAATTTTTAGTTGCTTCCTTAATTAGAAGGATTTTTAGTGAAATAGAGTGAGGAAGATCCTGGGTCCTAGAGGCAAAAATATGACTCATGTTTTCCTATGTTAGTAAGAAACCGCATAAGGATTTCCCCCTTTTTTGGTCATTTTCTCCTTTTAAAAAATTTTCTGAGTAGGCAAGAACTGATATTTTGGAGTGTAAAATTAGTTATGAAAAAAATAAGTTACCATTTCCAGGTAAGTCTGAATGACCCCAATTGAGATAAAAGCTACACTTTCAGTGAGATGCCTTATAAATAAATGGTGGTGCACTTACCTAGCAACCTATGATCATGTTTTCTTTCTCCATTTCTTGTCCTATCTGTCTTTTAGACATTCAATGGACACATGATCTAAACTCTTCTCAGTTTCTCAGCCCCAATATTCAATATTCCTCTCTGTCTAAGTAATTACCTTTTTATATTTTCTTTTCCTGCTTCTCTTCATTTTAATAAAAACTTCAAATACTTACCCAGAAATATTTTTTTGCTTTTTAATATTGAGTAAGTGATTACTATATTCAATATCCTTTGTAGCTCCAAAGGAAAACTTTTCACCAGTTAACTTTAATTGATAGGCATTTCTGAAAAAGAGATTTTATGATTTTTTTTGGGTGTCACTATAAGTAGAGTGATAGCACAGTGGGTAGGGCATTTGCCTTGCATTCGGCCAACCCAGGTTTGATTCCTCCATCCCTCTTGGAGAACCCAGGAAGCTACCAAGAGTATCCTGCCCGCACGGCAGAGCCTGGCAAGCTACTGGTGGCATATTCGATACGCTAAAAACAGTAACAATAAGTCTCACAATGGAGACATTACTGGTGTCTGTTTAAGCAAATTGATCAACAATGGGAGGATAGTGCTACAGTGCTACTATAAGCAGAACTGCTTGAGGGCTGTTCTTCACATAGCTCTCAGAAGTCACTCCTGGTTGTGGTTGTTGGCACTCTGAGGTACAATGTTGTGCTGCGTACTGAACCCGAGGCTTCTGCATGGGAGGCTGATATGATATTCTTTAGAGCCATCTCTCCGCTTATTGTGGATTTTAAGAAACTGAACTTAAATATTTATTCCATGTTATTCACATTCAAATTACATTTCTTATGGAAAATAAAAGCATAAAAATGACTTGTAATTTGTATGCCGCAATATGCACTCAAATCTTAGTAGTTTTTTAAATAGAATATGTTCCCTGGGGGAACATAGAAGAGCCAATAAATCATAATGCATTCGAGGTCACGCAGTCAAATTTGGGGAGTTTACATTAATTTTCAGCAGACATGTCTCTAACAATCTCATTTTTCCTGCAAAGTTGGCAGACCTAAGTACTTGTTTTGTCTTTGCTTTATACAATGAAGTTGTCAAAGAGTTAAGTAAGTTGCTCAAGGTCATGATCCACCCATGCAAGAAAAGATACTTATACATGACCAAAATAGCAGAGAGGGGGCCAGAGATAGTACAGGAAATAAGACTCTTGCCTTGCATGCGGCTGTCAGACATCAAATAGAAGAAATGAAGAGAAAAGAAAAGATACTTAGAAGCTTGAATTTCTCTAGTTTGTCACACTGTTTTCTGTTGGGGGGATTTTACTCTGAATTTTTCAAATACCCATCCCATTTTAATCTTGCAGGTTGGATTTGTGAACTACGGAAAAATATTATTTGCAGAAGAGAGATGTCAAATTCTTATTGATAGGAAGAACTGTCTTAAAGTGGTATAAAAGATCTCAAGAGATTTTCAAAGACACTTCATAGGCTTTTTGAGTTTTCTGAACGTCAAATGATTCTCACAAAAAGAACATACTTCTAATCTGAAGGTTAAAGAAGGAGAGTGAACAGCAAGGACTGACTATTGGCAGAGCCTGCCTAAAAAAATGTAGAAAACATAGGAACAGAAGTACCTATTGGAAAAAATATAGTTTCATTTATATTTTAAATAATTATGTGGAAATTACTGTTCATACAATAATTTGAAATATCCAAGTTAACTATTAATAATTTTTCTAATTACATAATTGTGTAGCTGGGAAGACTATATATTGAAGAACTATAAAGAAAAATATTCTAGCACTTCAGACATTAGGATATACTATATCAACTCTGATAGATTAAAAAAAATTGTTGACATAGAGCAGGATTGATGTTTGGCTAACTTTTCTTCAGATTCAAATAAGAAATAGTTACTTATTCATTTATTCATGTATTGATTCTGGAAGTACCCTATGTACAAAAGAATAAAAATGATCATATAATTGATTGTTCCAGGCTCATTTGAATTTTACAGTTATTTATTTTATTTATTATAGTAACATTTATTTTATTTTATTATATGCATGCATATATATGTCTCCATTTGCATGTGTATATGCATGCATTTTAATTATAAGAGTTACAGAAGTCTAGGAAAAGTTTTAAATTTAACTTTAGCCAGTCTGTAAGCCAATTTAGTGTTCTGATTTGGCAGGAATAGATTACAGTAGAGATTTAGATATTTGAGTTGATGCACTCAAGTACCTTGAATTTCTAGACCCCTCTTTATATGAAATAAGATCTAACACTTTTCCTATTGAGGGAAGTTCTACCATCTTGCCTGAAGATAATAAAGAATCTTTGGCTTTGTAAAACTACTCACATTTCTTTAGAAATTGTTTTTCTCTCCTTCTCTTCATCAATTACTGGAGCTCTGAAAACATTTAATCTCCAAGTTTCTGTGAAGTTTCTTAATTGTTTTAGAATTTCCATTTTGTTTTTAGATGGGGCTAATTCTATGTTTTATATCACTTTAGTTCAACTTTATTTCTAATAATATTTAATTGAGTTGGACTTTCTTAAAATTAGATTTGTGAATGTTTGGTTTATTTCATAGGCTCTCACATATTCCTTCCGCCCCATATATCTATTCTCATAACCGTGTACTTGGTTTAATGATTACCATACATTTTCTGGACTGGAGTGATAGCACAGTGGGTAGGGTGTTTGCCTTGCACACAGCCTACCAGGGTTTGATTTCTCCATCCCTCTTGGAGAGCCTGGCAAGTTACAGAGAGTATCACGCCCGCACGGCAGAGCCTGGCAAGCTACCCATGGCGTATTCGATATGCCAAAAACAGTAACAACAAGTCTCACGATGGAGATGATACTGGTGCCCGCTCGAGCAAATTGAGGAACAATGGATGACAGTGCTACAGTGCTATGCATTTTCTGCTTTCTAATTAGTAATTAACCATGTATTGTTATTCCCCTGATGGGTGTGATTACTTACTTTGTGCAAGATACCATGTAAAGAACATTACCGAATGCACATTGGTTCATTTATTTTATATGTACTAATTTTCATGTTTGTTTTGTTATTTATTCTGAAGTTAAATACAATATTGCACCACTGATCCCACTTTATTTAAAATGACCTTTTCCACAAAGTGTTATTCTCTAATACAAATTACATTATCTGAAATTAGCAGTGAATCACTGATAAAATACAGTTGTATAGGCTAAAATGGTGCCAATTAAAAACCATTGTATAGACTAAATGGAAAACATTATTTAGAGCATTACCTAAAACATAGCTAAATATTTTGTGGCAGGGGCTGGAGCGATAGCACAGCGGGTAGGGCATTTGCCTTGCACGCGGCTGACCTGGGTTCGATTCCCAGCATCCCATATGGTCCCCTGAGCACCGCCAGGGTAATTCCTGAGTGCAGAGCCAGGAGTAACCCCTGTGCATCGCCGGGTGTGACCCAAAAACAAAACAAAACAAAACAAAAATATTTTGCGGCAGTGTGTTAGAGATGGAAAGAGTGGACTGTTATTTTAACATTAAAATATTATTTAAAACCAAACTAAAGATTCTTTTTTTAATCACATGCTGGAAATTCAGATATTTATAATTAATTAATCAATTTTAATTTATTTATTCCCCGTGAGATACAGTTACAAAGGTTTCAGTGATTGAGTTTCTTTTTTTTCAGTGAGTAATTTATTTTTCTTCATTTATTTAAAAAAATTTTATTGAATCACTGTGAGATAGTTACAAGCTTTCATGTTTGGGTTACAATCACACAATGATCAAACACCCATCCCTCCACCAGTGCACATTCCCCACCACCAATATCCCCAGCATACCCCCCCTTTCCCACCCTCTCCCTGCCTCCATGGCAGGCAATATTCCCCATACTCTCTCTCTACTTTTGGGCATTATGACTTGCAACACAGACACTGAGAGGTCATCATGTTTGGGCCATTATCTACTTTTGGCATGCATCTCCCACCCCGACTGATTCCTCCAGCCATCAATGATTGAATTTCAATCATGCAATAATAGAACATCCATCTCTCCACCAGTGCACATTTTCCACCATCAATGTCCCCCATTTTCTTCCTATCACCCCACCCTACCCCACCCCCTTCCTCTATGTAAAACACTTTCCTTTTTACCTTCCCTCCACTTTGGGGCTTTATGGTTTGCAATACAGATACTGAGAACACCCCAAACATAATTTAGTTCTCATCTAGTAAAAGTTATGAAATTTTATCTCTTCAGTCAGATCTGGAATGAAGGACTCAGAAGTCTGAAAACTCAGTCCTATGTTTTATTCCTCACCATTTTTGCCTCTACAGGAAACTTAATCACTGTCACTGTCATCCCACTGCTCATCGATTTGCTCGAGTGGGCACGAGTAACGTCTCTCATTGTGAGACTTGTTGTTACTGTTTTTGGCATATCGAATACACCACGGGTAGCTTGCCAGGCTCTGCAGCGCGGGTGCGATACTCTCTGTAGTTGGCCGGGCTCTCCAAGAGGGGCGGAGAAATCAAACACGGGTTAGCAGAGTGAAAGGCGCTGTGCTGGCATCAAATTAATTAATTAATTGCTGTTTGGGCTTTTACTTTTTGTGGGGGTAGGGAAGTCTCGTAAGTGTGCTCAGGGGCCCTGAAGGCCTCTTCTGGTGATTCTCAGCTACCTAGGCCGAGGGTTCAATGTGAGCACCACAAGGACTGATCCTTGTATCACAAGGAATTTCTCAGGCCTTCACAGTTTGGGAGCCCCCGGGACTCTTCTTGGCAATGATCAAGCCAGAGCCAGCCCCATGGTGCTGAACTCTCTCATGCTTCTCCTTAGGAGAACGTTTCTTGAAATTTAATGTGAAAGTTTTTGATTAAATTTTGTTGCATGATTTGGAAACTATAGAGAAATACCGTTCAATTATTTCTTTAAAAAAATAAACCTTAAATTTTGCTTATAATTAAAAAAAATTTTTCAGTTTGAGCGTAGCACATTCTTATTGATGCTGTTTTTTGAGTATATTTGATTCTCAAAACAGCATTCCACTTTCAAGGAAAATTAGTGATTACATCCCCTTGCACATTTTTGTGTAGAAAGAAGACCATACAATTATTATCATTGTCATGGTCTTGTCACTATCATGGTGGTAACATAGAAAAGTTGAAGAGCTATGAGTCCAGTCTGCACTGAATCGTATACCACTGTTACCATGTTCAGGTGCTCGCCCTTTCAGGACCAATCAATACTCAATGGACTAGGGCTGCTTTGAGGAAAGAGATTTATTTAGGATTTGGTAACCTTCGAAAATGATTGACTCATCTCCAAAGTAACCATCTCGTCTGTATAGTTACAGGCAGTAGTTTTATAGAAAAAGAGAACAAACTAACATGTTTTTTGGAGGAGGGATTATGGACTGCCGGGTGCCAGTGCTGGGTGTCCCATAAATTCACTCACGAGTGGATTCCCTGAGGCACACTTCCACTAGAACTGCAAATACATATTTCTGATGAAGGTTTTTTACCTCTTATTCAGGTTTCCTTATTTTTGATTTTAATTTCACTCTTGAATTCTTTGAGTTGGCTTCATAAAGAAGCATTCGATAACAGTCTGAGTCAGTTTTTTTTTAAAGGAGAGTTAATCCATAGCAACACAAATCTTAAACCATAAAGACTGTTTCCTGCAAGATCCAGTGTTTTATCTGCTCCGTGTCTCTCACATGGTGGCCTCTCATTCCCCAAAGGTCTGTGCAGGATATGTCTATTGATTTCTCGCCTACTGTCTTCTCTCCACCAGCTGTCTATTATATTCTAAAATTATATCACAAAATCCTGAAAATACAGTGAGAAAAGACTGAATTGTTTCAAGAGTTAGTGAAGAAATAAAAGAGAAACAGTCAAAGGAAAAGAGAAAGAAAGAAATATTCGTTTTCTTTTAAAGGATCAGGTGGGAGGACACATGGGAAAACTCAGGCAAGAATACATTTTGTTCTTGTCATTTAAGCTGTTATATATGCACCAACTCACTCAACCTCACAGTAACTGTATGAGGTAAATAATGTCATTGCAATTTCTATTTTGTTGTCAGGGTAACTAGGACTTAGATGAAACAAGTGTCCTCAGGTCACCTAGCTAGTGAGTGACAAAACAGATTTCCTTCCTTTTAAGTACTTGCTATTCTGTGGTACCAAACTTCCAGAGTTTCATCAAATTTATTAATGGCTATTTTCCAATTAGAATGAACATTTTCTCTATAGATCTATTTTCCTACTCCAAATATGAGCCCTTAAAATGACTATTTGCTTAAAATGAATTTTTATTAGATGACGTGCTTATATATCAACCATTCTGCTGACTTCTCTTTCATTTTAGAACATGGACTCTCAAGAAATTACTTCCACTATTTGAAAAATTTAAAACTTATTTTTGCAGAGTATAGAACTAACTCTTGATTTAACCATTAGAATGTATTTTGTTCATTCTGGTAAATTGGATATGGTAGGTTTCTTTTAACATGTAGCAGTCCTAGTGGACATATTCATCAACATGAGGACAAACACACACACACACACACACACACACACACACACATGTGTTTGGGTCTTGAGAGAAAAAAGAATGGGGAGAAGCAACAAAATGCTACCTTACCAGGGTAAGAATTAACAGAAATTATACCATAGCAGTTTTTGTCATGAAAGGGAAGAGATATAATCATATGGGCATAAACATAAACTACATGAAAGAATTTTGGGTAGGTGGGAACCACTATATTGATTGCATAGTATATGTTAAGCATTGCCATAATTCAGATATGGTCTTTTCCTTGGATTGTGAATTAGAGAAATTCTTTGCAGAACCCCAGGAGAGTACAGACAAATAGGGAGATAAATAGGTGCTTGCTATACTCTCAGACTTGCAGGATCCAGATATTCATGA
This sequence comes from Sorex araneus, assembly GCF_027595985.1. Classification (NCBI taxonomy): domain Eukaryota; kingdom Metazoa; phylum Chordata; class Mammalia; order Eulipotyphla; family Soricidae; genus Sorex; species Sorex araneus. Next base: position 328,329,750 of record NC_073303.1, read on the forward strand.
TTAATTTGTATTGGGAAATGGGGGATGGGCGATAGAAAACATTCACTATCACAGTCAACTGTTTATTGAACTTCATAACAAAAACGAAACTAAGCACTCCCTGAATGTGGGCCAGCAAATAGAAATATTTTTTTTTTTTGAAGAGTAGGTTCTTGAACATTTTTTACATCCCAGGTGGTTCAGAAAGCGTTAGTTAGTCAATGTCTCTACAAGTCAGAAGCTCTCTACTCTGAGTGTAATGAGAGTTCTCAGCTATGTACACAGGAATAACTCAATTCCCTTCTTTTTTTTTTGTTGAGAAGGAAAAAGACTATGTGTATGTCAGGTTTTAGTATCTGTCTGAAACAGATATGGGAGCATTTACTGGTTCTTCACATCTGCCCTTTTAAGCTCTAGAGGAACAGGAAGAAAGAAACTAATATTTGGGTGTCAGCTGTGTTGGTGTCTTATGTACATTCATTTATCTTCATGAAGACAAATAGAGTAAGTGACGCTGTCCCCATTTATCTGGGGGTGAAGCAAGAGACCTCAGCCAGACCCACACAGATACCGTGAGGTCTTAATTCCTTTATTCTTATTTCATCTTAAACTGTGATAGTCCAAAGCATGAATTGCAGATATACTACCTAGATTAACTTTCATATGTTAGTTTCCACATTCATGTGAAACATTTACAGCATACTTTTAAAAGAAATGAGTAAAAACTTCAAGCATTAAAATTTGTTTATGAAATTAGACTTTTTTCCATTTGCAAGGTATTTTAACTTGACCAGTTACTTTTAGAAGTAAAATCTTGTCTTTCTCTCTTCACTCCCTCCTTTTTCTTTGATCAGAATCTGCTGGGCACTGGGTCAACTTTCCTCCAATGAATCCTGCAGATGAGGATCTGAAAACCTGTGGGTACTTGGTTGTATTTGTTACCTGGATATTTCACTGAACTCACCCTGCCTGCCTTCTTCCCTACATGGTTGACACCACCTAAGAAGCAACTGCAGCTTCTTTTGGCTTCTTTGCCTCCAACCCACAAACCTGTGACCCTTCAGTCCAGTAACTTACTTACCAGCTGCTGTGACTATATGGGCACTCTCAGGGCAGTTAGTAGATTGATGGAAGCCACACTTTTTCTCTATTGGACCGAGGGTAGAATACTTTTTGATATTTTTGTTTTGTTGCATTTACTAAGTATGACTCACAGGACACCTTTGCCATCTTGGTCTTGCCCTCTGAAAGTTTTCAGTTAGTTTCTCATATTCATCTTATTGGATTCATTCCTGATATTAAGTGAAAAGTGAAAAGCTTTTTATATTTTTTGCCTGAACTACAATTTAGTGTACTTTGTTTTTTTAACGTTGTGATTATGTTGTGTCGATAGCACAGCAGGTAAGGCGTCTGCCTTGCACGTGGCTGACCTGGGTTTGACTCCTCCATCCCTCTTGGAGAGCCTGGCAAGCTACCGAGAGTATCCTGACTGCACAGCAGAACCTGGAAAGCTATCTGTGGCATATTCGATATGCCAAAACAGTAACAACAAGTCTCACAATGGAGACATTACTGGTGCCCGCTCAAGCAAATCGATGAACAATGGGACGATAGTGCTACAGTGCTAAAATTCTTTAAAATGATAGTTATGTTGATTACTTTAAAATATTAAATCAAGCTTTTATTTTTAAATAAATAACAACTTTTATTTGGTAATGTCTATGCTTATTAGGTCTAGTAGTTTGTTTTATTATAATTTATTATTATTATTGTATGTCAAGTTTGCTACTAGGGTAATCAGGCGTCACCTAATGAAGTTTGTAGAGTTTTCTTTCTATTATTTAAAGAACTTATCTAAAATAGTTTAGTCTAAGATAATACAATGTCTTATCTCTCCACTAAAATATTTGATAGAATTCACCACTGAAGTCATCTGGGGTTTTCTTTGTAGAAAGGTTTTATTTCAATTATTTACCACGTATAGAGTTAATCATATTTTCTTGTTCTCCTTATTTATGATCTGGCATCTTATAATTGGGAAACACTTTGTTAATTTCATTCAAGTTGTTGACCGTATTGGTACATGTTGTCTAAAATTTATTTTTTGTTATCATTTAATTTGTTTTCTTCATAGTGATATTCTTTCATTGTTGATACTGGTAATTGATGATTCCCCCCCTTTTCTCAGATTAAAAAAAGAATCAAATTGAAATTTTCCCCCAGTATTTATTTTTATATTTCAGTTTTTAAAAAATTTTTATTAGGGAATCACCATGAATTACAGTTATAGACTTAAAAAACTTTCATGCTTGTGTTTCAGTCATAAAATGCTCAAGTACCCATCCCTCCACCAGTGCCCATTCTTCACCACCAATGTTCCCAGTATTCCTCCCACCACCCCACCCCATCCCCCTTACTCCACCCCGCCACTGTGGCAGGACATTCTCTTTTGTTTTCTCTCTCCTTTTGGGTGTTGTGGTTTGCAGTAGAGGTATTGAGTGGTCATTGGTTCCATCTATAGTAGATCAGCACTTTCAGCAAGCATCTCCCATCCCGAGTGGGTCCTCCAACCATACTTTACTAGATGTTCCCTTCTCTATCTGAGCTGCCTTTTCTGCCAGCATGTGAGGCTGGCTTCCAAGATGTGGAGCAAACCTCCCAGTACTTATCTCTACTATTCTTGGGAGTTAGTCCCCCATTCTGTTACTTTATATTCCACAGATGAGTGCATTCTTTCTATGTCTGTCCCTCTCTTTCTGACTCATTGCACCTATCATGATACTTTCCATGTTGATCTACTTATACGCAAATTTCATGACTTAATCTTTTCTAACAGCTGCATAGTATTCCATTGTGTAGATGTACCAAAGTTTCTTTAACCAGTCATCTGTTTTCGGGCACTCAGATTTTTTTCCAGATTCTGGCTATTGTAAGCAGGGCTGTAGTGCTATAGTGCTACAGTTACACTCACAGTAAAGAGATCCAGTAATTCTTATAGAAAAGCTGGCAGAAGTAATACTTTCCACAACCAAATAACTTCAGTCTAATCATAAGGATATAATTAAAAGTATCTCAGTTGAAGGACATGTTTATTGCATCTCCATTTATATTGGCCAACATCTGGAAACAAGTCAAGTCCAAACAATATTGCTCCATAGTTGGAAGCCTACTTGATGAGCTGGGGGAGAAGGCAGCTGGAATAGAGAAAGGATCACTAAGTCAATGATCGTTGGAGGGATCATTTGGAATGGGAAATGTAGGCTGAAAGTAGATAAAGGACCAAATGTGATAGCCTCTCAGTATCTATATTGCAAACCATAATGCCCAAAAGTAGAGAAAGAGAGTATGGGGGAAATTGTCTGCCATAGAGGCAGGGGGAGGGTTGGGATGAGAGATATAGTGGGGACATTGATGGTGGAAAATGTGCACTGGTGGAGGAATGGGTGTTCGATCATTGTATGACTGAAACTCAAATATGAAAGACTTGTAATTGTATCTCATGGTGATTCAATTAAAAAAATTTAAAAAAAGCAATTCAAGTTCCCAAAGACTGATGACTAGATAAAGGAAGCTATGGTATATATACACAAGGAATACTACAAAGATATAAAAGGATATGTAGTAAGTTTAAGTTTTGTTCCAAATTAATTACCAGTCTGTACTTTTCATAATACTCAGATGTTATGCATTATTAGTAGGGATAAGACACACTTTAATCCAACTTGGAATGTCATTTGTGAATTAAAAATTTTGTTTTGATCATAAGGAAATTTCATAAGTACTTATTATTGATAATAATAATTAAATTATTATTAATTTTATGGGTAATTCATCCCTGTTATTGCCACAAAGAGATAATTTCCAATACTTTACTATCAGTGTATTTTAATATCTTCAATTTACCTGAAAGACCTAGAGTACTGTGCAAATACACAAGAACAGTATTTAACAAGATGATACATTTATAGCAATGTTCAGTTATTGAGGAACTTCCATGGTGTCAGCTAAATCCCAGTCCAAATGAGGCACAGTAGATCTATTAAACACATATTTTCCAATTAGGAAACTATTGCTTCCTAAATTGTCAAAACCAAAGCAGAAATTTCAAGCATCCACCACATTATGAACTAATGGAGATTCTTCTGAAAACATTACCATGGACCCTAGATTATAGAAATGAAGACAGGGATGGAAAGATATGGAAGTGGGAAGTATGAAGAAGTTGTGTGAGGTAACAGGAGCAGAAGTCAGGGGCCCTGTTACACACATAAGTGGTGTCGAGGTGTTGTTTGTCTGTATCTAAAACATAGAACCAATAACACAGAAAACAGGAGATTCAAACTGCAATAACTAAACAAAAAGTGTGCTTATCAAGGATGCAGGTTGAGAAATGGAAGAGAACTTGGGACTCTGATGGAAGAAACTTCACACTGTTTGTGGGATTGGTGTTGGAATGTTGTATGCCTTAAACTATTCTGAACAACTATGTAGCTCATGATGCCTTAATAATAACTTATTGTTGAAAAATTCTAACCTTTTAACACAACATTGCAAAAATGCAGTTAGAGATACAGAAAGATTAAAGGGAAAAAGTAATTTACCAAGGTTTCATACACTTCTAATGCAATTTTAATTTAGAAATTTTTGATAGTACAGCGGGTACAGTGTTTGTCTTGCATACAGCTGACCTGGGTTCGACCTCCAGCATCCCAAATGGTCCCCGAGCACCGCCAGGAGAAATTCCTGAGTGCAGAGCCAGGAACAACCTCTAATCATCATTCGGTGTGACTCAAAAATCAAAAAGAAAAAGAAATTTTCATTGAGTCATAAATGGTAACTTTCTGAAATGATGGATGAGACCAAGATAAATCTCAGAGAAGTATTCAAGAATGTGTTTTGTGGCTTTCTTGGCATTTGTCTGTGGTATAAAGAGCATACAGAAATAGACTAACAGAAGATCTAATAAAATATAAGAGAAAGTTGTTGATTCCTAGATATGGAGAGTAGAATGGTGTTTGCCTGGTGCTGTGGGAGAGGAGGAATCAGGAATTATTGCTTCCTGATTATAAAGTTTCTGTTTGGGTTGATGAGAATATTTGTGAGTTTAGTGGAGCCACTGAGTCATATGTTTAAACATGGTGAAGATGGCAAACTTACATTTCATACATATTTCCACAATAAAAATAGGTTATGATTGTGCTCCAAATTCCTCCATGAAAAGGAAAAAGTGTGTTGGTGGGGTTAGATGGTTGTGAGGTTGGTGACAGTGCTGTGTGGGGGTGCTGTTGTCTTCTTATTAAGCACAAGAGAGGATGTGAAGATGTCCAAAGAAGTGTTTTGAACTTGATATTATTTTCCTTTGTCTCTTGTTTCCACACTTTAAGATATTTGATTCTTTTTCTATTTCTTTAAGATATTTGATTCTTAGAGCCTTAAGCTTGATAAACTTTCCCTATCAGAGAGTTTTTCTCTTTTTAGTTTATGTTTGGTTTCTGTGCCACACCCAGCAGTGCTTTAAGCTTATTCCTGGCCCTCTGCCCTCAGGGCTAATGCCTTGTGAGCTCAGGGGCCCATACGTGATGCCAGTGATCAAACTCAGATCTGCTTAATGTAAGGGAAGTGTTCTACCTACTGTACTATCACTTCATCCCCGTAACCTGCCCTTTAGGATATTTGAGAACATGGTACTATATGCCTGAGAAGGCAAATATTTTTACATAAGAAAGTAAACGAATTCTGTGGAAATAAGGAAGAGCTTTGCATGAGAATAACTACTGTCAACTACAATAGAGATAAACATTTCTGTATCTTCCGAGTAATGTAGTTCCAATGCAAATTTGCTGATTTCTGTTCTACTCCTTATTATTCCTTTCCAATTGCTTTGGGTTTTATTTAATCTTTTACTCCTTTACTCATCCATTAAAAATAGAAGCTTGGATAACTGATTCAAGACATTCTTCTGTAATCTAATTATTTGATGCTGTGAGTTTTATCTCAAGCATGCTATAGCTGCATTTCACTACCCGACATACTGTGCTTTCATTTTCATTCATTTAAGATATTTAAATTTTTTTCTTCATGATTTTCACTTTGATATGATTATTTAAAAATGTGATTGATTTTAAATATTTGTAAAATCTTTATATTATCTGTTATTAGTTGCTAGGATTATCTTCAGTGTCCCATTAGCTTCAAATGCCCTTGTGATACTTTGTATTTTTTAGTAGGGGCTGTGGAAATATGATGGTTTTTCATCAATATTTTTGCTTCATTCTAAGATCTTCTTAGTCAAATGAGATGCTGAAAACCTTAATTTCCAATTTTTTTTAAAAATCTTAGAGTCGACTGAATTGATATTGAGGTGAATCAAAGTAAGTTTGAATTCCACTTTAAACTGTTGATGGTGGATGCAAAGATCTAAATAGTCTGTTGAGAGTAATCTGAGATATTTGGCATGGATGCTTTATTTCTCCCAGATCAGTCACTCTACTATATCTGGGGAATCACCCACTTTAATTTTATTTGGTTTCACTGACTGTTTAGTTTTGTATTTCCTTAGTCTTTCTGTCTTTGGCAGACTCTGTCATTGTTTATTTTATGTGTCAGTATCAGGATCTTCTAGGAAATGGTCAAAACCTTGGACACATACAAATTCTGATTTCTCTCATGCAGCTTTTCAAGAATATTTTGATTATAGTTTCCACCAAATCCATTCTTACTTTCTTTTCTTATTCATTAATCAGTTTAGTCTTGCATTCCTTCCATCATTAATAAACACGTGATATATATCCTATATGCAGGCAGGGATGGGTGTAGGATGACATTACTTTGTCCTCTCCCTCCTAGCCAATGTCCGGGTTTTCCCCGGAGTTTAGGCTTACCCCAGTCACACCCATCAAGGTGTTCCCGAATCTCTCCCATCCCTTTGTTTAGCTATAATCACTTCTCTATGCTCTCTTCCCCAAAAGAATTAATCCATGGCTTTCCCGTAATCTGACTCTGCTAATTTGTAAGGTCAGACCTTCCTAGGACACTGAATATTATAACATTGCCTTTCTCTCCTCTTTATGCCTTTTGAATAATTTACTTTAAAGCTGTGTCTGTTTTATATAGACACAAGAAGACAATATTATGTTTTTATAACTTGGGAATTAATTGGCCTCGAATATTATTCCCTCCCGGGCATCTGCTTTCTCCACTTAAGCCTCAGTTGCCCTCAGTTCCTAGCACCCCAAAAGCAGGGTCCCGACGAGGGACGGGAAGGATCCAGGGCAAGCGGTGAGTTATGTGCTACCCTGGCATCGAGATGGGCCTGGCCAAAGTGCCTAATTCTTAACTATAAGTTAAGAGCTTGATCATAGACAAATACTGTCATGATCCAAAAGTAATGATGAGACTAGGACCCTGCTCTGGCCTGAGCACTGTAGTCTGAGATTGAGATGGCCCCAGGAGAGCAATTCCATAAGCTTTAATGCATCTCTTATTGTGTCCATACAAAATGATTAATATTATGAATTCTTATATGTTTGCTGGCTGAGGAGAAGAGAAACACACTCTTGGGATTCTGCCCTTGGGTGAATCCTCCTGCTGAAAGAGAATTAAGTCTTAGGAGAAGCATCCCCTAAGGGAAAGGAACCTTACCCTATTGATTGTGACCACACCTATGTGTACACCCCAACCCCCTCATGCTGGGGAAATTTAATTAGGCTGTAAAAGTGGGTTGGGGGCGAGATCCAGAGACAAAGAGAGAGATTGAGAGCGAGGAGAGAAGCAGAGAGAGAGAATGAAATAAACTGATCGAGCAACCAGTCTGGCCTTCTTCCTTCCATCGCCTGCCTGCGACCGACAGCACACACAGCGGTTCCGGGGCACCGAACTTGGGTGGTGAGACAGAGCCGCCCGGAGAGTCCGCGAGTGCGCATGCCCCTCGGCGAGCCTTAGTTTCTTACAGATGGGGAATCATTACTGCTTCAGGAGCATGAAAAAGATATGACAGAAAGAGATAGGATAGTGGGAAGGTCACATTCCCTGAGTGTGGCTGACTCTGGTTTGATCCCCAGGACCCCATATGATCCTCAGAGTCCTGGCAGGAGTGATCAATGAGAGCAAGGGCACAAAGCCAAGAGTATGCCCTGAGCACAACTGGGTGCACTCCCTTCCCCCCATAAAAACAAAAGAAAAAATGTGGCAATAGCTCTAAACGAGGTCTCTTCTTCATTGTCACTGTCACTGTCATCCCGTTGCTCATAGATTTGCTCAAGTGGGCACCAGTAACATCTCCATTGTGAGACTTGTTGCTACTGTTTTTGTTTATATCGAATACACCACAGGTACCCTGCCAGGCTCTGCCGTGCAGGCGAGATACTCTTGGTAGCTTGCCAGGCTCTCCAGAGGGGCAGAGAAATCGAACCCGGGTAGGCCACGTGCAAGGCGAACGCCCTACCTGATATGCTATCGCTCCAGCCCATTGTTCATTTGATTTTCTTTTTGAGTCACATTCTGTAGTGCTAAAAAGATACTTCTGTCTTGGTACTTTTCGGAGAGAGGGTGTCACTCAGGGGTCTAACATGAAAAGTATGGACGCCAGCCTTTTGATCTATCTCCCTAGCCCTAGTGTATTAAGGGCTAGGGAGAAAAAGTGTATTTAGATTACACTTATTTTATTATTTTTATTTTAAACTTTATTTAAACACCATGGTTAACAAAATCTTTCATGATACAGTTGTTGCAGGCTTTAGATGTTCCAATACCAATCCTGAGTGACTGTACCTCCATCATAGTCCCCACTTTAGCAGGCTCATAATAATTTGTTTCATATTATTTGTTGCAACCAAATGGCTAAAGAAACTATTAAAAACACTTTAGTGCCAGAAAATTTGTGAAAATTGTTATATCTCACCATGGGGTAATTAATCCTTTATCTGAGGATTTACTAAGTTGTTTATTGCTGGATGAACTTCTGTGTTATTTTTTTTATTTGTTGAGTTCACTTGGCTTCTATGTTACTTTCTGATCCTACTTGGTGGCTTCTACTAGAATTTCCCTACTGCAGAATTTGGATGTATTGTGTGACCTTATATGCAGTCACATGTTCGAGAAACTTCAGGATCTGTAGAACTAAGTTGAACCTGCAGAGGTTCTTAGTGAAACTGTAATGTTAGGCCCTAGGTCCTTGGTGCAGTATGTGGGTGTGGCTTTGGGGCTGTGGCAGGATGGGGCCTTGACTTGCCATCCTCCCAAGGATGTTCCAGATTTTTCATCTGGGTAGGGGTGGGGTGTGGGGTGGTGGAACAGTGTGCCTATGAATTTCAGCTGTTTGGCTTGCATTGTGAATCTGAAGGGCAGGGCAGGTAGGTGAGTTGACCTGGTGGTGGCTATCGGACGTTGGCTGACAACACTTCTTTGGAATACCTTTCCCTTTCCTCGCTATGGTTTTGTCCCAGGGTGAAATACCCACAAACTATCATACACAGCAACTTAATTATGAGTATCCCTGGATATAAATAAAAATCAGTTGTGATTTATCAGAATAAATCTCAATTTGGATGGATATTTTGTGGAGGTAATAAAAATATGATCTGAACACTGTATGGAATAAAGAAAACAAGGGAAGTAATATTTATTATCTTTTTCCAATTAGAGAAGTATTTTAAAAGAGAATGATAAAAATCATTTTCAGATCTTAGAGAAAAATAACTGGACTAAAAGAATTGGCAAAAAAGTAATGATGGAGGCTCACTTAGCATGCCTGCCTTTCAGAGGACTGAGCAGAATCTGAGGGAGATGAAGCGGTGAAATGTGGACTGTAACAACTCCACGACTTGCTTAGGCTGATACACTTGTGCTGACATCTCTTCTTTGCTGTTAAGCTTTTGAATAGTTAGGGAAGATTAAACCTAGCAAAGGTACTGAGCGCCTACCATATGGCTGATATTAGATGAAATATAGAGATGTATTACTTTTTCCTTGTCATTTCAGAATGTGTAATGAATCAGGAGAGAGAGACATGCATGTGTCTAATTATGCAATACACAGAGCTAAGTGCTACTGATGAAGGAGCAAAGAAAGGGAGAGATCAACTCTCCAGAAACATTTAAAAAAATTGCATCTTATTAGAGTTGGAAACTAAACAATTTCCAAAATGTGACTACGCTTTGCTCAGTTTCTTCCAGAAAAATGATGTGGCAAGGACTTTTCAGTTCTCACATAGCTTGGCTAGCTCAGCTGGAAGGATTTTCCAGTGGTTCTCATGGGTGTGTGCCCAGTAATGAGCTAGAGATTTAGCCAAGTCGTTACAACCGTTGCTTCACACTATCTTCCATGTCATAATTAGAAGCTTTGCTTTGCTTTTTCTGGCATGGCAAGGTCTTATGTATCAACGAAGAATTCTGGGCTTTCTTAAGGGATATGAAATGGGATAATGGGATAGGAACAAATGATTATAAGCAAATTTTTTGTGTGTGTGTGTATGCAGAACTTTAGCTTCATTACTCCCTCCTTTATTCTCCTCTTATGTTTTTTTTCTCAACAAAAGACAACATGGAATAAAATTACTATTTTTAAAAATGCATCAGAATAGGCTGGAGCGATAGCACAGTGGGTAGGGCATTTGCCTTGCATGCAGCCAACCCATATGGTCCTAGAGCATCCCATATGGTCCTTGAACACCGCCAGGAGTAATTCCTGAGCGCATGAGCCAGGAGTAACCCCAGTGCATCACTGGGTGTGACCCAAAAAGCAAAAAAAAAAAAAAGCATCAGAAATAATGAATCAAGTAATTTGAGGTGATAACATGAACTTTGTCTTTAATCTTTTCTTTATTTCACATTTGGGTCTGTTATCAAATGCAAGGTAGAGTAATTACAGCTAGTTTCTTTTCTTTTCTTTTTTTTTTTTTTTTTGCTTTTTGGGTGACACCCAGCGATGCTCAGGGGTTACTCCTGGCTCTGCACTAAGGAATTACTCCTGGCCGTGCTCAGGGAACCATATGGGACGCTGGGAATTGAACCTGGGTCGGCCACGTGCAAGGCAAACGCCCTTCCTGCTGTGCTATTGCTCCAGCCCCCTACAGCTAGTTTCTTTAGTTAATAATTTTGAACTCAGTTTTCTTTGAAGAACTTTTATTAGTGGAATAACAACACAGAAGTTGAATTCTGAGAGAGATTCATTGTGAGAGGTCATGGACTTTATTCCTCTTCCTTAATTAGTTTATATTTAAACTGCTTCTAGATCTTCGAAATACTATGAGCTAATACTTGTCTAGATTTGGGTAGGGCTAAGAATAACTTATTCTCTTCTGAACTGTTAGTAAATATAAACAATATTATATTTAGGTAACATACTAAATATTTTTTCTTTTCTTTACACGTGTATTCAAACAAATTTCTGTTCCAGATTTTGCCTACAGCTCCCAAGTGTTGGCAGTTGTGTGAAGCATATGGGCGAACATTCTAGCAGTAAGTAGGGAATGAACATGTGGTTCCCACAATCTGGGTGCCCAAAACAACCTAAGGACGATGTGCAGGAATGCCTGCTGACCCTCATCTTTGCATACACTCGCAATCTTTTCTCCTCTGCTTTTAGTGTCTGGAGAAGATTATTGTAGGAGGCAGTTGCCAAGGCTTCAGACTTCTTTTATGTTTTTTGGTAAAGATCATGATTTACAAAGTTATTTATAGCTGAGTTTCAACATACAACATTTTCAATATTGCAGCACTGATCCAACCGCCAGTGTCGGCTTACCTCTACCAATGTTCCCCAGGTTCCTGCCATAACTGCCCCCCACCGCCAACCCATCCCCAATTCACCTCAGTCTACCTTCTTTACAGGAACCTTTCTAAGTTTGGTTGTTAAAGTTTGGATCTCTTCATTTCAGTGTTTGATTCTGTGGTTTGGCTACTTGGCCCTATCATTCCTTGGTACCACCTTTGTGCCTTAATCCCCTGACCTGGTCCTAGTTGCTGCTCATCTTGTTCTCCACCTTCCCTCCACTCTTTCTTTTCTTCTCCTTCCTACCTTATAGTGCCAAGGTTGATCTGGACATACCCCCTTTAGAACATTACAAGGTTTCAGACTTCTGTTGAGTTCTCTCATAAGGGGAAAAATATATATTATTGGCAAGAAATCTTTCTTTGCACTGCTCACTAAAAATTTAATATGAACCGCATATGTGTAATGAAAAGTTTAGACTTCTTAAAATATAAAAAGAAATAGGTGAAATCAGTTTTAATATTCCTTTGACCAATATATCAAACATTATCCTGAGAATTTATGATATACATAAAGTTATGAATAATATACGTGATCTTTCTTTGTATTTTTCTGTCTTTAAAATTTGATGAATGTGTTACACAGATAGCTACTGTCAAGTGCTGTGCTGGAAGTATGAGGAATTTGGGAATTTACTGGGCCTCAGTGGAGTTTTTAATGTCAGGACGAAGAGTGGGGTTTGGGTGGGGGGGCAGCAATAAAACTGTTCTCTTTGTCTTCAATTTCTGTTTTCTTATTTTAAAAAAAATTAGTCACTGTGAAGTTGCAAAGTTATTCATGGCTGTATATCAGGAATACAACGTTTTTAATGGGAGACTAACACCCAAGGGTAGTAGAGATAAGGGCCAAGAGGATTGCTCCATGCCTTGGAAGTCGGCCTCACATACCAGGGGAAAAGGCAGCTCAGATAGAGAAGGGGCCACCAAATAAAGGATGCTTGGAGGGCCCACTTGGGATGGGAGATGTGTGCTGAAAGTAAATTATAGATCGAATATGATTGCCACTTAATATCTGCATTGCAGACTACAACACCTTAAAGGAGAGAGAGAGAGTAAAGGGGAATGTGTCTGCCACAGAGTCGGGGGTGGGGGATGGTTAGGGTGGTGGGAGGGATACTGGGAACCTTGGTGGTGGAGAATGGGCAAAGGTGGAGGGATGGGTACTTGATCATTGTATGACTGGAACATAAGCATGAAAGTTTGTAAGTTTTTAACTGTACCTCACAGTGATTCATTAAAAAATAAAAAAAAATTAAAAAAAATACAACATTTTATCTACTATCCCTTCACCAGTGTTCACTTCTTTCCACCAATGCCCCACCCCCTCACCACTTGCCTCCCATCCACCAGCATCTGCAAGAGGTGCTATACAAACACACACATATAACACACACACACAGCACAATTATATAAATATTTTGCACTGTGGTTTACAGTACTGTATTTCTCTTTTACATGTAAAAGAAACTGACATGGCTCTTTTTAACTCCCTAGGAATTCCATGCCCTTTCCAGTTCTGGGATATCTGCATCTTTTTCTTTGGCAAAGTCAGTGGTACTGAAATTTGTTAAATTCACGTCAAACAAATCATAAATTGGGTGATGTACATTGCACCTTGGCTTGACTCCCCTGTTACCTCCTTTTTTGTTTTGTTTTGGACAATACCTGGCATTGCCCAGGTTTTACACCTGGGATTGTGCTCTCAGGGATCATTCCTAAAGATGCTCAGGAGACCATATGTGTAGCTGGAGATCAAATCTGATTCAGATGCATGCCTTCCTGCTCTCCTAGTTCTCTAACCCCTACTCCTGTTATCTTCTATAGACAAACTGTAATAACATATCAAGTATATTATTACTGATAATAACCAACATGATATTCTGGTATTATGTAAGGTAAAATCAAGAAAACATGTTCGTAATAAAATTTATATCTTAATATGCAAATATGGGGCATCAGTGCTTTAAAAATCATAATGAAGTAATCAGATGATATTTTTTCTACATATAGAATAATTTTAAATGGGGAAATTCCAAGATAAGATAGACAGGATTAATTCAAATATCAGAAATGGCACCATTAATTGTGACAACATTTTGTGAAATAATGAAACATCTTGGTAGTATTTTTAAAAATTCAAAGTAACATTTCCTTTATTTTGCTCTGTGATTGTATTTCTGAATTATTCAGCTTATATTAAAATTGTATACTAATACTTTATATTGCAATTTAAGCTATTTTAAAATCATAAGCTCATTTACTCTGCAGATTAAGTTAAAGATTCACTAAAATTAATTCTGAGGACATTCAAGGTATGCAGGCGGCTGGAGCAATAGCACAGCGGGTAAGGCATTTGCCTTGTGAGAGGCCAGCCTGGGTTCGATTCCCAGCATCCCATATAGTCCCCTGAGCACCTCCAGGAGTAATTCCTGAGTGCAGAGCCAGGAATAACCTCTGTGCACGCTGGGTGTGGCCCAAGAAGCAAAAAAAAAAAAAAGTAAAGAATAAGCAGACATAAAAATGGTCTATTCTATTGTCACACACACACACACACAAAGTATGCAGGAGGACATGGGAGCCGGATAGTCCAAAGCGTAGGGTATTTGCATTGCAAGCATTTGACCCAGGATTAATCTCCAGCACTCCATATGGTTCCCTGCACCCACCAGGAGTCATTTCTGAGCACAGTCAGGCATAATCCCAGAGAACAGCCAGGTGTGACTCAAAAACAAACACACAAGAGTGTGCAGGACATGAAAACATTTTTCATCATGTAAGAGAGTTTCTCATATAGCAGATCATAGAAGAAAACTCTTCTTATTTTCCTAAGGATCTTTGTAAAAATAAATTTAGGCAGTGCCTCCAACTTTTTGCCATCATTAAAACACTTCTACAACTTCCTGAAATATTATTTGGAGCTAGTCTTAGATGGAAAGCACAGCGTGAGAAGGAAGATGTTTTGCCTTCTCTGTTCCTCCAGGCCTCTAGGCTCCTGGAACTTGCCTGAGGAAGGGAGCAGTTACCCTTTAGAATGGTGCCAGGCTCTGTATGCGTCCAACTGCTCACTCTAAATTGAAAACCAACCCTTGCCCTGGGTGTACCTACAGAAATGGAATGTCTCAGCTGAAGTTAAGCTTCAGTGTCATTTCAAAGAAAGGTTGTAGGGACAAAGTTACTGCCTGTCGAAGCCCAGGGAAATAAAAACTGTCCTTCCTTCATTTTTTTTTTTTCAACTCGAGTGTGAAAGAGAGCAGCTGTCAGCACTGCTGGACTTTCTTAGGGAAGCACCATGGCTCATGGGGCAAACCTACTCACTGAAGGTCGCTAATAAATGGCGCTAATATACAGAGATGGCAAGGGCCTGCCTGTTCCCAGGCAGGTACAAATCAGTTCCGCCCCTTCAGTCAGAGCTCTGTGCACAGGATTATGAGTTCAAGTCAGAGGAGGAAAGGGGACGCCTCTGTAGGCAGGTTGCCTTATTTCTTTGTGACATTGAAAAGTCATGTTGACTTTACCTCCAGCTGAGATGGGGAAGGTGACAACACAGACTTAGAGAAAGTCCGAGGTTTTGAAGTTAGCTGTTTGAATTAAAATCTCTGACAGGGGCTTGATCTTTTGATTGATTCAGGGCTCTTGCCCATGAGGAGGATGGATACTGGTTATTCTGAGGGAAGTTCAGAGCTATGTGGCAGATTTTGTCATAACAGGAGGGATTCCTAAGCACATTTAGTGGATAGGTCATATTAGGCAAATCCAATTGTGCTTCAGAGTTAATTGGAAGAGAAGAAAAGTCACTCTAATAAAAAAAAGGGAGACTATGGTAAGAACAGATGTCCTAGAAGACTATGTAAGGGAAAATGAAAAAGAATCTGTCAGAAAATGCAATATATTGAGATCAAGGTCAATAAACTTAAGATTGCTTGGTTCCGTTTGATACAGATTGGTGTGTCATGAAATGCATTGACTAGCATTAGGAGAAGCTGCAGGCAGTACAAAAGATCAGAAGGTCGGTGAACAACATAGAGAGCATCAGCGAAGAAAATACTTAAATATCTGAGTTCTCATCCGTAAGTAATCCTGATCCCTTTCAGTATTGTGAAGATAATTGTAAGAAAAATATTATGTCTTAAATGCCCATTTTTTGTACTTTTCTTTGAGATTTTATTCACCAGTTATGAACATTGGCTCAAATACTTTTTTTTTCAGATTTGTGTGTCAGCTTTAAGCTAGGGGTTTCTATTTTTATTAAAATTTTTTAAACTGAGATTCAGTGGGTTTGTAATGCTCTTAATAATTATTTCTCATATGTATAATTCCAACACCACACCCATCACCAGTGTACCCCCTCCCTTTCTTGAGTGCTCAGTGCCTCTCCCTCATAACACCCCTTTGTGACTCCATTATGTGACTCCATTCTCTCCTCAAGTTGGACTCGAGGCTTTTAAACCAGGGATGCATGTGCATATCAGAAAACACAAGGGGGGTTAAAAAGTTTCAAAACAGATTCTTGGCATCAGCCATAGACTACAGAATCGGGAACTTTAAGTAGCCCTGGAAATGTACATTTTAAAAGAATTTTACAAGCTTCTTAAGAGTTCTAACATGGCATTGGCTTTAGAAAGCATATCTTAAATGACACTCTTGATAAATTCAAGAATTGTGGACTTTGACTTTTGCCAATTTTGTGGATAAAAAGTTAAAATCCAGAAGAATTTCTGTAGAGAAAAGATCATGATATTTGCTTAAAAATTTCCAGTGGCTCCTAGCCCTGAAAACAAAACAAGAAAATCCTGAGTGACTTCAATGGCATTTGGAATGAAATCCAAATTCCATATATTCTTGCTCCAGGCAACTTCTCCAATGCTTTTAGTACATAGTACATTTCTGTTCTCGTATTTTTCTCCCCCCACCTCCAGTTCATTGGGTGTAAAAAACTAAGCACGCTGACGGTCGGTCGTGTGCACTCTCGGGCTCTCTGAGCAGCTCTGTCTCACCACCCGTGTTTGGTGCTCTGGAACCGCTGTGTGTGGCTGTTGGTCAACGGCAGGCAAAGGAAGGAAGAAGGCCATACTAACTTATAATATAAGTTCAGTGTCCTAGAAAGGTCTGACCTTACAAATTAACAGAGTCAGTTTTTTTTTTTTAATTTTTTATTGAGTCACCATGTGGAAACTTACAAAGTTTTCAGGTTTAAATCTCAGTTATACAATGCTCGAATACCCATCCCTTCACCAGTGCTCATATTCCACCACCAAGAATCCCAGTATAGCTCCACCCCGCCCCCCCACACCCCTAAACCCCCACCCTTAGCCCCCCCGCCTGTGTAACTAATAAATTTCACTTTACTTTCACTTTGATTGCATACAATATTTCAACAAAACTCACTATTATTGTTTGGAGAGTCTCTCCCCTAAAGTCAGACCTGCTGAAAAGGAAGCATTAGATAATTTGTTTTCCATTGCTGAGGATGAAGAGGTATGAGGTCGAGTGACCACACTTAGCGGCCTGTCAGTTTTGGGTTTCTGTAATTTAGTATTTTAGTAACTAAGTCCAGAGAGATATCTGCCAGAAGTTGTATCGTTGCCAACTTGTACTTCTCAGTTACATTATATTCCACATATGAGTGCAATCTTTCTATGTCTGTCTCTTTCTTTCTGACTCATTTCACTCAACATGATACTTTCCATGTTGATCCATTTATATGCAAATTTCATGACTTCATGTTTTCTGACAGCTACATAGTATTCCATTGTGTAGATGTACCAGAGTTTCTTTAACCAGTCATCTGTTTTGGGGCACTCTGGTTTTTTCCAGATTCTGGCTATTGTAAACAGTGCTGCAATGAACATAGAAATACATATGCCATCTCTACTATACCGTTTTGCCTCTCCGGGATATATTCCCAGGAGTGGTATTGCTGGGTCAAATGGAAGCTCAATTTCTAATTTTTTGAGAATCGTCCATATTGTTTTCCAAAAGGGCTGAACCAGTCGGCATTCCCACCAGCAGTGAAGAAGAGTCCCTTTCTCCCCGCATCCATGCCAACACCGGTTGCTTTTAACAGAGTCAGTTTAGGGGGAAAGCTGATTAACTGTTTTGGGGAGGAGATCATAGAGAAGTGATTACAGCTAAAGAAAGGGATGGGAGTGACTCGGGAACACCTTGATGGGTGTGACTGGGATAAGCCTAAACTCCTTGTGTCAAGGGGGGAAGGACACAACAATGTC
Organism: Sorex araneus; assembly: GCF_027595985.1. NCBI lineage: Eukaryota > Metazoa > Chordata > Mammalia > Eulipotyphla > Soricidae > Sorex > Sorex araneus. The sequence goes on from NC_073303.1 coordinate 328,347,724, forward strand.
ATCGTACAATTGGGAACACCATGCCAATTTAGTTATTTCTTGTCCTTCTTCGCTCTTTCTCTTCTTTCTGTTGAGACCAAGAATCCCTTTGCCTGGTTGTATCCTTCTTTGGCCCTTGGCTCAGATGTTAGTTTCTCAGGGTGATCTTCCTTTATCAGTCTACCATGCTATCACTAACATACCATTTCTTTGATTTTATCCATAGTGATTATTGCTAACCACTTCTTCGACATTTTTGAAGGCGTTCCACACTGCTCTCTTCCTCCTTCGCAGTTCTGGCGCCAAGTCGTTCCTCATGTTGAGTTCTCGACCCAGGTACACATAGCTGCTGCATTCAGAGATGTTTATTCTGTTGAGAGCAAATGGAATGTCAGGGACTAGTTTGTTTTTCACGAACATTGTTTTGGTGGGATTCAGCTGCAGTGGGATTCCACATTTCCCCACAAGCTACCAAGAATATCCTGCCTATACTGGAGAGCCTGGCAAGCTCCCCATGGCATATTCAATATGCCAAATACAGTAACAATAGCAGGTCTCAGTCACTTGACTCTGAAAGAGCCCCAAATTGTTGGGAAAGATGAGTAAGGAGAGGCTGCTAAAATCTTAGGGCTGGGATGAATGGAGGCGTTACTGGTGTCCTCCTGAGCAAATGGCTGAACAACGGGATGAAAGTGATATAGAAAGATAGTGGACTTGCATGCTAACATAAGCAAAACAAATAAAAAAAATGTTTATGACATAGTCAACAAAAATAATTTTTGTAGGGAAAAAAGTAAGGACAATTTTAGAGATGGCAGGTTGCAAGCTACTGGGCACATCACGGATGCATAAACTGGTTTGTGTGCTAATCCCCTGGAGCATTATATTACAATGTATAATAGTGTGTGTAAATCTAAACTAAGATTTCTCATAAGTTGTCATCTTCATCTTAATGGGCTTCTAGGGGAAGGACAAGCTATGGGAAACATTCTATACATATCCCAACTTCCCCTACCAAGAAGTGTCTTTTTAAAAATTTATATCATAGCTCACATAAAATGGTAATAGTGCTTATATTACATAAGTTTATATTACCTAATGCAAAGCTACTGCATATCACACCCTCCATAAAAATACCCATGACCCTCCCCGCCCCCTGCCCGCGGTTTGGGGCTTGCCCTGAAGCCCCCACCCCCACCTAGCACCTTTCGGCCATCGCACCTTCAGTTCCTGACCATTCCCCACTCTGCAGGTAAATAGGAAATCCCTTGGAGACCCTACCCAGCGCGGAAAAGCCCCCTCCCCGCACCCTGCCCGCGGTTTGGGGCTCACCCTGACGCCACCACCCCCGCCTGGCACCTTTTGGCCTCCGCACCATAGGGTCCTGACCACTCCCCACTCTGCTGGTTAGGGGCATGTCCTCACCTTAGGGGGCGTGGTCTCAAAGGTGGGCGTGGCCTTTTTCTGGAGTGGCGCCCACTTACGCGACCGCAGTTGTTTTTTTACCATTCCATGCATTGTCCTTTGGCCACAATTGATAGAACCCACTCCTCTGAAGAATTCCCTGGTCATCTTAGTCACTATATGTTAATAGTCAACTAACCTAGCCTATCCTAATTTCAAGAAAACTGTCAGTGAACATATCAAGTTGCACATAAAAGTCCTTTGTAAAAAGAGCATAGCCCCACATCTTCAGTTGAGGCCCCTCCCAAGCTAAGGAGAGCACCAGATAGTAAAACCCATAACAACATGAAGAAACATAGAAAATCCCCACCATCAGGAGAGATCCAAGAAAATATCTCACTAACCTCAGCAGAGACTTCCCAGAAATACAACCTCCTCTCAGATAAAGAATTCAGAGAGGAAATTGTGAGGATGATTCACAAACTCAAAGCAACTATGGAACGAACTTCCAATAAATTAAGGGAGGATATGGATGCAGCATTGGAACGGTCCACCAAGATAATCCAGAAAGAAATGAGAGCAGATATTTCAAAGCTACGAACAGAAGTCACACAACTAAAAGAATCAACAGATGAAATAAAAAACTCGGTAGGAGCCCTCAATAGTAGAATGACTACAGCCGAAGACAGAATCAGTGAGCTTGAAGATGAGCTGCACAAAGCATATAGGGAACAACAAATAATGGCAAAAGACCTCAAAATGGCTCAAGAGCGAATTAGAGGCCTAGGGTATGACCTCAGGAGAAACAACATAAGAATCATGGGAGTTCCAGAACCACACGGAACAAATCCCAATGAAAAAAACACAATTAAAGACATCATTGCTAAAAAATTCCCAGAGCTAGAGAATGCTGACATCCAGATCCAAGGAGTCCGAAGGGTGCCAGCTAAAAGGGACCCAAATAGAAAATCCCCCAGGCATATCATAGTCAGAATGATGGATGCCGTGGATAGAGACACAATACTGCAAGCAGCAAGATCAAAGAAGGAGATCATATACAAAGGTGCACCCCTTAGATTCACAGCAGACCTATCAGAAGAAACCCTCCAAGCTCGAAGACAATGGTGGGACATACTGAAAAAACTTAATGAAATGAATGTCTCACCAAGAATACTCTACCCAGCTAAACTCGCAGTTAAACTTGAAGGAACCATACACTATTTCATGGAGAAGCAACAGCTCAGGAACTTCATAGGCTCAAGACCAAATTTAAAAGAAGGACTCAAAGGGCTACTATAAGACAAGGAAAAAACCTACAAGAACAACAAACCCTACAGAAAAATGACACAAAATCCCATGACAATAATTTCTCTTAATGTTAACGATCTAAATGCACCAATCAAGAGGCACAGAGTGGCAAAATGGATTCGGAAACTAAACCCAACTTTCTGCTGCCTACAAGAAACACATCTGAATAGTCAGAACAAACACAGACTCAAAATCAAAGGATGGAAAACAATTCTGAAAGCAAGCAGCTCCCTCAAAAAAAAAAAAAATCGGGGGTGGCCATACTAGTATCCAATAGCATAGATTTCAGGCTGAAAAAGATCAGAAGGGACAGCGAAGTCATTTTCTATTCATCAAGGGATATGTACAACAGGAAGAAATCACACTCTTAAACGTATACACACCTAATGAACGACCAGCTAAATACTTAAAAGAACTCCTAACAGAATTTAAGGAGGACATAACTAGCACCGCCATATAAGTTGGAGACTTCAACACTGCCTTATCACCTCTGGATAGATCGACAATAACAACACTCAGAAAGGAAACTATGGCTCTGAAGGAAGAAATGGAGGAGACAGGGCTAATAGACCTATACAGGGCTATACACCCCAAAAAGAAAGAATACACATTCTTTTCCAGCACACATGAAACGTTTTCCAAAATAGACCAAGTTCTGGGCCACAAATTATACCTTAATAGAATAGGGAAGATAGAAATTGTATCAACTATCTTTTCAGACCATGATGCACTGAAGATGGAAGCTAATCATGCACAGACGCGGAGAACCAAATCAAACACTTGGAAATTAAACAACTCACTATTGAACATTGAGTGGGTCACGAAGGAAATGAAGGAAGAAATCAAGAGATACCTTGAAACAAATGAGAATGAAGACACAAGCTACCAGAACCTATGGGACTCAGCTAAAGCTGTGTTAAGTGGAAAATTTATAGCTCTGCAAGCCTTCCTCAGAAAGGAAGAAAGGGCCTATATAGATAGCTTGACTTCGCAGCTCAAGATCTTAAAAGAGGACCAGCAAAAGGAACCCAAACCAGATCGAAGGAAAGAAATAATAAAACTTAGAGCAGAAATTAACGATATGGAAACCCAAAAAACAATCCGAAAGATCAATGAAACAAAGAGCTGGTTCTTCGAGAAAATAAATAAGATTGATAAACCGCTAGCAAGACTCACAAAGAAAGAAAGAGAGAAAACCCTAATAAACTGAATCAGAAATGAAAAGGCGGACATCACAACAGAAACCAAGGAGATTCAAAGGATCATCAGAGACTATTTTGAAAGTCTGTATGCCACGAAACAAGAGAACCTAAAAGAAATGGACCAATTCCTTGATTCCTACAATCTCCCAAGACTGAACCAAGAAGACGTGAAATACCTGAATAGGCCCATACATATCAAGGAAATCGAAACTATAATCAAAAGTCTCCCCCAAAACAAAAGCCCAGGTCCACACCGATTCACTGGTGAATTCTTCCAAACATTTAAAGAAGACTTGTTGCCAGTTCTCCTCAAGCTCTTCCAGGAAATTGAAAAGACAGGAACCCTTCCGAACAGTTTCTACGAGGCACATATCTCCCTAATACCAAAAGCAAACAAAGACACCACTAACAAAGAAAACTATAGACCAATTTCCTTGATGAACACCGATGCGAAGATCCTCAACAAAATTCTAGCAAATAGAATCCAACAACTCATCAAAAAGATCATACACCATGACCAAGTGGGATTCATCCCGGGGATGCAAGGATGGTTTAATATTTGGAAATCAATCAACATAATCCATCATATCAACAAAAGTAAAGATGAAAACCATATTATAATATCAATAGATGCAGAGAAAGCATTTGACAAGATCCAACACCCATTCATGATAAAACCTCTCACCAAAATGGGTTTTGGAGGAACTTTTCTCAGGATAGTCTAAGCCATCTACCACGAACCTATGGCAAGCACTATCATCAATGGAGAAAAACTAAAGGCCTTTCCTCTAAGATCGGGGACAAGACAAGGATGCCCACTCTCACCACTTCTCTTTAATATAGTACTGAAAGTATTAGCAATAGCATCAGGGAGAAAAAGATATTAAGGGGATTCAGATCGGAAAGGAAGAAATCAAGCTCTCACTATTCGCAGACTATATGATACTATACCTTGAGAAGCCTAAAAGCTCTAGTAAGAAACTCTTAGAAACAATTGACCTGTACAGTAAAGTCGCAGGCTATAAAATTAATACCCAAAAATCCATGGACTTCCTATATGCAAACAATGAGACAGAGGAAAGGACATGAAATAAGCAATCCCATTCACAATCGTGCCCCAGAAAATCAAATACTTTGGAATCAGCTTAACTAAAGAAGTAAAGGACCTCTACAAAGTAAACTATAAAACACTACTCCATGAAATAAAAGAAGACACGAGGAAATGGAAACATATCCCCTGCTCATGGATAGGGAGAATAAACATTGTCAAAATGGCAATACTCCCCAAAGTATTATACAGATTCAATGCAATCCCTATAAGGATACCCATGGCATTCTTCACAGAAACGGATCAAGCAATCCTGAAATTTATATGGAACAATAAACGCCCACAGATAGCTAAGACAATTCTTGGGAAAAAGATGATGGGAGGCATCACCCTCTCCAACCTTAAACTCTACTACAAAGCGGTAACAATCAAAACAGCATGGTACTGGAACAAAGGCAGAGCTGAAGACCAATGGACAGGGTGGAATATTCCTACACACAACCTCAAATGTTCGATCATCTAATCTTGGATAAGGGAGCAAGAGATGTGAAGTGGAGCAAGGAAAGCCTCTTTAACAAATGGTGCTGGCACAACTGGACAACCACATGTAAATGAATGGGCTTAGACCTCGACCTGACACCATGCACAAAAGTCAGATCAAAATGGATTAAAGACCTCAACATTAGACCACAAACCATAAGGTACATTGAAGACAAGATTGGCAAAACCCTCCACGATATTGACGATAAAGGTATCTTCAAAGATGACACGGAACTAAGCAATCAAGTAGAAACAGAGATCAACAAATGGGACTACATTAAACTAAAAAGCTTCTGCACCGCAAAAGACACAGTGACCAGAATACAAAGACTATCTACAGAATGGGAAAGGATATTTACACAATACCCATCAGATAGGGGGTTGATATCAATTGTATATAAAGCATTGGTTGAGCTCTACAAGAAGAAAACATCCTACCCCATCAAAAACTGGGACGAAGAAATGAACAGAAACTTTCCCAAGGAAGGAGATACGAATGGCCAAAAGGCACATGAAAAAGTGCTCTGCATCACTAATCATCAGAGAGATGCAGGTCAAAACAACCATGAGATACCACCTCATGCCACAGAGACTAGCACACATCCGAAAGAACAAAAGCAACCGCTGTTGGAGAGGATGTGGGGAGAAAGGGACCCTTCTACACTGCTGGTGGGAATGCCGGCTAGTTCAGCCCTTTTGGAAAACAATATGGACAATTCTCAAAAAACTAGAGGTTGAGCTCCCATTTGACCCAGCAATACCACTGCTGGGAATATATCCCAGAAAAGCCAAAAAGTATAGTCGAAATGACATCTGCACTTATATGTTCATCGCAGCACTGTTTACAATAGCCAGAATCTGGAAAAAACCCAAGTGCCCTAGAACAGATGACTGGTTGAAGAAACTCTGTTACATCTATACAATGGAATACTATGCAGTTGTTAGAAAAAAATGAGGTCATGAAGTTTGCATATAATTGTATCAGCGTGGAAAGTATCATGCTAAGTGAAATGAGTCAGAAAGAGAGAGACAGACATAGAAAGATTGCAATCATCTGTGGAATATAGAATAATAGACTAGGATACTAACACACAAGAATAGTAGAAATAAGTACTAGGAGTTTGACTCCATGGCTTGGAGGCTGGTCTCTCATTCTGGGCAACTCAGAGAAGGGAACACCAAGTAAAATGTGGTTGGAGGTCATGCGGGGGAAGGGTGATGCGTGCCGAATATAGACTAGAAACTGAACACAATGGCTGCTCAACACCTTTATTGCAAACCACAACACCTAATCAGAGAGAGAGAGAAAGAAAGGGAATACCCTGCCATAGTGGCAGTGTGGGGTGGGGGGAGACGGGACTGGGGAGGGTGGGAGGGATGTTGGTTTACTGGTGGTGGAGAATGGGCACTGGTGAAGGGATGGGTTCTCGAACTTTGTTTGGGGGAAACATGAGCACAAAAATGTATAAATCTGTAACTGTACCCTCACGGTGATTCACTAATTAAAAATAAAAAAATAAAAAAATAAAAAAAAATAATTATCAAACTCAAGAGTTGGAACACACACACACACAAAAATACCCATGACTATCTACCACCAATTTTGTATTTAGGCTCTTAGTCTATTTAAAGTTGATTCCAGTACATACATCCATTTAACAATGTACGGTATCAAGCCTAATTTCCACGATGAGTAATGGGGAACCTCCCCACACTGACATGCAGTTCTCAGACACTAGGAAGGTTTTTAAGAATTCAACTCAGTTCTGCGATATTCTCAGCTTAGAGATAACATCCACAGGTTTGAGACTTCCAAACTGCCCTTCACTTCAGAGGCTGACTGCAAGCTTCAGACAAGTCCATGCTTCAGGCCAGCTAGCTATGAATCAGAGGACCCATGACCATCTACTCTGATTTCTGGTACCACTTGCAAGCCCAGATGTTTATATTTATTTCTGACCAAGGAATTAAAACTCAAGGTCCTCAGGACATCCTCCTAGGGTTTGATTAATTTAATAGTAGAGTGTGTGAGGCACTTGCTATGCATGCATTTGGTTCAGATTTTGTCTTCTATACACCATGTGGACCCTGAGCCTGCTAGGTGTGATTCCCTGAGCGCAGACCTGGGGTAAGCTCGAAACACAAGTAAGTGTGCCCCAAAAGTAAAAAAAAACTTTTAAAAACACACATTTGAAGGAATTATAGCCCTAGGTTCTATAGCACCGTATTAAGGAAAAAGAAAGTAAATAAAAAAGTCAGTAAATACAAAAAAGATAGACTTTTTTACCACTGTCCAATCACTGCTACAAAAAGAGCATACACACGAGTGCAGTCCCTCTATGTCTGTCCCTCTCTTTCTGACTCATTTCATTTAGCATGATACTCTCCATGTTTATCCATTTATAAGCAAATTTATGAGGCTGACATCCAAGGACAGTAGATACAAGGGCCAGGGGGATTGCCCCATAGCTGGAAGACTGCTTCATGAGAGGAGGGGACAAGGCAGATGGAATGGAGAAGGGATCACTAAGAAAATGATGGCTGGAGGAACAAGTTGGAATGGGAGATGCATGCCGAGAGTAGATGATAGACCAAGCATGATAACCTCTCAGTGTCTGTGTTGCAAGCTATAATGCTCAAAAGTAGAGAGAGAGAGTATGGGGAATATTGTCTGCCTTAGAGGCAGGGGGAGGGTGGGAACGGGGGGTATACCCGGGATATTGGTGGTGGGGAATGTGCACTGGTGGAGGGATGGGTGTTTGATCATTGTGAGATTATAACCCAAACATGAAAGCTTCTAACTATCTCACGGTGATTCAATAACATTTAAAAAATTAAAAAAATATTTCCATAAATATTCTTTTAGAGTCATGGAAGAATCACTGTCTTTTTATTAAAAAAAACAAACCTAAATGTATTAAAAAAGAGCATGCAATTAAATCAACAGAGCATATTAGTTTTTATATTCCTGCTATAAAATGGTGGCCTTGCAAAGAGGGTATCTGTTCACAAATCTAGGAGCAATTTGTTAGTTGAGAGTTGTTCAGTGGTCATTCAAGTAACAACGGGGTCCAGTAGCTCCTCATACAGTTCCGAAGTCCGCCCTAAAGGAAAACATTTCCTTCTTGTGAGTATCTTCCTCTTTTGTTAACCAGTCAACCTGGCTCCATATAAACCATTTTTATTTCATTGTGAAATTATTATGGGTACTGCCTTACACATTAGGACGTTTAAGTCTCACATCTGAAATCCTAGAAGTTGCTGGAAGGCACTCAAGGGTTTTGCCCAATATATGAACCCAGTACATGCCCACCTAGGGAGGGTGATTGCACAGAGACTTTGTCCTAACCTTCTTTCAAACTTCTGTTTTGCAACGTGGGTTTCAGGCAAATCAACTTGTTCCCATTAAGCATGTCCAAATAAAACACACACGAGGGCACACTTATAATCCTTCAGTTTTGTAATCTTAGGGGAAGCAATCCCAAATAAAATATAGTTTTTATCCCCATTATTCAGTGATCTAAAGTTGATACAACTACACTTAGTAATACCTGCTTAAGTATTCTAATTTTCACAACTTTATCAATGATTAGGTTTTTACATTCTGCCATTCAAATTATAGTACATGGTAGTGCTTCACCCGTGGATTTTAGTACCATAGTTTGTAGAATTCCTATACTGACGAGTTTTTAGGGAAAATGCTATTTTACCCATACATGTACAAAAGACCGTAGGGTCTGCAACATTAAAGAACTCAAGCCTTGTTATAAATCTTTCAGTTGTAGTGTGTGTGTGTGTTTGTGTGTGTGCTCATGCATATATATATATATACACACACACATATATATATATGAGTATGCACACACAGGTACAGGCAATCTAACTGGTTCTCATTAATATCTACAAATAAAACAAGTATAAGGATAAGTTGCAATCCTTTCGCTTTACAAGCTTTAATAGAGGATGGAATGTCCAACCAAATACAATTTTCAACCAATTTTTTATGGTTTTGACAAGTTATTCATGATTGGTTAAAAAGAAAATTACTGTGACAAGGCATATATTTAATTACTTTTGAATTATATCTGTGAGTATATTTATTGACTAGAAAGTACAAGCCTTTGATCGTAGGACATTTCACATAGTATCAGAAGCCGAATTATCAAGTACCTCTGGAATTCAGGTGTCCAAATGTTGATTTCATGGGGACAGGATCTTACTGTATCAACTGCCGTTCCTGACCTTGACATTCAGTAGCAAAAAGTCCCAAGGATGTTCTCTTTAATTTACTTTATAGCCAAAGCAATCCATGACTTTAATTATTAATAAGCCCATTAGTCATAGTGCAAATGCATCCTGGAGAGATGAATTTTAAATTGTAGACCCCAAGTGCTCCATATATTCTGTTAAGAAGAGAGGCACAGCCATTAGGCATACGTCAAGGCTATTTCCTCCTAACCATAGGACAAAAATTTAGAAAAATAAGTTACTTTTATCATAGCTTCATTTTAACAAAGGTAATACAAACCAGTGAAGACAATGTTTTCTTGAGACGATAATAACTCCAGAACTTTTCTTCCTGTTCCAGACAGCTTAATTACTTTTTTAGTAAAGAAATATCAATAAGATATGGGTAGTGGGGCTGGAGCTATAGCACAGATGGTGGGGTGCTTGCTTTGCAAGCGGCCAACCCACGTCCGATCCCTGGCATCCCATATGGTCCCCCAAGCACCGCCAGGAGTAATTCCTGAGTGCAAAGCCAGGAGTAACCCCTGAGCATCACTGGGTGTGACCCAAAAAAGAAAAAAAATATTGGTAAAGCACAAACAAATCAAAAGTGATTTGAGGAATGGGTTTTGGACAACAGGGTATCTTATAAAGATAACTCAAGGTGTAATTTGACTCCAAGCTTACTAAACATCCCCAAACAATCCCCCACAAAAAGAAAACCCAAATATTTCCATCCCAATGTAATGTTGGACAATACTTGTTGCCTTCACTCCCCACCAGATTGCCCCCAGGCTCCTAAACATCACAGCTTCCATTGCTAATTTGCTAATCCAGGAATGGAATGGCTCAATTGTTAACATATTTGATGTTAACGGTTGGTTGAGTACAAAATTTATGGACAAAGATAAGAAAATTAAGACATGGTTATAATTAAAGAATTTTGAAAACCAAGCACAAATTCTGGGACAAAATACAAGTTAGGGTCCAATTTGATAAAACCAGAGCTCAGAACTCTATCCTAAAGTATTCATATGAGATACATGTTATTTACCAGAAGTCTCCTCCTTCATTTTCTCATAGTTTTTTCCACCTGAATAGTGCAAAATAATTTCTTAGTTATTTCCCACACTTCATATAATCATTTCAAAAATTTTAGTTTTTATTCTCTATAGCACCAACAGCATCTGCTTAATTAAGAATACATATGCTTACCTGTATCAACAAATAAATGAAGGTATGAAACACCATTCATAACAGTTAATAATAAAAAGTAGTAACAACTTTATATTTATTTAATGCTTCCTGTAAGCTAGGTAGCGTGCTTAGCAGTGCAGTATCATGATAAAAGCAGATTTACCAAGGGAGAAAGATGATGATGCCAAATAATAGAGAAGAAGAACAAAGTCAAGGAGGTTTTCCTTCACATGGGGAGAGCTACACAGTTCAGTGTCTGAAGACATTATATGAAGAACTACACATATGTTTATGTTTATACATAAAAGAGCTCTTTGAGAGGGTCACAATAAACAACCATTTGCCAAAAAAGAATAATGGCACTAGAATAAAATAAATTTGATTTTTCATCAGTGCATTTAATATTTTTATTATTATTCAATTTAAACAATTAATATTAACAGTACTCAGGAATATGCTTCATTCACATTACTTCTGCAATTTCATGAGAATAAACTTTTATAAATGGAAAAAGATAAGATCCTAGGTAAAGGGAAAGAGGTCAAGAAGGACCAGAATTACTCAATGTACAATAGGAAATGTAGGAACCAAGGATATCTTTAATAATTGCTCTCTCACACTCAAGATTTAGTGCTCATTGATTTGTAGAAAATTTTCTTTATAACTGGCTATCAACCTTGGCATGACCACCAGTAAGAAAGCAGTTATGAAGTAAACTCCTAAGATACTAACTACAGAAGAAACAGAAGTTCTGAGGATCAGAAGGAAGGGTTATAGTGCTTCATCATCTGATTTTGCTTAGTTAAGGAGGTCATACCAGGAGAAGAGTGGTGAACTGATTAAACAGACTATTAATTATCAAAATACCAAAAAATAGATGTAGTGTACATAAAGAAGGGAAAAACTAAAAAGGGGGAACTTTGGTCAATAAGGTAAATAATGTTTAATATGTCAGAACAGAGCATTGTCTTGGCCATGGGACATGATGATCAAAGTGACACTAGGGCAAGCTTGGTAGTATTGGGTATGTCAAAGAATTTGGAGCTATCAAATCTCTAGTGGTTTGAATGGATAAGTTACTAAGGATTATGGAAAAGAATCTGAGATTTCTTTCTCATGGTCATAAAAATGTATTCTTTGTATTGGGTGGGATAAAATCCACCTGCAAGACAACTCTTGAAAGGTATGTATGGCTTACGAGATACAGTGAGTTTAAACGAAATGCTGGAATGCAGAAACATGTGTACCTGCATGTTGTAGAGGTTTTAAGAAAGACTTAAAAGAGGCAACATCGTGACAGGGTTTGAAGGAATTAAGAAATTCAACTGACAGGCCAAAATTTTTTAAAAAAAGAACCGTATAGAAGCAAACTTAGCTTGAGGGAAAAGTTCAAGCAGAGTTTGGGGGTTTTGTTCCTGTCCAGCGAGTTACTTAGCCTTGAAATTTAAGTTAAAAAAATGTTTCATTCACTCTGGTATTTTTCAGTCATTCTTTGACTTGTCTTTTCATTCACCCCTTTCTCTTCAAGGTTCATTCTAATTTAAGCCAAGGCACACTTAAGATATTTATTTGTTTCATGTGCCAATTATGCTTGATTGCTTCTCTCTCACATGAGAGAAACTACAGTCTAGCCTATAAATTCTAAAGAGAAATTCCTTAAACTACCTGCAAATTACATAATGATTAAATGTTACTGTAAATCAAATGACTGGAATTTGAGTTAGGCTTTTTTTTCTTTTGAAAGTCAATATCCTAGAAGTATCAATAGCAGTTGGAGGAGGAAGTTATTTAAATGTCCCTGGAGTAAGGCTTTAAAATATGTAATTCAGGAGAAACTGTTGTGTATAGCTAATTAAGCCCCTGCTGAGTGTGCAGGCCAAAATAATTAGTAAAATATACACTCCAGCAACTCTATAAATCAAATAAAATCTCAGAGATTGGAATTTGTCTTCCAATCACAGAGAATATGAAATATCTGCTGACCAATTTTTTTCACTCCAGTATGGCATACAATTCTTAGCTTCCATGCCATAGCTAAAACTTATATGCAATATAAATATATAATTGTCAATCACAAATAAATACTTCAGTTTTAAAATTATCAATTAGGTTTTTCTCTTAGCTCATCACCTCACTGACTCTTAATCCTCAAGCTGATAATTATTAAAGTAAATAAAATTATTTTCCTTTGGTATTAACACAACTGATAAGGGGAGGGGATGGGCTCCAGCTTCCCTCCCCACCCCGAGCAGAGCTCCCAGCAGCCGAAGACCACTGGAACCTAGCTACAGCCATGCTGGAGGCCCGTCTCTACACATTCGGACAGGCCTCATGCATGAAGGTACCAGCAGAGGAACCCAGGTGTGTGTAATCTCATCAACGGCCAACATCCAGAGAAAGACTTAAGAGCAAGCTCTCAGAAGTGATATCCTATAGCCTACTTCTCCCTCTGGGAGAAATTGGCAAGCTTCTGAGAGTTTCCTGCCCACATGGGACAGCCTTGCAAGCTTCCCATGGTGTATTCATATGCTAAATCCAGTAACAAGCTGGATCTCATTCCCTGACCCTGAAAGAGCCCCCAGTACGACATTGTTGGGAGTGTCGAGTCGAGATAGACTTCTAAGATCTCAGGGAAAGGACAAAATGAGAGGTTACTGAGCCCGCTGGAGAAATCGAAGATTAACGGGATTTCATGATCATGATTAACACAACAGACATTGTATCTCACTCTTAACAAGTAGCTAATTATAACCCTCATTAAAGTCATTAGCTTGATGCTCCCATATTTTATCAGATTGATTTCTTACACTTCAAAGCCAAATTAACTTTGACCTCATACTCCTTATTTCTTCATAGAAAAATGAGAAATTTCATTCCCAGATGACTTCCAACTATGTGAATGATATGAAGGAAGAAAAAAGAGCTCAGAAATAAAGGTCACCTTTCTACATCACCACATTAACAGTCAAATCAGAAGATAAGTATAAACTGAGCAACCAGTAAGGACAATGTAAGTGTTTTCACAGGCTGATGTTGGAACATGGAGGATTAAGGAAACAACTTCTTCACAGATAGAGTCTGATAATGAAGAAGAAGAACAGGCCACAATAGCCAGAATCTGGAAACAACCTGAGTGCCCGAGAACAGACAACTGGTTAAAAGAAAGTTTGCTACATCTACACAATGGAGTACTGTGCAGCTGTTAGGAAAGATGAAGTCATAAAAGTTGATTATAAGTGGATGGTCATGGAGAGTATCATGCTAAGTGAAATGAGTCAGAAAGCAAGGGACAGATATGTAGACTGACACCCAAGAACAGTAGATGCAAGGGCCAGATATTGATGCATAGTTGGAAGCCTGCCTGATGAGCTGGGGGAGAAGGCAGCTGGGATAGAGAGGGGACCACTAAGTCAGTGATGGTTGGAGAGATTATTTGAAATAGGAGATATGTGCTGAAAGTAGATAAAAGACCAAACGTGATAGCCTCTCAATATCTATACTGCAAACCATAATGCCCAAAAGTAGAGAAAGAGTATGAGGAAAATTGTCTGCATAGAGTCAGGGGGAGGGTTGGGATGGAGAGGGGAGATACTGGGGATATTGGTGTTGGAAAATGTGCACTGGTGGAGGGACGGGTGTTCGATCATTGTATGATTGAAACTCAAACATGAAAGCTTTGTAACTGTATCTCGCGGTGATTCAATTAAAAATTACTAAAACAGCTAATTAGGTATTCTCTTCAGACTTCATTTCGACATATCTAATCAGATATAAAAATGCCACCTCCCTGTATTGTTTCAGCAAACTAAGTTACACACAAATGTAAGATACCTGTTTGGTAAAATTTATGCACAACATTTATGTTTCCAGAAAAATCTGCCATATGCAGTTGCTTTTTTTTTTTACAGTCTTACAATGTCCCGAGTACTCGTCTATCCACGCATCCCACCCCTCCCCCTGCCTCTATGAGAGACAATATCCCTCTTTCTCTCTCTCTACTTATGGGTATTATGGTTTGTAAAACAGATAATGAGAGGCCATCATGGTTGGTCCTTTGTCTACTTTCAGCAAACATCTCCCATCCCGAGCCATCCCTCCAACCATCATTGACTTAGTGATCCCTGCTCTATCCAAGCTACCTTTTCCCCCAGCTCATAAGGCAGACTTCTGACCATGAAGCAGTCTTCCTGGCCCTTGTCTTTACCGCCCTTGGGTGTTAGTCTCATATTATGATATTTTATATCCCACAAATGAGTGCAGTCACTGTCTCTCCCTCTTTTTCTGACTCATTTCACTTAGCATGATACTCTACATGACCATCCATTTATCAGAAAATTTCATGATTTCATTTTTTTTTCTAATAGCTGCATAGTATTCCATTGTGTAGATATATCAAAGTTTCTTTAACCAGTCATCTGTTCTTGAACACAAGGGTTGTTTCCAGATTCTGGCTGTTTTGAACAGTGCTGCAATGAACATACACATGCAGATGTCATTTCTACTGTGCTTTTTGTACCCTCAGGATATATTCCCAGAAGTGGTATTGCTGGGTCTAATGGGAGCTCAATTTCTAGTTTTTAGAGATACGTACAAATTGTTTTCCAAAAAAGGCTGGACCCATTGGCATTCCCACCAACAGTGAAGGAAAGTCCCTTTCTCCCCACATCCAAACCAACAAAGGTTGCTTTTGTTCTTTTGGATGTGTGCCAGACTCTGTGGTGTGAGATGATATCTCATTTTTGTTTTGATCTGCATCTCCCTGATGATTAGCAATGTGGAACATTTTTTTAAAATGAATTATTTATTTTTAATTAGTGAATCAACGTGAGGGTACAGTTACAGTTTTATACATTTTTGTGCTTGTGTTTCCCCCATACAAGGTTCAAGAACCCATCCCTTCACCAGTGCCCATTCTCTACCACCAGTAAACCCAGCATCTCTCCCGCCCTCCCCAGTCCCCTCTCCTCCCACCCCACACTGCCACTATGGCAGGGTATTCCCTTTTGATCTCTCTCTCTCTGATTAGGTCTTGTGGTTTGCAATAAAGGTGTTAGTGGCCATTGTGTTCAGTCTCTAGTCTATATTCGGCATGCATCACCCTTCCCCCGCATGACCTCCAACCACATTTTACTTGGTGTTCCCTTCTCTGAGTTGCCCAGAATGAGAGACCAGCCTCCAAGCCAAGGGGACAACCTCCTGGTACTTATTTCTACTAATCTTGGGTGTTAGTCTTATAGTCTATTATTCTATGCTCCACAGATGAGTGCAATCTTTCTATGTCTGTCTCTCTCTTTCTGACTCATTTCACTCAGCATGATACTTTCCATGCTGATCCACTTATATGCAAACTTCATGACCTCATTTTTTCTAACAGCTGCATAGTATTCCATTGTATAGATGTACCAGAGTTTCTTCAACCACTCATCTGTTCTAGGGCACTCGGGTTTTTTCCAGATTCTGGCTATTTTAAACAGTGCTGCGATGAACATATAAGTGCAGATGTCATTTCGACTATACTTTTTGGCTTTTCTGGGATATATTCCCAGCAGTGGTATTGCTGGGTCAAATGGGAGCTCAACCTCTAGTTTTTTGAGAATTGTCCATATTGTTTTCCAAAAGGGCTGAACTAGTCGGCATTCCCACCAGCAGTGTAGAAGGGTCCCTTTCTCCCCACATCCTCTCCAACAGCGGTTGCTTTTGTTCTTTTGGATGTGTGCTAACCTCTGTGGTGTGAGGTGGTATCTCATTGTTGTTTTGATCTGCATCTCTCTGATGATTAGTTATGTAGAGCACTTTTTTCATGTGCCTTTTGGCTATTCGTCTCTTCCTTGGTAAAATTTCCGTTCAATTCTTCGCCCCATCTTTTTATGGGGTTGGATGTTTTCTTCTTGTAGAGTTCAACCAGTGCTTTATATACCATTGATATCAACCCCTTATCTTATGGGTATTGTGTAAATATCCTTTCCCATTCTGTGAAAAAATCAATCCCACTCACAATCGTACCCCAGAAAATCAAATACCTTGGAATCAGCTTAACTAAAGAAGTAAAGGAAATCTACAAAGAAAACTATAAAACCCTACTCCATGAAATAAAAGAGGACATGAGGAAATGGAAACATATCCCCTGCTCATGGAAAGGGAGAATAAACATTGTCAAAATGGCAATACTCCCCAAAGCATTATACAGATTCAACGCGATCCCTATAAGGATACCCATGCCATTCTTCAAAGAAACGGATCAAGCAATCCTGAAATTTGTATGGAACAATAAACGCCCACGGATAGCTAAAACAATTCTTGGGAAAAAGGTGATGGGAGGCATCACCCTCCCCAACCTTAAACTCTACTGCAATGTGGAACATTTTTTCATGTGCCTTTTGACCATTCGAATTTCTTTTTTTTTCATTTTTTTATTTTATAAGGTGTTTTACAATATTTGATTACAGTTAATATTCAAATACCAATCCCACCACCATTACATCTTCCCAGCACAAAATTTTCCATCCCAAGCCCCAAAACCTGTCCCAAAGCACAATCAAAATAATATATTTTGTATTGCCTCTTATGGAAAACCTTTGAAAATGCTACAAAAAGGTATCCATAGAGGAGACAGAGTTAAGATTGTTCTATTTTGGCAGAGGCCATTAAGACATTTTTTAGAATATCACTAACATGTTGTTAAAGGTTGAGTGATGTGAGCTTTCGCATATATATATCTGAAACTATTTATATATGCATATATATACATTTTTTCCCTCTATGATATGTTGCCTACTATTTGAACCCCATCGAATGTGGTGCGGTACTTATGGAGAATGGGTAGGAAGTGTTTTATGATGTGTTCAGGATTACGTTCACTCCTACATGAGGCTGAACTGGAGCTATGGGACAGCTGGTCGGGCTTTTGCCTTGCACGTGGCCGACCTGGGTTCGATTCCTCCGTCCCTCTCAGAGATCCCGGCAAGCTACCGAGAGTATCCCACCCGCATGGCAGAGCCTGGCAAGCTACCTGTGGAATATTCGTTATGCCAAAAACAGTAACAACAAGTCTCACAATGGAGACATTACTGGTGCCTTCTCGAGCAAATCAATGAACAATGGGGTGACAGTGCAACAGTGCTACAGTGCCTATGTGAGGCTTGACCCAAGCATGTGGTGAGAGGCCTTGAGCATGGGAACAGTTGGGTTCTGGAGGTTTTTGACTGCTGGGGCTGGGTTTCTTGCGGCCGGGAGGTCTCTCACCCACCCCCCTCTGGGCCACTCCGATTGAAACAGCCTGGAGTGGAGTATGGTGGTATGGCTATGGCGGGAGTCATGTTGCTTCCTTCCGGGAGAAAAACCTTGTCATCTGGATGGTGGCCGATGAAAAGATTATCTCATTTGAATTTCTTCTTTGTGAAAGTTTCTGTTCATCTCATTGCCCCATTTTCTAATGAGATTGAATGTTTTCTTCTTGTAAAGTTCAACCAGTGCCTTGTATGTCCTTGATATTAGCCCCTATCACAAGGGTATTGGTGAATAACCTTTCCCATTTTGTAGGTTGTCTTTGTGTCCTGGTCACTGTTCTTTTGAGGTGCAGAAGCTTCTTAGGTTAAGATAGTCCCATTTGTTTATCTCTGCTTCCACTTGCTTGGTCAGTGACATTTCATCTTTTAACATATTTTTGGCTTCAATGTCCTGGAAGGGTTTTGCTGACCTTTTCTTCAATGTGCCTATGGATTCTGGTCTGATATTGAAGTCTTTAATCTGACTCTTGTGCATGGTGTTAGGTGGAGGTCTGAGCCAATTTTTTTGCATGTAGCTGTCTAGTTTTGCCAACACCATTTGTTAAACAGGCTTTTATTGCTCCATTTTATATTTCTTGCTCCCTTATCAAAGATTAAATGATCATATATTTGAGGGTGTGTATAGGGATATTCAACCCTCTTCCATTAGTCTGCAGATATGTCTTTGTTCCAATACCATGCTGTTTTAATTATTACTGCTTTGGGAAAAAGGTGATGGGAGGCATCACCCATCACCCAGGACTGTTTGAGGTTGGGGAGGGTGATGCTTCCCGTCTTTTTTCCCCCCAAGAATTGCTTTACTTATTCGGGGAGTGGGGGATTTGCTGTTCCAGATGAATTTCAGGAGTGTTTGATAAATTTCTTTGAAGAATGTCATGGGTATCCTTATAGGGATTGCATTGAATCTGTATAATGCTTTGGGGAGTACTGCCATTTTGACAATGTTAATTCTCCCAATCCATATGTAGAAATGTGTTTCCATTTCCTTGTGTCCTCTTTTGTTTCTTGAAGTAGTGTTTTGTAGTTCTCTTTGTACAGGTCCTTTACCTCCTTAGTTAAGCTGATTCTGAGGTACTTGATTTTCTGAGGCATGATAGTTAATGGGATATATATTTTTTTCATATCTCTTTCTTCTCTCTCATTATTTGCGTATAAGAAAGCCATGAACTTTTGGGGTATTGATTTTATAGCCTGTGACTTTACTATACAAGTCTATTGTTTCTGGGAGCTTCTTGATAGAGACTTTGGGATTTTCTAATTATAGTATCATGTCATCTGCAAATAGTGAGAGCTTGATTTCTTCCTTTCCTAGCTGGATGCTCTTACTATCTTTTCCTTGCCTGCCTGCTATGGCAAGCACTTCCAATACTATACTGAATAGAAGTGGTCAGAGTGGGGTCCTTGTCTTGTTCCTGATCTTAAAGGGAAGGTTCTTAGTTTTTCCCCACTGAGGATAATGTTCGCCAAGAGCTTGTGGTAGATGGCTTTGAGGGAAGTTCCTTCTATTCCCATTTTGGTGAGCGTGTTCATCATAAATGAGTACTAGATTTTGTCAAATGCTTTCTCCATATGCAGTTGCTTAAAGAGTTAATTACTGTTCCCAAATGATTTCCAAGATAGAAAAACATATCATGTGCTTTTTATAATAAAAACACATATCATGTGTTTTTTATAATAAACTATATATAATCCACATATAAGAATCTATTTTTAATCTCCTCAATTTTTATAGCATTAAATGTTTATCTGGTCAATATCAAATGAGATCAAATGGAAAATCATTTTTCTTAGGTCCTCCAATGTAGACAAACAAGATTTCTTCAGATTTGCCTGTGGAAAATTGGAGTCTCACTCTGAAAAATACCAACTAGCTGGGTGGAATATTCATGATAATTTCTCTAAGGTGATACTATTATAATATTTGGTGCAGAACAATTTATGAAATTCTAGGAAAGCCAATAATTTTCATGCAGCATATTCTTATTTTCTTTCCAGTATAACTTAGTGAATAAGATTTATTGTGTAAACCATGGTCTGGACTATATTAGTTGTGAACATAATAAATTTCACATGAATAAAGACAGAAGTAACCCATAGAATTTACTAATTTAATGTTCTCATTCTCTTCCTAGGTGCAAAACCATGTTATTACCCAGCTTCTCCTTTGGGTTGGTAGCATGGTAAGTCTGAGAGAGAAACCAGAGCACCCACATTAATGATTTCTTTTTTGGTCTAGTGTTGATGAAAACAAGTCTTTTATTGGCAATTATTAGTTCGATGCAAGATTTCAACATTGTCAACAATCACAAAGCCCACTATAGGTTAATTCCTATCTCAAGAGAGCACAGGGTACAGGCTTGTTCCTTGAACACATATCTCACTTGCCTGTGTACTTTTTTGCTTACTTATTTCCACACTGGAGAAGCCTGTTTCTCTATTGAACACATTTCCCTTCTTTTTCACACATCTTTCTAGGCAAGTTTCATTCAATAAACCCACATTCTTCACAAAAAGAGAGAGAGGGGGAGAGCAAAGGTTACAGAAGAAATCTTACACACTTTTATTATAATATCATCTGAACTTCAAGGTCACTTAAACTACAACTTACTAAAAACATAAAATATTATGAAGCATGATTCATAAGTCAATAGATTCTATGAAAAAAGGATTTTAATAAATTTGACTCTTAATTCTAGCTTTTTAAAAAGTAACTCCTAGTGATGTCCAGATTATTCATTTATCTCCCTAATATTGATAGTAGTAGTTTAATGAAAGCTAATGGTTTCCTTCTACAAAGTAGATAACATGTTTAAATTATAGAATGTTAGGTAACATATTATTGAATGTTAGGTAACAAATTATTGAACATTCTAAAACCACCAAAACATTGTTTCGAAACTCTTGTTTAGGCCTCATTAGCATATTTGTTAAAAAAAACCTTTCTATAACTAAAATAAGTCGATAGAAAATACAAACATTTTATTTCTAATTGAGCATATAGAAGTGGAACGATGTACTGAGACTATAGAGATAATCAGATATTTGATATTAATTTTATTTTTTATAATGAGGTATCAGACAAGGTCAGGCACATTCAGGGTGGTATGGACTGGAGCGATAGCACAGACGGTAGGGCATTTGACTTGCATGCGGCCAACCAGGGTTCAATTCCTCTGCCCCTCTCAGAGAGCCCAGTAAGCTACCGAGAGTATCCCCCCGCATGGCAGAACCTGGCAAGTTCCCCATGCATATTTGGTATGCCAGAAACAGTAACATCAAATCTCACAATGGAGACATTACTTGAGCAAATGATGAACAACGGGATGACAGTGCTATAGTGCTACAGTGCATAGTGAGGTATAGATTCCTAATATATTTGTAATAGGATATTTTTTAAAAATTTTATGCATTTTATCCCCAAGCTAGTGCCTTTGCACACACACAGTCATTAAATATTGCAGAATAAAAACACTGAAACTAAAGAAATAAAATTAAAATATACTAAAACTAAAACAATGAAACTAAAATATTCCAAAATTTTTTTGCAGTAAATAAATATAAATACAATAATTGTCTATATTGGGATAGCTATACATATGTAGCCTATTTATCCTTATAACAAATATTAGTTACAGAAATCATTATATCAAATGGTTATAAGAAAAGGTAAATAATCTTGGGTAATAATTCATCATACTAACATTTCTGTAAATCAATTTAATCAACAATTAAAACTAAAATTTTGCCTAAGTTTTACATACTTTTTTTTGTTTATGCTTAGTACTATGAGATTTATTAACTTTTCCATCACTACTTTGAAAACTTTTGGAAAGTTCTAACATTTTGTATACTTGCAAGTTTTGGTTTTCCTACTGAAATTTCCTTGGGAAAAAAATTTTAGCATCTTATCCTCTTGTGGGTCAGAGGTACTAACCTGAAGGAATTTCTGCTAGCTTTTGAAACTTGAAATCTCTTTATTATCATCATTAACATCATAATTTCTAGATAAGAGTATTCTAACAAGTTTTTCCTAAACTGAACTCACTGATATTGGGGATTGATGGAAGTTTAATTTAATTTTAATACATTACCCTTTCAATACAGAAGCTGTGATCAAAGAATTGCAGAAGCCAGCTGTTAGAAAAAAGGAGGTCAAGAATTTTGTAGTTAAGTGGATGGGCATGAAAAGTTTCATGCTGAGTGAAATGAGTCAGAAAGAGAGAGACAGACATAGAAAGATTGCACTCATCTATGGTATATAGAATAACAGAGTGGGAGACTAACACCCAAGAACTGTAGAAATAAGTACCAGGAGGTTGACTCCATGGCTTCGAGGCTGGCCTCACGTTCCGGGGAAAGGTCAACTCAGATAAGCGATCACCAACTACATTGTAGTCGAAGGCCATGTGGGGGAAGGGAGTTGCGGGCTGAATGAGGGCTAGAGACTGAGCACAGCGGCCACTCAACACCTTTATTGCAAACCACAACAGCTAATTAGAGAGAGAAAACAGAAGGGAATGCCTTGCCACAGTGGCAGGGTGGGGTGGGGGGGAGATGGGATTGGGGAGGGTGGGAGGGACACTGGGTTTACGGGTGGTGGAGAATGGGCACTGGTGAAGGGATGGGTTCCCAAACTTTGTATGAGGGAAGTATAAGCACAAAAGTGTATAAATCTGTAACTGTACCCTCACGGTGATTCTCTAATTAAAAATAAATAAATTAAAAAAAAATTAATACTAAAAAAAAAAAGAATTGCAGAAGTTTGAAAATCTCCTGTTTCATTTTTTGTTCTGTTTCATTACTGTTTTATTCAAATGCACACAGATTATCTCTCTATTACTAAAGTATTGTTCTATTTTGCTCACACTAGAACTCAAATTATATTCAAGTGATTGATCTCCAGTGTGAGAATTTTAAGAGCAAACCAAACTTCAAACACTAATCTTAGTATTACTCCCTTAAAAAAATTAAGATACTATTAAATTTAACTTATTTAATTATGCCTTCCCTCATCTACTAAAATATTTGTGCCTCTAATACAAAGTAAAGGCTATAGATTTACAAAGTGAATCTTTGGGCACTAGACTTTTCCATGACAAGGCAGTTATCCTTTTCAGGTTAAATCCTGCTACTTTTGGCCATGTGTTATTTTATGAGCTAAGTTCTTTCACCTAGCTTTTGTAATTTAACCTTTTATTTTGTTTATGCTTTGGGCCAAACCTGATGATGCTCAGGGTGTACTCCTGGCTTTACACTCAAGAATCACTCCTGGTGATGCTTAGGGGACCATATAGGTTGCCCAGGATCAAATCTGGGTCAGCCACAGTAAGGCAAGCATCCTACACCCTGTTCTATCTCTCCAGTCTCCTTAAACTTTTAAATCCATATCCACAGGTGCTGTGCTTTTGGATCCTTGGCTTCCATACCAATGCAATCATTAACATTCTAGCTGAGAGTTCTAGGTAATGTACAAATACATAAACAGGATCTTTTCAGATAGCAATCACTTATATCACTTGTTATCCCATTGATCTTTGATTTGTTCGAGCGGGAGCCAATAATGTCTCTATTCGTCCCTGTCGCGTGCTAGTGTAGCCCAATGGTATCTGCTCACTCCAGGAACATGAAGAGCCTCAAACCGTTCATTCAGGGTTTTGAGAGGAGGTCTGACCATCTCGTAGGTGGGCGGCCATGTGGTCTTTTGATGTCCTGTGGAATCCAGACGGTAAAAGCTCTAGTCCAGCGGTCATCTCTAAATCACATTACATGTCCGGCTCATCTGATTTTCGATGCCGTGGCAAACGAGACAGTGTCCCTGATTCTTGACTGTCAACCGAGGTCAGAACTCCAGATTCCTTCTTTCACTTGAGTGAA
This sequence comes from Sorex araneus, assembly GCF_027595985.1. Lineage (NCBI taxonomy): Eukaryota > Metazoa > Chordata > Mammalia > Eulipotyphla > Soricidae > Sorex > Sorex araneus. Next base: position 328,371,789 of record NC_073303.1, read on the forward strand.
ACATGATACTCCAAGCATAGCTCTTTTGATTCCTCTTTGGGATTTCCACACCATATTTGATGGGGCTCAAATATGGTGTGAACAATGGGAACACCTGTAAGGGCGATTGGAGAGCGCCCTAAAAGCCACCATCCCTCTCGGAGAGCCCAGCAAGCTACTGAGAGTACCCTGCCCTCATAGCAGAGCCTAGCAAGCTACCCATGGTGTATTTGGTATGCCAAAAACAGTAACAACAATGGGCCTCATTTGCCTGACAATGAAAGAGACCCCAATATGGCAGTGTTAAGAAGGATGAGCAAGGTGAGGCTGATACAACCTCAGGGATGAACTAGACTGCCAAAACAAAGAAGGACTAAAATGACTGTGCTTTCAACGTATGTAAGCTGGCATCAGAAGCATCCATCGAGGACCTGATGATGCAAGTTCAGAAGATCAAGTATGACATCATTGTTCTGACCAAAACAAGAAGGCATAAATCACATCACACCATTTTTGACACTGGAGAAGAATTGTTCCTCAAACATGTGACAACAGAGTGGTTGGTGGTGTCGGTGTCCTTGTCAACAATAACTTGTCCATGAGCATTGATTCATTCGAATGCCTAACAACCCAAATCAGATGATTATGTTTGAATAGATGTGGCTCATTGCAGGCAGTTTCTATCCTTGTCATCTATGCACCAACATCCAACTATGAAGAAGAAGAAATTGAGAAGTTCTACATGGAGTTGGAGAAGTTCTATAAAGAAGACCACACCTTCTACAAGATCATTGTTGGTGATTTTAATGCCAAGATAGGACTGAGAAGGTTGCCAGAAGAACTCCACATTGGTACCCATGGCCTAGAATGGAACAAACAGGATGAGAGACTGAGTTCATCATGTTGACCAAGACCACCCATGGTAACTCACAGTTCCAGAAGGCTGAATCTAAACGTTGGACATGGGAATCTCCCAGTGGGCAGTTCCACAATAAAACTGAACACATCATATTTAATCGAAGGTTTTGCCTGACCGATGTTGCTGTTGTTCCAAAATTCCAAACAGGCTCAGACCACCATTTCCTTCATGCAAAATTCTACTTCACAGAACTGGGAGAGAGGACTGCAAAGTTTAAGTTTAAGAAGAGAACTCCCAGAATGATCACCAACTTGGAGCTCTTTGGCACTATTGCGGCAATGTGGGAAGATGCCGTCATTGATAACATTGACAAGGAATATGATCAACTGGTTCATCACCTCCAAGACTGCACAAGGAATGCTGAGAGTGGAAAAGCCAGAGACAGACGCCTCTCTTCAGAAACTCTCAAGCTCATTCACCAATGTGGTTTTGCACAAGCTTCAGGCAATCAAAAGCTAACGTCCAAACTCACAAAGCTATGCAGAGAAGCAATAAAGGAAGACCTCAAGGAGAGAAGAGTAGCAGTGTTGGCCAATGTGACAGAAACTAGGATAAGTATTTGCAATGTTCGCTTGTCCTTCGCCAACTACAAGGCCAAGATGACTGACCTCTGACGTCCTGATGGATCTATCACATTTTCCAGAAAGGCTATGGAGAGGATTTTTCACTTCTACTCAGATCTACTACTTTTTTTTTCACTTCTACTCAGACTTCTACTCAGAACAGCCACATCCACCTGCCCACATACCAAATTCCGCAGGATAGGTATATCATTCCCAATGTCCTCCCTTCCGAAATCTGACATGCCATTTTGTCAGTAAAGACGCATACAGCATTCTGTCGAGACAAGGTCAGACCGAACACCTGGTGGTGTTCTGAAGAGTCAGCCGCCAGTACTCATCAATACACTGGCTCGGCTCTTCACACGCTACCTGTCCGAATGCAAGGTTCTGTCTTAATGGAAAACCAGCAAGACCGTCCTGTTGTACATGAAGGGAGATATCCATGACATCAGCAACTATCGCCCAATCTGCCTGTTGTCCATTGTCTACAAGTTGTTCACAGAAGTCATCCTGAATAGAAATAGGCAGAACACTAGATGAAGGCCAACCATGCGAGCAAGGTGAGTTCCGAAAAGGAATCAGCACAATCGACCATATCTACACGGTGACCAAGCTCATTGAAGTTTCGTGAGAGTTCAAGATGATGCTTTGTCTAACATTCATTAATTTAAAGGACTTTGATTCTGTTGAGACTAAGGTGGTCATCGAAGCCCTAGCCAAACAGGGTGTTCAAACTCAGTACATCAAGATCCTTCTCAAACTGTATTATGGAATCACCACCACGATCTCACCATTCTACAAGGAAGTGATCATTGACATAAAGAGAGGGGTTCGGCAGGGTGATACATTTCACCGAAACTCTTCAGTGCCACCCTCACGAATGTCATGCAACGACTGGAATGGGAAGGAATGGGAGTGAAGATAGACGACCGGCAACTACACTACCTCCGCTTCCCTGATGACATTGTTCTAATAAAGCCAAACATTAGCCAAGCAACACAAATGCTCCAAGAGGGACAGAGAATGTGTATCAGAGAATACAAGCAAGTATGTTAAAACCAAACACATGTGTGTTGCTTTAGGCACATCGATGGGCTAGACTATATGAGGTCATTTCCGGGAGCTTTATTTTATATAGTCTCTGGATCGTGGCCATTGACGGGATTACATCCATGTAATCTTTCTATATATTGGCTTTAAAATAAAGTTTAATAAGGCTCTTACCTTCCCTTACCATTTTTTCTCTTGATTGATTAGCCCCTTGGGTGGCAATGGAACTGGTCTTTTTCAGTTACAATATTTTAAAATTCTTGTTAGCAATATTTATAAACTTTCAAAGAAAATGCCAAAGTATTTAAATAATTTTAAGTACCTGAACATTTGCACCAAGCTTCTCCTAGATGTCATTCAGATTGTGTATAAAATGTGTGACACTTAGATTTAAGGAAAATTGATAAATAATAAGAACCTCATAGGATATTGCTTCTCTTAGCACCAAACAAAGCTCCTTTTCTATTAGAAATGTGTTTTGCTTAATAAATGTAATTTTTTAGCTTATTAATTTGCCTCCTTGAATATGGTCAAGAAGACAGGAGGAACTATCTGATCATAATAAAGCCACATAATTTCTGTAAATGTTAACTGTTTGGAGGTCTCAAGGAGTAGTCTGTTGTGTAGCTGACTAGTTGGTTTATTTATTCTAAAAAATTAAAATATTGTTGTAACTGGTTGACAAGTAAAACTGAATATAAATATTTATGCTTTTTGCTTATTTAGTTTTTAGATTTTTTTGGCTACTCCTGGCAATGCTCAGGGGTTAATTCTAGCTCTGCACTCAGGAATCACTCCTGGCGGTGCTTAGGGGCCATATGGGATGCTATGGATCTAACCCAGGTCATCTGCGTAAAAGGCAAATGCCATCCTTGCTGTACTATTGCTCTGCCGGCAATATTTATGTTTTAGGTGCAAAATGTTACCATACCACATGAATTCTCAATTTATATTTTCTCATTTTTGATGATAGGTCTAATACACAAAAGTTTCTTTTACAAAATTTCTTTTATTTCTTTATTTTCATGTGATTTTTGGCATCCCATCTGCAAAATCATTGCTTAGTTAACTGAAATGAAGATTTATTTATTTATTTTTAATTTTTTTTAAACATTCTTTTATTGAATCACCATGTGGAAAGTTACAAAGGTTTCAGGTTTAAGTCTCAGTTATACAATGCTCGAACACCCATCCCTTCACCAGTGCACATATTCCACCACCAAGAATCACAGTATAGCTCCACCCCACCCCCCCACATTCCCAGCCCCCCACCCCGCCTGTGTAACTGATAAATGAAATGAAGATTTAATGCCCCCTTTCCTAAAATTTCTGTAAACATTGTTTTGCACTTATGCTTTATATTAATTTTTACTTAGGAAATATAGTGTAAGGGCTGGAGAGAAAGTACAGGAGCTAAGGAACTTGCCTTGCATGTTCAGATCCTATGCACAACCTGGTCCCAGAGCCAGGAGATAGTCTCAAGTACCCTCCCCTAAAATATAATATTGAATTATTATTCTAAAACATTCAATTGCAGTTGACATTTGGTTGTTGCAAAAACATTGTTAAAAATATTTTTTTCTAAGTTGCAGCACAGCGAGTAGGATGTTTGCCTTGCAAGAGGCTGACCTGAGTTCAATTCCTCTGTTCCTCTCAGAGAGCCCAGCAAGCTACTGGGAGCATCACCCCCGCATGGCAGAGCCTGGCAAGCTACTTGTGGCATATTGGACATGCCAAAAACAATAACAAGTCTCACAATGGAGATGTTACTGGTACCCGCTGAAGCAAATCGATGAACAACTGGAAGACAGTGCTACAGTGCTTCCCATTTTGGAGGAATTTTAATTCATTTACAGTGAAGTAAAATTTTCTCCCCCCGCCACCTTTTTGCTGTATTTTATTTTACATTTATTCTCTTCAAGGTTGCTTTCTTTAAAATGTACTTTGAGGGGCCAATAGTACAGTGAGGAGGGCATTTACTTTTCATGCAGTTGACCTGGGCTTGATCCTTTGCATCCTCAAGCCAGCCAGGGATGATCTCTGAGCAGAACTAGGAATAAGCCCCTGAAAAACAAACCAAAAAAATGTATTTTGATTTGTACCATTTAAATTCCAGCACTATTTCTTTTGCTATTTTATTTTTGAGTTCTTTACTCAGTTTCCACTTTGGGCTTTAAAGTGAACATATTGCAGAGATGCCTCTAGATCCTGCACTGGGCTGAGTCTCATATCTGGAGCAACCAGGCGTGGGACAGGAGAACCCATCATCTGCCCAAACAGAGCCCTGGCAGCTGAAAACCTCCATAATCCAATCACTGCCCTGCTCACCACCGGAGTCCACAGGCTTGGGATGAGCCTCATGTAGGAGTTAATCTGTTGAAAAACCCAAGTTTTATTTTTAATGACTGAAATCATAAATCATGCGGCTTTCACTGAGTTAGGGATGGGTTACCTACCCCCATCTCTCTGTTCTCCAGAGAGCTTGGCAGTCATGCCCATGAATTGCCTCTGGTGCCATATGAACTCATTAACCGGCCAAGATTCAGAGACTCATAAATAAATCTCAAAAAAGATCAACAAACGGCAGAGATGCTTCCTGACCCCAAAGTCACCATCTAGTTAAAAATTTATCACCAACTGTCTTACCCTATTCAAAGTTTTGGAATTTCTGTAGGGCAAAATCTCAAACTCTACACCACCGATACACCAGGAGCAGCACACCCCATTGGGCTGGATGTAAAGTAGAAGGCAGCCAATCTCCAGTAAGAAAATATTATCACAGAAGGCTTAACCTGTAACAATCTGTTAACAGTCTCATACCAGGTTATAATGGCTCCAGGGTAAGATACAACAATCTTTACACACTTATTTCTAGGAAATCTTTTTTAAAAATCATTTTAGTGAATTATTCATGTCAAGCAATATAAAATAAATTATTTAGGGCCTGCTATTGGGGCAGGCTTGGTGGTTGGGAAAATTAGAAATAATGGTGGTGGGAAGGTGTACTGGTGATGGGACTGGTGTAGGAATATTAAATGTCATAAATCATTGTGAACAACTTTATAAAAAAATAAAATAATTAGCCTATGACAATAGTTTCAACCCCTAATATAACAGAGTATAGTTAGTAATATATGACTCTTATTATTGTGTAGCTTATTTTCTTCTCTTATTTTATGTTGTTAATGTCTTATCTTTATATATTAGAAAGCTCAGAAACAGAGTTTTTATGATTATTATCTTCTAAATCAGTGAGACAAGGGAAGAATTTTGGTTCATTTATCATGATTTTGTTTTGGGGGCCATAATTAACAGTGCTCAGGAGCTGCTTGCTGCATTTTGCTCAGAGGTCACTTCTGACAGTACTTGGGAGACCGTGTAGTTCCAGGGATGGGATTGAACCCCGGTCTCCTATATGTAAAACATGAGTATTAAACCTTTCCACAATTTCTTTGTCTCGTCATATTGTTTTCATATTTACCGATCTCATCATCTTTATTTGGACTTAATTTTTTTCCGTTTGTATTTGAGTTACTATCTAGTGTCCTTTTTCTTTCTGAGCCTGAAAGATTTTCTTTTGTATTTCTTGTAGGATAGATATCTTAGTGGCAAACTCCCTCTTCTTCTCTTGTCTTTCTTTTTTTTCTTTTTACTGAAGAGATAGTTATCCTGAGTAAAATTTTCTTTGGAAGGTGTGAGAGCTAGAAAGAAAGGGAGAAATACGTGTTCAAGAGAGAGCATGGACTTCTCGAAAGTGGACAAAAACAGGAAGGTACATGTTCAAAGGAGAACATGAGCTTGAAAGAGCAAACAAAATTTCCTCTATTTTATTTTTCATCAGGATATAACTTTCATATTTTAAGAATAGTTTTTCTGGATTCTATTTTCTTTCAGTTGTCCTCCTGTCCTCCCCTCTGCATTCTGAATGTATCGTCTTGCTGCCTTTTGCATTTATTTCTTGTATTTGACACGATATTTCTCACATAGCTTTTCAATTCTGGCTGTTGTGGAGAAAACTATGTGTTGCTGTGGATGAAAGAGGACTTGACTGCGTGCGAGGCAAGTGCCTTCCTTCCTGTATTATCTCTCTGGCTCTTCTCTTCTGCTTTTGACATTCTCTCTGTTCTTATCTCTTAATAGTTTGCTTAGGTAAGGTCTTTTTGAGCTTATACTGGGTGGTGTTCACTTACTTAAATATTTTGATTGATGTTTGTTATTTAGTTTGGAAAGTTTGGGATTATTATTTCTTTAATTACTTGTACCTTTGTTTACCTTCTCGTTTACTGTAATTTCCATGATGCACATGCTTATATGCTTACTACTGTCTCATAGGTCTTTTAAATTATGTTCATTTTTAGTGTTTTCATGTATTTCTTAGATTGAAAAATCTTTCATTTAGAAAAGATATACCTGGTGGTGCTCAGGGACCATGTCTGATGCTGCTCAGGAGATCATATATGGTGCGAGAGTTCAAACTGGGATCAGCTGCAAGCAAGGCAAGTACCTTATGATCTGTGTTGTATCTTCGGCTCTAAGCTGGATAATATTAATTGATAGATTTTAAAATTTCCTGACACCGACATTTTATTCACTAGTACATCTTTTGTAGAATTAGGAATACATGTTTATTAATCTCTAGTCTTTCTTGGAATGGAATATTATTGTTGCAAATATCTGCATTGGTTTAACATTGTGGCAAAAGAGGTTTTTTGTTCCAAGAAAAACTTAAAAAATTAAATTACACAAATGGTTGTGAAGCTTGAGTGTTCTTAGTTGAAAAATGCTCATGTTGTTTAAAATGCACATAACTTTATTATGAGTGTCATTGAACAGTTTTTAGGTCAATAGTGTTTGCTATTAAGTTTGAAAAGTTTGCTTTAACTCATATTCCATGTATAGATTCAGATATATGAAATCACAAATTCAAATTCTATAAGAACAACATAGTGTAACACCAATGAGTTCACAGTCCATGCAGAAAGAACATAATCTGCAGGCAGCAGAAGTAAAATGACTATCATGATATTCATTTTTTTGAGCAAAAATGATGAATCTTTCATATGCCATTTTAATAATTTACTCATGATTTCTTTCCAGGATTGTATCATTTTTTACATTTTAATAGTATTTGAATGCATATCCCTTAAAAGTGACTTTGAAGCATTGTGACTTGAAATGATATTATCCTTCTTTCCATATTAGCATTTAGAATAGAGGCCGGTAGGCCAAACAGAACATTTTTTGAGTTGTTTTTAATTCACCTATTTATGCTTCAACTTAATGGTCTTCAACTGCCATTCCACAAACCAGCTATAGTCTGCTGATGTAGAAAGACTGAAAATTCCTGATCTCCTGCCTTACTTAAAAGATCTGGTCCTTGTACCAGTAAGCAGGAGGGGTGTTGGTCCAAAGGTGTAAAGAGATTGAAAACACTGCTTTAAGTCATACTTAACTCTGTCCTAGGAAAGAGGCTCTATCTCAGGGTAGAACAAGTATTCTTCATTTTTTAAACAAACATTTTCCGGGGCCAGAGAGATGGTACAGCAGGTAAGGTACTTGCCTCGCATGTGGTTGACCTGGGTTTGATCCCTGGGGCCTTATATGATTCCCCGAGCACCATTAGGAGTGATTCCTGAGCAAGAGCCAGGAGTAAGCACTGAGCACTGCTGGATGTGGCCCCCAAACAAAACAAACAAGATTTTCTGAGATATAATATTTAGAAGCTCTAGATGAGAATTTAATTTTATAATAATTTTTAATTGCTTGAGGTAAACAATTCTATTAAACACCAACTTTCTGTTTATTAAATAATTTTAGTTTGTGTCTTGCAATTTTATGAATTTCTATTTATTGTATAACCCTTTCTTTATTTTACTCTCTCTCTTTTCCCATTTTTTCTTTTTTTAATTTGTGGGAATAAAACCTAGTGCTGCTATTGAGGGAAGTGGAAGTCTCCCTAGTTTTCTCAATCCAGTGGTGTTGACCTGACACCTTGATGCTCAGTCTGTTGGTGCTCAGGGCACCTGTGGTGCTAGAGATAAAGTAGGCATGTATTTTCTCACTTGAGTCACTTCCCATCTGTTTACTTTTTTATTTATTTTTTTTATTTTGTTTTTTTTTGCTTTTTGGGTCACACCCAGCGATGCTCAGGGGTTACACCTGGCTTTGCACTCAGGAATTACTCCTGGCGGTGCTTGGGGGACCATATGGGATGCCGGGGATCGAACCCGGGTCGGCCGCGTGCAAGGCAAACGCCCTACCTGCTGTGCTATCGCTCCGGCCCCTCTTTACCTTTTTAATCATTAAGTTCAGAGCAATTTTCTTAAGAACAATGGTAAGATGTTACTTTGTTTTGACTACTCTTTTATCAAAATCTGTGCAGCAGAAAACTATCAACTAAATGGTGTTCTTTTCTTTTTACTTTAATTTTTTTTAAGTGAATCACAGTGAGATACACAAGTTCCAAAGCTGTTCATGATTGGGTTTCAGTCATACAATGTTCCCAACATCTTATCCTCCAATATTATTATTTTTTGTTGAATAACTTATCAGAAAATTTCTGAAGATAGTTGTGATGTTTTTCTCTTTAAAAGGCCAGTTTAGGAGACAGATTTGTTATCTGCCAGCTCAATTTTATCGGGAGTGAGAACAATAGAGATGGAACATGATTGCAACAAGATGGTGTAATCATCTAATTGGTAATTTATTGGAAAGTACAAAGAAATTACCCCCATAAGGGATTGTTCAAGACACCAGGGAAACACAAACAAATGGAAGAGAACCCCCTCTCTCAGGAATCACTGATTCTGGATACTTTGTTTTGTTTGATGAGAGAAAATATGATTCAGAATTTACTTGATTTGGAAAAAGGAGGTTTGTGAAAAATTTTAGCATATGTATCCATATATATGTATATATATATATATATATCAGAAGTTATTTCCACCTAAAACACTGTAGTAGTGTCATTTCCCTTCCAAAAAGTGGAAGTTGTGGCAACACAGCAAATAAGTAGAGAAAATGTAACCTTGGTGTATGAGCATAATAATGTAAAAAGTTGTCTAAAGGAGTTTTTATAAATCCATTTGAAGAGCCTTGAAAGAAAATGTGTTCTGGTCACTGTATCTTTTGCGGTGCAGAAGCTTTTTAGTTTAATGTAAAGGGACCCTTCTACACTGCTGGTGGGAATGCCGACTAGTTCAGCCCTTTTGGAAAACAATATGGATGATTCTCAAAAAATTAGAGGTTGAGCTCCCATTTGACCCAGCAATACCACTGCTGGGAATATATCCCAGAGGAGCAAAAAAATATAGTCGAAATGACATCTGCATTTATATGTTCATTGCAGCACTGTTTACAATAGCCAGAATCTGGAAAAAACCCAAGTGCCCTAGAACAGATGACTGGTTGAAGAAACTTTGGTACATCTATACAATGGAATACTATGCAGCTGTTAGAAAAAATGAGGTTATGAAGTTTGCATATAAGTGGATCAGCCTGGAAAGTATCATGCTAAGTGAAATGAGTCAGAAAGAGAGAGACAGACATAGAAAGATTGCACTCATCTGTGGAATATAGAATAATAGACTAGGAGACTAACACCCAAGAATAGTATAAATATATACCAGGGGGTTGATTCCATGGCTTGGAGGCTGGTCTCTCATTCTGGGCAACTTAGAGAAGGGAACACCAAGTAAAATGTGGTTGGAAGTCATGCAGGGGAAGGGTAATGTGTGCCGAATGTAGACTAGAGACTGAACGCAATGGCCACGCAACACCTTTATTGCAAACCACAACACTTAATCAGAGAGAGAGAACAAAAGGGAATACCCTGCCATAGTGGCAGTGTGTGGGGGGTGGGGAGACGGGACTGTGGAGCGTGGGAGGGATGCTGGGTTTACTGGTGGTAGAGAATGGGCACTGGTGAAGGGATGGGTTCTTGAACTTTGTATGGGGAAAACATGAGCACAAAAATGTATAAATCTGTAACTGTACCCTCACGGTGATTGACTAATTAAAAATAAATAAATTATAAAAAAATTTAAAAGAAAAGAAAGAAAACGTGAAAAGAATTCATTCTTTAGTTGTTAGATTCAATACCTAAATACTTATACATTGGGCATTCTACTTGGTGCATGAATTTGCAAACTCTTATTTCAATAGAAGGAGAATATAATGTGAGGATACAGTAGGGGTGCAAAGGGAACATCGGGAGAGAGAGAAGTTAGCATTGTGATTTATAAGAAATGTGATTTATAAACTATAAACCTATTCAGTTTCCCAGAACATATTTCTCATATGTACTTGGTTTGCATCTAAATACTGAACACCACCAAGTGTATACCCCCAACCCTAACCAAATTAACATGTATTGTTTGTACTCACAGTATCCCACAAAAGTTTTGGCAGTTTTGAAGTGTAGGAAGAACTAAATGTACCTTTTGTTGTGATAATAAAGGTAATTTTTTGAAACACCTGAGAATAGGGTTTCATTTTGGAGAACCAAGGGGAATTCCATTCCCCCTTCTCTGACCTCCTGAGAGAAGTGGGTTGAGGGCTTGAAATTAAATTCAGTGGCCTGTGGCCAATATGTTCATTATGCTTATGTAAGGAGGCCTCCAAAACACTTAAGAAGAGGGAATTTCAAAGAGCTTTTGAGTTGGCAAGCACATAAAGATAAGAGAATAATTGCAGCCCTAGGAGAGGGCATGACAGAGCTTAACTTAAGTGTCTCTTCTTCCATCTGGCTCTTTATAAATGTCTTTAGAATACTCTGTAATCAACTGGTGGTCTACTGAGTAAACATGTTTTCTGAGTCTTATGTGCTCTTTAGGAAATTAATTAAACCTGACAACCAGTTGTGAAGCACATAAAATAATCTGGGTGTTTGGCAGTAACCTGGGGTCAAAGAAGAGTGTTATAGGGACCTGTGATCAATACAAGTCAGAAGCAGGTTTGCAGCTGGTATCTGATTGGAGGACAATCTTTGAAATTTGAGGTCTTCACCTGTAGAATTTGATTATATTTATGAATTCAGGCTGGAGTGATAGCACAGTGGGTAGAGTGTTTGCCTTGCACGAGGCAGACCATTCTGAGAGCCCAGCAAGTTACTGAGAGTATCCTGTCCACACAGCAGATCCTGGCAAGCTACCCGTGGCATATTTGATATGCCAAAAGCAGTAACAACAAGTCTCACTTGGAGACGTTACTGTCCTGCTCAAGCAAATGGATGAGCAAAGGGATGACAGTGACCTATAAATTCAGAATAGTATAACTGAGTTGAAATCTTGGATACTTTCCTGGTGTCTGAGAATTGCTTGTTGATGCAGAATATGTTCCTAATTTGATGCCCCACTGGAACGGGGATTCCAGAATCTAAAAAATGCAGCTGGCTGACCCTAGTTCAATCCCCAGCACAACATATGTCATAAAACAGTCCTGCACATTTCCCCTACTCACTATCCACACACATACACACACAGAGCACCACCCCTCTCCAACACACAGACACAGACACACAGACCACACACACACACACACAGCGCCACTAGGTGTTGAATGCAGAAACAGGAGTAATCCCTGAGCTCTGTCAGGTGCACTCCTCACCCCACTTGCCAAAAGAAAGAGCAACAGTTATATCACAGAAAGAGAGGGGATCCATTGCATGAAACCATGAGATCAAGGTCAGGATATCATCTAATTATTCTAGTTTTTATGATAACACAGTGGGGTCCTCTTGGATATCATTGGTTTGGCCTTTCTCCCCTTGCCACTAGGAGCTTAGGTATATGGATCACGCCCATCAAAGTTATGTTCATACAGTCAAAAGAGTAGAAATAAGCCTGGTATGGCAATGTAAAGATAATCAGTGTATGGATGCAATAGATTTTTTTCTTACTGCATCACTTTAATTTGGATTTTTAACCTGATGTATTTTAACGGAAATTTAACTCTTTCTGTTTTAGCTTGTGCGCCCTTTTGATTTCCTGTAGATTAGAATTATGTTTTATTTTGTATAACACTTAAGCTGTAAAATTTGACTGAATTTTTATGGGATAATGTTAAGTAAAAATCATTTGTTAGCATATAATATATATATATATATATATGAACAGTCAGAATAATGGATTTGTAAATTCATAGTACCTGTAATAACTACCCTTCTGGTATTGGGTTTTCAGTTATATGGCAAAGTATTTTTGATGAGTTAAATCTATGATTTTATATGTATGAGTGAGATATTGTCTTTCTCCTCTCTTCCTGTCTTTTGAATAGTTTAGTTTATAGCCATGTCTTTTTGTATGGACAAAGGAAGACATTTAATATTATGCCTTTGCAATTGGGATTTAATTGGCTTTGAATATTATTAATTCCCGGGCATCTGCTTTCTTGACTCTAGCCTTGGCTGCCCTCAGTTCCTAGCCCTCTAAAAGGCAGGGTCCAAACAATAATAGTGAGTTTTGTTGAAATATTGTATGCAATCAAAGTGAAAGTAAAGTGAAATTTATTAGTTACACAGGCGGGGGGGGGCTTAGGGTGGGGGGGCAGGGGCATGGGGGTGTTTGGGGTGTGAGGGGGCGGGGTGGAGCTATACTGGGATTCTTGGTGGTGGAATATGAGCACTGGTGAAGGGATGGGTATTCGAGCATTGTATAACTGAGATTTAAACCTGAAAACTTTGTAACTTTGTAACTTTCCACAATAAAAAATTAAAAAAAAAAAATAAAAGGCAGGGTCCCAACGTGGGACGAAGAAGGACCCAGGGCAAGCGGTAAGTTGTGTGCTACCCTGGCATCGAGATGGGCCTGGCCAAGGTGCCTAATGCTTTACTATATGGTAAGAGCTTGGTCATGGGGTGTCATGTCATGATCCAAAAGCAACGACGAGACAGGGCCCTGCTAGGGCTAGGAAAGATTAATCTGGCCTGAGCGCTGTAGTCTGAGATCGAGGTGACTCCCGGAAAGCAATTCTAAAAGTTTAATGCATCTCTTGCTATGCCCATACAAAATGATTAATATTGTGAATACTTATATGTTTGTCAGACACGGAGAGGAGAAACACAACCTTGGGATTTCATCCTTGGATGGGTCCTGCTGAAAGAGTATTTGTCCTAGAGAATAGGTGGTCTGCTAGTGTTATTGAACTTTTTGTGCCTAGTATTTTATTTTATGGTTAAAATCTGTTCTAAACAAAAAGGGGGGAGATGTTGGAATATTTCCCCTTTTCCAGCTGCCTTCTGGAGTTTTGTCACAGAAACCTTTTGTCACAGAAACCTAGCTGATCTTTGACCCCGCAGATCTAAGGTGCTAGCCAGGTTTGATTTGACATTGTAGATTCCAGGCTGCAGCCCAGCCTGGTCTTTGGGATGTAAATCCGAGTGCTTTCAGCCCAAAGAAGGCTTCTGTTTTGTTTTTGTATCTTCTTTCCGGGGGGCCTAGATTAGCCGGCCTGCAGATACAAGAGAATTATGTTGCCTCAATGTTCTTCCTGTAAGTTCTTTTGGTGCTTTTGGTGACGTCAATGTATTGCGCCCTTTGGAAGGGCCATGATCAATAAAAGGGGTTGGGAGAGAAGGTGAGGGGGCGGAAAGTGTATAGGGGCAGAAAGGTGTAGAGAGGATGGAGAGTGTATAGAGGGAAGACTGGAATAAACTGCAAGTGAGACCAACCATCATGGCTCCGTTCCTTCCTTCGCCTGCCACATCTTCGCCATCAACCTCCCAGGGGTGGGGGAAGTGGCTGGAGGCTACCGAACTCGGGTGGCGGGAGAGACAGCTGCTGCCCTAGGCCCTGTGCCTGGCTCGGTGCGGTGAGGCGTCCCTTCCCTCGCCCGCGCCTTTTCTTTTTATTTTTACACAGGGTCCAAGTTCTTTTACCATGTAACTTTGACTCAATCACTTCTGTCTCTATGTTACACATTCTTTATTACAGACAGGATGAACAAAATAAACCATATAAGGCCTCCAAACCTAACTCCAGTAATTAATGAAAAGGTGGCAAGGAGAGGAATACATGGAAGTGATGTCATTGTATCACTGTATCACTGTCATCCTGTTGATCATTGATTTGCTCGAGCGGTCCCAGTAATGTCTCCATTCATCCTAGCCCTGAGATTTTAGCAGACTCTCTTTACTCATTCTTCCCTATGGTGTCACATTAGAGGCTCTTCAGGGTGAGGGGAATGAGACCTATCATTGTTACTGTATTTGGCATATGAATATGTCACGGGAAGCTTGCCAGGCTCTCTGCCATGCAGGCAGTAAACTCTCGGTAGCTTGCCAGGTTATCCAAGAGCGAGAACTCGTAAGTGATGTCATTAACTATAATAAAAAGGTGATGCTTAAAACTTTGAGAAGAAAATATAGAGAGGTCAAAGTTTTATTGACAGACTTCTCAACTCACCATTTCCCCCCAAAAGAATTCAAGGACAGCATATAGCAATTCATGTTCTCTCTCTATTTTTTATATATTGAGTTCGTTTTTTCCCATATATTTTTTCTCATCCATATTATTCTGCTGTTGGAAATTTCCTTAGCCTATGTTCCCCTGTGTGTTTGGGGGTAGTTTGAACCTCTTTCCTTTAGTAACCTACTTTCCACCCTTTACTATACCTACTTGTAAAAGAAGTGTTCTGAGCTTTCTTAGTAAGAAGGAAACTTGGTCCAGACTAATGGCAAAAAGGAGCACTGAGATATTTTTGAGCAATTAAATCTTTATTTCATTACTATAATGAAACTCCCAATTCAGTTACTTCATTCACTTAATAAGCATTTTTGAGCAAAGTTAGTTATTTCATATACCATATTTTAAAGAAAATATTAAATTATTGCAGAAAATACATTTTCTTGTCTAAACATACTACAGAATTCATTTCGAAGAGATTTTTTAATAGGTTTTTTGTTAAAGGCTTTTGTATTATCTTGTTGTTTTAAGTGGAAATGCTAAGAACTAGACCCTGCTGGCTGAATGCCTTTGGAGAATATTTGACTCAACTGTGAGCTCTTATTGCACTAAGAGACAAAAACAATATTATGCACATATTCACACAAGATGGTAAATTTTTATATAAAATAATTTACAGATAATTTATAAAATTAGGAATATATTGGACTGGAGCAACAGCACAGCAGGTAGGGTGTTTGTCTTGCATGTGGCTGACCTGGGTTTATTTCCTCTGTCCCTCTGGGAGAGCCCAGCAAGCTACCGAGAGTATCCTGCCCACATGGTAGGGCCTGGCAAGCTACTCGTGGCATATTCGATATGCCAAAAACAGTAACAGGAAGTCTCACAATGGAGATGTTACTGGTGCCCGCTCGAGCAAATTGATGAGCAACTGGACGACAGTGCTATAGTGCTATGAATGCATTATTACTGAAATATTTCTTTTCTGTATGAATGGACTAATTATATCTCTCAAATAACTTAAATTGTCTTTGTTCTCTGAATAGGCCTTGTCCCTACAATTTTGAAAGAATGAGATTTTAGGAAGTTTATTTTGAAACTTGTTTTAAATGAGAGAGAAAAAGGCAGAGAAAGAGACAAATATTTTAATTCACTGTTTTGCCAATCTAGGATTTGGAAGGAACAAAATTTGACTTAAATAAAAGATGAACCATGGTATTACTTACATGTAAAGATCTTTACTTCTGTGTGTGTGTGTGTCTGTGTGTGTGTGTGTGTGTGTGTGTGTGTAAGGGAGGATGGAGAGGGAAAAGAACAGAAAGAGAAACTGAGAGAGAAAAGTGAAGTGACTTTCAGTTACTGTGATTTCCTAAGACTCGTCTTTGGAGACTTTAGTAGACACAATCTGAAAGTTCACCTGGAAGTTGGTGTGACGTCAACTCTTCCCTTGCCTACAGTCTGTGCTCCTTCTATCCAAATGCTTCAGAGGAGAAATGACTAATAATCATGGCCTTAAGGCCAATACCAATGTAAGTGGAAATTTTTGAGTCCTTTTGGTCACTAACTTCTAATTATATTCTGTCTGACACTCTAAAACAGGAGTGTGATGATATTTACTTTTGTGCTGTCCAGTCTAATTAGTGAACACTCTTTCATAAGTAGATTAATAGGTGCCTTCTCATTGCCCAAAGTTATTTCAAGCATGGCTATATTGCACCTCATTAGAGAAGCATAAATTGAGGCAATTTTCAATGAGAAGACAAAACACATGATCAATGTGGACCTCATTATTTTTGGAATATTTATTTGCATTTTTTTATGTTTCCAGAAAAAATGCTAGCTTATTATTAACCTATATGTCTTATTATACAGGGGGAAAGAACTTATAAATAAAATTGGTGGTAATTTCCACTGAATTTATAATTGGGTTTTATATTCCCTAGACCTGTCACTCAATTATTAACTAATCTTAGTAAACGTACTTAATATGTCTGATCATCACTTTTTCACTCATAGAATTTTAAATTTGCCCTGATAACATTATCTAACTGATCGCATTGAAAGAATGTGACCAAAATAACTTAATATTCCCCAGTTTTGGGGCCAGAGAAATAGTGCAGGGATTAAGGCATTAGTTTTGTATGCACTGGACTTGGGGTTTGATCCCCAGCACTACTTATGGTTCCTCAAGCACTGTTACAAATGATTGATCCTTGAGCACAGAGCCAGGAGTATACCCTGAGAAGTACTATCCCATGCAGGTTTTTAAGAATTCTGGGGACCCGGGAGATGGTAGAGCAGAGAAAGGCACTTGCCTTGTATGCAGCTGACCTGATTCCATGTACAGTATACTACGTTGTCTCCAGAGCTGCCAGGGGTGATCACTGAGCTCAGAGTCAGTAGTAAGCCCTGCACACAGCTGGGTGTGCCTCCCCACAAACCAGATATAACAAGAGTCTGGTTTTGAAAGCCCATTGAGGGAGAGGGGTGAGGCCTTGTGTTCATTGAAGGCAAGATGTTTTACTTGAAATTATAGCAAAAGTCAAATATCTCAAAGTGTACGTCTTCCCTAAAAAATCTGTTCCATTGCTAGAATAATTAAGAATCTGAAGTGCCTTGTTCTGGATTTAGGGAAAAAATAGAATGTCCTCTTGGAGTTTTTGGTGAAAGTTTTGTGTTATAGTGATGTAACACAAAGTCTGGAGTCACTAAGTAGCAATTTAATGTCAGGCTAATCCCAAGAAAGCAACACAAAATATCTGGGCAAAACCAAATTCACCGGAATATGTGGTCTAAACTCCAGCTAGGTCAAATTCTCATGAATTAGGTGATTCTACAGATGAATTCATTGTCCCAAGTTGTCAAAGGGTAACATATGAGTCAGAATCATCAATGAAGTGACTAATATGCTGAAAGTATGCAAAAGATGAGATAGTGTCTAGGAAAAAGTATTTGCCCAATATTTAAAATTGTAAAAGAATTAAAAAGAAAAAAGAAGTAAATGGTGCTATAAGAATGAAAGACTAGAAATTATAGTAAAAAAGATGCACTTAATAAAGTGCAGCTATGGGGCTGGAGCGATAGCACAGTGGGTAGGGCATTTGCCTTGCACGTGGCAGACTTGGGTTCGATTCCCAGCATCCCATATGGTCCCCTGAGCACCGCCAGGAGTAATTCCTGAGTGCATGAGCCAGGAGTAACCCCTGTGCAATGCTGGGTGTGGCCCAAAAGCAATAAATAAATAAATAAATAGACAAATAGATAAATAAATAAAGTGCAGCTATTTAAATATAAACTTCTACGCATAGTTTAAATAGCACATTAAAAATACTATAGAGAGTATTGTAAACTGCAGGGTTAAACTAAGGAGAATACTCAGCTCTGTCTCCTGTCCTCTCATAATTACTTCCTTATTATTTATTACAGTATTTTTTAAACAGGGGAGAGAGAGGCAGCGCATTTGTCTTGCACCCTGCAGATCCTGTTACAATCCCTAGCTCCACATATAGTCTCATGAGCATCCCCAGAGGTCACCTTTGAGCACAGAATAAGGAATAATCCCTGAGTACCGCTGGGCGTAACCTGCACCTCCTTGCCTCCAAATACAGACATATTTTTAAATATGACAAAGAATAAGTGAATTATACTCTTATCTTGGCACACATAAATAGCAACCATTAGTAATGAATACTAAGAAACTAAAATATACTAAAATAGGCATAAATTGTAATATACAAATTGCTATTAAATTTAAAAAGCACTTTTGGTCTTATAACCTGACAATAAATAATAAGTGGTTTTATCCTAATAAGAAGGCAGAAGTCAGTTTTACCCAATTTGAATAAATAAGTTTAGACAAATATCTACTCTTCATTACATTATTTAAGGAATAATGACCATCTATTTAGAGTTATTAAACTTTTAGCTAGAACATTGAAATAATGACAACACTAAATAATATTTCTTCTTCTAAGTGGTGATTATTGTAACTATATAGAATTATTATATTGGTCAGTAAGTTTTTATTTTTTGGTGTTAACTTTCCCCCTCTACTTTAACACAGTGGTTTACAAAATTGTTCATAATACAGTTGTATAGGCATTCAATATTCCAGCACCAACCCCACTACCAGTGTGACCTTCCCTCCATCACTGTCCCCATTTTCCCAACCATCCCCCACCCTGACCTGCCTCCTCAGCAGGCACAAAATAACTTATATTAATTATTGAAACTAAATGGTAGTGAAATTATGAGAAAAATTTTATAAAAATGTAGTTTGTGAAAATTCTTTTTATATCACCATGGGTCACTATGTTCTTCTGAGGATTTACTAAACTCTGTTGCCAGTTGAGCCTTCTGTGTTATTGTTTATTGAGCACAGTTGGCTTCTATGTCACCTACCCATCTAATATGGTGTGTTTCTACCAGAACATCAGTATTGCAGAATTTGGAGGTGTCACATAAGTGTGTATGTGGCTGTACTCCAGAAACTCCAGGATATATAGCTGGTGGCAGTTGTGGTACGTGGTTGTGACTGCTGGGGCTTGCAGAAGTAGGTGGGTAGGGGAAGCTGCCAGCCTCCACTCTGAGAAGACCCTAGAGTTCTCAGTCTAAAAATCTGTGTACTTGGAATTTTGGGAAGTTTGGCCTCTGGTCATTGGTGTAGCATGTGAGTGTAGCTGCCAAGGCTTCCCTGATCAGTAAATTTTTAAAAAATGACATGAAATGTAGTGTTGCATTAAGAATATATTGCAAACATATTTTTGAAGATATTTACTGAGAGTTAATTATCTAGTAGGATGAACAATTCGAAGTTAAATTTTCAGTAAACAGGAATATGATTTCACTTCTATGTTGAATATTAAAATGTAAACGCAACAAACACACAAAATAAAAACCCTTAGATTCTGAATACAGAGCTTAGACTTTTAAAAATGTTGTCAGAAGCTGATTGGCTGATTATCTCCAAGATGGTTGGTGCCCCCTGCCCTTCAAGCAAATAATGCTTGGAAAGACTCCTCAAACGAAGGAAGGAAGGAAGGAAGGAAGGAAGGAAGGAAGGAAGGAAGGAAGGAAGGAAGGAAGGAAGGAAGGAAGGAAGGAAGGAAGGAAGGAAGGAAGGAAGGAAGGAAGAAGGGAATGGAAGGGAGGAAGGAAGGAAAGGAGGGATAGAGGGCCGGAAAGAGGGTAATAGCATGTGACAGTTAAGATTATCCTAGTTATTTTGTTTTTGATTTATTTATTTTTTTAACTACTTTATTTATTTTTAATTAGTGAGTCAGAGTGAGGATACAGTTACAGATTTATACATTTTTGTGCTCATGCTTCCCCCATACAGATTTTGAGAGACCATCCCTTCACCAGTGCCCATTTTCCACCACCAGTAAACCCAGCATCCCTCCCACCCTCCCAGGTCCCATCTCCCCCCACCCCACACTGCCACTATGTTTTTTTGTTCTCTCTCTCTCTCTGATTAGGTGTTGTGGTTTGCAATAAAGGTGTTGAGTGGCCATTGTGTTCATTCTCTAGCCTACTTTCAGCACGCATCACCCTTCCCCTGCATGACCTCCGATCACATTTTACTTGGTGTTCCATTCTCTGAGTTGCCCAGAATGAGAGACCAGCCTCCAAGCCATGGAGTCAACCTCCTGGTACTTATTTCTACTATTCTTGGGTGTTAGTTTCCTAGTCTATTATTCTATATTCCACAGATGAGTGCAATCTTACTATGTCTGTCTCTCTCTTTCTGACTCATTTCACTTAGCATGATACTTTCCACGCTGATCCACTTATATGCAAACTTCATGACCTTATTTTTTCTAACAGCTGCACAGTATTCCATTGTATACATGTACCAAAGTTTCTTCAACCAGTCATCTGTTCTAGGGCACTTGGGTTTTTTCCAGATTCTGGATATTGAAACAGTGCTGCGATGAACATATAAGTACAGATGTCATTTCGACTATACTTATTGGCTTCTCTGGGATATATTCCCAGCAGTAGTATTGCTGGGTCAAATGGGAGTTCAACCTCTAGTTTTTTGAGAATCGTCCATATTGTTTTCCAAAAGGGCTGAACTAGTCGGCATTCCCACCAGCAGTGTACAAGGGTCCCTTTCTACCCACATCCTCTCCAACAGTGGTTGCTTTTGTTCTTTTGGATGTGTGCTAGTCTCTGTGGTGTGAGGTGGTATCTCATGGTTGTTTTGATCTGCATCTCTCTGATGATTAGTGATGCAGAGCACTTTTTCATGTGCCGTTTGGCCATTCGTATCTCTTCCTTGGGAAAGTTTCTGTTCATTTCTTCGCCCCATTTTTTTATGGGGTTGGATGTTTTCTTCTTGTAGAGTTCAACCAGTGCTTTATATACCATTGATATCAACCCCTTATCTGATGGGTATTGTGTAAATATCCTTTCCCATTCTTGTAGATAGTCTTTATATTCTGGTCACTGTGTCTTTTGCGGTGCAGAAGCTTTTTAGTTTAATGTAGTCCCATTTGTTGATCTCTGTTTCTACTAGATTGCTTAGTTCCGTGTCATCTTTGAAGATACCTTTATCGTCAATATCGTGGAGGGTTTTGCCAATCTTGTCTTCAATGTACCTTATGGTTTGTGGTCTGATGTTGAGGTCTTTAATCCATTTTGATATGACTTTTTTGCATGGTGTCAGGTCGAGGTCTAAGCCCATTCTTTTGCATGTGGTTGTCCAGTTGTGCCAGCACCATTTGTTAAAGAGGCTTTCCTTGCTCCACTTCACATCTCTTGCTCCCTTATCAAAGATTAGATGATCATACATTTGAGGTTGTGTGTAGGGTTATTCCACCCTGTTCCATTGGTGTTCAGCTCTGCCTTTGTTCCAGTACCATGCTGTTTTGATTGTTACCACTTTGTAGTAGAGTTTAAGGCTGGGGAGGGTGATGCCTCCCATCATTTTTTTCCCAAGAATTGTCTTAGCTATCCGTGGGCGTTTATTGTTCCATATAAATTTCAGGATTGCTTGATCCCTTTCTTTGAAGAATGACATTAGTATCCTTATAGGGATCGCGTTGAATCTGTATAATGCTTTGGGGAGTTGCCATTTTGACAATGTTTATTCTACCTATCCATGAGCAGGGGATATGTTTCCATTTCCTCATGTCTTATTTTATTTCATGGAGTAGCGTTTTATAGTTTTCTTTGTAGAGATCCTTTACTTCCTTAGTTAATCTGATTTCGAGGTATTTGATTTTCTGGGGCACGATTGTGAACGGGATTGCTTTTTTCATGTCCCTTTCCTCTGTCTCATTGTTTGCAAAGAGGAAGGCCATGGATTTTTGGGTATTGATTTTATAGCCTGCGACTTTACTGTACAGGTCAATTGTTTCTAAGAGTTTCTTACTAGAGCTTTTAGGCTTCTCTAGGTATAGTATCATATCGTCTGCGAATAGTGAGAGCTTGATTTCTTCCTTTCCAATCTGAATCCCCTTAATATCTTTTTCTTGCCTGATGGCTATTGCTAATACTTCCAGTACTATATTAAAGAGAAGTGGTGAGAGTGGGCATCCTTGTCTTGTCCCTGATCTTAAAGGGAAGGCCTTTAGTTTTTCTCCATTGATGATAATGCTTGCCATAGGTTCGTGATAGATGGCTTTGACTATCTTGAGGAAAGTTCCTCCAAAACCCATTTTGGTGAGAGGTTTTATCATGAATGGGTGTTGGATCTTGTCAAATGCTTTCTCTGCATCTATTGATATGATAATATGGTTTTCATCTTTACTTTTGTTGATATGATGGATTATGTTGATTGATTTCCAAATATTAAACCATCCTTGCATCCCCGGGATGAATCCCACTTGGTCATGGTGTATGATCTTTTTGATGAGTTGTTGGATTCTATTTGCTAGAATTTTGTTGAAGATCTTCGCATCGGTCTTCATCAAGGAAATTGGTCTATAGTTTTCTTTGTTAGTGGTGTCTTTGTTTGCTTTTGGTATTAGGGAGATATGTGCCTCGTAGAAACTGTTCGGAAGGGTTCCTGTCTTTTCAATTTCCTGGAAGAGCTTGAGGAGAACTGGCAACAAGTCTTCTTTAAATGTTTGGAAGAATTCACCAGTGAATCGGTCTGGACCTGGGCTTTTGTTTTTGGGGAGACTTTTGATTACAGTTTCGATTTCCTTGATATTTATGGGCCTATTCAGGTATTTCACGTCTTCTTGGTTCAGTCTTGGGAGATTGTAGGAATCAAGGAATTCGTCCATTTCTTTTAGGTTCTCTTGTTTCGTGGCATACAGACTTTCAAAATAGTCTCTGATGATCCTTTGAATCTCCTTGGTTTCTGTTGTGATGTCCCCCTTTTTATTTCTGATTCAGTTTATTAGGGTTTTCTCTCTTTCTTTCTTTGTGAGTCTTGCTAGCGGTTTATCAATCTTATTTATTTTCTCGAAGAACCAGCTCTTTGTTTCATTGATCTTTCGGATTGTTTTTCGGTTTCCATATCGTTAATTTCTGCTCTAGGTTTTATTATTTCTTTCCTTCGATCTGGTTTGGGTTCCTTTTGCTGGTCCTCTTCTAAGATCTTGAGCTGCGAAGTCATGCTATCTATATAGGCCCTTTCTTCCTTTCTGAGGAAGGCTTGCAGAGCTATAAATTTTCCCCTTAACACAGCTTTAGCTGAGTCCCATAGGTTCTAGTAGCTTGTGTCTTCATTCTCATTTGATTTGAGGTATCTCTTGATTTCTTCCTTGATTTCCTTCGTGACCCACTCAATGTTCAATAGTGAGTTGTTTAATTTCCAAGTGTTTGATTTGGTTCTCCGCGTCTGTGCGTGATTAACTTCCATCTTCAGTGCATCATGGTCTGAGAAGATAGTTGATACAATTTCTATCTTCCCGATTCTATTAAGGTATAGTTTGTGACCCAGAACATGGTCTGTTTTGGAAAATGATCCATGTGCGCTGGAAAAGAATGTGTATTCTTTCTTTTTGGGGTGTATAGCCCTGTATAGGTCTATTAGCCCTGTCTCTTCCATTTCTTCCTTCAGAGCCATTGTTTCCTTGCTGAGTTTTGTTTTTGTTGATCTATCCAGAGGTGATAAAGCAGTGTTGAATTCTCCTACTACTATCGTGGTGCTAGTTATGTTCTCCTTAAATTCTGTTAGGAGTTCTTTTAGGTATTTATCTGGTCGTTCATTAGGTGCGTATACGTTTAAGAGTGTGATTTCTTCCTGTTGTACATATCCCTTGATGAATAGGAAATGACCTTCGCTGTCCCTTCTAATCTTTTTCAGCCTGAAGTCTATGTTGTCGGATATTAGTATGGCCACTCCCGCTTTTTTGAGGGAGCTGTTTGCTTGCAGGATTGTTTTCCATCCTTTGATTTTGAGTCTGTGTTTGTCCTGACTATTCAGATGTGTTTCTTGTAGACAGCAGAAAATTGGGTTTAGTTTCCGAATCCATTTTGCCACTCTGTGCCTCTTCTTTGGTGCATTTAGACCGTTAACATTAAGAGAAGTTATTGTCATGGGATTTTTTGCCATTTTTCTATAGGGTTTGTTGTTCTTAGAGGTTTTTTCCTTGTCTTATAGTAGCCCTTTGAGTCCTTCTTTTAAACTTGGTCTTGAGTCTATGAAGTTCCTGAGCTGTTGTTTCTCCGTGAAATAGTGTATGGTTCCTTCAAGTTTAATTGAGAGTTTAGCCGGGAAAAGTATTCTTGGTGAGGCATTCATTTCATTGAGTTTTTTCACTATATCTCACCATTGTCTTCGGGCTTGGAATGTTTCTTCTGATAGGTCTGCTTTGAGTCTAAGGGGTTCTCCTTTGTATATGATCTCCTTCTTTGATCTTGCTGCTTGCAGTATTGTGTATCTATCCATAGCATCCATCATTCTGACTATGATATTCCTTGGGGATTTTTTATTTGGGTCCCTTTTAGCTGGTACTTTGGACTCCTTGAATCTGGATGTCCATATTTTTTAGTTCTGGGAATTTCTTAGCAATGATGTCTTTAATTGTGTTTTTTTTTTTTCATTAGGATTGGTCCCCTGTGGTTCTGGTACTCCAATACTCCAATGATTCTTATGTTGTTTCTCTTGAGGTCATCCCCTAGGACTCTAATTTGCTCTAGAGCTGTTTTGAGGTCTTTTGCCCTTATTTGTTGTTTCCTATATGCTTTCTACAGCTCGTCTTCAAGATCACTGATTCTTTCTTCAGCAGTAGTCATTCTACTGTTAAGGGCTCCTACTGAGTTTTTTATTTCATCTACCGATTCTTTTAATTGTGTCACTTCTGATCGTAGCTTTGAAATTTCTGCTCTCATTTCTTCCTGAATTATCTTGGTGGATCATTCCAATGCTGCATCCATATCCTCCCTTAATTTATTGGATGTTCGCTCCATAGTTGCTTTGAGTTCTTCAACCATCTTCACGATTTCCTCTCTGAATTCTTTATTTGAGAGGAGACTGTATTTCTGGGGAGTCATTGCTGGGTTTGCTGAGACCCTCCCTTCCATATCTGCTGGTGGTGGGGATTTCCGCTGTTTCTTCATGTTGTTATGGGTTTTACTGTTAGGCACTCTCCTTAGCTTGAGAGGAGTCTCAAGAGAAAGCGTGGAGCTATGATCTTTTTACAAAGGACTTTATGTGCAGCTTGATGTGTTCACTGACAGTTTTTAAAAATTAGGATAGGCTAGGTCAGTTGACTGTTAATATATAGTGACTAAGATGACCCGGGTATTCTTCAGAGGAATAGATTCTATCAATTATGGCCAAAGCGCAATGCAACCAGTGGGAAAAATATCTTCAGCCGTATTAGCGGCCGCCACTCCAGAAGGAGGCCACGCCCCCTGGCGTGTGGCCACGCCCCTAACAACCTGGTGAGGATGGAAAGTTGGGGGCCGCCTCGCGGAGAGTGAAGAGCGTGAGTCGGGCCTGGGGTTTCGGGACCCCAAGCTGCCGGTGCGGGGGAGATCGCTGTGTTCTTCGGCAGGGGGCAGGGTCTCCAAGGGGAAGTTCCAATTTACCTGATCAGATGGGGCGGGGAAGTTGGGGGCTGCTGCATGGAGAGTGAACAGCACGAGTCGGGCCTGAGGTCTCCGGACCCCAAGCTGCCGGCGCGGGCTATCCAAGGTATTTTTAAATAATCAAAAAAATTTGTGATGATCCATAGAGTAAATTTACATATACCTCAGATAGGACACATAACTTGTTTAGAGTGAAAATATTAGTGCAGTACCGTAACATGACTGGTAGTGTTTAGAAATAACTAAAACCTGGAGAATGAGGTATCAATGGATATTCTTCTTCTATGTTGTTCCCCCCTCCCGAATACTTAGTGGTTTCCTGTGCAGTTAGCAGCATTTTGCAAATAGTGATCTACAGATCACTCTCTTCAGGAGACTATGATTTACAAAGGTAATTTCAGTGACCAACATTATTGAAAAAATGTCACAACTGGCATAATCTTCCTAGAGATCCACAGTGAACCATTTCTTAGTGAGTAGTATGAGTTTTGCTTTATAGGAAGACTAGTTTCTATTATTTCAGAGTGACAATTTTTTGTTTCCTTATAATCCTAAATGTGACCATCAAAAAAATAGCATTGATTTTCTTTTTTTTTTTAGCATTGATTTTCGAGGAGAATCCAAGGCAGGAAAAAAAATGAATCTTTTAATAAGACAGAGCAATAAAATTTTTAGACTGTTTGTGTGTTGCTATGGTGTTCACATTGTATTTTCTGGTTAATTTTGTAATATAACTGGATTGTCAATAAAATTCTAAAAGTCACATGCCTTAAAAAATTAAAAAATGTTGCCAGAATATTAGCATAATAGGAAAATGTAAATGAGGATTTTTTAAAGTAATAAAAAATGGGGTCTTCTGAGAAAAGAGATGATATATAAAACTAGTTCACATTGGTTAATCACTAGGAACTGGTATATCCCACTAGCTCTGCTCCAGGGAGACTGAGAACTGTCTGTAAAAACCAAATGTTTGATGTCAATAAAACTTTGAATAATCCAATTGCATAAATCTGTGTGCTTCCTCCCTTCACCTCCCAAAAAATAGACACCATTAAAAACGACCACCTGTCTATACCAAATGTGTCATAGATTAACCAACTATCCTAAGGATGGGAGCTGTGACACCACTGTCATAGTGAGCCTCAAAATATCCACTGATGATGATTAGTAAGGAACTGGCCCCTCGGGAGGTATGCTTAGAGATTTGACTTTGGTGGCAGCAGGCAAGTCTGGTAGGAGGACACCAAATTACCTCTAATTAGCTCATCATTTTTGACCCCCTCACAGGACTTTTAAAATTGAAAGCAAACCTCAATACCTTAATCAAGTTTGAAGCACTCATCCTCAAGAAACATTCATCAAAAGTTTTTTTTAAATACTTCTAAAAATTACATAAATTAAGTTAGGATATTGAGATGCCTAAGTAATAATTAACATTCATTTGCATTTATTAATTTGACATAGTATCAGAATTTTTAGGTACTGGGAAGCACCTGACCTTGATCCCAGCAGCACATGTCTCTGGAGCATCATCAGATAGAGCCCTGAGGTCTGCAGACTTACCCTGGTGGTCACAACATTGCAATCCCTTGTCCAGAACTGCTAGCCAGTTCTGACTAACTGCCGGACTAACACTAAGTTAGGCAACCTGACTTGGGGAAGCTATTCAGAAGCACTGGGATTTTCAGAATACTCTGTGGGAGGCTGCTTCCTCCCTCCCCCAAAGAGAATATTTGCATTGTTTCCTCCTTATATTCTGAAAAATTCTTAAAATAATTCTGTGGTTAGTATAAATGAATGTCATTTTTTTCTCTTGCAATCAAAGAATAGACCCTGAATTCCTAAAATAATCTGTTCAAAGTGAAGCTAAAAATGGGATAGAGAAATTACCTATGTGTTGTTTGTGTTGCTCTCAGACTATGCACGTCAAGTTAAGAACCTACATAGACAGAGTAACCAGAAGCTGTATAAGAAGTTATCTAGTAGAAAAGGTAAGTTTTCATATTGTATGTATTGCTTTTACCAATGTGCATAACGCTTTAACATAAAAAGCCTGTGATGCCAAGGTGAGTGGCGTGATCCAACGGGGTCAGTGTAGTGTGATCACTAGATATCAGGTCTTTTGTGGTTGGTGTGTTATGGTGACATTGTACCTCTAAAACATATGAATCATGCACTCTTGTAAACCAATGTTATATCAATAAAATATGAATTAAAATTAAAACAGAAAACCATATTAAACATCAGACAATAAAAGTATAAATTTAGATTTTTGAGTTTGGTTTTTTTTTTCAGATGTTATTGAACATAGAGGAAAAGAAAATAAAATGGAGATTTTGCAATGCTTGTATGGGCTATTAGTGAAATCTATTTTATGGAAAAGTATCAACTATTCTCCCCATGGATACCTTTATTTTGTTTTACTTTTGAAATTTATATTTTAGTTCCCTATGAGATTTTTTATTGCAATAATTACTTAACAGGTTATGCAACAGCCAATTTCATTCTGTAAATTATATTTATATCTTATTTGCAAGCTTTATCAACTGAAAATGAGCTTATTTAGGAAGTAAAGAATCAGAATTCAGTTATTTAGAAAAGCTCAGGTCTTTTTTTTTTTGTTTTTTGGGTCACCTATCAATGCACAGGGGTTGCTTCTGGCTCATGCAGTCAGGAATTACTCCTGGCAGTACTCAGGGAACCATATGGGATGCTGGGAATAGAACACGGTCGGCCGTGTGCAAGGCCCTAACCTACCAAATGTGCTATCGCTCCAGCCCCTTCCTTTGTCTTTAACTTTATATATATATATATATATATATATATATATATATATATATTCAAGCAAAACTTGACTAAGGCTAATAAATATCTTTTGCCTAACATTTCTAAACTCTTAAGTATTTTTTTTGTTTTAGGGAGACAGTGTACTTTCAAAATTTCTTTGAGAAGTTTTATTCTCTGGCATATTTTGACTGTAATATGGATTAAGAAAAGAAGATTTAGAACATAAATCATTGCTGAAGGATTCATATGACCTTGTTTTGAAGCAAAATGCATAAGTGTCCATTTGCAATAATTAGAAAATGATAAGTTATGTAAAAGGGCAGGTCACCATCATGGGTTAAGAAAGATAAAAATAGCTTTCAAACTCTTGATCGTGAGGCTGCCCTTTAGGAATGGATTGATGGAAACTAAGGTGAGAACATTCCCTAAGAGAAACTAAGGGACTACACTGTGGTTATAACAGTGCTGTCAACTCTATCATGAGGATCAGCCAAATGTCCTGACTCATCTTTAATATAATATAATGAAAAGTTGGCCTAGTGACACAAAAAAGATTATTTGGTTTCTTAAACTGTCTTCACTTAGAAATCATAAAGTATATTTTAAATAGATAATATATTTCCTTTAAGAAAGAAGTCCTCATGAGACAATTTTTATCTTTTCAGAGAGAGGGTTTTTTTTTTGAGTGTCTATCATGTGCTAACACTACTGGACTCATTGCTGGTGGATGGGACATGAAATGAAATATAATGTTTGTCAGAATTTTTGTATGACATCGGTATTCATCAGTATTGTATGACGAGCAAGATTATATCCACATAAATTACAATAAAATTTGATCAGTCTTATCATACATATATGAATAAAAACTAATAGCCCACAGAAGGCCAATAAAATGCTTAGGAATTTAAATTATAAATAGTATTTGTCAGCAGCAAAGCTAAGGGAAGTTTGGGAGAACAAGAGACTCTATCACATGCAAAGTTGTAGTTTGAGAAAGCTTGACATTTTGCAGGAGGTGTACATTCAAGATGTTTTCAGATGTGGCGGTGACAAATAATCAAGATACTGCATGCACTCTGTCTGAGATTATGAAGAGCTTTGCATGCCACACTGATTTAGGAATTCAGCCAAAGACAAAATGATAGTCCTGAGACTGGGGGGAAAACAAAGAACTCTGCTAATGGTTGGGAGGATGAGATTGGCAACAGACAATCTGCAGGTAAATGATTTAGATAAGGTTCATTTTATTCATTGCTCTAAAATGTATCAGCTTTGTTAGATATATCTTAATAGAGGTATTAAACAGTGTTTTTAAAAAGTCATTGGCAGCAGAAAGAAGATTTCAAAAAGAGGTAGTCACTAATCAGGTTTAGAAATTCAAGAACACCTACTGGTATTATATTGACATTTTGCCACTGACATTGTAATTAGCAATAGCTCTTTTTGCCTGAATTACTCAGGTAACAAATCTTTTCAATAAAAACTTGCAATGAAAGAAATATTTCCCCACTAGCCAAGATCCAGATTATTAATATGACAAAGTTAAAGTTATGTCAACCCAGACTCTATTTTAAATAAACCTACTTTAACTTTAGAATGATATAAAAATTATTGCATTTACATATAAAAGTTGGTAGATCTGGAGATTTTGTTATTCAGAAATGTTTTATAATTTATAACACCTTTTAAATTAATATCCTCACAATGAAAAATATAAAAATGCAAATTTATTTCATCAGCTTCTCTTATTATGTTTTGCAAATTTGGAGAGAAGTCATACTATGTCACTGTCATTCTAGAATATCTGTAATTTCCTTTTTGCGGGAAGGGAAGGGGCTTTGGAC
Source organism: Sorex araneus (assembly GCF_027595985.1). NCBI lineage: Eukaryota > Metazoa > Chordata > Mammalia > Eulipotyphla > Soricidae > Sorex > Sorex araneus. The sequence goes on from NC_073303.1 coordinate 328,402,330, forward strand.
CACCAGTATGTAGGGTCGGGGATTAAATCAGTGACAGACATGTACAAGGTAATGGCTTAATACCTGTACTATCTCTTCCTTTAGAGTTCTAATTTTATTTACAAATGGTTCAGTTGCAAAGTTAGGTGGGAGTTGGACCTATTTATTTTGTTTTTTGTTTCATTTCTTTATTTTTAAAATTTTATTGAATCACTGTGAGATAGTTACAAGCTTTTATATTTGGGTTACAGTCACACAATGATCAAACACCCACCCCTCCACCAGTGCACATTCCCCACCACCAATATCCTGGGTATACCCCCCCTTTGACACCCTCCCCCTGCCTCCATGGCAGGCAATATTTACCATTCAGAACTATTTATTTTAATTGGGTAGAGATAATTTCTACCAAAGAATTTCTTCTTTAAAACATAATATATCATTTCCCCCTTAATTGTAAGGGCTAAAATTCTCTGCACCTACAGCCCAATTTATTATACCAGCTTTTTCTTTTACATAGGCAGATAGATCCTAGAATCTTACATTGTTTTTAATATATATTATAAACATTAAATTCTTATCTCAATGGTTGGAGAGATAGAATAGCTAGTAAGGGGCTTACCTTGCATTTAGCTGATCCCAGTTTGGTCCCCTGCAACACATATTGTCCCCCACTGCAAGGAGTGACCCCAGGGTACAGAACATACCCAAGTTCTTATTTCAAGGATTTTGTGTTATTCACACCTTGCCTGCATTCTGCCTTAGTATTTAAAAAACAAAAAGTTATAGAGTTCACTCTGTCTAACTTCTTCCTCAAGGTGGCCCTGAAAGTTTTGAAGAAATTATTTTTTATTTTTATTTTTTGTTCCTTAAAATATCCTTTATTATAGTTAAGGCAATGTGTTTACAAAGGTGTTGGCATTTATGACATTGGTGAACACAGTTACATTTACTCACCACCACCAAAGTGCCCAAGACCTTCTCTTCATGCCCCTATGTCACATCCTGTCCACCTACTCATCTCCCTCCCCCAAGTATAGAAGTGATTTAATTTGACATGGGAAAGATGATATAGAGTTTCCCACAAACACCCTGAAATATAAATAATTTTATATGTAGCAAATCGATGAACAACTCAATGACAGTGCTGTAGTGCAGTGCTACCCCCAAGTTAAGATTTAATTTTTTAGAGAGGTCCAATATTATGGATTTATAGAATAGCAATGTTTTTATTAAAAACACTAGGCAGACTTATAATTATTAAAAGAGGATTACTTTTCTGAAAGGTGTTAACACTGTCCTATTATTGCTGTAATCATATGCTAATGAATATTATTAGTCATACAATACTCATTCGACATTATCACTGGAAAAATACTGTCTAATAAATGATGCTTTAGAAAGATGCTAATGTAAATTTTATGGATACCCTTGACAGATATGAAGGATAGAAATATAAAATTTAAATTTTAGAGATGTTTGATATCAATTTTAAGAAACCAATAGTAAACTTTTTTAAGTGAAGTAAAAGTATTCAGTTGTTCCTGGGGCTTCAATTTGTAAAAATTAGCATATTATTCAAAATAATTTTTATTTAGTCACAAAATCAAAATTTTGTTAAAAGTTTTTCAATCAAGACTATCATTAACTTTCAGGATTTTTGTCTAAGGGTGAATCAGTAAATATAACAGAATTTTCCAGAGAAACAGAACCAATATGGCATCAATATGGATTTGGCTTATGTAATTGTAAACGTTTGCAGTTCTAAAATCCTATAGGTCTAGTTGATATTCAGGAAACTCAGTAAGAGGTAAGGTTTTAGTCTTGAGCTCAAAATCTACTGGTTAATCACTCAGGCAATAGTCCCATGTTTTAAGGTACAATCTCTTCTCTTTTTGTTCCCCCTAATTTTATTGCGATACAATATTTATAACTGCAATACTAATTAAAGCATCTTTGCAAGTTGCAATACTAATTCATCACCTTGCAAGTTACAATTTGCATTAATATGTATGTCTGGTGATAATTTTTAAATCTATTCTTTTAGTAACTTTCATGTGTCCAATGAAGAATTGATAAATATAGTTATGGTGCTGTACATTACATTCTCAGAATATATTCATTTCATAATTAGGATTTAGTCCCATTTGACCCCCACCACACACATACACTCTCTTTTTCTTTCTCTCTCTCTCTCTCTCACGCACATACACACACCTTTCTTCTTGTCCTAAAAACCACCAATTAGCTCCCTATTTCTATAAGTTTGAATTTTTAATTCCAATTTCCACTTTTGGGTACATATTCAAAGGAAATGAAACTACTCTCTCAAAGATATATCTGCACTTGTATATTAATTGTAACATTGTTTACATAACCAGCCTTTGCTCTTCAACTAAATATCCTTCAACTGAATCTTACCCTCATTAAGGAGGGTAGTTTCACTCAAAGTCTGCTGGCCTTAAATATTAATTCCATCTGAAAAATATTTCACAACAACCTCATTTTACTACAAACAACAGGGCACTGTAACTCCAGCTATGTTGACACATTAAATTAATTATCATAGATGATATGAAATGTGCAAAAGATTTTATTTGGTTTATTAGAAAGATTTTGTCTGAATTCATTGAAAAACTTTGTGAGATTTAAATTTTCTATAGAAACATTATATTTGATGTTCATCTCAATATTTCACCTGAATATTTTGAATAATTCAAGTTTGAACTTGTTGGGGACTGCTCAGGACCCTGAACAAAAGAGGACCCTGAAACCTTTACCCTGGACAAACCGGAAAATTCCATTACCAGCTTTGCTTGACCTGAGGCAAAGGTGCCCTTGTGACAAAGGAAACAGCCAAACTCAAGAGGTAAAAGTAGCCCAGGGCAGTTAACTAAGAGACGCCATTAAGCCCCCCATTAAGTAGAATACCTTCCTCTACCTTGTGCATTCCTCCTGCCAGATGCTCCTGCCAGAAAGACCCTTGCCTTCCTCTCCCCACTATTTCTCAATCTACTCTTGAAGAATGTTGTAAGCCCACCTAATACACCCCGAACCTTTCCTTATTTGGTCTGAGAAGACACTTCCCTGATGATTGACAACTTATGTACCAACCCCCTGCTAAGAAAAGTATAAAACCAGCGTGGCAGTTAATAAAGTTGCCCTTGATCGGCATGTGTCGTCTTGGGCCCCCTGTTTACTAACCTCACTAGTCTTATTTCAGATCGGGACCCTCACAGAATCCACCTAATTAGGAGCGCTTTCCACTGTTGTCTCTCTGCGGGCCGGAGAGATCTCCAGGGGAACGCGCATGAACTCACAGAAAAAAAGGGAAGTTCTTTTTTCTAAAATCGGGGGGAAATTCTCAAGACATCAGTAGAGACTTGGTAGTCTTTGCTTATTAGACTGTTAATGCTGAGGCTTATTTAATCAACATGTATTTTCTATAATCGTTGTGTTATCAGAGGGTCTGAATAACTGCCTCAGGCTTATGGTATGTGACATTAACCTTCTTCAGAGTTGGTACCATATTCATAAATGGTTGTGCTATAAAGTGGACTTGCCAGGTGCTTCCTTTACAACTGAAGGATGATTAAAAGGGGATAAGCATTCATTGTGGATAAACATTCCACAATGAATGTGGAACACCCATTTGTTGATACTTTGTATGTCCTCACTCAAAGATATCTTAAATCACTTTGCAATCAATACTTGGTGATATTAAGAAATTAAGTCACATCACATGTCTAACAAGTAAATGAACTATATCAAGATGTCCTGTCTATATGATTGTTAAGATTCTTAGATATATTTTTGAAAAATATGAAATTAAAATGAGCAATTCTAGAGTTACTAAGTCAGAAGAATGAATTTTCAAAGAATTTTCCTGAGCATCATGAGAAATAAATAAGGATAAATATCCATAGGGAAAGAGAGTGCTTCTTAATTCATACTTCTTTTATACAAGATGTTATCATCAAAAAAGCAGGGAGGATCTTCATATATCAGTTTAACCATTTTAGCATTTTAAATTGAAATAATATTTTGCATTAAAATATTCAAATAGGGTCCCACACTGGTGATGGATAACAGTGAAACAGAGGGGAGCTAACTATGCAGAACAAAAAAGGTCAATTCAACTCAAAATAAATGCCCAAGATATGGTAGTGTCCATTCTGATGTACTTGTTTTTTTAAATTCTTTTGTTATTTTCTTATTTATGTATTTGGTTCATGAACCATTTCTGGCAGTGCTCAGGGATTATTCCTTGCTCTACACTCAGTAATCACTCTTGATGGGCTCAGGGACCATATAGGGTACTGGAATAAAACTGGATCCACTACACGCAAGCAAATGCCCTATCCACTGTTTTATTGTTACTTGACACCCACCTCCTGTTGCTTCCCATCTATGTCTTCTCTCTTCACTTTATTTTTTATGCTTGTCTTTCTTTCTTTGTCTCTTTCTTTTTCTCTTTCTTTCTTTCTTTCTTTCTTTCTTTCTTTCTTTCTTTCTTTCTTTCTTTCTTTCTTTCTTTCTTTCTTTCTTTCTTTCTTTCTTTCTTTCTTTCTTCCCTTCCTTCCTTCCTTCCTTCCTTCCTTCCTTCCTTCCTTCCTTCCTTCCTTCCTTCCTTCCTTCCTTCTTTCTTTCTTTCTTTCTTTCTTTCTTTCTTTCTTTCTTTCTTTCTTTCTTTCTTTCTTTCTTTCTTTCTTTCTTTCTTTCTTTCTTTCTCTTTCTTTCTTTCTTCCTTTCCTTCCTTCCTTCCTTCCTTCCTTCCTTCCTTCCTTCCTTCCTTCCTTCCTTCCTTCCTTCCTTCCTTCCTTCCTTCCTTCTTCCTTCCTTCCTTCCTTCCTTCCTTCCTTCCTTCCTTCCTTCCTTCCTTCCTTCCTTCCTTTCTTTCTTTCTTTCTTTCTTTCTTTTCTTTCTTTCTTTCTTTCTTTCTTTCTTTCTTTCTTTCTTTCTTTCTTTCTTTCTTTCTTTCTTTCTTTCTTTCTTTCTTTCTTTCTTTCTTTCTTTCTTTCTTTCTTTCTCTTCATTTTTTTCTAAATTTTATTTTCATAAAGTTGTTCACAATAATTGATTACATTCAGTATTTCAACACCAATACCACTACCATTACACCTTCCGGCCACCATTATTTTGAAGTGTCCCTCCACCACTCAAGCCTACCCCACAGGCAGATGAAAGATAATTTATTTTGTATTGCTTGTTATGAATAGTATTAAGATGTCTGTAAGGGTCTACCTCACAGTGATTCAACAAAACAACAACAACAAAATAGTGGTATTAGATGTTGCATGGCCTGGGATTCTAAAAATTAATATAATGGGGTCTGGAGCTATCTCTGCAGTGAGTTTTGAAATTGTTCTCTGCTTTGTTCTGAAATTCATTTGTGAGTCTCTGGATCATGGCCATTAATGCACTTAAATGGCACCTGGGCCCAGGACAAGTCTGTGAAGATTGGCTGTGAGGGATGAATCTGTTGATTTCTGGAGGTTCGGGGCTGCCAGGGTTCATCTGGTGCAGGCAGAGAGAGGATATACCTGCTCCCATCTGTGGTGCCCTGGTGAGATCAGCCTGGCGTATGGTCTGGAGCCATCCCTGCAGTGAGCTGCTCGGTTCCAAGATTCATTTGTGAATCTCCCATCAGTTTCTTTTCTTCCCTTCTCCTCTTTATATTCTGGGGTCAAGGGTGATTTAGACTGTCTAGTATGAATAAAGTACATTTCCTCATCCAGTTATTCTATATACCACATCTGGGACTTTCTCTGCAGATGAGAGCCTCTTACTAGGGTGCTGTTGAGAAAAAGGATAGTTCAGGTGGTTTCCAGTCAGGCTTGTCAGACCTTTTGAGTCTGCTTTAGCACCTCCTCTTACTGGAGCCTAGACATCAATGCTTGGACTGGCATTATTCAGAGTTCTAAGTATACTTTTCTTCCCGCTGGAATTATTTCCAATGTGAGTCCAGCTTTCAAAACTTTGGGTATGGCAAAAGAGTAACTCCTTTTAAGATTGCCTTGGTTTCCAAAACCCATTGCCAAGGGGACCTCCAAAGTTGGCTACCTACTCAGTTTGATTGACCGCCTTGAAAACCGATTATTTTATTTTATTTTATTTAAAATTTTTATTAGTGAATCACTGTGAGGTACAGTTACAAACTTATGAAATTTCATGTTTGCATTTCATTTACATATGTCCACCAGTGCCCATTTTCCTCCACCAATGTTCCCAGTATCCCTCCTACCACCCCACCCTGCCTCTGCAGCAGGACGAAAACCGCGTATTTTTTATTGGCTGTATATTAGAAGTTCCTTTCTCTCTAGTCTTCCTATTGAGTTATCTTCCTACTATTTTTCTTCGGTGTAAAACTCATCTCTTTACTATCCATACACCGTTCTTGGGTAATTCCAAAGGTTAGCAATCTGATATACTTTATCTCCCATATAATAGATAGCCCATTAACTTCTATTGTATTTAATATTTAATTATTATTGTATAATTTCTGGAAAATGTATTTGATTTCTTTTAAGTTATACCAGTTGGGTAACCTTTTCATATTCTCTTGTATACCTTTTATTTCCTTTAAAATGTTAAGTATGCTTAATCATATTTTGTAATGTGGGGTTATTGTATATGTTTTGTAATACAAAGATTCCAAGTTTTCCTAGTATTGTCCTGATTTTTACACCAAAAGTTCAGTATTTTGAAAACACTTCAGTTCTGGGAACTCTGGGATTGCTGGTCACCTTACTAAGTAAAGCATATTCTAACAAATCTGTTTCTGATATATATTGTCTCTGCTGCTTTTCTCTTATGTTGACTTCTTTACTATTTTAAAAAATATTGATGACGATATTCTCATATTCTTTGACACTTTATTTGTGAGCAATTGAGAGGCTAATGCGAGCAATAATTTAATAAGAGAGTTGGAGTTTCCTTCAGCTAGCAATCTGGGGATACTACAGTTCATTTAATTATTTAATTATTTTTAAACCCTTAGTAATTTCAAATTTATGAAAATGTTTCAAAAATTATAGAAAGAATATATACACAATTACCTAGACTACTCATAACATTTTCTCACATTATTTTAATATTCAGAATTGCTTCCACTTTGCCCTTGATATTGAAAAAATCCATTTTTTAAAAATGTTTTTGTTTGTTTGGTTTTGGGTCACACCTTGTGATGCTCAGAGGTTACTAAATTATGCCTGGCTCTGCACTAGGGAATTACTCCTGGCTGTCCTTGGGGGACCATATGGGATGCTGGGGATTGAACATGGGCTGGCCATGTGCAAGGCAAGTGCCCTACCTGTTGTGCTACTACTCAAGCCCATATTCCAGTATTTTTAAAAGATCAAGGACATTTACAAAGTTTGTTAACAAATTCCCTTTGCTAGAAAAAAAATTTAATGTTGATACACAGATAATTTCTAAAATAGTCTTGAAGTTTACATTTTTCCAACAGTTACAATAATACAACATTTTAACTTTTAACTTGTTTAACTTTTTAACAAGAAAATGATCCTCATTTTTTATTAGTCTTAATGGCTTAGTAGTCCCTTAACTCTTTACACTTTTATTATATATATATTAATTTGTGGACTGGAGTGATAGATAACATAGCGGGTAGGGTGCATGCGGCAACCCGGGTTCAATTCTTCTGTCCCTCTCGGAGAGCCCGGGAAGCTTCTGAGAGTATCCTGCTCGCACGGCAGAGCCTGGCAAGCTACCCATGGGGTATTCAATATTCCAAAAACAGTAACAACAAGTCTCACAATGGAGACATTACTGGTGCTCACTTGAGCAAATCGATGAACAACGACAGTGCTACAGTGCTACTGCTAATTTATATTTATATATAAATAAAGCACATTTATATAATTATATTTATAGGTTTTGCCTATTAATATATAAATAATATATTTATTTATAATCCTTCTGTGCTCAGGACTTACTTCAGGCTCTGAACTCAAGGTTCACTACTAGCAGTACTCAGGGGACCATATGTGGTGCCAGAGGTTGAACCAAGGTCAGCTTCATGCATGACCTTGGTACCTGAACTGGATCTATAATCCTGTTTTGTTGATATTTCTAATCAACCACTTTTTGGTATTCTCAATATCTGGGTTGCTAGTGTTCTTATAATTAATTTCCAGTGTCCTGTTATAACTTTGTACATTGTGTTTTCTCTTTGATATCCAACGACCCTTTCGTGTATGTCATTTTTTGATACTATATAGCCATATGCATCCCCCCCTCCTCCTAGGCAGAAGACTGACTAGATTACTAGAAATCCAGGAGTCCTGGTATCACAGGAAGTGCTAAATCAAGATCTCTTCATCTTCTCCTATAAGGAGAATTTTTTAAAATTTTATTAGAGAATCACCGTGAGGTACAGTTATAAACTTATGAACTCTCATGTTTGCATTTCAGTCATATAGTGATCATTTATATTGCTCCACCAGTGCCCATTCTCCTCCACCAATGTTACCAGTATCCCTCCCACCACCCTCACCCCACCACCCACTACCCCATACAGCCTCTGTGGCAGGGCATTCCCTTTTGTTCTCTATCCTGTTGGATGTTGTAGTTTGCAATAGAGGTATTGAGTGGTCACCATGTTCGGTCTACAGACTACTTTTGGCATGCAGCTTTCAACCCGAGTGGATCCTCCCAACATTCCCTTCTAGGTGTTCCCTTCTCTATCTCAGATGACTTTTCCTCAACTGCATGTGAGGCCAGTTTTCAAGCCATGGGGCAGACCTCCTGGTCCTTATCTCTACTACTCTTGGGTGTTAGTCTGCTACTTTATATTCCACAGATAAGTGCGATCTTTCTATGTCTGTCTCTCTCTTTCTGACTCATTTCACTCAACATGATACTTTCCATGTTGATCCACTTATGTGCAAATTTCATGACTTCATCTTTTCTAACAGCTGCATAGTATTCCATTGTGTACCAGAGTTTTTTTTGAACTAGTCATCTGTTCTTGGGCACTCTGTTTTTTTCCAGATTTTGGCTATTGTAAACAGTGCTGCAGTGAACATACAAATGCAGATGTCATTTCTACTATAGCTTTTTGCCTCTCCAGGATATATTCCCAGGAGTGGTATTGCTGGGTCAAATGGGAGCTCAATTTCTAATTTTTTGAGAATTGTTCATATTGTTTTCCAAAAGGGCTGAACCAGTTGGCACTCCCACCAGCAGTAAAGGAGCATCCCTTTCTCCCCATATCCATGCCAACACCAGTAGCTTTTGTTCTTTTGGATATGAGCCAGTCTCTGTGGCGTGAGATGATATCTCATTGTTGTTTTAATCTGCATCTCCCTGATGATTAGTGACATAGAGAATTTTCTCATGTATCTTTTAGCCATTCAGATTTTTTCTTTGAGAAAATTTCTGTTCATTTATATCCCCTATTTTTTTTTATGGGGCTGGAAGTTTTCTTCTTGTAGAGTTCAACCAGTGCCTTGTATATCCTTGATAGCAACCCCTTATCAGATGGGTATTGGGTGAATTTTTTTATGTGCCTTTTTTTTTGTTTTTTGATTTTTGGGTCACTCTTGGCTTTGTACTCAGAAATTACTCCTAGTGGTTCCCAGGGGACCATTTGGAATGCTGGGAATTGAACCTGGGTTGGCTGCATGCAAGGCAAATGCTCTACCCGCTGTGCTATCACTCCAGCCCCTTTATCACTCTAGCCCCTTTATGTGCCTTTTGACCATTTGTATTTCTTTTTTGAGGAAGTTTTTGTTCATTTCTTCTCCCCATTTTTTGATGGTGTTGGAGGTCCTTTTCTTGTACAGTTCTACTAATGTCTTGTATATCCTGGATATTACCCCCTTATTTGATGGGTACTGGGAAAATAATTTTTCTCATTTGGTGGGCTCTCTCTGTGTCTTGGTCACTGTTTCTTTTGAGGTACAGAAGCCTCTTAGTTTAATGTAGTCCCATTTGTTTATGTTTGTTTCCACTTGCTTGGTCAGTGGTGTTTCATCCTTAAAGAAGCTTTTAGCTTCAATGTCATGCAGCGTTTTGTATGGATTCAGGTCTAATATTGTAGTCTTTAATCCACTTTGATTGCATTTTTGTGCCTGGCATTAGACAGAAGTCTGAGTTCATTTTTTTGCAAGTAGCTGTCCTGTTTTCCCAGCACCACTTGTTAAGAGGCTTTCCTTGCTCCACTTCACATTTCTTTCTCCTTTAAAAAGATTAACTGATCATATATTTGAGAGTCTGTGAAGAATATTCAACTCTGTTTCATTGGTCTGTGGGTCTGTTTCTATTCTTCAGTAGTGAGCTGTTTTTTTTTTTCCGGGTTTTTGATTTTATTTTCTGTTTGTGTGTATAATTCACTTCTATTTTCAGCACATCATGGTCTGAAAAGATCGTTGATACCATATGTATCTTCTTTATTTTATGGAAGTGTGTTCTGTGGCCCAACATATGATCTGTCTTGGAGAAATGTCCCACGCGCACTTGAGAAGAACATTATTCAGCTTTTCAGGGATGAAATATATATATATATATATATATATATGTACACTAAACTATATATCTACTATATATCGACTGTATATCTACTAAACTCCTTTCTTCCTTTTCTTCCCTTAGATAAAGAGTGTCCTTGCTAAGGTTTAGTCTGGTTGATCTATTGACAGGTGATAAAATGGTGTTGAAATCTCCCACTAGTATTGTGTTGCTATCAATGTCTTTCCAAGTCTATGAGTAGTTGTTTTAAGTATTTTGCTGGTCCCTTATTAGGTGTGTATACATTTAGGAGTGTGAGTTTTTCCTGATGTACAGATTCCCTGATCATTAAGAAATGACATTCATTGTCACTTGTGGTCTTCTTCAGTCTGAAATCAATGTGGTCTGATACCAGTATGGCCACCCCAACTTTTTTTTGTGGGTATTGTTTGCCTGTAGAATTGTTTTCTAGCCTTTGCCTTTGAATCTATGTTTGCTCTGGCTGTTCAGAAATGTTTCTTGCAGATAGCAGAATGTTGAGTTCAGTTTTCTGATCCATGCTGCAACTCTGTATCCTTTAATTGGTGTGTTTAGCCCATTGACATTGAGATATATTATTGATATGGGGTTTTGTCCCATCTTTCTGCCGAAGTTTGGTATATTTGAGGGGCTTGTCTTGTCTTAACATAGTCTGTTTAGTTGTTCTTGTAACCATGGTTTTGAGTCTATGAAGTTCCTGAGTTGTTGTTTGTCTGTGAAACTGTATTGTTCCTTCTAATATGAATGAGAGTCTAGCTGGGTAAAGTCTTTTTGTTGAGGTGTTTGTTTCAGTGAATATTTTCAGTATATCCCACCACTGTCTTTGAGCCCTTAGGGTTTCATCATTTAAGTCTGCTGTAAACCTTAACGATGCTCCTTTATAGACAATTTCTTTCTTCGATCTTGCTATTCACAGAATTTTACCTCTTCCTATGGTTTTCGTCATTTGATCAGTATGTGTTTGGAATATTTTTATTTGGATTTCTTCTAGCTGGTACCCTTCAGGCTTCCTGAAGAGAATGTGCTCTTGAGCTCTGGGAACATGTTAGCAATGATGTCTTTGACAGTTTCTTCTTCATCAGGGTTTTCTTCCTGTCCCTCTGGGACTCCAGTGATTCTTATGTTATTCCTCTTGGCCTCATTCTGATTTTGTCTTGATAATTGTTGCTTTATTTTGAGGTTCATTTCCATTTTCTACAGTTGTCTGAAGATTTTCTGCACCTCATCTTGGAGTCTCTTGCCTGTATGCCTGGCTGTCTTCACCGGGGCCCCTTGGAGGGGATGGGTTCCAGCTTCCCTCCCCACCCCGAGCAGAGCTCCCGGCGGCCGAAGACCACTGGAACCAAGTTACAGACATGCTCCAGGCCCCACTCCACATGTTCGGATGGGCCTCACGCATGAAAGTACCGGCAGAGGAACCCAGGTGTGTGTAATCCCATCAACAGCCAACATCCAGAGACTTAAAAGCAAGCTCCCAGAAATGCTCGGCCGCTTCGTGACCATGACCATGCAGTATCTTGTAGCCTACTTCTCCCTCTGGGAGAAACTGGCAAGCTTCTGAGAGTTTCCTGCCCACATGGGACAGCCTTGCAAGCTTCCCATGGTGTATTCATATGCTAAATCCAGTAACAAGCTGGATCCCATTCCCCTGACCCTGAAAGAGCCTCCAGTGCGACATCGTTGGGAGGGCCGAGTGGAGAGAGTCTTCTAAAATCTCAGGGAAAGGACGAATGGGGAGGTTACTGAGCCCACTCAAGAAATTATTAACAGGATTTCGTGATCATGATCTTGGAGTTCACTGATTCTGTCCTCAGCAGCTGTTACTCTACTGCTGAGGCCTTCCACTGAGTTTTTCATTTCAACTACCTGGTTTTTCAAATCTGTCATTTCTGTTTCTATTTGTGTTTGCATTTTCCTCCTTTCTGCTTTCAAATCCTCCAAATGCTCTTGTATTTTACTGGCAGTGCGTTTCATTGCTGCTTTCACCTTCGTATGTATCTATCCCTCATAACTCTCTCCTAAATTCTTTGTCAGAGAGGTCATATATCTCATCATTACTGACTCTGTCATCTGTGCTAGCTTTTTCACTCATGAAGCTTAGTGGGCTTCTGTGTTACTTTACCCATTGTGACTTGTGCAGTTTGGACATTCACACTCACTATTACTATTGAGTTTTTGGTGTAATATTTATTGAGGTAGGGCTAATAAATTATTGGCATAATGTGTTTTTGGAGATCAAGCTGCCCTAGTGAAAGTTCCACAAAAGAGGCTAACTTATGGTTCTTATTGGATATTGAGGGGGAGATTAACTTGCAGCTATGTTAGCAGCCCTGATTCCAGACGCCTGGCTGGACCTCTGATCTGGATTAGGACCTACTGGTTCTTGTGGCTCAAGTCCTAATGGTGGCAGTCATAATATTAAATTTAATGAAGGGATTTCTGTAACATATAAGGTAGCAACTATTGTATAAGTGTATGCATTCAGTTTCAAGAAAGGTAGATTTAATTTGTAAAAGTAAATATTTTTTTGCCATCTTTTTAAGGAACTAAAATTACGAAGTCCAGAACTGGTCCCAACATTTTCTCTCCTCATGGCTATCTCTAAGAGGGGGCTTCTTTCTATTCTTCATGTCACATAACTAGGCTGTTGGTACTCTAATTGTCTCCACCCAACATAATGCAGTGCTAGAATCTCAATTTAGGCAGTACACGTTTCTTCTGCCTATTTATTTATCTTTGTGTGACTAGCACTGGCTGCAATGAAGATTAAAAGATGTGGAATTATCCTGGGTGGTCTTACCACATAAAAATTAAGAACTCTGATGGAAGAGGGATCAGTGACTGTTGGAATAAAATTAGTAACTGCTGCTAGACCTAGTTTCAGTTTTTTCTCATTTCTAGACCAGTAAAAAGGAAGTAAATAAGGACATTACAATATTTCTTAAAATTTCCTATGTGAACCCTGGACAAGTGTTATACAATAACGACAATGTGAATATTAGTTTTTGCTCTGAGAGATTCTTAATATTAGATTCCAGGTTTCAGGGAGGGAGAGTGAATCCTCCTGGTGGAAGTGAAGCAAATGCCTTTGTTTCTTTGACAAGATATCAAGCACACAGACGTCTGAATCGCAATAATACAGAAGGTGCACAGTGGCTATAAGAAGTTTATAACAAATCATGGATAAAATTTGACTTTTTACATACTGCTAATCTCCATTACTAGGTCCTACTTAGAGTAGTATTTCAAATTCTAGTGATACTACTTTGGACCATGCATCAGTTAAGTATTATCACAGTAATGCTGTATTACAAAGCCACTTCAAAACTTAATAGCTCAAAGCAAAACCCACTCATTTATCTCACAATTTTGTGACTCACAAATGTTGGCTGGGCTCTCATCATCGGAAGTCAGATGCAGTCAGAGGAACTAGGCTGCTCTTTTGCTCTTGGCTGGGGCCCTTCCATGCCTGTGCTTGGCTGTGGAGCCCAAACCATTTGGCTATGCTCTCAGTGGACTCCCATCCTGTTGCAGGCTAGCCAGACAGAGGTCTAAATGAGAGGACTCATACAAGGAACTGGACCTGGCATATCACTTTCTGGCACATTCTCTCTGGAGAAGTGAGTTACAGTCCAGTCAACATTTGAAGTATAGAGAAATAGATTCAGTCATTTGGTTGGAGTCTGCAAAAGTCACATTGCAAAGACCTGGTACTTGGTTGGAGTGATACTACAGTGGGTAGCACTTGCCTTGCATGTAGCTGACCTGGGTTTGATTCCCAGCACCGTATAGAGTACCCCAAATCCTACCAGAAGTGATCCTTGAGTGCATAACCAGGAGTAATCCCTGAACACTGCTGTGTGTGACATACCCTATCCATCCAAAAAAGAAAAACCCAAAAAGTTATTTTACCTTAGAATGAATCATTTTCTAGCTTTTTACCGAGTAAAAGAATTCTAGGTAAAAAGGGATGTTTGCTGCCTTCTCTGGTCTACATAGAACATGTGGGAAGATAGATATTTCAGAACTATGTACTTAAGATGTATTTTATAACTTCTGATTTTTTCTTAAGGTTTAACTCTGTTAATACATGTAAAATATAAGTTTATAGAGAAAATCATTTTTGCTAATGTTATTGATCATGAATGTATATTGCTTTAAGTTGTGATAAAAGATTTATATCATTATAGTTTATTCTTGGATTCTGAAATAAAAGTACATGGATTTGAAATTTTTTCTCTGCTTCACAGTAAAATGATTTATAACACTGTTTTTTTTTGTTTCTTTTGCTTTTTGAGTCACACCCAGTGGTGCTCAGGGGTTACTTCTGGTTCTGTGCTCAGGAATTACTCCTGGCGATGCTTGGGGGACAATATGGGATGCAGGGGATCGAACTCGGGTTGGCCATGTGCAGGTCAAATGCCCTACCCTCTCCAGCCACCCAAAATAGTTATCTTGTTATGGAAGACATTATGAATGCTCATTAAAAAGACTAACAATAAAGCTACTTTCTATAAGTTTCAACAATTTTATTTCTGAGTAGCTATCCAAAATAATTGAAATCAGTATCAAAAAGAGAAATTCTCACTCCCATGTTCATTGAGGCACTACCTCAAAAACCAAGATGTGAAAAATTACCTAATAGATAAATGAAATGTAAAGCAGTAGAATTTAAAATATTCAATACGTAATAGGATGGATGAATCTGGAGTACATCATGTAAAATGAAGAATGTCAGCTATAAAAAGATAAGTACTATATTTTAGAGCAAAAGGTGTCATGGTTGGGGACAGAAAGATAACACAGGGGTTAAGGCATTTGCCTCGCACATGACTAATCCCAGTTTTATCCCCAGCACCACATAAGATCCTCTGTGCCAAAGCGTATCTTGAGCCCAGCCAGGAGTAAGCCTTGAGCATAACGAGGTGTGGCCCAACAACTGAAAAAAGAAACAGAATGATCTGATGCTTAGTTTTGCAGTTCAGTCTGGCTGTTCTCAGCATTCCTCGGATAGGTAGTAAAATATAATTTCTGGCTACATATGTGAGAGTATGTCTAGAAGAGCATTTGTGTTAGGAGATTAAGTAAACAGACTCACTTTAGCAAGTGGGTGGGTATTGATCAATTTTGGAGGGCTAAACTAGAGCAAACACATGAAACTGTGCTTACCCTTTCTTTTCTATCTGTCCTCCACTACAACATTGGGCTCTGACTTAGACAATGCCTCTCCAGTTCTTAGAAATTCAGAGTTGGACTAAAACACTAGCACTACCCTTTATTCCACAGTTTACAGACAGATACTTGTTGCATGTCTTTAGCCTCTACAACTACTGTGCACAGAACCAGAGTTATATCAATCTTTAAAGTATAAACTCTTAACCCTTGTGCTTTGATAAACATATTGAAGATTCTGCAATTAGGACATTTCATTAAGTAACTTCCAGTAATATAATCTGGCACATTTCAAAGAAGATATATAGTTTACTAAATGTGTATTTATTTTTATTAATATTTATTATTCAAAGAAGATAGTTATGTATTTATATATTAATTTCTATATGTTTTATATATCAACAATCATCATCTTGATCATCGAATTTCTCGAGTGGTTTCAGTAATGTCTCCATTCATCCTAGCCCTGAGATTTTAGAAGCCTCTCCTTACTTGTCCTTCCCAATGATGCCATTGTTGACATATATATCAACAATAAACAAACATAATTAAATTTAAGTAAATAATGCTATATTCTAGACTCTTATTTATACTTATGTCTGTGTCTGTGAGGGGAAAAGGAGAGGGAAAAAAGAAATAGAATGTGTGTGTGTGTAGAAAAGAAATATATGTGTGTATGAACACACGCACACATAATATATACATGTAGTTGGAAAAAAAAGTAAGTAACTGACTTCATTTCCAGAAAAGTGTGATGCAGGAGACTTGGAGTCAGGTTGATTAAGCAGTAGCTATACAGACTGATTATAGTTAGGAGTATATTATAAAAGGAATATAGAAGGAGTACATACAGACTTCTTCTAAAAGTGCACACAGGGCAAATTGGTTGATAGTGTACATGAAGGATAGAGAAATTTATCCCTGCCAGGTCAAATAGGCAACCCAGGAAATGTCCCAACTCAGAGTCCAAAGTATGGGAAACCCATTGAAAATTCTTTGAAATGGATCAGATTATGTTACAGAAAGTTACTTGGTGGAATGTCCTAATTGCAGAATCTTCAACAACATATTTATTAAAGCACAGGGGTTAAGAATTCATACTTTAAAGATTGATATATCTCTGGATCTGCGCACTCTCCTATACTAGTTGTATAACCTTGAGTATGTGATTGGATTTTCTGAGGATGAGTTAAGGAGTTTTTATACCATAGTGCTGCAGGTGTAAGAAGACTACAATGATGTTTAGTCATAGTCATCATTTATTTAAATTTCATGCAACCTGAGAATTGCTAGTACTTTAAATATAATCAATATTTTCATATATATTCAAAATCTAAATGTCAGTTTTCTTTTCTGTAACAATCACAAATATAATTAATTAAATATAGTCAAAGTGTATCAAATAGATATCCACTATATATTCAACATATTAATATAGTCAAAATTAAGTATGTTTAAATTTAATGTACTCTAATTTTGAATGTCAGTTTTCTCAACTGTGAATATCAATTATGTTGATAATTATTTAATTAAATATACTCAGATTTATTAAATATATATTTAGCATATATTAAACATATTTATATAGTCAAAATTAAGTACACTTAAACTTTAATTTATTCAAAATTAAATGCCATCTTTCTCATTTGTAAGTAACAATCATATTTATAGTTATTTCATAATATTTTGAGTATCATGCTTGTCATACATCACTGTATCACTGTCATCCCGTTGCTCGTCGATTTACTTGAACAGGCATCAGTAACGTCTCTATTACACTCAGCCCTGAGATTTTTTTGTTTGTTTGTTTATTATTTTTTATTAGTGAATCACCATGAGGGTGCAGTTACAGATTTAAACATTTTTGCTCATGTGTTTCCATCATACAATGTTCAAGAATTCATCCCTCCATCAGTGCCCATTCTCCACCACTGATGAACCCACTATCCTTCCCACCCCCCAGTCCCATCCCCCCACCTGGGTTCCGGAGATCCTCCCTACCTCTGTGGCAGGGCATTCTCTTTTGTTCTCTCCTCTCTTTTTGGGTGTTGTGGTTTATAATAGCAGTATTGAGTGGCGATCATGTTCAATCTATAGTCTACTTTCAGCACTTATCTCCTTTTCCGAGTGGGTCCTCCAACCACATTTTACTTGGTGTTCCCTTCTCTATCTGAGCTGCCTTTTCCCCCAGCATGTGAAGCCGGCTTCCAAGTCATGGAGCAATAAGTACTCCTGGTACTTATTTCTACTATTCTTGGGTGTTAGTCTCCTATTCTACAGATGAGTCAGCCCTGAGATTTTAGCAGCCTCTCTTTAATAGTCTTTCCCAACAATTGGAGGCTCTTTCAGGGTCAGGAGAATGAGACCTATCGTTACTGTTTTTGGCATATTGAATACACCAGGGGTAGCTTGCCAGGCTCTCCTGTGTAGGCAATAGACTCGGTAGCTTGTCAGGTTCTCCAAGAGGGAGAGGTAGGCTATTAGATGTCCAGGAGCTTGGTTTTATAGTCTCTGGATGTTGGCCATTGATGGGATTACATGATGTTGGGGGCAGTTTCTGGGTGTGACTGCCTAGCTACTGGAAAATGGGAGATCTGGGTGGAAGAGGCCCAGTACATATATAGCTCAGAACATACTTATCATACATATATAGCTCCTGGAAAATGTGGGATCTGGATGGAAGAGGCCCAGACCTGATCCAAACATCCTTGGAGATCTCAGCCCTGGGTCCCTCACACCTGGGTTCCTCTGTCGGTTCCTTCATGCATGAGGCTCATCCGAATGTGTGGAGAGTGGCCTTGAGCATGGCTGTGGCTGGGTTCTGGAGGTCTTCAACTGTTGAGGCTCTGCTCTGGGTGGGGAGGGAATTGCAAACCAGCCCCTCCGAGGGGCCCCGGTAAAGACAGACAGACGTGGGCACAAGAGACTGTTTTGCTCTCTTCTGGGAGCTTGGTTTTATAGTCTCTGGGTGTTGACCATTGATGGGATTACACGGCACTGGGGGGCAGTTTCTGGGTGTGACTGCCTAGCTACTGGAAAATGGGAGATCTGGGTGGAAGAGGCCCAGTACATATATAGTTCAGAACATACTTATCATACATATATAACTTAAAATTTTAAAGTACTTTTGATGATTTTAACAATATTACTTTTACTCAGGTGATTAATGACTATATTTAGGGGCCTTTTTTGCCAAACATTTCAACTGTAGGTTAATAATTCTGTCATTAATAAGTGGCCTTTATTTATTAAACCATTCAGAGCTTGTAGCCTCTCTGGTTGTCAAACATCTAAATTCCTTTAAGCAGTAAAATATCATTTTAAGTTATTTGACATTCAAACATATTTTTACTAGAGGGAGCTAATTATTACAATTTATTACATAAAAATTGTTATTCTAGGGCATTAAATCTGAATTACAAAAATAGGAAGAATATATACAACTCACCACCCAAGTACAAACATTATTTTTGACTTACTGCTCTCAAAGAATCATCCAATTTACTGATATATATGAGATTGAGGTGAATTTGTGTCTATGTTTTCCCCTAAGGGAAATGACTCTATCAAGGGAATATTTGTTCTTTAAATAGGACAGTAGGACTGTTGTCCCATTGTTCATCGATTTGCTCGAGTGGGCACCAGTAACATCTCCATTGTGAGACTTCTTGTTACTGTTTTTAGCATATGGAATACTCCACGGGGTCACACCTGGGGATTCTCCTGCTCTGCACACAGGAATTGCTCCTGGTGGTGCTCAAAGGACCATATAAGATGCTTGAGATAGAACCCCGGTTGGTGCCTTCAAGGCAGGCTCTCTTCCTGCTATACTATCTCTCCAGCTCAGTCTTGTAAATTTTGATTTACAGCTATGTATTTTATAGCAGAGTTGAGGGGGACACTTGCTAGGTCTTCGGAGTGGCAAGCTGAGTCTTTCAGGTAAATGATCTGACCTGGGTTTTTCTATAGTTTGTTTCCTTTAGTGCATTCTAGATTTTACTTTCCTCCACCTGGAGACTGGGGATGTGCTTTTCAGTTTGTGTCAGGAGGTCTCAGATATATAGAACTGTCATATTAGCTCCCACCTGGCATTTACAAATTAGTTGAGAGTTCAGATTACTATTTATAAATTGGCAGTTTTTTCCGCCTATGCTTTCTTTTATTTTTTAAATTTTTTAAAAAATTTTATTGAATTACTGTGAGATAGTTACAAGCTTTCATGTTTGGGTTACAATCAAACAATGATCAAATACCCATCCCTCCACCAGTGCATATTCCCCACTGTAAAAAACACGCAACCCAGAGATTCTTCTTGCAGCAATTTATTCAGAGACATTCTCATGCATTGGGAAGGAGGGGAAACCGGGAAAGAAGAGAAACGAGGAGTAGGAATGAGGGACAAACGAGAAGGAGCCTCTAGCTAGGTGACTTCCCCCCTTTAATCCCTCTCGCTGCTTGTTTATGCCCAAGTGTCTACAGCTGATAGGCTAGTTACACCTTGTGGGCGTGACAGGACATCCTGTTTCCTTATTAGGAGTTGTTTTCGAAGCACAGTGCAATTAACAAGAAACAGGTGTTGTTTACGAAAATAAAATGCTAGGCACAAAAGGTTCAATAACAATAGCAGAACACCTATTCTCTAGGACAGATACTCTTTCAGCAGGACCCATCATTGATGAAATCCCATGGTTGTGTTTCTCCTCTCCTTGTCCAACAAACATATAAGCATTCATAATATTAATCGTTTTGTATGGGCATAGCAAGAGATGCATTAAACTTTTAGAATTTCTCTCCTGGGGTCATCTCAATCTCAGACCACAGTGCCCAGGCCAGATTAGTCTTTCCTATCCCTAGCAGGGTCCTAGTCTCGTCATTACTTTAAGATCATGACAACACTTGTCCATGATCAGACTCTTAACTTATAGTCAAGAATGAGGCACTTTGGCCAGGCCCATCTTGATGCCAGGGTAGCACATAACTTACTGCTTGCCCTGGGTCCATCTCGTCCCCCGTTGGGACCCTGCCTTTTAGAGGGCTAGGAACTGAGGGCAACCAAGGCTATAGTCAAGAAAGCAGATGCCTGGGAATTAATAATATTCAAAGCCAATTAAATTCCAATTGCAAAGGCATATTAATAAATGTCTTTCTTTGTCCATACAAAAAGGACTTGCTCTGAATAAGCTATGCAAAGGACTCAAGGAGAAGAGAAAAACATTATTTACAAGTCAACAGAACACTAAGAAAGAAGCTACAAATGAACACAGAGGAATGGGAGCACTGTAACGGCAGTAACTCAATAAACCTAAACTACCTGAAGCTATGTAATCCTACATATCCCCCTTTTTCTTTTTACAAAAACACAAAAATTTGAAAATGAGGAACAATTCCAAATCACAACACAATTTGAAATCACAATACAGTCTTATAGTTGTGCCAAGATTTCAGTCCGACCCTGGGTCCAGAGCAGTGCTTGTAGTAAAGAGTCCAATTGTCCTGCACTGTCCAGGGGTGATAAGAGTCACCAATGATAAGAGTCATTTAGTCACAGTTTGAAGAAATGAAGTGTCTGGATCAAAATTGAAGAGTTGTCCTTGTAACAGCAGCAGTAGTGGTAGCAGCAATGAGTCTCTGGAACGCAGCTATTAGGAGTCCAACAAACTTCAGGAAGCACTGGATCAGTCAGGGAGCACTGGAATAGGAGCATCACAACTTCTGGCAGGAGAACTTCAGCAGGGGAATACAGCTATTCTCTGGTCTGGTTCCTCGGCAGTCCTAGGTACAACCTAGCTTATGTTTGGAAAAAACACTTTAAAGTTATTAGAGGCTTTCACAGTTGGAGTTTTGTCTCCATGCCTGTGAATAGAAAGAGTCAGAGGGAAGCTCCAATACAAATGGATATCCTAGAGGGAAATGAAAAGGTGTTCCTGTTCAATCATTCCTTTCTCCTTCAGGAACCTGTGAATTTCAAGGAAAGCGTAAAAGTAAAGTATTGTTAATTCAAATATGGAGGTCTGGCGTTGTCCAATCCACAACCTGTAAAATAAGAGTATAAGGAGGGGCTGGAGCGATAGCACAGCGGGTAGGGCGTTTGCCTTGCACGCGGCCGACCCGGGTTCGATCCCCAGCATCCCATATGGTCCCCTGAGCACCGCCAGGAGTAATTCCTGAGTGCAAAGCCAGGAGTGACACCTGTGCATCGCCGGGTGAGACCCAAAAAGCAAAAAAAAAAAAAAAAAAAAAAAAAAGAGTATAAGGAAAGGTCTTAATGTGACCTCATGAAATGTGTAAGGAGCTAGAGGCCTTTGCTCTAGGTCCTCAGATGCTGGTTCCTCTTCTTTCCTTGTGAGACTCTGTTGGTCTGAGATCCAAATCAGGTGGTTGAATTCTGCTTCTGATAAGACGTAAAGGGACCCAAAGTTTCCCAGCGGGGTTATCATCTGTTGAAACAAAAGCATACCCTTTTCCTCAAATGAGGAGTTTCTCTGCTACCCATTCTTTGTCAATTTTAATCCAAATGGGAGAGTTAATAGTTTCTTGAGTCTGTGCATCTTCCTGAAAATGCCTCTCAGCTGCTGTATAGGGTTCTCCCTGAGGTAAATTTAAAAGGTTAAAGTAAACAATGTCAAGGACAAGGAATCAAGTGGAGGCACACCTCCTTTTTTGTTTTTCAATAACTGTGTTTTGAGGGTTCTATGGGCACGTTCGACTATGCCTTGACCTTGAGGGTTGTAAGGGATTCCAGTAATGTGTTTAATCTGCCATTCATCACAGAAATCCTGAAAAGCCTTACTAGTATAGGCTGGGCCGTTGTCAGTTTTAATAGCAGAGGGAACGCCCATGACAGAAAAACATTGTAGTAGGAAGGAGCAGACTGCTTTGGTTCTCTCAGAAGTCATGGGAACAGCCCATGTGAAGTGAGAATAAGTATCTATAGTTACATGGAGAAAAGGATTCTTGGGGAAGCACGTGACGTAATACCCATTTTCCATAATTCATTGGTCTGCAGACCTCGGGGATTGGCCCCTGCCACATGGGAGGTACAGTGTAAAGGAGCACAAACGGAGCAAGCACGGACAATATGCCTGGCTTCTCGAATTGGGATACGATGATGAATATTAAGACTCCAGGCGTTTGTGTGTAAGGCCTGGTGCTCTTCTGCAGCAGAGGTAAAAATTGGTGCTGCCAAGAGATCAGCGGCTTCATTTCCCCGGGCCATAGGTCCCGGAAGACCAGAGTGAGATCTGATATGAGTAATAAAAACAGGTTCAGAGCGCTTTTGTAAAAGCACTTGTAGCTGCTCAAGCAATTGTTGGACTATAGGATTGGGGGCATTTAGAGCAGCCATCACGATGCCAGGGAAGAGACCAACCACATAAGCTGAGTCTGAGACTATATTAGCAGGTTCTGGCACATGGGAGAGTATTGGGAGAAGGTTGATGCAGATGCGGAATTTAAAGGAAGCTTTACAAAGATTGTCCAGAGAGCCTCAGAACCTTATGCAGACTTCATAGGAAGATTGATGGAAGCCATAGAAATGCAGGTTGAGGGTAAGGAGACTCATGAGCTGTTGACTAAACTATTGGCCTTTGAAAATGCTAATGAGGATTGCCAGGCCATTCTGTGCCCTCTTAAGGAGAAGGAAGACATATGGGGTACTTGGACGCATGCAGGAATGTTGGTTCTGTTAGACATAAAGTGCAGGCTAGGACTGTTGAGACTGGTACAGTACAGAGACAAGCTCAGAAAGGATATTTTAATCATAGAGGACCGAACCACTTTCGTAAAGATTACAGGGCACCTCCAGACAGTGCTACTGTGAGAACACCTCCTGGGCCCTATCCCAGGTGTGAAAAGGGAAACCACTGGGCCAAAGATTGTCCCTTCAATTTTCATGCAGCTGTTGACTCCAATTCGGGGAAACTTGCCAGGGGGCCAGCCCCAGGCCCAGCAAAATCCGGGGATGTTTCCAATTGCTGTCTCTCTCCCCAAGGTGGAGTCTCAGAACTCCAGTCAGCTGAGCTCCGATCAATAGACTCACTGCAACCAGTGACGGCAGGAAGCGCAGCCTTGAATATTTCCTGCCCTGATATGATTACTATAGCCTCTGCCCAGTGTCCCTACAAATTAAATTCTGGTATAAAGGGACCAATTCCACAAGGCACTATAGGCCTACTCTTGGGAAATAACAGTTTTATTATTAAGCGAATTATTGTTCATACCGTGGTCATTGATCCTGACCATACTGGTGAAATAACAATTGTTATCACAGTGCCTACTGTTTGGACATTTGATAAGGGACAACACATAGCTCAGCTTCTTTTGCTACCTTTTGTTGTGCCAGGTCTATCCACTCGCCCTAATGGGGGAGATTTTGGCAGCACAAATCCTATGATTGCCTGTGTTGCCCGTCTGAAGAAAGACAACCACCCACTTTTAACTATTGAGATTCACAGGAAGAAATTTACGGGAATGATTGACTCAGGAGCCGATGCCTCTGTCATTTCTTCCCAACATTGGCCCAGGAACTGGGCCGTGCAGGCAGTATCCTATGGTTTGCATGGAGTAGGCATGATGCCTTCCTCCTCTGTCCGGCAAAGTGCCAGGTGGCTAAGATGTATTGGCCCAGAGGGCATTACAGCCATTTTCCAGCCCTACAGAGCACCTGTACCTATGAATTTATGGGGACAGGATTTACTTGAGCAATGGAAAGTGGAGATTAGGATTCCCGTTCCACTTCCCACTGTGGGCTTTGATTCTGAGGCCTCTCCTTGTTTAATCGGAGCTGCGGTTTCATGCCCAGCACCCCTCTGTATTCAGTGGAAATCCCACGATCCTGTGTGGTTCTCCCAGTGGCTCCTTAATAATGAAAAACTAAGGGTGTTAGAATCCTTAGTAGAAGAACAACTGGAGTTGGGACAATTGAAACCTCATTTTCAGAATGGAATTCCCCTGTCTTTGTTATCCAAAAGAAGTCAGGCAAGTGGCGTCTGTTGATTGACCTACGAAATGTTAAGGCCACCATGGTTCCCATGGGGGCTCTCCAGCCAGGCCTTCCTTCCCCTGCTGCCATTCCTAAAGATTGGCCACTGGTTGTCATTGATTTAAAAGATTGTTTTTACAACATTCCCATCCACCCAAATGATCGTAAGCGTTTTGCATTTTCTGTCCCCTCTCTTTTTTTTTTTCTTTTTGCTTTTTGGGTCACACCCGGCAATGCACAGGGGTCACTCCTGGCTCTGCACTCAGGAATTACCCCTGGCGGTGCTCAGGGGACCATATGGGATGCTGGGAATCGAACCCGGGTCGGCCGCGTGCAAGGCAAACACCCTACCCACTGTGCTATTGTTCCAGCCCCTGTCCCCTCTCTTAATACCGTGCACCTATGCGCAGGTATCAATGGACTGTTCTACCCAGGGAATGACCAATTCCCCTACCGTGTGTCAGTATTTTGTTGACTTGGTCTTGCACCCTTCCCATGTCAAGTTTCCTCAGGCTTATGTTATTCACTATATGGATGATATCTTGCTTGCATGTTCTAATGATGGAGAACTCCAGAGATTGTATGAGAAAGTTATAACTCGTCTACCCGCAGCTGGGTTGCAAGTAGCCACAGAAAAAATTCAGGTGTTGTCTCCATATGAGTATCTGGGCTATGTTCTTGAGCATACTACCGTACAACCTCAAAAAATTTCTATTCGCCATGATACACTGAAAACCCTTAATGACTTTCAAAAACTGCTAGGAAATATTAACTGGGTTCGCCCCTCTCTGGGCATTCCCAACTCAGACCTCCGTAATCTATTCCTGACCCTTGAAGGCGACTCTGCCCTTAACAGTCCTAGGCAGTTTACCCCTGAAGCTCAGAAAGAATTAGAATTTTTTCTAGATAGACTCCAGAGATCCCATCTTTCCTGGTTTGCTCCGGGAGAAAAATTGTGGCTTTTGCTTTTTGATACCCCCCACTCGCCCACTGCTGCATTAGCACAGCTTTCAGGCCCAATAGAGTGGCTTTATTTGCACAACAAAGGGTCTCGCACTCTTGTGCCTTACCTTGAGTTAATGGCTAAACTCATAATCAAAGGAAGACTGAGAGCCCTTGCCATGCTGGGATTTGATCATCATATCATTGTTCTCCCCGTCCCTGAGAAAGAGATTGCCTCCATCCTGCCCCTCAGTGATACTTTGCAAAGAGCTGTAGCTGATTTTTCGGGAGAAATTTCCTCCCACTATCCAGCAGGAAAAACTTGGTATTTTTTCAAAAAAAACCCTACTTATCATTTCCTGCATCATTCGCCCCTCTCCCATTCCTGATGCTCCAGTATATTATATTGATGGCTCTGCCTCAGGGAAAGGCGGAATTTCTGGACCCGCCCTGACCACAACAGTAAACACTAACTATACCTCTGCCCAGCAAGTGGAACTTGCCACTTTGGTGTATCTACTCTCCCATGTGCCAGGACTGTGCCACGGACATGAGCAAGAACAGCACGAGGCAAGGTGACTTGCCATTCAGGATGGCACCATTTTCCTTCACCAATTAACATCTTATGAGTCAACTTAATCTCTGAAAAGTTTCGTCCAGCATGGCCTAGGCCTTCAAACTCTGCGTTGGCCTCCTTGCTGAGCCACATTCTCCACTGCAAGTACTGAGAAGGGCTTAAGCACATCTTAGCAACCATGTGAAAATCTTGAGGTGCCCAGTAGGCCTTTTTACTCCAGTCTGTAAGATACTCTCTACAGTACGGAGATGTAGGCCCATATGAGACACAGGCCTGTTTGAAAGGACTGAGAGAATCCATTCTTAACCTGCGAAAAGATGGAGGCCACCGCCTCTCTGCCTTGACTGGGTGATTGGGAGCACGTCCCAAGCGGCCTGGAGGCTGATTGGCTGAGTCACTCTCGGCCTCAGAATCTGAGAAGGCAGCAGCAGATTCATAATCTGCATCACTTTCATCTAATGCACTGGACGTGGAGCTATATTCATCAGTCTGAGAAATATTTATACTATGACAACCTTTTTGAGACTTAAGTGTGGGAAGAGCTGAGGCCGTATTATTCCTAATGTTCTCCACATCACTTGCACTATTCAAAAACAGGAGAATAGAATTAACAATCTCCCATGTAGTCCGGAATTCCCAGGGGATCTTAGTCCCTTTCTTAGATGCCTTATAGACATTTTTCCTAACTTGTCTCCAAATCTTGCTCTCTAGAGTTCCTTCATCTGGGAACCATGTGTTAACCTTATAAACTACTTTAAGGCAGGACCGAAGTTGGTTTCTGGAAATGTAGAGTTCCGGGTCTCCTTTTCTGTGTGCGAGAGACTGAATCAAATTCATAAATGACTTCCCTCTTCAGTCAGGCTCAAGAAAATATGAAAGCTTTTGGGAAGGCCCAGAATCTGTCCCATCTTAGTGGGGGATTGCTGCTAGGATTCTAATCCGCAGCACACTAAAAAAAAATCCTGATCTCCCGCTCACTTTCTAGAGTGGGGTGCACCGAACGCTTATTCTTACCTTTAGTTGGTAGTTCGTGCCTGCTCCAGGGACGCCAGCTGTAAAAAACACACAACCCAGAAATTCTTCTTGCAGTGATTTCTTCAGAGACCTTCTCATGCATTGGGAAAGAGGGGAAACCGGGAAAGAGGAGAAACGACGAGGAAGAACGAGGGAAGAACAAAGAGGAGCCTCTAGCTAGGTGACTTCCCCCCTTTAATCCCTCTCCCTGCTTGTTTATGCCCAAGTGTCTACAGCTGATAGGCTAGTTACACCTTGTGGGCGTGACAGGACATCCTGTTTCCTTATTAGGAGTTGTTTTCGAAGCACGGATGCAATTAACAAGAAACAGGTGTTGTTTACGAAAATAAAATGCTAGGCACAAAAGGTTCAATAACAATAGCAGAACACCTATTCTCTAGGACAGATACTCTTTCAGCAGGACCCATCAATGATGAAATCCCATGGTTGTGTTTCTCCTCTCCTTGTCCAACAAACATATGAGCATTCATAATATTAATCGTTTTGTATGGGCATAGCAAGAGATGCATTAAACTTTTAGAATTGCTCTCCTGGGGTCATCTCAATCTCAGACCACAGTGCCCAGGCCAGATTAGTCTTTCCTACACCCCACCACCAATATTCCTGGTTTACCCCCCTTTCCCACCCTCCCCCTGCCTCCATGGCAGACAATATTCCTCATACTCTCTCTCTACTTTTGGGCATTATGGCTTGCAACACAGACACTGAGAGGTCTGCCTATGCTTTCAAAGGCATGCCTGTTCATGTAATCCCAGCTTCTTAAGTGATGTTGCCAAAGCTTAAAATTCAGGGGTTGTATTTGCCTGAAACTTCAGTTCTCTGATGGACTGAAGACAAATTATGAATTAAAGTAGGCTAAATATTCTCTTGTATTTTTAAATACTAATCAGAAGTTTAACCTACTATTTTAAAGTAAAGATTGACTTTCTGTAAAGATATGGAAATGTTCCTATTTATTTGCTTCTGTGAACGATTCTCTGTGAGGACCACATATGTTTTTGTTTGTTTGTTTTTTACTATTTTTTTTTACCTGAAACTCCTTTATTTTTTTTTCCTACTAGAAATGTCTATTTATTTGGTTTTTACTATTTTCTTAGTTACTTCCTAAATATAAATGTACGAGGAAGAATTGCTGGTACAGTGTTGTAGCATCATCAATATCTTTGAAATACATTAAAACATGGAATTTCAATGTGATAATATTCTTACTGACACAGTACAGTAGTGGTAGTATATGTAATAAGAAAAGATTATATCAATCTTTTCTAATCTTATTTATATCAAAATTTTTTTCAGGGTGTCAAAGATATAACACAAGTAGTAGATTATTTGATTAGCATGTACAGGGCCCTGAGTTTAATCCACAGCACTGCACATTGCCCTTCCAGCATCACGGAGAATAACCTTGCTAACCCCTCAGCAACTTTGGGTTTGGCCGTATGGCCTCCGAGCACTGCCAAGCTTAAGCACCATGATGCAGCGTGGTCATCAAACTATTGCCCTAGACAGCTTGACCCTCAAAATTGTTTTAAGTGGCTCCTATTAAAATATTTGTTAGCATAGTAGATACAAATAATATAGACATAATTTCTCAAAAATTTAGATTTATTTTTAATGAAGTGTAATTGGTACATTCTGTGTCTTTCTACTTCTTAATTTATCACTGATGTGTGTTTCTTTTATTCATTAAGTATCAGGTTTAATAGGGATCTAGGTAATTTTAAGCTTGGTGAAACTTAAATAATAATAGGGACTAGAAAGATATTACAGGAAGAAAGTCACATACTTTGAATGTGACTAACCCTAATCCAAGCCATGGCATCACATATGGTCTCCTGAGCACTGCCTGGAGTAATTCCTGATCCCAGAGTTAGGAGTAAGCTCTGAACTCCCAGGGTGTGGCCCAACATGGCCCAAATAAAATAAACAAGAAGGGCATCTTATATATAATTCATCTATACACTGTATCACTGTCCTCAGGGGCCTAAGAAGTGGCTATTTCCTACCTAATTTCTAGGTCAGAAGTAGAGTATCAATGGTCAGTTTTTTGTTCCACTGCTTTCAAGTTCATGATGCTTTCTAAAGATCCTCAAACAATATCTGAGCATCAACTAATGTTGATTCCTGGAGGTGTTGTAATTTTGAAATTTTATGGAATATAAAAAGCATTTTCCACTGCCCTTCTGGAAGATGTGACATCAGGAAGTTGGAGGGCAGTCATCTTGGTTTTATAGTTGGCGAAGGACAGGCTTTACCCGGCTTCTGCCACATCGGCCAACACTGCTGCTCTTCTCTCTTTGAGGTCTTCCTTTATCACTTCTCTGCACAGCTTTGCGAGCTTGGACATTACCTTGTGATTGCCTGAGACTCGTGCCAAACCATGTTGGCAAATGAGTTCTAGAGTTTCCAAAGACTTCTTCCAGAAGGGCAATGGAAAAGGTTATCCACAACTTCTACTCAGTATCTCTTCGATAGCCAATGTCCACCTGCCCACATACCAAATTCTGCAAAATGGATATGTTGTTTCCAGTGTTCTCCCTTCCGAAATCTGACATGCTATTTAGTCCATAAAGAAGCATACAGCATGAGAGCCAGACAAGGTCAGACTCGAACACCTGAAGAATCTGCCACCAGTATACTTCAATACACTGGTTCGGCTCTTCATACACTACCTGTCTGAATGCAAGCTTCCATTCCAGTGGAAAAACCAGCAGGACCATTCTGTTGTATAAGAAGGGAGACATCCATGACATTGGCAACTATCGCCCAATCTGCCTGTTGTCCGTCGTCTACAAGTTATTCACTTGAGTCATCCTGAATAGGATTGGCAGAACACTAGACAAAGAACAACCATGCCAGCAAGCCGGGTTCTGAAAAGGATTCAGCACAATCTACCATATCCACATGGTGACCAAGCTCACTGAGGTTTCACGAGAGTTCAAGATGCTGCTCTGTTTAACATTCACTGATTTAAAGAAGGCCTTTGATTCTGTTGAGACCGAAGCAGTCATCGAAGCCCTAGCCAAACAGGGCGTTCAAACTCAGTCTATCAGGATCCTCCATGAGCTGTATTACAGATTCACCACCAGGATCTCACCATTCTACAGGTAAGTGATCATCGATGTAAAGAGAGGTGTTTGGCAGGGTGTCATCATTTCACCGAAACACTTCAGTGCCACCCTCAAGAAATGTTATGTGATGAATGGAATGGGAAAGAATGGGAGTGAAGATAGATGGTCAACTGTAGGATAACATAGCCTCACGTAGTTTAGGTTTATTGGGTTACTCCCATTACAGTGCTCCTATTCCTCTTTGTTTATTCGTAGCTTCTTTCTTAGTGTTCTGTTGACTTGTAAATAATGTTTTTCTCTTCTCCTTGAGTCCTTTGCATAGTTTATTCAGACCATGTCCTTTTTGTATGGACACAGGAAGACTTAGCAAATGCTATGCTTTTATAACCTGGGAGTCATTTGACTCTACATGATATTTTCCTCCTGGGCATCTGTTCTCTCGACCTAAGCCTCAGCTGCCCTTACTTCCTAGCACCCCCAAAAGCAGGGTCCCCACGAGGGACCGGACAGACCCAGGGCAAGCAGTGAGTTGTGTGCTACCCTGGCATCGAGATGGGCCTGGCCAAGGTGCCTAATACTTAACTATAAGTTAAGAGCTTGATCATGGACAAATGTTGTCATGATCCAAACAGTGATAACTAGATTTGGACCCTGCTAGGGCTAGGAGTGATTAATCTGGCCTGAGTGCTGTGGTCTGAGTCTGTGGCAAGATGTTGCCAGGAGAGCTGCCTTGCAAGCCTCAATGTATCTCTTGCTATGTCCATACAAAAATAACTAGTATTAAGATGTTAATAAGTGTTTGGACTAAGGAAAGGAAAAAATACCTTAAGAGTCAGGAAGGGCTTTGGAATGCCCTGCCCTTAGGAAGGGCTTTCTTATGTTGATTTTGCTACCTGGCTGGGTGTAGCCTAGAGGGCAAGGTGGGAGAGACAAGTAGGAGGAGAGATGAGAGAAGTGAGAGAGGCTGGCGTAGATCCAGAGAGAGGCCGGAGCTGGGAGTGCGGGAGATGAGAAAGATGGAAGATCGAATAAACGGTAACTAATCAGCAACCAGCTTGGTCCTTGTTCTTCCTTCGCCTGTCCTTGACCACCGGCCGTCCCGATCCAGTCCACACACTGCAGTTCCAGGGCACCGAACGCGGGCGGTAAGACAGAGCCGCCCGGAGAGCCCACGAGTGCACTCGCCCCTCGGCGAGCTTTAGTTTTTTACAGTCAACAACTACACCACCTCTGCTTCGATGATGACATCGTTCTAATAACACCAAATATCAGCCAAGCAGCATGAATGCTGGCCGACTTCGATTGCTCTCAACCGAACAAATATCTCCGAATGCAGTTATGTGTACCTAGGTTGAGAACTCAACATGACAAACGAACTGGCACCTGAGCTGCACAGGAGAAAGAGAGCAGTGTTGAATGACTTCAAGAGCATCAAAGAAGTTGTTAAGAGGAAGAAGACCTTCAGCTTCAGGCACATCTTTTCAACTCTGCCATATTCTTCCTGGGCTAACTTACGCCTCAGAGACCTGGGCCCTACAAAGACAGAATAAGAATGCTATTCGGGTCTCCCAAAGAGGAATCGAAAGAGCTATGCTTGGAGTATCAAGTTTCACTCAAGTGAGAGAAGGAATCTGGAGTTCTGACCTCCATCAACAATAGTGATCAGGGCCGCTGTCTTGTTTGCCAAGGTGTCAAAAATCAGATGGGCCGGACATGTGATGCAATTTTGAGATGACCGCTGGACTAGAGCTGTTACCGACTGGATTCCACAGGACGTCAATAGAACATGTGGCCGCCCACCTATGAGATGGTCAGACTTCTTCTTCAAGACCCTGAACGAACGATTTGAGGATCTTAGTGTTCCTGGAGTAAGCAGACACCACTGGGCTACACTAGCACGCGGCAGGGATGAATGGAGATGTTACTCCATTCATCGTGGAGCAAATCGATGAGCAACAGGATGACAAGTGGTACAAGTGATTAAAAAGCCATTTACTCCTCTCCTGTCATCCTAATTCAAGCAAATAAACTCCAAATAAAAATCAAGTTTGCTGAGTCCTTCTGAATCTCTGACTTTAGATTTTAAGTTTTGTTTTCAAATTTCAAATTTTGTTTTCTGTATTCCTTTATTATTTCTAGGAATAAGCTGGTTTAGACTTTATTGTTTGTTTGCTTGGTAGAATGAAAGGAACAGTGATTTCTGTTTTATAATGTAATCATGTTAAATTCACCACCAAAGCATCAGTTTCCTGTGACACTGTCCCTAGAAATTTTCTGGTCACCACCTCCTTTCTGCCCTCCCTTTCCTTATGATTTTAGTTCTGTTATCATTATCTATTTAATCGTACTTTGTCTATTCCCCTATGTTGTTTATTTATAAGCCATTTGTGAGTGAGATCATCTGAAATGTGTCCTCTGTCTGACATATTATTATGTCATTAACATGACATATTCCGGTCTATCCATGTGGTAACAAAAGACAGGATTTAATCTTTTCTTTAACTGAGTTCTAGTCCATTATTCTTAGATACCACAGTGTCTGTTGAACCTGAGCTGTTTCTAGATATCTTGTCCATTGTGGAAGGCACTGCAATGAACGTAGGTGTGCATCTATCTTTATGAATTAGTATTTTTGTGTTTTAGGGACAAATACCAAGGTGTGGACCTGCTGGAGTATATGATAGTTCTATTTTTAATTTTTTAGAAGTTATCTTACTGTTTTTCATAGAGGTTGAGCCACTTTATAAGCGTGCTATACTAAACGAGGTTTGGCCTTTTGTTTTCCTCATTCTTTCCTACCCTGCATTAGTTTTGAATAATGCAAAACATATTTTTAATATCTTTTTCCTATGCTGATGAATAACCAGGTGAATAAGCATAGACAATTTTATGAGCTACATCCACATGGTATAGAGTATTCATTATGATAATATTCTAAATAATGATTTGAATACCTTTTACAGCTACATTTTCTTCTTATTTATATCACAAGTACTGAAATAGAGGCTGGAAAAAGATAAAAAAAATCTGAGGAACAAAATTTATCTAGAGAATTTTCACATAAATTATTATTTTTGTTTTTATGCAGCTCTTATCCTTTAAGAAAGAGCTCTCACTTATTTTCTCACTTTTTAAATTTATATTTACATTCTATTTATTTTATATATAATTTACATATTCAGGTTTTTAAAAAGATAATAAAATTTATGATAAATTAATAATTTCTATTGTGATTCAATAATAAAAATTAATAAAAGTCAATGATTTCTTTTTAATGTTAGTTAAAAAACTACAATATATACAAATTAAGCCGTAGCATAGATATGCAAACATTTGAAATCCTTTAAAAAATACACACATTACAGAAATTTTGAAACAAAGTTAACTTTTTGGGTGAATACTACTTTGATCATCTAAATCTTTTCTTTTCTATATTGAGACTAATTTTACAAATATAACAGAACTCAAGAACATAACACATTCTATGTGGGTGATTTTTTGTTCCTTTAGGTTTTTTTGCATTGAAATTATTAATGAAATGTTAAGCTAATGCTTTTGCATTCAAGTTCTTTCGAGGTTTATTTTTAAATGAGAAGGTGGGATGAACAGAGTCTGTACATAGCTTTCCACCTCTGCAATAAGGGAGCAGCGTGAATCCACAGCTGCAGAACAAGGGCACGCTTTGAAAATCCTGTAGTCAGCAGCATGATTATATAATCCAGAATGTGCCTGGTATTCTAAAATTCTATGGAGAGTCCCATGTTCCAAATATGAGTATTTTTCTTCTATTCCCTAAAAGTTTTGCATGATGATCATCACATATGATGTAGTAGTAGAAGCTTAACTAGTTCAAAGTAAAACATTACTACAAGCTTATAGGTGTATGAGTTTGACTATAAGAGTTTTAAATCGTGTCAAGGGATTCTAGTAGGGAAAGTTAGAAAAATTTCTCACTTAGGGAAAAATATTTTTCTAGAAGGATTTTTCTTATTTTATACCAGAATATTGTAATTAGTATAAAGAATATGTAGAATTTTTAGTTTTCATTTTTCGTTTTTATTTCTATTAGAATTGACTGATTGTCACATTGGGGTCATAAATGAAAAATACTGTAAATATCAGGCTTTATAGGCTGCTTCCTTTCCAAAAATATTAAAGGTTATAATTTAATGCAATGTTATCAACTTTTATCTATCTGTCAGAACTTAGTACAATTTGCTCTGAACTCAAGAAGAAAAATGTTCGGAATAAAATTAAAGAGGAGAACCACAATCACGAAATAGCTGTTTCAAAATTTCTTAAAATAATGTATTAAGATAAATTTCAAGGAATTCATGTCATTTTCAGTAGGATTTGCTTCAGGAAAATGATATAGTACATGCTTTCATCCCCCTGAGAATTATAAATATAACTATTTCATTTGGAAATTTATTCAGTAAATGCATTGCAGTGGATTTTGTCTTTAGTTTTACAATACTGACTATTTGAGGGGAATGCTGCCAGCAGGTCGAT
Organism: Sorex araneus; assembly: GCF_027595985.1. NCBI lineage: Eukaryota > Metazoa > Chordata > Mammalia > Eulipotyphla > Soricidae > Sorex > Sorex araneus. The sequence continues at coordinate 328,437,110 of NC_073303.1, forward strand.
CTGTACCTGTGAGGTGAGTATCAGCAGCCTGATGGTTACTTCAGGTTTCCTGATTCCCCCAAATTGCTGCTGTGCCTCTGGAAGGACCCCAACAATGCGGGACCAAGTTTCCCGAGAAATTAAATGGCAAATAGTTACATATGTGGGAGCCACACTGAAAAACCACCTCTGGTTTAGCTAAATAAGCAGTTCATTGGCCTTACTCTCGAAAGAGATCAAAAGCTGGAGTTAATCCTGGACCCACACAAAGCTGAGCAGATCGGAGTAAATCAGATGGGAGCAGTTCAACCTGGCGCCTGTCCAAGCAGAGCTCCTGGCAGCCACTTGCTCCCACAATACAAAATCGCCACCATGCCTCAAGCCAGACTCCAGTCTCAGGACAAACCTCACTGAGATAATAACATGCTGAACATTCAGATATGTGGGTTTTGTGACCAAAATCTCCAGGCTTTCTCAGAGTTGGTATGGGCTATCCCAGCTACTACCCTATACTCTTGGAAGCACTTGCAGTCACCCCCAAGGACCAATTCCAGAGCCACCATGTAAACTCTTCTACCAGCCTTGCTTCAGAGACCCATAAATAAATCTCAAAAGAGAGCAAAAGCCACAATTAATCTCAGACCTGTGAAAGACAGAATAGACCAGGGTATGTCAGGGGGTGAGGTGAGGGAGGGTCAGCCTGATGCCCACCCAAGCAGAGCCCCCAGCAGCCTCTTGCTTCCACAATTCAAAATTGCCACCATGACCTCAGTCATAATCCACCATCTGAGAATGGAACTCACTGAGATATATTCTGCTAAAAATTTAATTATGTGGATTTTGTGACTGAAATCTCCAGGCTTTCTTGGAGTTGGTATTGCCTACCTTATTGAACCTCCCTGTACTTGTAGAAGCCTCTGCAATCACCCAAAGTTACCACTCAGTTTAAAAAGCTACTCGCCTTACATTTCTGATAAAAATACTGATTGCCCTGAATAAATATGATGATCTCTTAGTAACTTCTTAGTAACTGTATCAAAACATAATGTGTGTGTGACAGAGAGAGAAAGAGAGAGAGAGATAGAAATAGAGAGAGAGAGAGAGAGAGAAAGAGAGAGAGAGAGAGAGAGAGAGAGAGAGAGAGAGAGAGAAGAGCCTGTTATAGAAGCAGGCTGGGTGGGGCAGGAGGAGATGGGGATGGTGTGAGGGAAACTGGGGAGGACATTGTTGGTGGGAAATGTACAATGGTGGAGGGATGGGTGTTGGATCATTGTATGACTGAAACCCAATCATAAGCAGCTGTGTCTTACAGATACTCGATTTTTTTTAAAAAAGTGAGGGGAATTTATGTCAGCTTCACTCAGCTTAATCAGTGGCTGAATTAAACATTCGCACTCCTACTTTTAAAAAATAGTTTCTTTTAATTAAGACCATTTCTTCTCAATGGAGAATGTAGTATTCATCCACAGTGCACTGTTAATTAGCACAAAAGAATCTTTTTTGATAGGCAGTAAAGAGAACATCACTAGTGTATGCCACAGTCTGTACAAAAGATACATCTGGGATGTCACCTTCAATTCAACTAGTTAAAGGACTAGTTATGCGTAAAAGAGGATCCTTCAGTTTGGGATGGGAAACACACCCTGAAAGCAGACTATAGACTGAACACGATGGCCACTTAACATCTCTATTGCAAACCAGAACACCCAAAAGGAGAGAGAGAGCAAAAGGGAATGCCCTACCATAGAAGAGGGGTGGGAGGAGGAGGAATGGGGTGGGGGTGGTGGGAGGGATGCTGGGACCATTGGTGGTGGAAAATGGGCACTGGAGAAGGGATGGATACTCGACAATTGTATGACTGAAATGCAAGCATGGAAGTTTGTCTGTAACTGTACCTCACGGTGATTCATTAGTTTTAAAAAAAAAAAGAGGATCCTTATTCTATTTCACTGTGTCTTACTCTTGAATCTCTTGAATACATCTGTACACATCAAACTCTATGTTCTCTAATATAATCGACACTGACACTTAAGGAGATAGTATTGCTTTATGAGCCTACATAACTCTGTCTATGCATTGACAATCACTTTGAACATCTGATCCTTGACATAGGTGAATGAGGTAACTGCCTACAGCCTTGATTCTAGCCCAGAAGCCTACTTAGGCAGACAATAAAAATAAAGTCTATCTACCATTTGTTGGGGCAGACACTTTACATATTACGATTCGTTAATGTTCAGAAGTACTCTTCCAGTAAAATTATTTCCCCTTTACAAAGAAGAAAAGTGATAATTAGAGTGGCTTAGTAATTTATCCAACTAAGTGACAGAAGTGATACTTCATTTCATTTACACCTTGTGGTTAATACTCTATATGTAGTCAAGAGTGTCCATGTTGTGTCCTTTACCTGGAAAAATAACTCTAAATAGCCTGGCAGCCCAGAAACTGCCTCTGGCACCATATAAGCTCATTAGCAGCCATGATTCAGAGACTCAGAAATAAATTTTTCAGAAGATAGCAATATGAGCAACATGCCACAAAGATGCCTCCCAACTCCACGCTAGGCTGTCTGATCAGGGGCAACTCAAAGGGGGGCGAGTGAGTCCCCCCCACCCGCCCCAGTAGAGCCTCTGCAGCCAAAAATCTCCAGAGCTTAATCACCACCGTGCTGTGGCCAAATTCCTGGAGAGACATCTCATACTCAAAACCACTGATGTACCATTAAGCAGTTAATGGCTCCAGGGTGAAATGCAACATTCTTTACACGCTTTCCTCTAAGGAAACTCTGTGTTACTTTTAGTGGATAATTCATAACAAGCAATACAAAATAAATTATTTAGGTCCTATTTTGGGGGCAGGTTTTGGGAGTGGGGTGGAAATATTTGAAATATGGTGGTGGGAAGGTAGAATGGTGGTGGGATTGGTGTTGGAATATTAAATGCAATAAATTATTGTGAAAAACTTTATAAAAAATAAATTTAAAGATAACTCTAAAAATGCTATTTCTTAAAAGCATTTGGCATTTGGAGTGTGTTTTTCCTGTTTTTTTTTCTAATAAATTTCTAAATGAATATATTTTAAATGATTTTCAGTTATCATCTAATGTTTTCACTTCCTAAGAATTGAATTTTACAAATAACTGGTACTTAATGTATCACTGTCATCCCATTGCTCACCAATTTGCTTGAGCGGGCACCAGTAACGTCTCCATTGTGAGACTTATTGGTTCTTAATGAGGAAGAGAAAATAATTTGTTATTATAGGAGCATATTTACAATTTTTACTACATGTTTTGGAATAAATTGCATACTTCCCAAATTCATGTGTTGAAACTCCAATCCTCTATACTTCTGACTGTATATGTACTTGGAGATATTGTCTTTAAGAGGTAATTAAGTTAAAAATGATGCAACTAAAGTGATGATATAATCTGATATAAGAAAAGGAAATGACACTAGGGATCTGACATAGGTTGATGACAAATGTAAGGACACTAGGAAATGGTGGCTTTACAAGGCAAGGAAGAGGCTTTCTTAGAAGCCAATTCTCTATCACCTTGACTTCCATTTATGTGAAGCACCATGCCTCTGGTATTTTTATGATAACTTGAGAAGACTGGTTCACTATTAAATATGATATTCATTTATATTATTGGTATACTCTTAGTAGAAAGGTAGAAATAACATCTTAATTCAAAGGATGCACTTGGAATCTAGTTTCTTTTCAATTGGTCTATTAGACTTCCTATTATGGGTGTTGAATTTCTTTTATTCTAGAGAAAGGAAGAATACAAGAGCTTAACATACTTGCTAAAGATGAATAATACATTAGAATATAACCTATAGAACATATTATGTTGTAAGTGAACCCTCTGTCAACTATAAACATTGAATGAGTATTTATAAAGTTTAGTTCATGGCTTGTAACCTGTGTAGGAGATGCGGTTTATGAAAACTTTATATCCCTTTCACTCAGTCTTTCTGAGTCTAAAATAAAGTCTTTCTTTTAAAAAAAATTTGGATTACACCCAGCAGTGCTCAAGGGTCTGCACTGAGCAATTACTCCTCAGGAGTAATTGTTAGGGGAACCATATGGGACTTCAGGAGGACCATATGGGATGCCAGGGATAGAGCCTGGGTCAGGTGTGTGTAAGGCCTTACCCACTATTGCAGCTTCCCGTTTCCCCACGTCCCCATAGTCTTTTAATAAAAATAAATAAAAGGGAAAATTCCATACAAAGGGCTAGAATCCATATACTTTCCTTCCTTGAAAAATAGATAAAAGGCTGGCGAGAGAACAGAGGGAAGGTGCTTGCCTTGAGAGCAGTCCCTGTTTCCAAACATGGTCTCCAAGCCCAGCAGTAGTGATTCCTGATTGTAAAGCCAGGAGGAACCCAGGATCATCGACAGGTGTGGCCCCAAACCACTGACTTTTTAAAATAAATGAACACAAAAAATTAATTGCTTAAGTCTTGTGAAGAAGAAAGCAAACAGTAATTTTGCATTATTCCTATTTTTTATGTTGCATCCCAATTTTTTCTCAATGCTTTTTTTATGTCTTAAGATTCTCCCTTGAGTGCTTTCTGTGATGGACTTCTTTAGCTTTCCAGGTAATAAAGTAATTCTTGAGACTGCTGAAGTTCCACTTATGAAAAAACAAGATTTAATGTTTGGGGAGGGAGTGCCAAAGCCAGCACTGCTCAGATATTACTACTGGCACAGTGCTCAGGGATTATTACTGAAAGTGCTTGGTAGGTTATATTGCAGGGCTGGGGATTGAATGCAGGCCATCTGCAAGTAATGTGTGTTTACCATCTAATTGAGTATCTCTCTGATCCCAGTTTTCAAATCTTTTTTTTAAAGTTAAGTATATGGCATTTCTTGTTGTCCTGTGTCCCACTTCAGTAGCATGTGAAGTGAGAACATTCATTCTCTACTCAGAGACCATTGCCAAGAGTAGATGATCTCAACCAGTGTTTTAGAGTATATGCAGTTAGCTGTTATGGAAGGGATTCATAGACAAAAGTGGGAAGGAAGAATTCTTATAAATTTGGTTCATGATGCTCTCTTCCCTTTGCTTCAGGGGAATTATCTTGTCTAGGTTTATAGAAATCTAGAGCCATGATGCACAAATTTCCAATTCCTAATTTTTTTCCATTTTCTTTGTAACAGAGGTGGGGAAGAGAAAGGGAGCGGGAAGATTCTTCACAGAACAAGTTCCTTATCTGCTTGTTAAGGTCTATCTTGAGGTCAAATATGTCTCTAGCTGCAAGTAATTTTTTTCATCTTCTGGACTTCTATGTATTTCAAAAGGTAAATACTCCTATGGTTCTTATTACTTTTGTTTTAGAGCAGCCTGTAATGTCTCTTAGAAAGTTATTGCCTATCAATTTCACATTGGTCCTCCAATCCTTTTTGTTTGGATGTTGACTCGGGTTACTAGTCTACCAACCTAATTTCTGCTTTGCCAGTTGCTCCCATAGGTTCTCTCAACAATCACCATAGGCAGGATTGCTAGAGTAGAGAGAAGAAATTACTCATCTTGCTGGTGTCCTTACTTTGTGTCTTGGGGTGAGCTCAGCAGAATTTCCATCCAGTTCCAGTGTTGAATTCAGTTTTCAGTCTCCTTTGTATTAGCAGAATCAATCTCATGATGCCTGCATCAGAGACACCAATCACGTAGCATTTCCTCCTTAGAAGTCAGACATCTAGTTTTAAAACTTTTCTACATGCTTTTATATTTTGTATTTTGTGTGTGTGTGTGTCTTTTGGTTTTTTTGCTACAACTATCAGTGCTCATAGCTTACTTCTAGCTCTGTGCTCAGGTTTTCACTCTTTGTAGGTTCGGGTACCATATGGGATGCCACGGATTGAACATGGGTTGTTCACATGCAAGACAAGAGTCCTACCCACAGTACTTTCTTTTGGTCCATTCATGCTTTTGTATTTTAATCAGTCCATTCTTTGCTTATTGTTGAAATCATCATCCTGTTTTCTATAGCTATTAGCTCTGGGGTAAACTCAAATCCTCTTTTTGCCTTTTCTGTTCTTATATGAAGTCTCATATGAAATCACAAAAACCCCGTTAATCGTCGATTTCTTGAGCGGGCTCAGTAACCTCTCCATCTGTCCTTTCCCTGAGATCTTAGAAGTCTCTCTTAGCTCAGCCCTCTCAACGATGTCACACTGGAGGCTCTTTCAGGGTTAGGGGAATGAGATCCAGCTTGTTACTGGATTTAGCATATGAATACACCATGGGAAGCTTGCAAGGCTGTACCATGTGGGCAGGAAATCTCAGAAGCTTGCCAGTTTCTCCCAGAGGGAGAAATAGGCTATAAGATATCATGCGGCCGCAAAGTGGCCATGCGCTTCTGGGAGCTTGCTTTTACGTCTCTGGGTGCTGACCATTGATGGAATTACACACACCTGGGTTCCTCTGCCAGTACCTTCATGCATGAGGTTTGTCTGAACGCGTGGAGAGGGGCCTTGAGCATGGCTGTAGCTAGGTTCCAGTGGTCTTCGGCTGCTGGGAGCTCTGCTCGGGGTGGGAGGGAAGCTGGAGCCCATCCCCTCCGAGGGTCCCCAGGGAAGACAGCCAGGCGTTCGGGCAAGAGACTGCAGTCTCATACAGTGTTTCATAATGTAGATTTCTTTTGAAAAAGCATGTTATCCTGGCATATGCATTAAAATTTATGACATGTGAAGTATATGGATTCATTTTTCATAAATCACTAAATTCATAATAATTTTATTCTGTGTTATAAAATTTAATTTCACTAATTTTATAGCATAGATGCCTATACATGTGCTCTATATAGTATGCCTTATTGGGACCATTATTGTACAGGTTGTCTACCATTAAGCAAAAATTTGATTTCTAGATCATGGGAAGTTGTACTTAGTTAACAGTTAATTTTAGCAAATCCTCTTTGTTAAAATAACCTATGCATATAATTTTACACTCCTCTTGGGACACTGAATTACTTTGATAATATTTTTTCATTGTTACCATACCAAATAATAATGTAAGTAGTACTTTGCTTATTGATCATTATCATGTGTCTTGCTTAGGGATAAACTTCACAGTGCTTTCAGTTGTTTTTCACAAATGTACAAAACAAGTTCTATTGGATTTATTTGATAGGTTCAGAATTAATGATGAAGGGATTTGAGATAGTACTAGAAACTGAATTTAATTTCAAAGTCTGTACTCTGAGACATTCAATTAATTTGTCTACTTCTTATTTGCACCCAAATTATTTTCTTTATCCTCTGACTAGCTACCCAGTGTATTGTCTTTTTAGGTTAGGATTGATGACAACAACTGATAAATAATAAGTATGTGAACTAATTAAATTGACTAAACCTATGGTAATTTATCTGAGGAAATAAAGATTCACCTACTAGAATAGAAGAAAAATTCTGTCACGTAGGTTTTATCAATACATGCAAATACTTTAAAAGCATCTAATTTTTAATCTCATATTACAAAATAACCTGTGGAAATATATATTTTTTAGAATGAACTCTTTGTAGTCTGTTACCTTTCCATCATTAGGGAGGCATATCGCTAAGATCTCCAAATTTTAATAGGCAAAAAGACCACCTGAGAATTTTGCTCTATTTAAATATTTAAATAATTTTGCAATATTTATTGGCCACTTTCTATGTGCCAATTGTATTATTTCAAACCAGAGACAAATCTCCAAAGGTTGTTATAAGAACTCTGATTTTTTTCCAATAAAGAAACGAAGACCTTGTATAAATGCAGTAACTTAGTGATGGTCTCACAACTGAAAAGTAGTAAGTTTGGAATTTAAACACTTGTCTTCCACATTGAGAGTCTTTTGGTTATTTGCTCAATGGTGTGCCATTGCAACCAGCTGAGTGCTTAAGAATAAAAATGAGGTATGAGTAGTATTGTAAAATATCAGAAAAGTTTTAGCAAATGTTTTAGTGCTTTGATGTGATGCCATTTGGGAGTATTCTGTAGAATTTTTAACAAATTTTGAAGTTCTTGTTTTGACCTTGTCAAAAAATATCACAATTATTTTTAGAAGTGTTATATAGTGTGGGTGTTCATTGTAACTGAGAAATTAATTTAAACAAAATTGGGTTTAGGCACAGAATATACATACATATTTCTCTATCACACTTAATAGCAACAATGGAAATATAGTGAGAGAATAAATATACTTGGTTGACTAAAAAGATAAATCTATTTTAGGATGAGGCACCATTCTAAACTGCTCCATTATTCATGGACCACAGATTAAAGTGAGATTAAGGCAAAAAAATTATTTTACCAGAAATCCCCCCACTAAATTCACCTATAGATGTAGCTAATGAGTGTTGCCATGGATACAGTATAATTATATCACCTGAATAGTATCTAAGGGAATTGGAAAACAAGAGACAAAGAAATAAGCATAATTATTCATTTTTAAAAAAAATCTCCACAGGCAATTTAACAGTAAAGCAGGGTGACTAAAGAACACATACATTTTATGCCCATATGCTACAGAAATAACTAATTAGGTACAATGTGCCAGTACTAATTATAGAAATGATTGCTGGAAGAAAGAAAGCTGAATATAGAGTAGCTGGCAACTTTGTGGTCCTCTTTCCATGTTGATGATGCTGAATTTGCAACTGGTTGATTGGTCATTTTTCCTTATCTTTTTATTATTATTATGAGAATTGAGGTTGTAACTGGTTTAATTCCCCCCCCCCCATTACTAAAGAGGATGCCAATACAAAAAGCAAGATAAACATCTGAGAACTGGAAAAGATGAAAAATAAACTGGCTTAGTTATTCTCACTCTTTGATGATTCATTCTACTTCTCTAGACCTTAGCTTTTTCATTTGTAAAATAAACAGATGAACTAGTCTAGGTTCTTGAGTCCCTTCCAGCTCTAACACTTAGTAATCAGAAACAATCATCGTTGCCTTGAGCTGGCCTTTCTGCCTTTTTATTCTCATAGATTTGATAAAATCATTCCTTAGATAAGTAACTTTATGGTTTAAACTCCTTTGGATGCTCCTCATTGTAAACTTGATAGTGAAGTGACATTTTAATGTAAAAGATTGCTACTAAGTCTCAAAGCATAATAATTTTTATGCAGTGTAAACATTTTACTATTCCCAGGCATAATTCCAGGATTCCTGTCTCCAAGCATTACTAACTTCTCTTTCAGAATGAAATACTCCTTCACTTGAGTGTAGTGGTCAAGCTTAAGAGTTCATTAATATTGAGTTCAGAGGACATAACTTTTTTTTTAATCGAATCACCGTGAGATACAGTTACAAAGCTTTCATTTTTGGGTTTCAGCCATGCAATGATGAAACACCCATCCCTCCACCAGTGCACATTTTCCACCACCAACGTCCCCGGTATACCTCCCCACCTCTGTCCCACCCCTCCCCTGCCTCTATAGAAGAAAATTGCCCTCTTACTTTCTCTCTACTTTTGGGAATTATGGTTTGCAATACAAATGCTAAGAAGCTATCATGCTTGGTGCTTTATCTACTCTCAGCACACATCTCCCATCCTGAGTCATCCCTCCAACCATCATTGACTTATTGATCCCTTCTCTATCCTAGCGGCCTCTCCCCCAGCACATGAGGCAGGCTTCTAACCGTGGAGCTATCTTCTAACCATGGCCCTGTGTCTATTCTCCTTGGGTGTTGTCTCATATTATGTTATTTTATATACCACAAATGAATGCAGTCATTCTGTCTGTCCCTCTCTTTCTGACTTGTTTCACTTAGCATGATACTCTCCATGTCCATCCACTTATAAGCACATTTCATGACTTCATCTTTCATAACAGCTACATAGTATTCCATTGTGTAGATGTACCAGAGTTTCTTTAACCAGTCATTTGTTCTCAGACACTCGGGTTATTTCCAGATCATGGCTATTGTGAACAGTGCTGCAGTGAACATACAAGTGTAGATGTCATTCCTACTGTGATTTTTTGGACCCTTGGGATATATTCCCAGAAGTGGTATTGCTGGGTCATATGGAAACTCAATTTCTAGTTTTTGAAGGACTGTCCATATTGTTTTCCAGAAAGGGTAAACCAGTTGGCATTCCCACCAACAATGAAAGAGAGTCCCTTTCTCCCCACATTTGCACCAACACTGGTTGTTCTTGTTCTTTTTGGTGTGTGCCAGTCTCTGTGGTATGAAATGATATCCCATTGTTGTTTTGATTTGTATAATCTGATAATTAGTGACGTAGAACATTTTTTCATGTGCATTTGGCCATTTGTATTTCTTTTTTTTGAGAAAGTTTCTGGTCATTTCTTTTCCCCATTTTTTGATGGGGTTGGAGGTTTTTTCTTGTACGATTCTACTAATTCAGAGGACATAACTTTTAAGCAGCATTTTCTCACCCTCCAACTGGGAATCATAATTTTGAATACTTCTTCATATCTTAGATTGTATCCTTTACTGAAGCATTAATCCTTTAAAATAGTATTCAATAGTAAATATATGTTATAACATGGTTTTAACATTGGTTTAGTATGATAATGTATAGTTTATAGCTTTATTAGTCATATAAAGTAAAATTAAATTAAACTATAGTTAAAAAATCAACTCTGATTTTTCTTCATGTTTATATTTCTACTATTAATCTTGCCCCAAATTCTATTCCTAAGAGGTAACAACTTTTCGTAATAGCACAGCAGGTAGGTACGCGGTCAACCCAGGTTCGATTCCTTCGTCCCTCTCAGAGAGCCCAGCAAGCTACCGAGAGTATCCCGCCTGCATGGCAGAGCTTAGAAAGCTACATGTGGAGTATTCGATATACCACAAAACAGTAACAACAAGTCTCAAAATGGAAACGTAACTGGTGCCCGCTCGAGCAAATCCATGAATAAGGGATGACAGTGCTACAGTGCTATATATATGTACATATTCCCACATGTAATGCAAATGTATATCTTGTATTGCATCATCTAAAAGTGGTTACAAGCTGTTTGATGCTGAAAAATTACTTCTTTACCTGGTCTCTGTATTTTCAACAGTAATGGGAAGCAGAACCTTATTTAGTTAATGGTTAAGTTAAAAAAAATAGTAACCTTTATAACTAGGTTGCATCTGCTCTAATTGTTAGTGAACTTAAAGGGCTTTGGTGTTTCTGATGTTTATCTCTGAGATGAGAAGTTTACCCCTATATTTTGAATTTTTCTTCTATAGTTGTAGACATGCACATATATACATATGTACATTATTAATATATCCATTAGAATTTAGTGCTATAATAAGGTTATCTCAGAGAACATATATCTTAGATTTATTATTATGCAAGTACAAAATCCAGACTCCATTTTATTTATCCTATTTTTTAATTTTCAACCTCAAGTCATACAACATATAATCCCAGCATCCTTATTCTATTTCTATCACAAACTTCATGATATAGAAATTTTCATTATGTTTCTGACTCCATTATTGTACATCCGGGTGCAAATTTTCATATAATATTTCTTTTCTCTTGGTTTTTTCATTTTACCTTTGCAGTTCTATTTATGACCTGTTTGGAAATTGAAAAGATGTATTTTTTTTCAAGATACACAGTTATAATTATAAAGCCATCCTGTTATCAAGGGTCAGTAGAGTCACTGAATAAATCTCTGCTGAAAATTCTGTGAAAATGACAAGATATTAAGTAAACATTTTATAGAGAATCAAAAAAGACCAGTTTTCAGGCAATCCAGTCAGTTCTTCAATAACTTCTCCACGTGGCACACCAGTAAACAGCTTGAAATTTGGCAACACAGCTGTCTGTAATGGATGCCAAGGAAACAGATGGTGATAATGCAGGAAGAATGCTTTCCATCACTTGGCATTAGGCTCTTTTGATTGTGCACTGAAAATTGAGATGGAATTTATAGGCACTGGTGTTTCTAAAGCAGGTTTATCACCATCACATGTCAGCCGGAATAGTTTAAACTCATATTGATGAAGGACCCTTTGTGCTCATTCTTCTAAGTTCTCAAGGGAAGGTCTCAAAGGGCTGTCTTAGAAAAAAAAGCCCTAGTGATAACATATCGCACCCAGATCACAAAGAAATATGATTACTTAGGACTGATTCCAGATAATTTCAAGATCAGGCCTCTAGAACCTAAGTTTTCAGTTTTCTTCCATTCTAAAAGCTCACAGAAATAGCTATACTGCCCGACTAACAGAATAACAGACTGCATTCTATCTGTTTCTGTGCAGTGATTTTAAAAACAGAAACTATATGGAAGTGTAAATAGGTAGATCAAGCAGATGTTAGAGAGGTACTATTTTACTCTGGGGTTTAAAAGACTGTCTGTGATTGCAACCAAATTATTTCAAAGCATCTGATCTATCAGTCATATTCTCAACTAGCTGAATTGCACAAGGAAACAGGTGCTGCTGTGAGGAGGAGAATCCAGAGTAGAATACTCACTAATTTGTACTACCAGTGTTTTGCTTTTCCATGCTGCCTGTGTAGGATATAGCTTAACATTCATTGTTCAGCCTGGTAACTGCAGATGGAGTAAAAATTCATTTTCATTTGGCTTCATTTTGTATAGCAAGATTTAGAATATGTCATATTTCCATGATGAAAAGATTATTTGTATTTATTCTGCAGCGGTTTTATAGAAAAAAGGATAAATAGTAGGTGTTATAGATTTTTAAATCAGTTCCCAACGTCACCCTTTTCTTGTTTGTGTGACTGAGGTTGGGCCTCTGCAAACCATTTTCTTCTTCCTGATTCTGACTAACATCTTGCCAATAGAAGGAACTAGTAGGAAATTAGGAAGTAAAAGAAGTGACCTGCCTCTGGATTTTTTCCTTTTCTCCAGCAGTGGCAGTTTTTGGCTCAGACAGCCATTTGGTTTGGGCTCTTTTATAAATATATATTTTTAGTAGCACTGTACCACTTTTGTCCCATTGTTCATGGATTTGCTCGAGCGGGCACCAGTAATGTCTCCATTGTGAGACTTGTTGCTGTTTTTGGCATATTGAATACACCATGGGTAGCTTGCCAGGCTCTGCTGTGTGGGTGGGATATTCTTCAGTAACTGAGATATTTTATTATACAGAACATTATACCACAGTCCAAGTATATTATGATTACAAGTAGTAAAAGGAATTTGTAAGAAAAAACAAAAAGGGAAACATTAAATGTTAATCAAGGCTGCATTTGGATGATAGAATAATATGTGATTTTTTCCCTCATTTGCAAAGGTTTATTACTGCATTATTTACTTCTAATTAACCATATATCAATTAGATACAATGTAAATTATAAATATCTACATGCTGATATATAATTATATTATTTCCATAAACTTATCTGAAGCAGTTGTTAGCTACTTAATAATCCTGGAGTTCAGCAGGAGAGAATAGAGACCATTTTGAGAATCGGTGAAAATGAAGTTCAATGCTGAAGATGAATCTTTCCTTTTTCATATCCATGTGGATTTGAGAGACACACAGAGGTGACATCCCCTCACAAATAAATCCTACATTGACTCCCAAGTTTTCTCAAGAAACTTGGTACAAATTCTCCAGTTAACTTGTTCACATTCTCAAGCTTTCTAAACCCTGCAGTTAATAAGAGACCTTGATTACAAGGAGTAAGTAAACTTTCTTTTATTTCAAAAATACAGATTCACACCAGGACTTGTTACTTTTGAGAAGAAGAAATTCAATCTACCTAAAGATGTATAACAATGTGACATGAGGGATAGAATTAGAGTCATTAAGCCTGTGCTATCTCTCTGGACCCAGAATATATTTTGTTAACATGTTTGAAAATTTTCTTCTTTTCTTCGTTATATAAACTATTCTAATTTCTCATATCACCTTTTTTATCACCCCATCTATATTAAAAAATAACTGAAACAAGAAATAGAGTCATTAAGTTTATTCCTATGCTAACTCCCTTAGTTAGGACTCTATAATGTAGGTTGGGGATGTAGCTCAGCAGTGGAACATTTGCTCCATGTGTGTAAATACCTGGTTTTAGTGCTAATTCAGCACAGTTAAAACCTCAACACAGGAGCCAGATTTGATTGCACAGCGGGTAGGGTACTTGCCTTGCATGCAGCTGACCTGGGCTCAATCACGGGCGCCCCATATGGTCCCCTGTGCATCACCAGGAGCAATTCCTGAGTACAGATTAGAAATAATCCCTGAGACTGCTGGGTGTGACCCCAAAATTAAAACCAGAACCGAACCCAACCAAACCCAACCCAACCAAACCCATCCAGGAAGTCCAGCCCCCACACAAAGGGAAGGCTGGACCCTCAGTGTTTTGCCCAGGAACCGCCTTCCCTGCCAGGCTCTACTCCTAACATATCTATCTAACATCCAAACTCGGGTGTGTGAACCGAGTGGGTACTTCACGCTCCCCCAGCCTGAAGTTCAGCCCCTACACAAAGGAAAGGCTGGACCCTCAGCATTTCACCCCCCTGGGAACTACCCCTAATGGAGTCTGCTTAAAAATCTCTAACCCCAAAACCACGCGGTCATGCTAGTGAATCCTGTGTGAAGAAGTTACTTCGTCTATATCCTATATGAGAGGTGCCGGTGAACCCAGACCTCGCATTTCATCTCCTCTCCATTATTCACTGTAATACACAAAGACAGCTTAACTGCAGGTTCCTAACCACACAACAGTACACAGAAAACAACTCCAAGCCGCAAAGGTCACAATGGTAAAACAACGCTGAAACTCATCAGGCTTAGTGAGTGAAAATGCTAGCCCAGATGAACTAAACAGTAGTAATGAACTATATAAATTTTCAGATAAGGAATTTAGAGTGGATTTTTAAAGATGCATAAAGACCTTAAAGAAGCAATGGAATGCACTGCCAATAAAATACAGAGGAGATAAGAGCAGAGATGAGGAATAATCAAAAGAATATACAAACAGAAATGACAGACCTGAAAACCTTGGAAGGTGAAATGAAAAACTTAGTGGAAAGCCTCAGCAGCAGAGTAACAGCTATGGAGGACAGAATTATTGAGCTCCAAAAATGAGGTGCAGAGAATCTCCAGACAAGATAAGAAGATGAAAAAGAGCCTCAAAATAAATAAACTAATATCAAGACAAAATTGGGATGAAGCCAAGAGGAATAATATAAAAAGTAATGGAGTCCCAGAGGGACAGGAAGAAAATCCTGATGAAGAAGCAATTGTCAAAGATGCCATTGCTGAGACATTTTCACAGCTGAAGACTGCATGAATCCAGATTCACGAGCCCTGAAGGGTACCAGGTAAAAGAAATCCAAATAAAATAAAATCCAAATAAACCAGATAAAATAAATCCAATAAAACTTCAAAACACATCCTGATCATAATGATGAAAACAGACAGAAAGTTCTGAGAACAGCAAGATCAAAGAAAGAAATTGCTTATAAAGGAGCATCCTTAAGATTTGCAGCAAACTTATATGATGAAACCCTCAGGGCCAGAAGACAGTGGTGGGGTATATTGAAAAATCTCAATGGAATAAGCGCCTCACCCACCTAGACTTTCATTCATATCAGAAAGAATAACACACAATTTCACAGACAGACAACAACTCAGGAACGTCATGGACTCAAAACCAAGGTTACAGAAAAAACTAAACAAGATACTTTAAGACAAGGCAAGGCTCTAAAACACATCAAACTCCAGCAGAAATATGGGATGAAGTCCCAATAACAATAGTCTCTCTCAATGTCAGTGGGCTAAATGACCCAATTAAGAGGCACAGAATAGAAGGATGGGTCAGAAAAGTGAATCCAATATTCTGCTGCCTGCAAAAAACACATCTGAACAGCCAGAGCAAACACAGACTCAAAGTCAAAGACTAGAAAAGAATTTTATAAGCAAGCAACTCCTTTAACAAAGCTGGAGTGGCCATACTAACATCAGACTGAATAAAGTTATAAGAGACAGTGAAGGTCATTTGTTAATGATCAAGGGATCGGTACATCAGGAAGAACTCATACTTCTAAATGTATATGCAACTAATGTGGAACCAGCAAAGAACTTGAAACAACTGCTCATAAACTTAAAGAAAGACATTGATAGCGGTAATTACTGTTCTCCAACAAAGTAATAGTTGGAGATTTCAACATCGCTTTATTGTTTCTCAATTGATCAACCAAACTAAAGCTCAGCAAGGACATACTTTACTTGAGGGGAGAAATGGGAGAGAGGGGTTTAATTGGCGTATATAGAACTTTTTGTTCCCCCCACCAAATGAATACACATGGTTCTCTATTGCATATGGGATGTTCTCCAAGATAGACCACATGTTGGGCCACAAAACATACCTCCATATGAGAACGAAGACATGAGTTATCAGAACCTATGGGATGCAGCTAGAGCTGTATTAAAAGGAAAATATGTGATCCTCTGTGCCTAAAGACTCTGATTCCAGAGACCTAACACATTTGGGCATCCAGAGCAGCTTCTTACAGCAATGCACTGGGACTGTGAGCTGGGCTACAACTCCGCACTGCCCGGGAATGGATCTTTCCTCTCCACCCTGTCTTTCTGCATGGAAAATGGCGGCAGCAGCAACATCCACATGGCAGGAGCCACCTTCTAAGACTCCTAATCCAGAGGTATACCTTTTTTACTCTTGGGGCTCCTAGGGAATCATGGGAAGTGGGTGTAACCGGCACGCCCTCGGCCCAGATAAATCTGGAGCTGCTGAGAGTGAAACGGACCCTCTGCGCCTAAAGACTCTGATTCCAGAGACCAAACACATTTGGGCATCCAGCGCAGTTTCTTACAGCAATGCACTGGGACTGTGAGATGGGCTATGCAATTTCTGGCAGAATTTTCCCTGGACTTTATACAGAAATCCAAAGAGACTTAACATCTCTTAATTGTCAGCAATGTGAAACGGTTCCTTTTTAGCAGGTCTGACTTGGAGGGGGGGGGAACTCCAAATAATAACAGTGAGTTTTTTGTTGAAACATTGAAGGTAATCAAAGTAGCAGCCATTTCTCTGGACTGTGAACTAAGCAACAGCCCCACGCCGGCCGAGAAGAGGAAATATTCCTCTTTCCCGGTTGTTTCCCATTTTCGGGGAGAAATGCAGCATGGCTTCCACCATACTATGAGGTGCGGGAAGGGGGATGAGGAAAAAAAAGGAAAAGGAAAAAGGGGGAAAAAAGTGTTATGTACTACTAGCAAAACTCACAAATAAAGAGAGAGAGAGAACCCTAATAAACCAAATCAGAAATGAAAAGGGGGACATCACAACAGACACCAAAGAAATTCAAAAGATCATCAGAGACTACTTCAAAAGGCTGTATGCCACAAAACAAGAGAACCTACAAGAAATGGATAAATTCCTGGACTCCTATAATCTCCCAACACTGAACCAAGAAGACTTGAAATACCTGAACAGACCTATTACTATCAAGGAAATTGAAACAGTAATCAAAAGTCTTCCCCCAAACAAATGCCCAGGCCCAGATGGATTCACTAGCAAATTCTTCCAGATATTTAAAGAGAACCTATTGCCAGATCTTTTCAAGCTTTTCCAGGAAATTGGAGAAACAGAAACTCTCGCAAACAGTTTCTACGAGTTACATATCTCTGTAATGCCAAAAGCAACACAAAGACACCAGTAAGAAAGAAAACTACAGGATGATATCCCTGATGAACACAGATGTGAAGATCCTAAACAAAATATTAGCAAATAAACTCCAACAACTCATCAAAAAGATCATACAACACGACCAAGTGGGATTCATCCTTGGGATGCAAGGATGGTTTAACATTCAGAAATCAATCAACATAATCCATCATATCAACAAAAGAAATTATAAAAACCATATGATCATATCAAAAGATGTAGAGAAAGCATTTGACAAGATCCAGCACTCGTTTATGATGAAAACTCTCACAAAAATGGGTTTTGAAGGAACTTTCCTCAATATAGTCAATGTATCTAACACAAGCCTATGGCAAGCATTATCCTCAATGGTGAAAACCTACAAGTCTTCCCACTAAGATCAGGGATGAGACAAGGATGGCCACTCTCTCTACTTCTGTTCAATATAGTACTGGAAGTGCTAGCAATGGTGGTTAGGCAAGAAAATGATATTAAGGGTATCCTAAATATTAAGATATTAAGGGCATATTAAGGTAGGAAAGGAAGAAATTAAGCTCTCACTATTCGCAGATGATATGATACTATATTTAGAGAACACTAAAGCCTCTATCAAGAAACTCCTAGAAACTATAGACTTGCATAGTAAAGTCACAGGCTATAAAATAAATACCCAAAAGTTCATGGCTTTCCTATACACAAATAACGAGAAAGAGCAAAGCAACATAAAAAAAATCAACTGCATTCACAATCACTTGTATCACTTGTTGTCCTGTTGCTCATCGATTTGCTTGAGTAGGCACCAGTAACGTCTCCATTTGTCCCTGTTGTGTGCCAGTGTAGCCTGATGGTGTTTGCTTGCTCTAGGAACACAAAGAGCCTCAAACTGTTCATTCAGGGTCTTGATGAAGAAGTCTGACCATCTCGTAGGTGGGCAGCCATGTGTTCTTTGGACATACCATGGAATCTAGTCAGTAACAGCTCTAGTCCCACAGTCATCTCCAAATTGCATTATGTGTCCGGCCCATCTGATTTTTGACACCTTGGCAAACAAGACAGCTGATTCTTGATTGTCGACGGAGGTCAGAACTCCGATTTCTTGAGTGAAACATGATACTCCAAGCATAGCTTTCTATTCCTTTTTTGGTGACTCGAATAGTGTTCTTATCCTGTTTTTGTAGGGCCCAGGTCTCTGAGACATATGTTAGTGTAGGAAGAATGGTGGAGTCGAAAAGATGTGCCGGAAGCCAGGGGTTCTTCATCCTCGAAACAATTTCTTCAACGCTCCTGAAGACATTCCACACTGCTATCTTCTTCCTGCGAAGCTCAGGTGCCAGGTCATTCATCATGTTGAGTTCTCGATCTAAGTGCACATACATAAATGCTGCATTTAGAGATGTTTGTTCCATTTAGAGCAAATGGAATGTCAGGAACTAGTCCATTTCTCATGAACATTGTCTTTGTGAGATTTAGCTGAAGTCCGACCTTTCCACAATCATGGTTGAAGTCAGCCAGCATTTGTACCACTTGGCTAATGTTTGTTGCTATTAGAACAATGTCATCAGTGAAGCAGAGGGGGTGTAGTTGCCGACTGTCTATTTTTACTCCCATTCCTTCCCAATCCAGTTGTCGCATGACGTTCTTGAGGGTGACACTGAGGAGTTTCAGTGAAATGGTATCTCCCTGCTGAATCCTTCTCTCAATGTCAATTGTCACTTCCTTGTAGAATGGTGAGATCCCGGTGATAAATCTGTAATAGAGCTGATATACTGAGTTTGAATGTCCTGTTTGGCTAGGGCTTTGATGACTCCTTCAGTCTCAACAGAATCAAAGGCCCTCTTTAAATCAATGAACATTAGACAGAGTGGCATCTTGACTCTTGTGAAACCTCAATGAGCTTGGTCAATGTGCAGATATGGTCGATCATGCTGAATCCTTTTTGGAACCCAGCTTGCTCACATGGTTGTCCTTCATCTAGTGTATTCCCAATCCTTTTCAGGATGACTTGAGTGAACAACTTGTAGACAACAGATAACAGGCAAATGGGGCGATAATTGCTGATGTCGTGGATGTTTCCCTTCTTGTACAACAGAAAGGTCTTGCTGGTTTTCCATTGAGATGGAACCTTGCATCCATACAGGTAGTGTGTGAAGAGCCAAGCCAGTATATTGACGAGTACTAGCGGCAGATTTCAGGTGTTTGGGTCTGACCTTGTCTGGAACATGTGCTGCATTCTTCTTTACTGATGATATGGCATGTAGGATTTTGGAAGGGAGCATTCTGGGAACGATATATCTATCCTGTGGAATTTGGTATGTGGTCAAGTAAACGTGACTATTGAAGAGATCCGTTCACAACCATGCCTAAGAAAATCAAGTACCTCGAAATCAGCTTAACTAAGGTTTTAAAAGACGCATAGAAAGAAAACTACAAAACTCTACTTCAGAAAATAAAAGAGGACACAAGGAAATTGAAACATATCCCCTGTACATGGATTGGGAGAATTATCATTGTCAAAATGGCAATACTTCCCAAAGCATTATACAAATTCAATGCGATCCTTATAAGGATACCATGACATTTTTCAAAGAAATAAACCAAACACTACTGAAGTTCATATGGAACAATAAACCCCCACATATAGCCAAAGAAATTCTTGGGAAAAAGAATATGGGAGGTATCACCTTCCCCAACCTTAAACTATATTACAAAGTGGTTATAATTAAAACAGCATGATGCTGGAACAAAAGCAGAGCTGCAGACCAATGGAACAGGGTCAAACATTCTTACACACACCCTCAAGTAAATGATCATCTAATCTTTTATAAAGGAGCAATAAATGTAAAGTGGAGCAAGGAAATCTTCTTTAATAAATGGTGTTGGCAAAACTGGACAGCTACATGCAAAAAATGGACCTCTACCTAACACAATGCACAAAAGTCAGATAAAAATGGATTAAAGACCTCAACATCAGATCAGAATCCATAAGATACATGGAAGACAAGGTTGGCAAAACCCTCCATGACACTGAAGGTAAAGGTATCTTCAAAGATGACATGTCTCTGTCCAAGGAAGTGAAAACAGAGATAAACAAATGGGACTATCTCAAACTAAGAAGCTTCTGCACCTCAGAAGATACCTTGACCAGAATACAAAAACAACTTACAGAATGGGAAAGTATATTCACTCAATACCCATCTGATAAGAGGCTGATATCAAGGATATACAAGGTATTTGTTGAACTTTCCAAGAAGAAAACATCCAAGCCCATGAGAAAAAGGGGCGATGAAATGAACAAAAACTTTCTCAATTAAGAAATACGAATGGCCAAAAGACACTTGAAAAAATGCTCTTTTGCTCTTTATCACTAATCATCAGGGAGAGGCAGATCAAAACAACAATGAGATACCACCTCACACCACAGAGACTGGCACATATCCAAAAGAACAAAAGCAACCAGTGGTGGTGAGGATGTGGGGATAAAGGGACGCTCCTTCACTGCTGATGGGAATGCCGACTGGTTCAACCCTTTTGGAAAACTATGGACGTTTCTCAAAAAATTAAAAGTTGAGCTCCCATTTGACCCAGCAATACAACTTCTGGGAATATATCCCAGAGATGCAAAAAAGTATAGTAGAAATGACATCTGCACTTGTATGTTCATTGCAGCACTGTTTACAATAGCCAGAATGTGGAAAAAAACCAAATGACCGAGAACAGATGGCTGGTTAAAGAAATTTTGGTACATCTACATGATAGAATACTATGCAACTGTTCGAAAGTATGAAGTCATGAAATTTGCCTATAAGTGGATCAACATGGAAAGTATCATATTAAGTGAAATGAGTCAGAAAGAGAGGGACAGACATAGGACGATTTAACTCATTTGTGGAATATAAAGTAACAGAATGGGAGACTTACCACCCAAGAATAGTAGAGATGAGTGCCAGAAGGATTGATGTATGTCTTGGAAGCTGGCCTCACATGCTGGAGAAAAATGCAGCTCAGATAGAGAAGTGACCACCAAGTAAATGGTGCTTGGAGGGTCCGCTTGGGATGGGAGATGCATGCTGAAAGTAGACACTAGACTGAGTGATGGCCACTCAATACCTCTATTGGAAACCACAACACCCAAGAGGAGTGAGAGAGAGCAAAAGCAAATGCCCTGCCACAGAGGTAGGGTGGGATTGGAGGGATGGGGTGTGGGTAATAGGAGGGATACTAGGATCAGTGGTGGTGTAGAATTGGGCATTGGTGGAGGAATGGGAACTCGAACATTGTATGACTGAAATATAAGCACAAAAGTTTGCAAATCTGCAACTATATCTCACGTGATTCATTAAAATAAATAAACAAAAAGAAAAACAAACAACAACCAGAACATACCTCCATAAAATTAAGGGGATAGAAATTGTTATCAAAGATATTTTGAGACCATGATGCACTGAAAGTAAAAGTGAGTCACATACAGAAATGGGGAATTAAATCAAACACCTGGAACTTAAACAATTCACTACTAAACAACCAATGGTAGAGAGGAAATCAAAAGATTCTTGTAAACAAACGAGAATTAAGACACGAGTTAGCAGAACTTATGGGACATGGAAAAAGCAGTCTTAAGAGAAGAGTTTATAGCTTTGCAATCATTGCTCCAGAAGAAAGTGAGGCAACATAAGTAATTTAACCTCACAGTTTAAGATCTTGGAAAATGAAGGACAAAAAAAGCCCATTTTAGGCAGGAGATAGGAAATAATAAAACTTTAAGCAGAAATTAATGAGCTGGAAACCAAAAGCAATCTGAAAGATCAATGAAACCAACAGCTTGTTCTTCGAGAAAATAAACAAGATCCATAAACCACTAGCAAGACTCTCAAGGAAAGAGAGAAGGAACCCTAATAAACAGGATCAGAAATGAAAAAGGAGAAATTACGACAGAAACCACAGAAATTCAAATCACCATAAGAGATTACTTTCAGAATATGTATGTAATGAAAGAAGAGAAACTTGAAAAAAATGGATAGATTCCTGTACTAAAATTTTGCAAGACTTAACCAAGAAGATTTGGAATATCTCAACATAAATATTGCTATTGAGAAAATTGTAATAGTAATCAAAAGTCTTCCCCTCCCAAAAATAAAAAGGCCTGACTCATATGAATTCACCAGTGAATTCTTCTAAACTTTTGAAGAGGACAAACTACCAATCCTGTCCAAGCTTTTCCAGGAAATTGAAGAAACAGAAACATTTCCAAACTGTTTCTATGAGGCAAATATCACCCTGATACCAAAAGCAGACAGAAACATCACAAAAAAGAGTATTACAGGCCGATATCCCTAATGAACACAAATGCAAATAGCTTCTATAAAATGCTAAAATTTTATATTCAATAAAATATTATCCAATGACTCATCAAAAAGATTATACATCACAACCAAGTAATATTCATCCCAGGAATGCAAGGATGACTTAACACTCACAAGACAATCTCAGCATAATACACCATATAAATAAAAGAAAAGATAAAAACCATATAACCATATCAATAGATGAAAAGAAAGCATTTGACAAGATCCAGCACCCATTTATGATAAAAACACTAAACAAAATGGGAGTTGAAGGAACTTTCTTCACTAGTGTCAAGGCTATCTACCACAAGCCCACAGCAAGCATTATTCTCAATGAGGATAAACTAAAAACCTTTTCTCTAAGATCAGGGACAAGACAAGGTTGCCCACTCTTTCCACTTCTATCCAATATAGTACTGGAAGTACTTGCCATAGCAGTTAGACAAGAAAAAGATATCAAGGGCATCCAGATTGGAAAGGAAGAAGTCAAGCTATCACTATTACAAATGACATCATGCTGTACTTAGAGAATCCTAAAGTCTCTACCCAAAGCTCCTAGAAACAATCGATTTGTATAGTAGAGTGGCAGATTACAAAATCAATACCCCAAAGTACATGGTTTTCCTATACATAACTAGTAAACTAGAAGATAGTGATATTTCAAAAACAATCCTATTCACAATTTTGCCTCAAAAAATCAAGTATCTTGGAATCAGCTTAACTAAAGAGGTGAAGCACTTGTACAAAAAAAACTACAAAACACTACTTCAGGAAATAAAATGATTTCATTAGGAAATGGAGAAGCATCCCTGCACGTGGATTGGAAGGATTAGCATCGTCAAAATGGCAGTATTCCCAAAGCATTAGCTGTTAGTAAATTAAATAATGAAATTTGCTTATGAATGAATGAACATGGAGAGTATCATGCTGAGTAAACTAAGTCAGAAGGAGGACAGACATAGAATTATTGCATTAATTTGTGGGGCATAAAAAAAACACATGCTATGAGACTCACATCCAATGACAGTAGAAACAAGGGCCAGGACAATGGTCTACTGTTGGAAGCCTGCCTCACAGGCTGGGGTGAAGGCAGTTGGGACAGAGAAGGAACCATTATGACAGTGATGGTTGGAAGGGATTGCTCTGGATGGGAAATGTGTTTTAGAAGTGTGTAAAGGACCAAACGTGATGGCCTGTCAATTGTAAACTATAATGCCCAAAACGAGAGAGACAGAATTGACAGAAAGAGAGACAGAGAAGAAAAATACCTGCCATAGAGGCAGTCTGGGAGGGGTAGGGGCAGGAGGGATATGGGGGATACTGGTGGAGGGAAATGTACACTGGTGAAGGGATGGGTGTCAGAACATTGTATGACTGAAACCTGTTCAAGAAAGCTTTGTAACTGTATGTCACAGTGATTCACTGAAAAAACAAAACAAAACAAAACAAAACAAAACAAAACAAACAGGACTTTAGTTCAGTGTAGTTTGTTCACTCTTAGTTTTGGCCTCATTCCTATCCCCCAGAGCAGAGAAGAGAGAAATAATTTTGGCAAATTGGAGAAATTCTTCAACTTGTTTCAAGAAATAGGATCACTGTATCATATGAAAGTTATATTCTTACATTTTTGAAGAATCTTCATACTATTTTTCATAGAATCTATAACAGGTGACAATCCTACCAGCCATTAATGAGGATTCCTGAATGAGGAAAAAGAACTTGTTATTTACCAGTTATTTTTGATTTATGCCAGTCTCCCTGGTGTGAGATGATGTCTCATTGTTTTGACTTGCGTTTCCCTTTATATGAAAACACTATATATTACAATACCTTTATATATATTCATTAGCCATTCTTGTGTCTTCTATGAAGGAGTTTCTATTTAATTTAATTTTCTCATTTTTATGTAATTATTGGATTTTTTGTTATCATGCCTTGTGAGTGATTTATATATCTTATACATTAGAAGTTTAATTTATGTATTGTGCACAAAGATTTTTTCTTAAGGCATCTACACAATGTAACAATATTAATTTGAAAATATATATGCACATCCATGTTCATTGCAGCACTTAATACAATATCCAGAATGTTGAACAACACAAATGTCCAAAGACAGGGGAGTGAATAAAGAAATTTGCATATACATGTATACATATATATGTATGTGTGTAATATTATACAATGTAATGCTGTGCAGCTGTAAAAAAAGGAAAAAAATTATATGGTTTCCTTCAATGTGGATAAAACTAGATATTGTATTAACATAAATAAGAAGGGAAAAAATACTGGGTGATCTCATTCATCTGTGATATATGGAGGACCCAAACAAGGAAATAGTATAGAACAATTACAAGTCATTGGCCTTGTATTATAAAACTCAATTGCTGAGCAGTGTGAGCAAAGTGTGAAAAATTGAGAGAAGGACTAGATGTAACAAAGAGTAAATAAAGTAAGTGGAGTAAGTTGATCCTGAGGTACAGTAATTTTGTACTTTAATACCATAAACATTAACAAAATTTTAACCCATGTTACCTAAACTATAATAAAACAAATTAACAAAAAAGCTATTAGATTCCATTAGAAGAGAAATCATAAGGATAATCAATACACCTGGAGGGGAAGAGAGAGTGATAGGGGAGAACATAGTCTAGTTAAAGAAATCTCTGAGAATTTTCATAATATAGAAATGAAAGAAATTGGCTTCTCAGGAAAAAATATGTATCCTTATCAGGCTACCATCAAAGTTCTAATCAGAAACTGTACATACTAGGGGAAATTTGTATCACACTTATAGTCCTCAAATGAGAACTTCAAAGCAAGAATTGTTCAATGTGAAAAATTGGTATTCAAATGTAATTGAACTTGACTGGAGCGATAGTACAGCAGAGCACTTGCCTTGTATATAGTCAATCTGGGTTTAGTCCCCCTTTCTTCCCCCTACTAGCACCAAGCCCTAACAGGAATGATCTCTAAGCACGGAGCCAGGAATAAGTCCTGAACACAGCTAGGCATGTGCTACACCCCACTGAAATAATGAGAAATAAAGATTTGCATGGATTAAAATTAAAACTAAACCAGAACTACAAGAATTATTGTGTCATTTTCCCCTCTCCCACAGGATATAAAACAACACAAAAACTTGAACATAGTAATAAAGAGTAATGTATAGTCAGAAGCATAATAAATAAATCAAGGATAAAAGTCCAAATAGGAAGAAGAATAGGGTAGAATTTCCTTAGCCAAAAGATACCACCACCAAAAAAAGATCTAGGAAGACTGATAAAATTGTTGTGGTAACTACAAAGCAAAAATCTGGAGTACATAAAACATTTGAACTAATTGAATCACAAGCCCAAAAAAAAAATCCAAATTAAAGGACAGATAGAAACAAAAAAAAAACCACATACACAAAAGTGTAGATATAACACAATCAGATATCAAAAGCTAAAGTGGTAGTAATTAAATTCCACATATCAATGATCAGTAAATGGTCTAAATTTACTGATCAAAAACCATAGGTTGGCTGTATGTATATAAAAGTTGAAACCAGTATTCACGGAAAGTATGGTTAACAGTATTGTAAATCCTGTAAATAAAAATGGTTCTTTTAAAAATTTTTTTAAAGAATTTTATTTTATTGAATCACCATGTGGAAAATTACAATGCTTTCAGGCTTAAGTCTCAGTTATACAATGCTGAAACAACCATCCCTTCACCAGTGCCCATATTCCACCACCAAAAAAAGAAAACCAGCACACCTCCCAACCCGCCCCCAAGTATCCCCCCCACCATGTAACTGATAATTTTCACTTTACTTTCTATTTACTGTGGTTACATTCAATATTTCAACACAAACCTCACTATTATTGTTAGGAGTACCCCACTAGTCAGACCTATTGTGAAGAGATATGAGTAGCGGCCACGTGGTTTTGGATTTCTGTACTTTAGCAACTAAGTCCAGGGAGATTTCTTCCAGATATTAGATCATTTTATGACAACCACAGACAACCATCTGTGGTTGTCATAAAATGGCAGTCACCACGCCCTTCACTCCTGGCAAGGAAGAGGCGAGAGAGAGAAATACCTTTCCCCTCCTGGGTGGACATGGGGCCTCGGCTTAGTTCTCAGTCTGGAGACATTCTGTGAGGAGCTGCCCATGCCAAAAAATTTAGCTGGTGTCTGGAGTCACGCTCATGCAGCTGCGAGAGGCCGCACACATGTGTGGCCCCCGGGATCACATCTTGGTGGCAGGGACAATAAAAATGGTTCTTAAATACCCCTGTAGCACTGCAGTCCCATTGTTCATCTATTTTCTCCAGCGGGTATCGGTAACGTCTCCACTGTGAGACTTGTTACTGTTTTTGGCATATGGAATATGCCACTGGTAGCTTGCTAGGCTCTGCCTTGAGGGTGGAATACTCTCTGTAGCTTGCTGGGCTCTCCGAGAGGGATGGAGAAATTGAACCTGGGTCAGCTGCGTGCAAAGCAAATACAATGCCCTCTGTGCTATCGCCGCTCCAGTCCTAAACTGATTAAAAACCCCTAAAAATATATTTTTTAAAGTTGGATCTGTCTGGAGAGATAATATATAATGATGGGGGACATTTCAATTGGAATATATAACTCATATGTTTGCACGCAGAACATATGCATCTGCATCTAATTCTATAAAATTCTATAAAATATAGAAACAAACCTAATGCAAGACATGGACAGTAACACTAAAAGTAGGTAATCTTATTTTGCCCCTACCAATTGATTAATTATCTAGACAAAGAGTTAACAAGGAGACAAAGTCCATGAATAAAATAATTTACCCACTCAATTTAATAGACATATATAAAAATTTCCTCAATTAAATGCTATCCTGCAGTGGCGTATTTGATACTCCAAAAAAAGTGACAACAAGTCTCACAATGGAGATATTACTGGTGCCCGCTCGAGCAAATCCATGAACGACAGTGCTACAGTAAAAAAAAAATTGCTAACCATTCTTCACAATGTGAAGTACACATTGTACATTCACAGAATAGACCCTAAATTGGGCAAAAACAGCCTAATAACTACAGGCAGATAGGAATCATGCCAAATATCTCTTTTGCACAGAGTAATATAAGTCTAACATTAACTATCTCTTCTGCACACAGTAATATAAATCTAACATTAACATTAACTACATGATGAATAATTTAAAAAAACATCCCAAATGTGTGAAGAATAAGTAAGCAATATATTTCTTAATAATTATTGAATAAATAAGGAAATCAAAGAAGAAATAAAGAATTATTCGGACACCAGTAAAAATGAAGAGATTGGTGATAGGTGTCCTAGCCCATTAACACAGTCTATGTGACCCTATGTGATTTAACCAAAGTAACATTTGGGGAAAAATTCAGTTATAAAAGAGAAAAATCAAAACCAAGAGTCTGTCAAAGGAATAGAATAGAATAGAATAGTAAAAATTGTAGTGGAAATGAAATAGAAACCAATAAAATGAAGATCAGCAAAGTCAACAGTTGAGTATTTCAAAGAAAAAACAAAATCTATCAATCCTTAACCTAAGTAAATGAATCATAAATAAACATGGTGAAATTACAACCAAAATTAAAAAGTTAAAAGAAGGTCACACTTATTTTTTGAGATATAAAAAACACATAGTAGGAGGCTAATACCCAAGAACAGTAGCAGGAGTATAAATCTAACATTAACCACATGATGAAAAATTAAAAAAATGTGGGAAGGAAACTAATGGTCCATGGTTGGTAGCTTGCTAACAAATGGTGAAGTATGGAAGGGAAGTTAGAATAGAGAAGTTCACTATGACAGTGGTAGCTGGAAATGATCACTCTGAACAAGAACTGATGCTGAAAGTAGATGAACAGATAAACATGATACCATTTCAGTGTCTGTATTGCAAATTATAATGCCCAAAAGGCAAGGGAGAAACAAAACAGAGAGAGAGAGAGAGAGAGAGAGAGAGAGAGAGAAAGGGTCGTGGAACAATGTATGACTGAAACTCAATAGTGAACAAACTTTGTAACTCTGTATCTCATGGTGATTAAATTTTTTTTTAAAAAGACCAAAAATCCAGTTAATTTCATGAGGCTTTGTAACTTTGACAAGAAAATTGACAGGAATCTTAAAAGAAATAAATCTCTAATATGATCATAACAAAAAAAGAGAGACTTTTTATAAAAAAAAAAAACTCTGAACAAACTAAAAGAATAGACAATTTTTTTTTTTTTTTTTAGTGCGGCCGCTTGACCTCATATCTCTTCATTCTCAGCAATGGGAAACAAATTATCAAATGCTTCCTTTTCAACAGGTCCGACTTTAGGGGGGAGAAACTCCAAATAATAATAGTTAGTTTTTTTGTTGAAATATTGAATGTAATCAAAGTAAAGTGAAAGTAAAATGAAATTTATCAGTTACACAGGCAGGGTGGGGGGCTGGGGAGGTGGGGGGTGGGGGGAAGGTTTACTGTGGTTCTTGGTGGTGGAATATGTACACTGATGAAGGATGGGTGTTCGAGCATTGTATAACTGGGACTTAAACCTGAAAGCTTTGTGACTTTCCACATGGTCATTCAATAAAAGAATAAATTAAAATAAAAAAATAGATAAAATTTTTATAATCAGGCAGATCTCCAAGTCTGGCAAGCAAGAATAGATGGCTTAATTAGACCAAAACCAAAAAAAATTAATTAAAAAGTATTAGAAATTTCCCTAAGCAGATAAGCACGGGACCAAATGGCTTTATTAGTAGTCACTGTCACTGTCATCACTGTCATCCCATTGCTCATCGATTTGCTCAAGCGGGCACCAGTAACATCTCCATTGTGAGACTTGTTGTTACTGTTTTTGGCATATTGAATACATCTTGCCAGGCTCTGCCATGCGGGCGATATACTCTCGGTAGCTTGCCAGGCTCTCCAAGAGGGGTGGAGGAATCGAACCGGGTCAGTCTCGTGCAAGGCAAACTGCCCTACCCACTGTGCTATCACTCCAGCACAGAATTTTAATATATATAATTAGAATTTTAAAATATAATTCTAAAATATAAGAAATCTACTATATCAAGTATCACCATTTTATAAAAATAAGAAATGCTACTTTAACATTTTTACTTAGCTCATTTTTTAAATAAAAAATTCCAAAAAATATAATGAGACTCTGATAACACATTTTTATAATTCCTAGCTCTGCTAACATCCTTAATAATGCACCCTTCATAACAGTTTCATCAGTGGATGAGAAGTTGGGGGGAACATGATCTCACTGAGACAGTGAAAGCAGCAGGACAGAGCCACACCTCAGTGCTGGGAGTCACCAGGAGAACCTGCTCCTCTGCTACAGGCCTCGCTGCTCACATTTTTCCTTCCATCTCTTACCGAAAGTCATTATCTCTGGCTCCTGCACAAATCCTAATCCCAAACCCGTTTACTTTGCTTTTCATTCTCTTTAATCCCACCAGTATAAGAGATTGTGCTTCAATAAACTATCTTAAACTTTTGGAGAAGGAGAAACAAACTGTGATCAAAGATGAAATTTTCACCAATGTTAGCTCTCTAAAATCTTATGTAATTCTAAAAGCTTTATGTAATTTAATCATTGGTTGCCCAATCTACTAGTAAATACTACTTTTCTTCTGTGTTTTGCATTTTTTGATCCATACCCAGCTGTGTTTAGGACTTCCTTCGGGTGTCCAAGGAACCATATGTGGTGCTGGGTACTGAACCAAGGTCAGCTGCATGTAAGTCAAGTGACCTACCCACTGTATGATCTTTCTGGCCTGTACCAAATTTTCAATGGAGACAATAATATCTATTCTTTTAAATATTCCAAAATGTCAAAGAAAAAAATGCTTCCCAACATATCAGGAAAAGTAAACTTCTTTGTTAAATGTAGGCACAAAAATCTTCAACAAAATGTTAGGAAAACAAATCATGCAATCACAAAAAGAATCAAATGCCATGGTCAAGTAAAATTCATTCTAGGGATTCAAGGGTGGTTAAATATGTGGAAAAATAATATAACATATTTTATTATTTAATATGCCACCTAGAGTCAATAGCCCTGCCTTCAGTAAAAAATCTGCTATGATAGGTGTCACTGAAATACATGGAAAAATGATAAAATATAAGTCATGGAAATGTCTGACAGTAAGATTATAACTTGGAAAATTTCAGACCAGAAGGTAGAACAGATAGTGGAGGGTGGAAGTGGATGTGGGAAGGGAACTAATGACAAATCATATTTCAAAATCCTGGTGTTATTATTTGAGCCACGACTGCTGTAATAAGCACTCAGGGAACTTTGTGACTTACTCACCTAAAACACATTATTAAAACCAATTAGCTTTCATGACTTATGTTGTTGAAAACACAGTGAATATGCCTGTACTTTGCCCATGTTGAAAAAACATTTTTCATGAGGGAGTCTTGATTTTAAAGATTTGCATTCCAACAGTAAAGACAAACTTCAATATAAATGGGTTGTGAAGAAAGGAAGTTTTAGTTTATACAAGTCAATATG
Source organism: Sorex araneus (assembly GCF_027595985.1). Lineage (NCBI taxonomy): Eukaryota > Metazoa > Chordata > Mammalia > Eulipotyphla > Soricidae > Sorex > Sorex araneus. The sequence continues at coordinate 328,468,582 of NC_073303.1, forward strand.
CAAAAATACATATTTCAGTCATTTCTAAACAATGGCCTATTACGATTAATCACCTATTTAGTTGTTCATTCAATAGAATTCTAAGATCCATTCATAGCTTTCATTCCTGCTAAGTTCCTTTAGATTTTCTTGAATCAATGCTATAATTGTTGAGTGCTCACTTTGTGTAGGCACGGGACCAGGAGGTGGGAACACAAAGCATTGTTACCACTTCATTTCTGTCCCACTATGTTTACACTTGGGTAGAGAGAATTGGGAGACAAACTGCTCCCCCAAATCTAAATGGCCAGACATGGCTTCTGTAACATTGGACTTTACGTTTTTGAAAACCATGCTTAGCCCCTGTCCTTACCGTTATACATTTTTGTATGTGTTTTTTTTTGTAGGTGTGAATGTGACCATTTTTATTTTTTTGATTAGGAATTTGAACTCAGAGAGTTCATTGTCAGTAGTTGTAACATTCATAGGTGGTAGACCGATGCTTGTTACACATACACATACACATACACACAGGATAAGGTGGAACTGTAGGACTTTGAATCACGCATTAAAAGTGTGCTGAATGTTTGTGTCCCTCACATCATTCATACTCTATTTGACTGCAGATTCGCACAGATTTTTCTGCCAAATTTGTCAAAAAGTGTGCTTAGACAATAAGGTGAAACTTTTAGAATGTTTGGACTTGTTTGTGGGATATAACAAAACATAGTATGAGACTAATACCCAAGGACAATAGAAACAAGGGCCAGGAGGGTTGGTCCAGGGTTGGAAGCCTGCCTCAAGTGCTGGGGGTGAAGGCAGTTGGGATAGAAAATGGACCGACCACTATGACAAAGATAGTTGGAATTGATCACTCTGGATAAGAACTGCATGCTGAAAATAGGTAAAGTAACAAACATGATAATCTCTTGGTATCTGTCTTGCAAACCGTAATGCCCAAGAGGAGGGAGGGAGGGGGGAGATAGAGAAAAGGAAAGTACCTGTCATAGAGACAGGCTTGTAGAAGGGTGGCAGAAAGGAAATTGAGGACTTTGGTGGTGGGAAATGTACATTGGTGGAAGGATGGGTGTTGGAACATTGTATGACTGAAACCTGATCATGAACAGTTCTGTCACTCTGACTCATGGTGATTTAATAATTTAAAAATATATGGTGCTAGTACTACTTAAGACAGATTTATGTCTCTACTTTTCTTTTTTGTTTTTTATTTTTTAATATAGTGATGTGTCTTGCTGACATTTAGCACGAAGAAGCATTTTGCCAACTTTTCTGATATCACTGGAAGTCTTGTTAATCATACTTGGAAAAGATTATTTTTCAACACCCTCCTTCGTTTGGGGGAACAGGATTGTTTTGAGAAAACATGTATAGTACTTATTTTAGATGCTGAATTATGATTTAATTTTTGATCCTACTCTCAAGAGAAATGCATTAAAAAAATAACACTGAGTCAGAGCACACACAAAAAAATACAACTTTTGATAACATATGCAAAGTGAAAGTTTGAAGCAGAAGTTTCCTGGAGGCAGATCCATAAATAGATAAGGGTTCTCCCTCTAGAGGGAATACAGCTATGTGATATTATGCTAGGGTAACAAAGTAACAGGAAGGTGGTCTTAGCATATTACTTAATAAGCCCTCAGGAAAAACCTAAAACTATATTGCATAGCAATACAAATTCACATTAAGACTTTTAGTGGATAATTCATACCAGGGAGAGAAAAAGGGTTTTGTTTGTTTGTTTGTTTTATCAAGTTCAAGATAATTTTTGGTAGTTCTGGTCATCACTGTTCAGTTTGAAATTGGGGACATTAAGCTTGTTTCTACATGCAATTGACCCAATACAGATGTTAGAAAAGAAATCATGCCAATCTATCACAGTTGACCCTTGAATAACATAGGTCTGAAATGTAAATTACATTTATTCACTTGTACTTGGATTTTCTGTTGACCTATGACTTAAACTCACAGTGTGTGTCTATATATATTATATGATATGTACATATTATGATATATCATAAGAAAATACATTTATGATATATATCAGAATATAAGTTAAGAAAAGTTAAAATCATAAAAGAATACATTTAACATGTTACAACATTGTAATTATATTCTCTTATGATTTTCATAACTTTTAAAATCTCTCAATTGTAAGAATGTAGCACATAATATAAAGCATACAAATTAGGTGTTGATAAATTGTTTATGATATTGGTATGGATTACAATCAACAGTAGCCTTGTAGTAGTAAAGCTGAGGGGCAAAAATCCTATGACTAGTTGGGTATCTGTGTCCTTAAGCCCTGCAATATTCAAGGGTCAACTGAAATTTAAAATGAAATATAAAACTTGTAGATTGGTTAGAAAATCCAGTTGACTTATCCCTGCATACCCTCCCATATAGAAAGGTATAGCCATTAAAACCTCCCATTGTTTTGGATAGAGAATTGATGCCATATTCAGCCTTATGCCCTTAGTTACTTAGGATTATACCTAACAGAGATTTATATCTTTATTAAGTCAGTGTTGAGCCTGGTGAGGAATACAGACCCCATATTTTGGTCACTGTCACTGCCACTGTCATCCTGTTGCTCATCGATTTGCTCAAGAGGAGACCAGCAACATCTCCATTGTGAGACTTGTTGTTACTGTTTTTGGCATATCGGATACACCATGGGTAGCTTGCCAGGCTCTGCCGTGTGGGCAAGATACTCTCAGTAGCTAACTGGGCTCTCCAAGAGGCAAGCTACTGAGAGTATCTTGCCTGCATGGCAGAGCCTTGGCATTTGACCTATTTTGCTTAGTAACCATTTGACTTACCTTCCATTGCTTGCTATTTCTTGTTTTTAATGTATATTAAAAATTTCAGCATCCCATGAAATTCTGAAGGCACAGCCAGAAGTGATTTCTAAGTGCAGAGCCAGGAGTAACTATTGAGCATTGTCAGATGTGACCCCAAAACAAAACAAAGTGTGTTTATGTAATAACATTTGGGTTTCTTTTAATCACAAGTACCTGGCTTGTGATTCTCACTGAGGAATTGTAACTAATTAGAAGCTTTGTTCTGGTTACTGGGAGAGTTATAGAATGGGATGAAGATGGCAGAGCAGCACTGGGGTGGGGTAAGAGTGTGCTGTATATATGAGACACACTTCCCACCCGCACTTGGCTGTCTTTCTCAATTTTATGACTTTGTGGAGAGAAGGAAGAAGCCTTATGGTTTGAATTGAAAAACAAGAAAAATCCCATTTTTTTTGCCCCATTCTTATTAAATCTTCCTTTTTATCGATGTTTTGTATTGTTCCTTTCATCAGTTTTCCACGAGATATCTAGTTAATAAATTTACCTTTGAGATATCTAACGAGTCTTAGTCATTCCCTTTAAAATATGCTTGAGATCAGTTGCTCCAACTAACTGATTACAGATTGACCTGAGATCGTCTTCTAAGGGGAAGGAAAAGATCTCCTTCTAATTTGGGCAATTTGGGCGGGTACTAGATCATGGAAAAAGCATCCAAGAAGGTGGATGCAAAAAAATATTTTCTTCTGTTCTCTAAAATTTTACTTTAAAAAGCTCCCACATGTTTAGCTCACTGTTTTTAATATGTGCTTAGCAAATAGCCATGGGCTAGGATGGATTCTGAGAGCTAAAACTGTATTTGGTGTGTGTTTAAACACTGGACTGGAGCGCTAGCACAGTGGGTAGGGCATTCGCCTTGAACGCGGAGGACCTGGGTTCAATTCGTCTATCCCTCTCAGAGAGCCCGGTGAGCTACCAAGAGTATCCTGCCCACACAGCAGAGGCTGGCAAGCTCCCCCAGGTGTATTCAATATGCCAAAAACAGTAACAAGTCTCACAATGGAGACGTTACTGGTGCCTGCTCGAGCAAATCGATGAACAACGGGACTACAGTGCTCCAGTGTAAATTAGAGAGCAATTAATAGGTCTCTTTCTTCTTTTTGCTCTCCAAAATGTGTCTAAGGCTGGAGAGTTCTTATAGAGATATAGGTCAACCTGGGTTCAATCTCCAGCATGGTTCCAGGAGTGATATTTGAACACAGAGCCAGGAGTAAGTCATGAGCACTGTTGTATGTGACCCCTAAACAAAAAAAAAATACTATGTGTCTAAAGCTGTGTCAAAACCAAAAATTCAATTAAAAATTCAATTAAAATTCAATAAACACCTGTAATTTGGAAAATATAGTTATCTTTACGTCATAAATCTTTTGGCCAGGGTCTAATAAATGATGTGTCTTTGGTACATTAGTTATAGGAAGAAATTTGCTTTTCTGACATCCTTTATTATACAAAATAAAATTGTAGCTAAAGCATTTAAAATGTTCATTTGGGTGTTTGTAAAACATAAAAGAAACAATGAAAATATATCAGTATGTAGTAATCACCCAATAATAACCATGCAAACTCACAGAAGCTTATGTTAAAAACAGGATAAGTAAAGGCAGTTCCATATGTAGGAGGACTCATGATATGACTGTGGATGATGTCTCACACACTTTGTTCAGCCATTTGGCAAGTTCACTCTAGGTACTCACTGGATGTCCCAGAGGATGACTAAAGGAACAAATAGAGGATATTGCTCAAGACATTACTAGTCATTACTACTGGAAATTTCAGTCCTCATGGGAATTCTTTGGCATTTCTTACTCTCCTGGGGTCTAAAGATTTTCCTGGAGTTCATTCTTTGCTATGTACTCTAGCAAAGTGTCGGAGGTTTAGAGCAGACCAGGTTTAGACCTAGACCAGGTAAGCTGCCCTGTGTGAGTGACACACTGACTAAAGTGCTTATCTGGCACACATTTTCCTTGCAAGTGATGCCAAAAATATCACAGCAACAGAAGGGCAAGTTCTGCCTGTTGCCAAGTTTATTGGGTATTTTCTGCGTATTCAAAATGAAAATCCACACAACCAAGAGCACTCATTCTTTTGACAGACAGTGTTGAGGTCAAAAGGGGCTTGTTTGGGGGGTACATTTGTTTTATTCCCAAAGGCAGAATGGATATAAATTTTAGCATTGTCCTTACGCCTGATATAGGAATACCTGCCCAATCTGACTTTAGTGGACCCCACGATATATCATTGCCAGAAACAGTTTTTCTCCATAGGCCAATAATATTTATTTCCTTTCTTTTATACTACATCCTGAATTTCCCTCGTGGTCCCTGCCTGTATAATTTCTCCTTAGAAATTATCCTCTTCAGGGATCTGCTGTTTTTGTGTATACTTCCATATCTGAAGGCAGGAGGTACAGGTGGCTGTAAGAATTGACAGTGGCTATACTCTGGGTCCCTGCAGCTGTCTACAAATTTTTTTGCCACCTGTAGTGTAGGGAGGGTAGCATGAATCTGGGCTGGGCAAAGAACCTTAGTTGTCTTTTGGCTAGCTTTTCTAAGTTACTTTTTCTCTCAGGATGAGCACTTGGGTTATAAGAAAAAAGTGCATAATATTCTTTGCTTTAAAAAGCAGAACTGAAGAATATGATGTTTGTAATTTTTAGAGAGAGTTAAACTTTTTATAATATAGGTTTGAGCCATCAGATCAAATATATAGTGATTATTTTCATGATGAGTATTCTAGATGGAGCTATACTGTAGCCATTTGCATTTGTCATTTACTTTCTTCTTGGCTTCTCCTGTCAACAGTTCTCTGAACTCTGAACAAATACATGCACTCTTATGTGAATTTGTTGTGCGTCACATAAGCCAGAAAGTCCCAAACTTTCTTGATTTATACCATGATCTACCACTTTTTCATGGATTCTTTAAGCAAATCCCCTCTCCACAAAACATATTATCTGACAGTTCCAATTATCTTTGCAACTTTGTGATTTTTTTTAAAGTTGAAAACAGAAAACTATACCTAAAAATAGTACTTTTAAAAAGTAACCAAAATTTATAAAGTTAAATAGATTTCAGAGGTGCTGTATTTTAAACCTGTATCTGTATACATTATATTAAGTTCACCAGTACAAATCTAGTTTTATTCTTCAATATAGAATAAAACATGTATATCTTATTTTCCTACCCCATTTCTCGTCTAGTAACCAGTAAAAGGATACTACTGTCTGAAAGTTTTTTTAAATTAGTTAGTTCCCTTGTACAATATTGTGAGGTAGAGAAAATTTATGTATTTGGTCAGCTATATGTTTCAGTATATATTTGATATCCATCTGGAGTTCCTAACTCTTAGAATTTACTCAGTGCTAAAGAATTTACTCAGTGTTAAAGACATGCATTATTAGTAGAGGTAATTTTGTGTGGGTTGAGGGTATGTTGAGCCACATTTACCTGTGATTAAGGCTTACTCCAGATTCTTCTCAGAGATAACTCCCGCTAGAACTTGACGGAACAGCAGAGGCAGGAATTAAACCAGAGTCAACCAGAGTCGTGCAAGGCAAGCAGCTTAACCTCTGTACTCTTTATTTCTGCAGCCCTAGTGAAAGTAACTTTTAGAAGACACAAAGAAGGGGACTGGATATCAGGGAAAGCATGACTCATGATTTTCAGAAATGACTGGGAAATAATTTCCTGAGTGGGAGGAGTGCAAGAAGTTGGGTTTAACTGTCAATGGCCAATGATCTAATCAACTATGCCTATATAGATAAGCTTTATAATAACCCATGAAGAGGAGACTTCCTGGCACTCCCAGGTGGTTCTCCAGCATCTAAAGTGGACATTTGTCTTGGGAGACAGATCCCTTTATATGTGGATTCTGACAATATTTCCAGTTATTATCAGAACTGAGTTGAATAGTCAGGTGCTCTTCTTGTATCATAAAACTGCTTGCTGGTGAGGGGAAGCCTCTCTCTCTCTACTCCATATTGAAATGTTGAAATTGGTTCCAGGAAATCATGAAACTCTGTTTTGTTATCTAACACATAGGAGTTATGTGTTAGAAACCTATGGTGTTCGTATTTCTCCTTCTAACTTATTTACCTAGTCATAATTTCCTCTGGTTTTACTCATGTCACTTCAGGATAGATTTTTTTTTTAATTTTTTTTTGTTTTTTGGTCACACCTGGTGATGCACAGGGGTCACTCCTGGCTCATGCACTCAGAAATTACCCCTGACGGTGCTCTGGGGACTGTATGGGATGCTGGGATTCGAACCCGGGTCGGCCACGTGCAAAGCAAAAGCCCAACCCGCTGTGCTATCACTCCAGCCTGGATTTTTCTTTTTTTTTTTTAATTTTTAAGAGGGCACTCCGAGCTGTACTCAGGAGCCACACAGGTCATACCTGGAGGTATGCAGAGCATTATACAATATTATAGCACAAACCTAGAGGTATACATGCAAAGCATGTGCTTTACCCTGTAAGCTACATTCCCTGGTCACAGAATTCAGCTTTTCTTTTTTTTATTGACTGACTAGTATTACTTTGTATATCTGACTAGTATTACTATGTATTTATATGCCACATCTTCTTTGTCCATGCATCAGCTGCTGGACACTCAAGTGTTTCCATTTCTTTTCTTTTTTTTTATTGAATCACTGTGAGAACAGTTACAAAGCTGTCATGTTTAAGTCTCACTCATACAATAATAAAACACCCATCCCTTCACCAATGCCCATGTTCCACCACCAAGAACCCCAGCATACCATCCCTTCCCACCACTACCCTGCCTATGTGGCAGATGATTTTCACTTTACTCTCTTTTTACTTTGTTTACATTCAATTTTCGACAGAAAACCTACTATTATTATTTGGAATATTCCCCCAACAATCAGACCTGCCAAAAAGGCATCATTAAATCATTTGTTTTCTATTGCTGATAATGAAGAGCTTGTGATGTTGCATGGCTGCGATAGCAGCCTCATGGTTTTGGAATTCTGGTATTTTAGTAATTAAGTCCAGAGGTATTTCTGCCAGCAGCTGCTGCATTCTGAGATTGGTTTGTGTGCCTCTGGGATCATGGCTGTTCAGGAGCGGAGGAGCTGTTCGTGTGCAGCTGCTCCGGGTCCCGTTTGGGCGGGGGTGGGAGGGACAGGGCCTGTTCTGCCCCTCCCCATCACGAGATTTCCTGTGCACCCAATCACTGCAGTCTCCTACCTCTCTGTCCAATTGGCTCTGAAAGGTGACGGTCCCCATGCTGCTGCAAAGGGGAAAAGGCTGAGGGACAAAAACCCTTCCCCTCCTGGGGTATACTGGGCCATAGCTTGGCTCACAGCCCAGGAGCATTTCTGCCAGCAGCCGCTGTGTTCCGAGATTGGTTTGTGTGCCTCTGGGGTCATGGCTGTTAAAGGGCGGAGGAGCCGCTCCCAAACATTTTTTTGTACATCAGGAAAGGGTTTGGAGAAATATTCCTGGTCCCCACATACTAGAGTCATGTTAGTAGAAGCTTAGTGTCGCCAGGATTCCATCTGGAGAAAGCAGGGAGACTGCACCTTCTCCATCTGGGGCACCCCGTGTTAGTGGACCCAGAGAAGACTGGACCCACTTATGAGTGCAGCTCCATCAGGAACAAAGGCTTGCAATAAAGACTCGACTGATGGACTCTGAGGCATTTACAGAAACCTCTGGAAGATATCGAGGAGCAGGAAGAACTGTTCCAAGTTTTTTTGACAGCACCATAGCAACAATCTCTTACTTTGGTAGAAAGTCCTGTGTGGAGTAGTTTGGGAAAAGTGTATCTAAACTAAGTTGGACAAAGGAAGGGCATGCATGTGTTGCCAGCTCTCACTGCCCACGCCCATGCTGCTGGACACGTGTTGTCTGAGTACATGCCACCTTCATCTCCCTTCTTGAGATGTGGACTCTCCATTCTCTGCCACTGGAGAAGCCCCATTTTCTCTCTTGAATGCATTACAGACTTCTCTCTCTCTCTCTCTCTCTCTCTCTCTCTCTCTCTCTCTCTCTTTCTCTCTCTCTTTCTCTCTTTCTCTCTCCCATATCTCAATAAAACTTGTTTTCATTTTTACTTCACTGTTTGCTACTGAAATACTTTTTTGTGAAGGCAAAAAAAATAGGAACGAAATCCTGGCAAGGGCCAGGACTTACTTTTCCTTCCTGCAGAGAAATTCTGTTGTTCCTGCTTGAGTCCCTGGCAGGGATCGTCTCCCACCCTGGGCAAAATAAGTGGACTTCAGGTGCGGTTTGAAAACTGCCTCAGGGGCTGGTGAGTCCTGAGGTCTGTCATTTGCAGGGGCTTATTGAGCATTTTTATGAGTTCTAGTTGTTCCTGCTGGGCTGGAGCCATAGCACAGCAGGTAGGGTGTTTGCTTTGCACAAGGCTGACCGGGTTTGATTCTTCTGTCCCTCTCGGAGAGCCCGGCAAGCTACCGAGAGTATCCTGCCCACACAGCAGAGACTGGAAAGCTATCTGTTGGCGTATTCCATATGCCAAAAACAGTAACAACAAGTCTCACAATGGAGATGTTACTGGTGCCCGCTAGAGCAAATCGATGAGCAACGGGATGACAATGCTACAGTGTTACTTTGTCAGCTTTTTAAAGTAGACAGCAATTGATTTTCCTCATGTAATGGAGCAATTAAATCTATTTCCCTCTAAACATTACTTTAGTTACAGCCTATAAAACTGAATTGCTATATTTTCTTTATTATTCCATTTAATGCATTTCCTTAATCTTCCTCTGACTGCTTCTTTAACTTATGGCCTACTTGAAAGTTTCTTTAATTTTCAAATTTGGAGGTTTTTGTTATTTTTGTTATTTATATCTAATTGAAGTCCATTTTGTCACAGAATGTGCTTAAGTATGTTTTATTCTTTTTATATTCATCCAGATTTGATTTATGGTCTCATCCATCTCTATTTACATTTTAAAGATATTTGAAAGTAATGTATATTCAGACTGTTGAATATCATGTTCTATAAATTGTAGTAAAGTCTGTTAATTGTACAGTTCAAGTTTTGTGTACTTACCTGTTTCTTACCTCTTGTTTTGTGAATTACTAAGAGAAAAATGTTAAAAATGTCTCAAATTAATTATAATAAATACCTTCTGTGGTGCTTTTAAGTGCTACTGTACAAAATGTTTTTGTCAGACTTTTAATTTGTTTTAAACATTGGTAAGTTAGTGGGACATAGCTACTTTACCAATTACCGGAACAGAATTCTTGAGTAAAACATTCAGTATTTTATACAGAAGACAGTCAACATTTTTTGTGTATAATAGAGACTAAAGGTATTGACTACTTTGGTAGAGGCATCCTGAAAAAGGCAGGAAAGCTTAATATTGAAGCAAGTGTCTGAGGCAAAAATTAATTAGAAAGTGTTCTACTAGCTCCTGAGAAGCAGGGGATAATAATTTTATTTAATAGCCTTGAGGTCTGGGGAGTAAGTAGCACAGTGAGTAGGGCATTTGCCTTGCATGCTGCCGACCCGGGTTCAATTCCTCCATCCCTCTCAGAGAGCCCGGCAAGCTACTGAGAGGATCTTGCCTGCAAGGCAGAGCCTGGCAAGCTACCCGGGGTGTATTCAATATGCCCAAAACAAGTCCCACAATGGAGATGTTTCTGGTGCCCGCTCAAGCAAATTGATGAGCAACGGGATGACAGTGATGCAGTGATACAGAGGTCTGGGGGGGCGGGGGATAGTAGATTTTTTATCTGTGTGTCTTATTTACTGGCAGGATGGAATTGATACAGGGTTAGTGCAGCGTATAAGACCACAATTGCATATAAGACCATAGGTTTGAGTCCTTTGCTTCTGAGAACTTTTCTTTTGGTTTGTTTTTTGGCCACACCCACTGGTGTTCAGGGCTTACTCCTACCTCTGTACTCAGGGATCTCACCTGCCTGGCACCCACCCTGCCCTCTGTAATATTTTTACTTTCCTTTACTTCTGACATCAAAGAATATTGGGGGAAGTTTAAGTAACAGTAAAATTTATATAAAAATTAACAGACTGTAATCAAATTATTTTTTGTGTTCCAATAAAATGTTAACCCACATTGTATTAGGTATAGTGTCAAGATCTGTCTTTGAGATGTGCATCAAATGTAATAGAGAAATTAAAAGTACTTGCCAGAGTGTATATGATTGGGCATCTAATGGAATCCTTTAGAAGTACAGAAGTAATCTGTTATACATTTAATATTATAATCATCTTTCAAATTAAGCCCATATTAAATTTGCAGAAGTGGTATAATGGAGCAGAAAGAAATGTTTTTAGATAAATGTCCAAGAGTTACAGTTAAGGACTTGGGCTTAGAGGAAACATGTGAGTTATTTAAAATATCGACCATCTGTGTTGTATATTTATTCTAAGGATAATAAAGAGCTGAGCCAAGATAGCAGGCATTAATGTAGAAAGGACATTGTAAGTGCCAGGAATTGAGGCTTATCATCTATGTTTATAGTAAATTTATCTTGAGTGTTTTTAGAGTAAGGTTGGCAAGATAGTACAAGTATTAAGGTCTTTGCTTTGCATGCAAATGACCCCAGTTTGGTCCCTGAATATGGTCCCCTAAGGAGGTGAATATGAATATGGTCCCTTAAGAACCTCCAGGGTCTTTCCTGAGCAAAGAGCCAGGAATAACCACTAAACACCAGTGGCTCCCAGACCAAATACCAAACAGAGTAAGACTCCTATTTCTTCCCCAGAGAATCCTCATTCTTCTGGATTTGGGATATTTCTATGTTTGGTATTACTTTCTTAAGATGGGACAATATTTCTTCCAGTTTCTCTCCTACTTGTAATATCTATAAATGTTTTTGTCAAAAGATGATCAGTTGGGAAGTTGTTTGATTTGTAGATTGCTAGTCTTATTCGGGATCCTGACTAATTTTGTCCTAACACTCTTTCAAAATGCTATAATAGTGCAGTTGTTATTAGTTTTGTAATTCAAGCAAAGGCCTCATTTCCTATTTTAGCTTCTATTGTTAATTAAATCTTCAATTTCAGGTATAACTCCATGGATAAAATGGGATGATATGAAAACAATTAAATAGTTATCTTCTTTAACTTACATGTTAAAGAAGTTAAAGTTGTTCTCTATGTGCAGAGAAATAACTCCTCATTTAATTCTTATTAAAAAATATTGTGGACAGGGCAGGAGTGATAGTACAGTGGGTAGGGCATCCGTCTTGCATGTGGCCAACCTGGGTTCAATTTCCAGCATCCTATATGGTCCCCTGAGCACTACCAGAATTATTTCCTGAGTGCAGAGCCAGGAGTAACCCCTGTGCATTGACTGGTGTGACCCAAACACCCCAAAAAATATTGTAGGGGACAAAGAGATAGAGAACTGAGTATCTCTTTGTCTCTATGTTTGACTCCCTGGCAGCCTGTGTGTTCCTTAAACACATTCAGAAGTATATCCCTGAGCACAGAGCCAGGAGTAAACTCTGAGTACAACTGAATCTGGCCCAAATTCTCTCCCTTTTCCCACCAAAAAAAATAGGAAAACTATTTGGGCTATAATTTTTGTGTGTGTGGAAAAAAATGGCTATACAACAACATTTCCCTTTATATTCATTAGTCAACTTTGGACAATCAGAGTTCAGCATCCATGGCTTCAGCCAACCTGTATAAAAGTTTATATAAATCAGGCAACCCGCTTGGTATTCTCCAAGTCCTAAACTTTTCTATGAGTAACTGCTAATCTTGTTTTAGTTTAAGGAATGTCTTAGTCTAAGGTTTAGTCGAGTATCAGTTATATAGCTGATTATATTCCTGGATCATAGGAGAAATATATTTTAGAGTAATATAGAATGAGCAACGAAATGAGAGTGATACAGTAAATATAGAGTAATAGGAATTTCGAACTAATAAGGAAATTTTAGGGACTCTTGCTATAGACTGGAGCAACAGCACAATGGGAAGGGCATTTGCCTTACACATGGCCCACCAATATTCTTTTCCTTCGTCCCTCTCGGAAAGTCCGGCAAGCTACGGAGAGTATCCCGCCCACATGGCAGAGCCTGGCAAGCTTAACCGTGGTGTATTTGATATGCCAAAAAAAAGTAACAACAAGTCTCACAATGGAGATGTTACTGGTGTCCACTCAGCAAATCGATGAGCAACGGGATGACAGTGACAGTGATACAGGGATCTTTTCTGTAATGCTCTGCTATGCATCCTCTCTCCAAGGGATGTCCTCCTTCTCTGTTCATGTGTGCAGTGGGTGGGGTAGGTTGAACTGCCACAGCCAGCTCTCTTGCCAGCCCCGTGGACCCAACGTGTTCAAATGACACCAAATCACTTCTAGTGAAGTTGGAACATTTAAAAATGTTAAGCGACAAAATTCTGATTGCAATATAAGTACATAATAGAAGCAAAGGTTTTTGTAGGCAAAGGAGAGGATTTATAAAGACTAACATGAACCAAGAATGCTTATGATGCTAATGTACCTCCTATCCACCCACCTCTGACAAGAACATAACAATTTATTCCCTCTAACAGGCAGAAAATCAGAGACTGCTCTCTCTGGATCCAAACCAAGCTCTTGGGATTAAAACTTGAAAAAGTAAGAAGACTTTTAAAATAAGCGACAACAAAATTTACCTAAGTAAATTCAGGCTCTCTGGAAAAAACAAAGTGAAAAAAAGCAAAACACAAACTCACCTATCTGTAAGGCCAGCTTGAAGAATAGAGTTTATGAAACCTATTCCTGTGTCTGCCCTTCGATTTCTCTTCTAACAAAGAATTTAGACAAGAAGACATGAGAGAAGCAAGTAAAAGCAGGATGAAAATGAGGGACTGATTTCCACTAAGTATTTATAATATGGTGCATGAGAAATAAATGAGAATTAGTAACAAAATCCTATTAGCAAACAAAATAAATAGTGGAGGATGGTAACACAAGGGGAATGAAGTTTAACTTAGTTGGACAACTTCAGCACAGCATCCTACAGCCTCAAGCAGCAGAAGTGAGGGGATGTATGGAGTTCAACACCTAAGGCAGACTGTCCTAGTGACCCCTGTAAGAAATTAGCAATGATCACCCATACAAGGACAAATGGAGGCTATTTGATGTTGGTGATCCCCACGGGTGACTTATGTGAAGTGGGGAGGAGAAAGATAGTCAGTTTCTTTCATCCACCTCTGCCACCCTGTACCCAGGATTACTGGGTTCTTGTCTCACCTCACAAAAAGGAATTTCAGGAGTAGACAAGCAGTGAAGGGTTTTTGAAGGCCTGGAGGGGGAGAGAGAGAGAGTGAGAGAAAGAGACTAACACGCTCAAGAGAGAACACGGACTTCTCCAAAGGCTGAGAGAACCCCTAGACACATCCCAAGAATGAAAGTACACATCTCAAGAGGGGAGATGCCGTGACACATGTGCTCAGTTACGTGGGCGGCAGCAGCACACGGACTCAGGCAGCACATGCACACCTTTCCCTTATTCAAGGTGGCTTTTGTAGAGTATCTTTCGGGATGTCTTTGTCTGGAATGTTCTGAAGTCTTCTCTGGGCTGATTCACTACAGTTAGGGTATTCAAGAAATTTCCTTCATAAGGAGGGGTCCAATCTTCTCAGATGAGGGTCTTATCAGACCTTAGTTCCTGTTTTCTGCAAGGTTGGCCTTTTGTAACTTCAGAGCTATTACTTCCCAGGAAATTTACTGCCACTGCCTGGGGAGGGACCTTCCCTATCTCCTGCCTGCCTCCATCATATTTACCTAGCATTTCTGGCAGAAAGGATGTCAGTTACTGGCAGTTGTTTTTCACTGGGACTCACAAAAATAAGCAGTAGAGTGGGAAGGTCTGTTGTGGAAAGAGTTCTCATGTCTGGTCTGATGGGAGGTTGCTGACTCATGATACTGGAAGCAGGCTAACTGGATGTGGGCATCTTCTGGGATTGGTTTGGATGTATGTTTATCTTTCTCTGCTTGATTCAGACTTGGAAACAGGGACCCAGAATAGAACATCTCGAAGTCTTTGATAAAGTACTGATTGTCTCATTGAGTGACAGACATTGAGGATCAGGCTTATATTGTCATATATAATCTGCCCGTTATTCATTTGTATGTTCTGCTCTTATATCAATGTAAGAATTAAAAATATTATTTTATGTCTATCTTGTGCAGCTGAAGTAAATTTGGTCTCATGATTAAGTAAATGGCCACAATAAATTGCTTCAAATAGATAAGGAGTATATAAAATACTTAAAAATTGCTCATATTTATAAATGAGTAAAACAAAATAATAGAAACCCAAATGAATTTTTATCCAGAGAGTAACAATCTCAAAGTAATTCTTTTTCTTTTTTTTTATTTGGGGCATGGGAAGGGTGGAGGCGGGCACACCCAGCAATGCTCAAGAGTTATTCTTCACTCTGCATTCAGGGAATACCCCTGGCAGTGTGTGGGGACCATAGGGGATGGTAAGGAAGAAATTCTTAAAGAAAAATACATTTCTGTACCCCCCAATTACTAGGAGATCATTTTCTCACTGTCAAGACTACTTCTCCTGACGCAGTTTAAAAATGAATAAGTGATTTTTACCAGGTATGAACTAAACCTCTTTACAGAAAGGTGTCTGATCTATTTTAGACTTTTACACTCTGATAAGTGTTGCACCGTGTGACTAAGGAAACCTAGAAGGTACAAACTAGAGGAAACCTTTGTCATAGTCACTGCTTCTCTGTACCCAGTTACCAAAAAATTTAAACTGGATTAGATCTTTGCACCCTCAATATTCTGGCTGAACAAAGTGTAGCCTCTTCAATTCAGTGCCAAAACAAGCTTGCCTATCAGGGTAACAATGCATTGAGGAACATGCTGTACTACTTTAGTTGTTACTTTCAGTAATAGCTGCCCTGTTTCCTCCACGTCTTGCTAGAGTCTTTCACACACACCTCCTCTAACACCTCCATTTTCATTTAAAATTCTTGAGGGCAATGCAAATCAGGATTACCCTCCCCCCCACCCTCAAGCTTGACATAGAAAAAGATAGTTCACCTTATCTGGCTCAGAGCCTACAATGAGTGACTAATTTTAGATTCCATGCATTTGACTTATTCAAAATCCATTTCATCTTTTTATAAAAGTTTTCTCATGTGAAAGTGAATTTTAAGCACTATACAAGAAAAAAGTGTTATTAGTTTTTGAGTGAGCTGTTATATATTTGACTTGGGAAGACATTTCTTACTGAAGACACAAGGAACATGAAAAGCCTCTTGGGCTTCTGTCTTCTTAGAGAGAGTAATGTGGTGTTCGTATCATTTTCACATATAAATATACATCTTCAAAATGCCCTAAACACATACAATTGGAAATGCATCATTTCCTCATCAAAAAGACACACATTAAATATAGTCTGTGTAGTTACCATGGTAAGCTGTAAATTCCATGACCTTTATGTTCCATGCCCAAGACATGTAGCTTCTGTTATCCAAAGAGCATAGTAACAATTAAACAGAAAAAAGGAAACTTATTGGGAGGAAAATAACCAATGTTGGGGATCATGCTTATTCAGCACAGGTTGCAGAGCTTGCTTCAATGAGAAGTAGTGGAAATTTGGTTTTGTGCCAGCTAGAGTTAAGGTGAAACACTAGTTTATATATACTAGTAACAGTGCAAGGACATTTATACACATATTTGAAGTGGAAATGGTGAGTGTGGCAGTTGAGGAACATAAACACACACTGGATGTACAGAAAATTGTGGTGAAGGATTATCAGGAGTATGTTTTTGGTATATAATGAGGAGAAAGGTAACTACAAATCCGGAGGGTGTTCTAGTACATTTTCCATTGCCCAGTAGAGTCCAGCTAGAGCCTAGAATTCTTACCAGTTCAAAGGTTTCCATAAAGCTCTGTCCTAGGCTAATCAAAGCCAAAAGAATGTTGCAAGGTAATTTATTCCATAGCAGGGGTGCCATATCCTTTAAACTACAACCTTCAGGTTAGTCTTCTGCTTTCTTAACTAGAGAGTCCTAAGTTTTTTTCTTTTTTTTGAGGGGGAGTAGAAAAGAAGGTGCAATGTTGCAAAGAAATGTGACTATTTCATTATACTTCTTATGAAACATGGTTTCTGGTATTGGTTTTAAAATACTGTAACAAACAGAATGAGGCAAAGAGGAAAATTGCTTTAATGTTTTAAGTAAATCAATAGATCATAATATAATAACTAATCAATATAGTAATTGTTAATAAGGCATTCCAGATTCCTTTAGTTTTCAAAATACAAGGTATTAGTTTCAAGTCATTAAAATTCAAACATCACATGCCAATGTTACTAGTGACATTTGAAGTGCTGAATGGATCATGTGAGTACAGTTGTCATATTGGACCTTGTTGTCTAAGGTCTTGACTTCCTTTAGGAAGGATATTTCAGAAGTAATTATTCATGACTGGTACTGGGTATTACTTTGCATATCCTCTCGGATGGTAGATAACAATGATTTACTCTAAATTTAAGAAAATATTAATTTAATCTCTTATCATAAAACTGCTTATTGTATAACAACTATAAGGAAGATAGAACCCTGTGTGACAACAAGAAATATTCAATTAGGAAAACACTTTAACTGGATATAACAAACCACAGAGCATATGTCAAAAAGGGCTGTCTTTAAAGACACAGTTCTTCATATGCCTAAATAAATTTGAGGGATTTTTATTTTTTTTGTAGTTTTGGGGGTTTGGGGGGAGGTGTTCAGGGCTTACTCCTGGCCCTATACTTGGGGATCATTCCTGACTAGGCTCAGGGGTGTCAATTGAACCCAGGTTGACTTTATGTGAGGTAAGTGCCCTGTCTGCTGTACTACTTCTCTGGCCCCTGAGGAATTTTTAAATGCAATAACATGGCACAGAGTTGTCCAAACACTTATGTCTCATAATCGTCTCATTGTAATTTCTATTATACATGTTTAATGTAATGATTTGATCTTGTTATGCCACAGGCAGACTATATTATAGATAATAATTAACATTGTTAGAAAGGCCTGCAGTTCTAAGCAGAATGTTGCAAATTTTTTAAGTCTTTCACAAACTAAACTTTTATTCACTGTCTACAATTAAAAAAGAAAGACATAACCAAATCATCTGAAAGATGATTTAGAAAAAAAAGGTTACTTTCTCACAACGAATGCATTAATCATGTAGCAATATCCAAAGTATTTTTAGTACCAATTTGCTGAGCAATTCCACATGAGGCATGTAGGGCCAAGTCACGATGAACTATCCACTTGTTTCAAGTGGATCTTTGTGAGACTAAACAAAGAACTAAACAGAACTGCACACTTTGATTTCCTTGAGCGCATTCTGCCTGGAATTGGACTGTCTTTTTGCTTCTTTGGGGGACTGTCTTTCTTCTACATCACCGGACCCTGAGGAGAGCGTGCAGGACAAGTTTACCAAAGCCTCTGAGCAGCTCTTAGTAAAAGGGGAAGGGAGACCAAGAAGAGGAACCCCTGGAGATGGAGGGGGCCTCAGTGCTTAACTCAGGCTCCATGTCTAGTCTCATCTCTCATGGTCTCCTGGAGATGAGGCCATGTGGAGGTCCTGACAGAAGGAATTAGTAAATTTCCTTTCAAAAATTACTGGATTTATTGTGCCTCCTCCTCCAAGATTCCACACCACAGCTTTATGTCTCTTTGGAGCAGGTCAGACTCTCTGGGTGCTGGACACTGCTGAGCATTTTATTGAGCACCTCAGAAATAGAAGATGAGGAGCTGCCATCTGCCTTTGTTGAGTCTCCTACCTGTCAAGTGGGCATTAAAGCAGCCCTGTTAAAGTAATGTCAATTCCTCTGCTACAATCTCAAGTCTAATTGATGTAGGCAGGTAGATAGGGAAAGGCCCTTGGCAATGAAAATTGAGATTTAACAGAGTCTCTGGGAAGGGGACTCTTAAGATGTGCAGATTCAAGAAAACAAAAGACCCTGAAGAAACCATCAGCAGACCCTGAGGATAATGGATCCCTGCCCAGGAGGTTCCCCAAAGAAGGCCATCACCACTCCCAACCTCCCATGTAACCTTAGCAATGAACTTTTACCTGGAAAGAAACCCCATGTAGGTGGGGGCAGGTTGAAGAAACCCTATAAAAGACACCTTGAACAATGGAAGGGCGCGCATATGCTGCCTGAGCCCATGTGCTGCTTGTGCCATGTGGCCGAGCACATGTGTCGCCCGCATCTCCCCTCCCTTGAGATGTGTACTCTCATACTTTCGTGTCCAGTGCTAGGATGTGTGTAGAGCTCTCTCCATCTTTGGAGGAGCCTGCGTTCTTTCTTGAGCGCGTTACTCCTACTGTCTTTTCTTTTCCACTTATCCCTTCCTCCTTCCCTCAGAAACCTCTAAATAAAACCTATTTACTTCACTGCTTGTCTACTCCTGAAATTCTTTTCCGCGAGCGAGACAAGAACCCAGTAACTCTGGGTCCCGGGTGGTAGAGGTGGTTGGGGAGAAAGTGACCGTCTTTCTCCTCCCCACTTAACGTAAGTCACCCGTGGGGCCCACCGACATCATAATCACAAAATATTACTTTGCCTTCTTTGCAACGTGTTGGAAATCACTTCAGTTCAATGGCATAAATTGCCACCAATGGCATGAGGAAATGAAATCTTCAGTCCAAGGAGTATGTGATTCTGGTTTACAGCTTCTGCTGTAAAGCCTTATAGCACCATCATTGAGACCATTTCTCATTTCCCAGCACACAGCATCTGCTGCTGAAGCAAGGAAAAATCAATTGGCACAAAAGGGAAAACAGAGGTTGAGTTTTAATAATCATGCATCTTAAGTGAGTATATCATTGTGTGAACATTGCTCTGAGCAATTTGATACAACATTTATGTGCCCTCTAAATGAGCGTTACACTTTTCTTCCAGGGGCTAAAATGTTCTGCATGTGTAACCTGGTTTTCTATTAGAGAATGGGAACGGAGGTGTCCTAGAATAGGAATGGAGTAAAGCACTAAAACTATCTTTAAGTGCCAGGGCTCAGTTCTTAGCACAGTTCCAGGAATAGCATCCAAGCATCTCCAGGTGTGGCCTCAAACCCAAAACCAGAGAAAAAATAAGCAAAACCAAACAAAAATGACCTAAGTTAGTACATGTGGCTTATGAGAGGTTACTTAAGTATTGCAGTCACAGCTACATGCAAAAAAAATGGGCTCAGATCTCTACCTAACCCCATGTACAAAAGTCAGGTCAAAGTGGATTTAAGACCTCAATATCAGACCAGACCAGATACATGGAAGACAAAGTTGGCAAAACCCTCCAAAACATTGAAGCTAAAGGTATCTTCAAAGATGACATGCCTCTGGTCAAGCAAGTGAAAACAGAGATAAACAAATGGGACTATCTTAAACTGAGAAGATTCTGCACCTCAGAAGAAACAATGACCAAAATATAAAGACAGTCTACAGAATGGGAAAGGATATACACCCAATTTCCATCTGATCCTAATGATCCAGCTAAGTTTTCTTACCTCAACAGGTTGATTCTCACTTGTGAAACAGGGCAGGAAAAAAAAACCAGCTATGAACAATGGTGTTAACCTCTACGTACCTTCTATGTACAATGGCAGCAAGGATTTTTTGGATTTTTTTTTTTTTGCAGTGATATGAGAATTTGGTGAAATGAGGTACTATACCTTCTTTCTTTACTCAGTTTCCTTCCATGACACTGGCTCAAAAAATGCCTAGCTTGAGATCAGCCTGATAGCCAGATTTCCCATTATGTAGATGTCTCCTTCTGAGGAGACCTAGTAGAGAATGCTTAAAACTCAGTGATGGTGAATTTCTCATGCCCTCCCAACCAGTCTGCATCCCTGCCAATCTTTCTGCTTTCCAAAGCAATTTTCTCATTTCTTGCTCACACAATCTGAATATGTTATGTGCCATATACTTACACACTTATGTCTATAGATTTACTTTGAACATTCTATCTCAATTTCAATTATCAGAAAATTAATTTTGCTCTAACCTGAGACAAGAGATGAAGAGGATGAGAAAAAAAATTCTGTGAATTCTTACAACTTTGTACTGTCCTATGCTTAAACCTAGCACTTGCCTATGTCTTTCTCCTTTTCTTTGTTCTCACTCTGGGAGAATGAAGCCCTCCTGTTCAAAGTTCACTCTCCTCCTTACAGCTGAGTACCATTCATTTGCACTGCCAGTAGATTAGTTAATTCATTCTTATTCCATGTCATTTTCCTCTTCAATGGCATCTTTGCTGTGCCACCTAATTGCACTCGGTATTTCCATTGTAACAAAGATGGAACCCTGGGTCTGGGTTTGAGGTTGACATGATGAGAAGCCTATATTCTTACTTTTTTTTTTTCTCTAAGCTTCTGGAAAAAAGAGATGTTTTCTGATTCAGTTTTATTTAATCTTCAACCCACTACATTTTGACTGTCACTCTACATCTTCAATTAAAGTACGTTTGCCAAGACCATTTTGACTTATATTGTATAAAAATTAGTGGTCATTTTCACACCTTTGTTGACTCATTCTGAAACATGTATATTCTTTTTTTTTTTTTTTTTTGCTTTTTGGGTCACACCTGGCGATGCACAGGGGTTACTCCTGGCTCTGCACTCAGGAATTACCCCTGGCGGTGCTCAGGGGACCATATGGGATGCTGGGATTTGAACCCGGGTCGGCCGCGTGCAAGGCAAACGCCCTACCCGCTGTGCTATCGCTCCAGCCCCTGAAACATGTATATTCTTAAGCATGGTTTCCTATTCAAATTATTATTTCTCTGTTTTTTAATTCGCATCTACTTCTTTGCCGAATATTCCCAGTGACATTTGATAGTTCTTCTTAATAGTATAGTCCTTTAATTTGGTACTTTCTTAGTTTTCATTCTGGGATTTTATCCCATTTAGTTCTGCATCATTTTTCTGAATGACTGCAATAACTCGAAAGGTTTGAGTTAAGAATGGTAAGGCTGAAGCTTGAATCTAGTCCAAATTTCACCTTGAAATCTAAGCCTCAGCAGATTTCTTCCCAGCAAATATCTTCTACTAAATGCCTTAGTCTTGGGACTGGAGCGATAGTACAGTGGGTAGGGCATTTGCCTTGCACGGGGCCGACCCGGGTTCGAATCCCAGCATCCCATATGGTCCCCTGAACACCGCCAGTAGTAATTCTCTGAATGAAGAGCCAGGAGTAACCCCAGTGCATCGCCAGGTGTGACCCAAAAAGCAAAACAAACAAACAAATAAATAAAAAAATAAATGGATGTCTCAGTCTTCCAAGCTCATGTGTTTATATATTAAAAAAACTCATTTCTCCCACTGTTTTCTTTCCTTGTCTATCCTATCACAGTGAGGATTTATATTTTTCCTCTTAATTGCCAAAATTTGAAAAACAAACTGCAAAAAACTGGGTATTGAAATTGTATTATCTCATCTCAAAAGAGTATGTGCATTCATTGTATCAAGCCAATATCTGAGTCACAGAGATGTCTTCATCTCCATGTCTATGTTTTGTCTTGAGATTGCTGTTACAACTGCCTTTAACCTACTTTTTTTTTTTAGCTCAGACCTGATGATCCTGCAATCTAATTTTTTGAGCACTGTTTCTTTGTTTGCTTGCTGTATGTTTCAAGGTCAGTCCAGGTCATTGAACCTCGAGTTCACACATGGAAAACATATATTCTACTGCTGCTACTGCTGAACCACAGCCCCAGCCCTCCCTTTGGACCCTGAAAACAAGCTTCCTATAACCCAACACCAGTGTGAATGACTTCACTCTTCAAGATAAAATTCTTCATTCTATGTTATTTTAGTGATATGAACCAAGTACTTCATAATATTGTTTCCATTTTGCTTTCTATATTAATGATTTTTTTCTTATTACAAACTTTTTAGATTCAGACAAACTGAGCAATGTTGTGCCCTGTACTGCATCATGCTTACTACAACATATTGCATGTGCATTTTCTTCCTTTGGTAGCCCTTTTTGCCTTGTCCATCCCAAATTTATTTCACTACCGTACTCAACAGAACTCAACTTCTACTTTACACTCTAGAAAGATTTCTTTGGCCCTTTCTCTCTCTCGGGCACTAACTGGCTGGACACACATGGGTGTTTTCTAGCATCTGATATACTTGATATAATATACTTAACTCCATGACTGCAGCCACTGCTACTTCCACTACTATGATGATGACAGTTGCTATTTAGAACTTGATTAAAGCTTTTGGGTTCCAAATTCAGCATGATTTTCATAAAGTATTATATCATTGCTTTTTGTATCTACTTCTTAAAAAGTACTGGCTGTTATTAATTATGAATAATAATTATGATATTTAAGATTTAATCATCTTTGAGCAGGGTCATTGATACTCCAAGTGCTAAGCATTAATTTTAGTTCTATGGCAAGTGAACAAAGATATTGTTATTACAAAATGGACATCAATTCCTATGTGTTAACATTCACTTTCACTATTGCTCCATATAGGCTAATAATATGTGATTGTATGGCTTTTAATAGTAGTAGGGCAGTAATCTACAGGGTCATACCTATGAAGGAAAATTCTCTTTGGTGACTGAAACAGGTTCTATAGAAAGAGAAGAGGAAAGTAAATGCTAAGTCAGAGACCACACAAAATCAAATCTAAAATTCACTGGAATTACTCAGACTTCTTCTAAGACTTACTATTCACAAAATTAATTACTTTATCAAAATATATAGTATGATTTTGTGAACATATTCAGGTAAACTTCACTAAATGGAATATATTTTCCCTCTATTTTTAAGGTCGAATGTTTATAGATTCTAATTTTTATGTAAAATTTATATCCTTCACTTGTGAGAAGATTGCAAAACTCTTCATTTTATTAACACTCCATAATATTCTTTTTTACCTTGTCAGGACTGCAAATATTTAAATGAGAGAAGTCATTATGCTTTAGTGGCATGTACACTCTTTGTTCTGGATAATGAGCACAAATATAAAAGCCTACTTATCACTGCTGTTTTACGCTTCCAGGAGTGTTGACAGCATGTAAGACACCTTATAGTGTAGGAAAATTACATTAGTCTCTGACTTGAATGAAGATTGATAGTTCTTAAAAAGAACTAATATATTTTAATCAATCTCCAAATATTAAACATTATATCTTCTAATATTGTTATAAAGAAATTTTCATCATTTTCCTATTATTGGTAAAGATAAATTATAGTTTACATTATGATAGATTAGTTTTTTCTAAAAAATATAAATACATGACACTATGAATTGTATTTTAACTTCTCTTGGTAAATAGAAATATGTAATTGGATTGATATACTACCTGGAAGTGTGGTCTTCTAAACTACCCCCAAGCATTACAATGATTTTATCTCTTGAGCTTCTATATCTCATTTTTCTGTCGGGGTTCTGGAGATTAGAGATAGCCTGAGTCTGCCTCACCACTCCTACCATAACAACATAACTAATCCACATATAGCAACAGAACCATAGACGTAATTATTCTGGATCAACATATTATTGGGAGCCAGTTGTCAACGGTGGGTAAACAAGGATAGAAAATCAACTTACTTATGTAGCTGAATGGTTTTGTTACATACCTGACTAATGAGTTAATATTCACCTTCACTATTGTTCCATATAGGCTAATAATTTGTTACTGTATGGCCAGTGATGTGGATAAATTTTCATTTTTAAAGGTCGTCTTTTGTTGGCACTCTAATGAGATAACTAAGATTATAGAACAACCAACTTATGGTTGTTGTCAGAGTTCTTTTCCTTGAATTTACAGAACTCAATTTTATGTGATCATCAAGAGAAAAATTTTTGACTGCTTTGAGTCTGAACTCTGGCAAGACCTAGACCCACTTTTGAAGCATTCCATAGATTAGGACAGTCTGATCAAGAGCAATCTTTCTTTTAACTAATTTAAAGCCAGATGATTTAGGATCTAATGACTTGTAGAAAGTCCACTATTTTGTTAAATAACAGCACAGGTACAAGAGTGATAGACCATGAAGTTTGTCATATCAATTGATTAGGAACTGGTTACAGTTTCTACTTATTCTCAGGGAGTTAAAATTAAAGAATGTGATTATTTTCTATAAATAGAAATAGATACCTGATTCTGTCCATTAGAACATTTACTAGTCACACAGGATACAACAGCTGTAGTATTGAGATCCTGTGATGAGTAGGTTATGTTCTTCATTGACAATTATGTGATATATAGTTTGAAGAAGGTCACAGCTTTGGGACCAATAAAGAGAAAACAAATTTATTGACTTCTTATAAAAATACTGTAAAGTCTTACATTCTTCAAACTAAAAAAAAAGCAAATAAAGAAGAGGAAATGGAGAGACTAGGTGGGTGAGGGAATAGCATAGAAGTACTTAACTACTCTGAATGTATAAATGACTCTTGTCTGATAAATATTGTTGATGGAAGAAAATTTACAAGGATGCTGAATTGCTGTCAGTGATCTTTGAGCAATAAAGGAGAATAATGCTAGAACTCTGATTCAGGAAAATATTCAAGTGAAGATGTGTGGAGTGAATATCATCTGAAGAACTCTATTTGCAGGACCCACACTCAAGCTCCGTGTATCTTCTGGGTGGCCAGGAGGTCTCTTTTGTCAATTTTACCAACCCACTATTCTGTGTTAGTTGACCCTGTAGTCTTTCAGACCTCAGGAGATGCAAATAGAGCCCTTTGTGAGGGTTAAGGGATAACACAAAACAGGAAGTAAAATTAGATTAAAAAAAACCTGAATTATTTCACTGAGGGAGACCTATTATATGCACTGATGCCCGTTTGTCCTTTTTACTTGTTTGGATTATAGTAAAGAAAGCAGACTGGAGGAAAAAGAGAGAGAACTATTAAAAGTTGAGTAACCAGAGTTTCTTTTTTCCTTTTTCTCACAGAGAAAAAAGGAGTGTAAGTGAGCTTTTTGGCCAGACAGGCATTTAGAAAATTTTTTCTGTTCTTTGACCCATATATTAGTTGAAAGGAGCACAGCTGAAATAGTAACCAAACGAGACATTACACTTCCTGAAAAATCTCAAGGAAAATTGTTGCAAGCTATAATGGCTGCTAAGGATCCTAAGGTTGATCAGGCTCCTAAGAAGGATGCAGAGATGAAACCAGGTAGGATAAAAGTGGGATATAGAGTTCTACCAGAAGGAGGCACCAAAGTGATTACAGATGACTGGGATTATTTGTTGTTTAAAGAGTAACATTCTTAGAAAGTATATAGATTAAAATATAAATTGCTAGTGAAATGTCATTCCATGAAGCTGCCCATTCCACTGAAGTCGTGAAATCTTAGGAAGCAGATATATGTCCTTCTGTCATCTTAAGAAATCTGCATTTTCAGGGGTCAGAGTAGGGTCAGAGTACAATGGGTAGGACACTTGCCATGCACATGGCCAAACTGGGTTCAATCCCCTGCATCCCCTATGAGCACAGGATTATATGCCTAAATGCAGAGCCAGGAGTAATCTCGGAACACCTCCCCCCAAACCAAACCAAACAAACAAAAGAAGAAGTAAACAAAGAAAAAGGCATTTTCAGGCTCCACATTTCTAGGTTAGCATTTCTCCTAAAATAATCTAATAGAGCCCTCTAGATAATCCCTCAATGGCTAGGGACCTAGCTGCGTGTTCTCTGTTTATTCCCCATGCAATCAGGGATCACTCTTTGGAGGCACAGGTAAGAGTGTTTACTTTGTCACTGCTTTGCAGGCAACACAGGTGACAGCACAGCTATGCCCACACCCACACACCATGGCCTCTGTGCTAATCCACCCAACTTCCTGTTTGGTAGTCAGCTTTCATGCCCCATTGCTTCACAATCCACAGAATTTGT
Source organism: Sorex araneus (assembly GCF_027595985.1). Lineage (NCBI taxonomy): Eukaryota > Metazoa > Chordata > Mammalia > Eulipotyphla > Soricidae > Sorex > Sorex araneus. The sequence goes on from NC_073303.1 coordinate 328,495,293, forward strand.
TTCAATTAGTAAGATTTTCAACAATGTGTCCCTTGAGTGTCCTTGTCCAGACTTTTTTTTTCTCATAGAGCCTCCCTCAGTCAGGTTCCTTTGCGTTGGAAATGTGGAGCATGCATCACCTCAAAATCTGACAATGGCCTGGATACCTGGTATGTCCCTGAGCTCGTAGACACTGCATGAGACCGATATTGACCTCTTGTGAGTCAGAATCTTTGACTATCCTAAATCATATCTCCTCTTCTCTATCTTAAACCACTACAGCTTCAAGCAACACAAGAGAAAATGATATATACCTACCAATTTCTTCTCCATTAAATGAACTAATTTCCTTCCCTTTAGCTAATACAGATAAAGTTTGAATATTGTAATCCCAGTGTTGAAAGCCGGTTCAACTTTCAGCCTCATCCATTCTCTCTTCAAACAGAACCAGAGCTGTTCAAAACTTATAGATCTCAAATACATCTGTTCTTTTATGTCTGTGAAAAAGTTTTGGATTTTTTAGATATGTATTCCCTGCTTGCCTCCACTCCATTTCTAGTCATGCCTCCAAACTGACTTCTACTTTTTCATCATGGATGACTCCTTCTCTCTCCTTCTCAACTACCCGGAACCCTGGTGTTTGCCCTGGTCTCTGCCCTAACACCGGTCATGTTGGATTGTAAAGTTTTCATTTCCTGCTTGTCTTTTCCACTCCATCTAACCACAATGACAAATGGAATCATATTTTATTTTTATGACACCACCATTAGCATGGTGCTTTAAATAGCAATCAATGTTCGTTAAATGCTTGATGAATGATGTTGACTTCATATATACACATGTAATGGGAATTTTATATGATACATGAAGTCTTAGCACCAAGTATTTCACTTTCTAGTAGATCTACGATAAGGTTAACTCAATATACTGATGAATATTGTATTAAGAAAAACAATCCTCCAAGATCTTAATTGTTCTTTGAATTTATGAGATAACCCCAATACCCCTGCATACTGCTAAGTTATGAAACAGAGTTTATTGTTTTAAAGATATATTCTGTAATTTGTGAGGTAAATGATTCACTCTCATTGACAGTCAGGCAAACAATGTATAATAGACTTGTTAAGCATGGATCCAGGCAATGTTTTATACATTGGTACCTGCCAGTCAAAGTTGTGCTTGTGATATAATTTGAAAATAGGTTTGGAAAGTGGTTTGTTCCAAAGACATCTCCTATCCCTACATACTCACCATGCAAACTGAGTTATATAGACCTACTGTCTAGTTCAAATAGCCTTTGGCCAAAGTCTTTAAATGTTTATAAATAAGATGAATGTGGAAATAACTCCAGAGGTTTAACACATGTTTGAGTTGAACCCCCGAACTTTTACAACCCCCAGCACCACTGGATATAACCCTATTTCCCATCCCACCTTCACCCCAGTTAAGGTATGCTAACAGAACAGTTTTGTATAATTAGGATGGAGCACAGACCTGCTGAATGGAGCACCACCAGGATAGCCTAAAGCCTTCTGACCACCATTAAGTATAGCCCCTGTAAAAGAAAACTTACAAATTAATACTTTGCTTGAGATATGGATTAAACTATGTAGAATTAAGTTAACTTCTCCTTACTATTAACTTAAAGTGTGCATTTATTAAAGTTAGGTATAAAGTCTACTTACATGTAATGATTATGTTATTTTTTCTGTGTCACATTAAAAAATTCAAAATAATTTGAATGGAGGCACCGCGATTTGTATTTTTGAAATTCAGACTTGTAACTTTATCTCCTTTGATATATATTTTGCTAGTTTCATTGTAGTGATTCTATCAAAATAAGTTTGAAAACTGATTATCAACCTTTGTTTAAACTTTGTGTTACCCTTTTGTCTGATACATGAATTTGGTAAAAATACTTTCCAATCATTTATCATTCACTAAGCATTTTAAATGTTCATATAAATCATGTACTTTAAAAGGTGAAATTGAAATGAATGGGAGAGATATAAATCTAAATATTTTTCTAAGAAAAAAGTCACTTATGTGGTTATCTATATGGTATCCAAATATCCTAAGTAACCAATATTGCCCATGAATACCTAGGTAGAGCATAAACAAAGTCTAAGAGTGTAGAGAAGGCAGAATTTCATTTCCACCTAGTACTGGGGAAAGAATCATAAACATTGTGGCATTTGAAATTTAAGGTAGTGAATGAAGAACAGAATTTCCCCACTATGTACTTGTAGTTTAAAGATTTTGCAGGCCAATATTAGATAATCAAGATGCAATGGTAGATCAGTTCAGTGACGTTTTCTGAGGGAAACTTAGGGCCACTGGAAATAAATATTAAAGAGTATATATACTAGATCAAAATTGTTGGAATCCTAAATGCACAAGAGTTTAGGGTTATCCTAATGAACTGGGACTCCATCCAAGACTGTAATGTGGTGAATTGATATGATTAGACTTAAGTTACACGGAGAAAGAATCATGTGTACTACATGATCTAGGAAAAGAAGAAAAAAGGAATCCAGAAGCTAAATTTTATGATATTTGCTACTTTAAGAAGTATAAATGCATCACCAGAGACACAGTAGAGTTGTAGGGTGCTTTCCTTGCACTAGAACAAACCAGGTTTGACCCTCTCTGATATTATTTATTAACTACACTAGAATGATCCGTGAGCACAAAGCCAGGAGTAAACTCTGTGCATTGTCAGATGGATGTGACCTTGTCACCGTCCCGTGGTGACTGTGCCTCCTGGATACATTCAGAACTAAAAGTTGTTCCCCGTATGACGGACAGAAGAATGGGTCAACAGGCTGATGGCCGATGATGAGTTTATTGAAATCAAACAGTGCTATTATAGGAAAAGAGAAACTGTGCTCCATGCAGGATTGGGGGACAAGGTTAGAACAGAAAACAAGAACAATGATGATTAACAAACAGGGGAAAGTAAGGCATGAAGGAGAAGTTAAACTAAGCACAGAGAATTGGAAGTGCCCCTGAGGAACTGGGAATGCCTCAGGAGCACTATAGTGGGTAGTAACAATGGTTACCAGGTGATAGGCAACTCAATTAACATGAACTCTCTTCGAGGAAGAAAGATGACCCCAAATTAAGTCTGTGCTGCTCGTAACTGTGGAGGAACAAATGATTCAGCAAATTCCGTTAACAGAAGTACAACAATTACAAATTATGGAGAGACTGCACCCCTTTTGGTGATGTCCTTCCCCATCTCTGGAGTGGTTTCTCCCAAGACCTCTTGCCTCAAGGACAATCCAGGAGGGTAGCTCAACAGGGTGGCACCAGCCAAGCAGTTTGGGAGCAGTGCCAGTATGGATTCAAGAGGACCCTGAGACCAAATAAAAGAAAGAAATTTAAAAAGGGGCATAGAGATAGTTCAAAAGGATGGAGCACATACCTGGATTGTGCAAGGCTCTAGATGCCCTTAGATGGCCTTTTCACTATATGGACCTTAAGTATCACTGAGAGGGGGGTCTCAGTGGCCCTCAGCACTGCCAGACCTGCGCACAGGTTGAATGTCTAGGAATACTAAAGTGATTGCAGATATGCAATCTTGGATCAAAAATTCCAAATAATTACTAAAATGACATTTTAATTTATTCTGTGTTTTTATAGATATCTTTCTCATCAAGCATGCACATATCATTTTATTTATTTTGGGGTCCACACCCAGGGATGCTCATGGGTTACTCCTGGATCTGCACTCTAGAATAACTCCTGGCACGGCTTTGGGGATCCTATAGGATGCTGGAAATTGAACCCACATTGCAGTGTGCAAAGCAAGCACACTACTCATTGTACTATCCCTCCAGCCCCACCATATATCTCTTTTAATGTCAAAGTAAGTATAAACTAAAATGTCATTAAAAGCTCTAGGAAGTAGAAGATAGAGTTAATGTTATGGTGAGTGAAATAAAGAACGCTTGACAGCAGCTATTTAAAACACAAAGAAGAGAGGAAGCTTTGGGTTACTCTGGGTTACTTTAAACAGGAAGCTTCAGAGAGCAATGCATCAATTGGGATCTTGGATCCTGACAGGGAGAAGTTGATGCAATAGCGAAATTTCTGAGAGAAGTTCAACAAAGGAACTTTTGCATTGACGAGGGTAGGAATAAGTGACCCTATAAGGGTTTTTGTTCACTAGACAGGCAATAGTTGATGTTAAAGACATTACCTTGAATAGGTTTATGAAGAAGTAAGGTAATTCCATCACCTCACTGGAATCAAAATCAGTAACAGTCCAGGTTTATGAATGAACATTCCAAATTCGGTGTTGTCTCCTTGTAGTTGATTCTAACCAGAACTCGGAGGTCAAAGGATTGAGGATTCCACTGACTTGGCCATTAAAAGTAACTTCCTCATTATTATATGAAGGAAAATGGAAAATAACATTTTTTAAATAAACAATACCTTAAAAATATTCAAATAATGTGAATGGCCTCCAAATATCTGTATTTAATGATTTTTATTGATCCATATGTGCTCCAGTCTATTTAGAAATAACTACATTTAATAAATGCAAAATAGTTTTAAATACTGTTGTTGCTTTATGTCTCATGAATTTCCATGATATGGTCACCATTTCATTAAAATTCCCATGAAGAAGTAATGGTATAAGTAGTGTATTTAATATAATCTTTTATTATCTATGGGTTGTACTGGTTTTCTTGCTATATTGCAGGATCTTTGTAAAAAAATAGGTGATGTCGTTACTTCAGTTGGCATTTAGTTCATAGTTTTTGAGTTTGTGAATGAACGAAAAGATAAAAGAATGGAGGAAGTGATGAGTATTAGAACAAATGGTACAAGATGATATTAGTTTTATTTCTCTGTGTATCCTTAAAACTAATTTCCTTCTTCCATTTATAATAACGTATTTTCATCTGTCATTCACATCTTTTCATAGCTACTCTGTGGTAAATGAGATTTTCTTAGAGGCCATAAAACAGTTCAAAACTGCAATTTCATTAGCCATTCAAATTCCACTATAAAACTTAATGACTAAGCAGATGAACATTGAGATGATTTTGTAAGAATAAAGCGCACAGGCATACACATAATTGCAAGGCTACTGTACTGCTTAAGTAATTCAGACAAGCCAGCTGCTCTGAAAAGAAACACAACTGCCTTCCTGACAGCTTTTATCAGCTGAATTGTGCTCACAACTGTTTTTCAATGCATACTTGATTTTGATTGGGACATTCTGAATATAACATGTGGTTAAAATCACATGGCCCCATAGATTTTCTCTTTTTTAAAGCACTATGCTTGTTGATATGTCAAATTCTTTATCTCCCTTTGCTATTCACAAAATTTTCTCCATCTCATAGAGAGAGAAACTAAGACAAAATCAATGTAAGTCATGTTGGCACTATTGCTAATATTATAGCTGACTTTTTTGCTAATTAAATTTATATAAAGTGAAAATAGTTCTTGTGAAAGTGTTACATATCAGGTACTCATAATTTATCAGCTTTTCTTAAAGACAAGAAATATGTTCATGCATATTGACATTCTGCATTTGATTCAAAAATTCATGCCAAGCAAAGAATTGAGAATGCATTGTATGAACTCATAAACAAATACAGGAATAATAGTCACTAGTTATTAAGCACACAATAAATGTTGACATATTATAAATGTATTGCATCTATTTCCTTAGCCTACATTTCTTCCATATGAGAGATAATGTCTCTCCATCATCAAGATAAAGTGAAGACAAGAAAAAGATGAGGCAACAACAATTATAGCAATAGGAAATATCAAGTCCATTGCTACCTGATTGACAGAATTGAAATCTGGTATCATTTATTGAACAGAATTTAGATGCTGAGTTATCAATTTTAATGACAAATTGGAACATTTGATGATAATGAAAATCTGCTTGAAATGTGTACTTTAAATTAATTCAGTGATGTGTGTTACTTAGATGTGTAACAAATATAGAGTGAAAGCTAACATCTGATGGATATTTCTAGTTCTTTGGAGCATATACAAGAATCTAGATATTACATAAGAGGTCAGAACTAAAGAAAAAATACTTTAGAGTCAATAGTGTAGTATATGAAAGCCAAGACATTTAAGGATATCACTTAAAAAGTGAGTGGGATAAAGAAGAGACATAAAAGTGACACCTCAGACTTTTTAGAAGATACTGAAGAGATGATAGAAACTAGAAAAGGAGATGAACAAGTTTCTGTTGCAGAAGTGGAAGTGAATGAGAAGGAGTTAAAAGAAAATCCTTCACAAAGGAGGACATAGTCAACCAGATTGAATGCCATTGAAAAGCTTAGTAAAATACAAATAGAAGCCAGAATTTGGCAATGTAAAGATCATTTCTGACCTAAAATCTGGCATTGGAAATGTTGACTGAAAAATCTAATTGAAATAGTCTAGGGTTAGCAGACAAAGAAAATTATAATATTGGAGGAAACATACTCTTCCTCTGAGTTTGGTGGTAAAGGATATCGTGTGTAATAATAAATCAAAGAAAGCATTATAGAATGTTAGTTGATAGGATTCTTGCTGTAGATAATGGGCATTAGTATCAGGAAGAGAAATTAGTTGTAAAAGTTCTATCATCTAGTATGTTAGAAAAGATGGGGATAGACTGTTGTTGACCACAAATTGTTTCCTAGTTAGTGGATATATTATAATAAAAGAAAGATAATGTATATTGAATTTATATGTCTGCTAAATTTAATGATGGTAAATATGAATGTATCTTCTTTAGCAGGGTGGTTATTAATGTATTAATACATTAATAAAACAGCAGTACTTAGGGCTTACTCTTAGTCCTGTGCTCAGTGATCACTCCTGGCAATGCTTAGGAAAGTATATGGTGCTGGAAGTCAAACAAGTCAGCCATTGCAAGGCAAACACCTTCCCACCTGTACTATCTCTCTGGCTCCTGATTGTCTTTCTTTTGTTGTTTCTATTCATTTATGAGAAAACAAATAAGATTGCCACCTAAATATGTGGAAATGAAAAGAGTATTGATGAGTTGAGGAGAGACATTAAATAGTTTTTCTGAAGAGTGGACAAGTGGAAAGACTAGATATGATGACCAGAGATTTTTAAAGTCGAATTGGTCAACAGATAACTGCAGTGCAGAGAGATAGGTGGTAGAATTTGCCGATAAAATCCTCAAAGGAGGAAGCATTTATTTCTATTGGTCTCGATATAAAATGAAACCACAATAGCCCAGTACTCTGTAGGATTATAGGAAAAAAATGGGCTTTGCTTGAAACTAATGTTGGAGTATTGTCCTAAGAGGTGAGTTCAGGATAAATTAAAGTGAAAAGGTTTAGAGAACATCCAAAGAGTACAATGTGTTGGTGATGACAGACAATGAGCTTCAAAATTGATAGGAAGATATTTAGGATTTAGTTGGAAAACATGTACAGAAATAAAACTTGCCCATTACGAGGTGCCTAAGACTAGTGGGTATATAGGGAATTCTCCAGTGTATCCTGAGAGTTTCCTAAAGAATGGTATTTGTATTTCTAGTCTGGTTGTTGTAAGTGGATTCCTGGTCAGTTGATTTTATTGAATTTGAGAGAATATATCAAGGAATAGATTGGCGATTTCACCAGAATTATCTATAGTGCTTAGGGCCCCTACATACTATTTTTTGTGTTGTTTGTTGGTTTTGAAAGGTCCTTCTAAAGAGTGCTCAGGGGGCTCAGAGATCTCTTGCTATGGCACTTGTACATCTGGGTACATATAGTTCAATATGCACCCTGGTCATGGCATAATCCTCAGTTTGATAGTTCTCAGGTTGGAGGGGCACCAGGAAATCTCAGTGCATGTATCTGGGGTTACACCCAGTGGTGCTCAGGAGGTCATTGTGGTGTCTGTATTTTGTTTCCTTGTACATGCATTATGCTCCCAACCATTCAGATCTCTGCTGAAACCCCCTCATTTTTACTATGATTTAAGTAGTAATACATTAATAATTCATGTGATTGTGAGTAATATTGCTAATGTCTATAATTTATAGTGAATACAGCAGCACTCATCAAAATTTAATATTAACAATAAATCATAAAATACAAATTACAATGTGTTTAGATGTAATAGTGTGCTGATAGTTTATACAAGATTCTTATTTCATTGATTTTTCTACAATGACATGAATATATTTAGAGTATGTGACAAACATGCATCATTGAAATAATTCACATAGATATATTACCAATTCTTTTGCTTTTCTGTCATTATGAAATTCTAAGTTGTAAAAATCACAACCCAGGTAAAGCTAACTTTGAGCAAGTTTTACACCTTTATTCTTTTTTTTTATATGATAGGCTGTTCTATTTTATTTTTTTATTGAATCACCATGTAGAAAGTTACAAAGCTTTCAGGTTTAAGTCTCAGTTATACAATGCTCGAACACCCATCCCTTCACCAGTGCACATATCCCACCACCAAGAATCACAGTATACCTCTCCCCACCCCACCTGTGTAACTGATAAATTTCAATTTACTTTCACTTTACTTTGATTACATTCAATATTTCAACAACAAACTCACTATTATTGTTTGGAGTTTCTCCCCGCAAAGTCAGACCTGCTGAAAAGGAAGCATTTGATAATTTGTTTTCCATTGCTGAGAATGAAGAGATATGAGGTTGAGAGGTCGCAATAGCAGCTGCACGGTTTTGGATTTCTGTATTTCAGTAACTAAGTCCAGAGAAATTTCTGCCAGAAATTGCATCATTGCAAGCTTTTTCCTCTCTGCTACTTTATATTCCACATATGAGTGCAATCTTTCTATGTCTGTCTCCTTCTTTCTGACTCATTTCACTCAACATGATACTTTCCATGTTGATCCAGTTATATGGAAATTTCATGACTTCATCTTTTCTGACAGCTGCATAATATTCCATTGTGTAGATGTACCAAAGTTTCTTTAACCAGTCATCTGTTTTGGGGCACTCTGTTTTTATTCAGATTGTGGCTATTGTAAACAGTGCTGCAATGAACATAGAAATGCAGATGTCATTTCTACTATACCTTTTTCCTCTCTGGGATATATTCCCAGGAGTGGTATTGCTGGGACAAATGGGAGCTCAATTTCTAATTTTTTGAGAATCGTCCATACTGTTTTATAAAAGGGTTGAACCGGTCGGTATTCTGACTAGCAGTGAAGGAAAGTCCCTTTCTCCCCACATCCATGCCAACACCGGTTGCTTTTGTTTTTTGGGATGTGGGCCAGTCTCTTTAGTATGGGATGATATCTCATTGTTGTTTTGTTCTGTATTTCCCTGATGATTAGTGATGTTGAACATTTCCTCATGTGCCTCTCAGCCATTTGGATTTCTTCTTTGGAAAAGTTTCTGTTCATTTCATCAGTAATCATCAGGGAGATACAGAACAAAACAACAATGAGATATCATCTCATACTACAGAGACTGGCCCACATCCCAAAAAACAAAAGCAACCGGTGTTGGCGTGGATGTGGGGAGAAAAGGACTCTCCTTCACTGCTGGTGGGAATGCTGACCGGTTCAGCCCTTTTGGAAAACAATATGGACAATTCTCAAAAAATTAGAAATTTAGCTTCCATTTGACCCAGCAATACCACTCCTGGGAATATATCCCGGAGAGGCAAAAAGATATAGTAGAAATGACATCTGCATTTCTATGTTCATCTACACAATGGAATACTACACACCTTTATTCCTGTATCTAAAAATGGTATAGAAAAAAAATGCCATCAAACTGGGTGTTCTTTTCATGAACACAAGTCTTCAATAGGCCTTTTATCCTTAGCAATGAAACTGCTTCCTGCATTCTTTCATTATTATTTGGTACCATCTCCACTTTTTTAGAACCTTATACCACCTTTTCCAAATACCTGCATAATTATAAACCTTATTATTTCCCCCTACTTTTTAGTTATTAAGTAAGCAGATAAATTAAAGGAAAAATCCCACACCAAGCAGCTACATTTCCTTCATATATTCTACCTGCTTCTACTTGTCCTTTGCCTTAAGTTTTTTCTCTCTCATTTACTCCAGTATATCTCTCCACTAAGTCTCACTCACATATCACCAATTTCTTTCTATTATCTATTTTTGGTGTATAAGTATATATTTGTACAAGTGTACAAATATATATTTCCCTTTAACTTTAAAAAATAAAGTAATCCTCTTAAATTAATTTATTTCATTTCAAACCCACTTATACCTGATGCATTTTAATCCTTTGTAATTATTTTGGAGCTCTATCTGTGTACTTGTATGGAATAATAGAAGTAAAGACAATGTGATGATTTAAAAATACATATGTACTATTATGCTGAAAAAATCAGCAAATAATATGTGTACCATTTACATAAAAGAGTCTTATAAGAGAGTCTTTCTATAAGAGAGTCTCTTGCCTATGCACCTGGCTGTCTTCCCCGGGACCCCTCAGAGGGGATGGGCTCCAGCTTCCCTCCCTGCCTCCAGCAGAGCTCCCGGCAGCGGAAGACCTCTGGAACCTAGCCACAGCCATGTTCAAGGCCCCTCTCCACACTTTCAGACAAGCGTCATGCATGAAGGTACCGGAGAGGAATCCAGGTGTATATAATCCCATCAATGGCCGACATCCAGAGACTTAAAAGCAAGCTCCCAGAAGCTATATTTTAAAACCTACTTCTCCCTCTGGGAGAAACTGGCAAGCTACTGAGAGTTTCCTGCCCACCTGGGAAGGCTCACAAGCTTCCCATGGTGTATTCATATGCAAAACCAATAACAAACTGGGTCTCATTCCCCTGACTTTGAAAGAGCCTCCAATGCGGCATCGCTGGGAAGTCTGAGTAGACAGAGGCTTCTAAAATCTCAGGGATAGGATGAATGGAGAGGTTGCTGAGACCGCTCGAGAAATTCGATGATCAAAGGGATGATGATGATGATGATGATGATTTTTTAAAGGTTCTTTAGATAATTCGATTATAATATAATTAAATATCAATCTGAATATAAATTAAAATGTGGTAATATAAAAGCCATAATCTAGTTTGTGGAATTTATTTATGCATATGCATTATTAGAATAGTCATCTCCAGTTTACTCATATTCAAATAGAATGACAGATATAAGTAAATGTCTCTGTTTGGGGAAATGTTGAGACATATCAAGTGGTACCATGTAACATGTAAGATATCTATATGAACATCAATGCATGTGTTGCCAACTCAGTATATGCTAGTTACTCTGCATGCACACTGTCTTTTAATCCTTTTCTTAAATGTCCACACCCCTAGCATTTGAGATCTATTTTAACTGTATTTTCTAGGTGAGTTATTTGAGACTAGAGTGATCAAGTAAGTTCCCTTAGCCATAGTCAGTAAGTGGTGGAACTTGATTTTGAGTGAAGCCTGTTTGTTTTGGAAGCTCCATATTCCTCACTACTGCTCGTCTCTGGGACTAGCCACAGCTGGTTTCACTTGTATTTTAGTCCTACCTTCCATACATAACAAAATGTATCTTGAGTTTTTAAAGGTGAATCTCTTGGGTATCCCATTTTATTGCCCATATTTATTTCTTTATTCTGGTCTCTATTTTTGCCTAGAACTACTCTTTTACTTCTGTTCAAACTCTCTTCTTTAGCTATTTTTCTTGTACCGAATCACCATGAAATACAGTTACAAAGCTTTCATGATTGAGTTTCAGTCATACGATGATCGAACACCCATCCCTCCACCAGTGTGTATTTTCCACCACCAATATCCCCCACATCCCTCCCGCCACCCCCACCCACCCCCTGCCTTTGTGTCAAGCACCTTACTTCCGACACTCTCTCTACTTTGAGCCATTATGGTTTCCAATACAGATACAGAGAGGCCATCATGTTTGGTCCTTAGTCTACATTCAGCACATATTTCCCATCCTGAGCGATCCCTCCAACCATCATAGACTTAGTGATCCCTTCTCTATTCCAATTGCCCTCTCCCCAAGCACATGAGGCAGGCTTTCAAACTGTGGAGCAAACTTCTTGACCCCTGTCTCTACTGTTCTTGGGTGTTAGTCTCATATTATGTTATTTTATATTCCACAAATCAGTGCAGTCACTCTATGTCCCTCTCTTTCTGACTCATTTCACTTAGCATGATACTCTTCATGCCCATCCACTTATAAGCAAATTTCATGACTTTTATCTTTTATAACAGCTGCATAGTATCCCATTGTGTAGATGTACCACAGTTTCTTTAACCAGTCAGATTGGTTCTGGATTCTGGCTACATTGTGAGCAGTGCTGTAACAAACATACAAGTGCAGATATCATTTCTACTGTGCTTTTTTTGTACTCTTGGTATATATTCCCAGAAGTAGTATGGCAGGGTCATATAAAACTCAATTTCCTATTTTTTGAGGAATGTCCATGTTGTTTTCCAAAAAGGCTGGACCAATCTGCATCTCCATCTGTATTGAATCAAGCATTTCATCTGCTGCCATTGTGATCTCTGCACAAGTGTTCTTACTCTCCTCACTTTCCCATAAGTCACCAACTCCAGTTGGTGACTCCTAAACTCTCTAGTTAACCGGGACTCTAAGTTATGGAAGAACCTGTGGTCAGGCCCATAGGGACCTTTAGATCTGAGATAGAGAGATCCAATGCTGAGACCCATATATGCCCTTAGAATATCTCCTTTGAGGACTTTTGTCTCACAGAGAAATATCTATCCCACATTTAGTTTGGGGGGAATATAATGTTATTTTGTTTAATTTAACAACATACCTGATAGATTGCCAGAATCAACTTCCTTTATTCTCTATTTTTTTCTCAACCATTGTAATGCGTTGGACTCGGTTACAGAATTATTCCTCTAAAAGTCTGCTCTTTCCTCATTCCATGGCATAAATCTATCCTGGATTTATTTTTGTTTTATTTTTATTCTTTCTTTGTTTTTTTTTTTTGAGAGGGGGGCACACACGAGTTCAAGGTCTGTGCTTGGTGACCCATAGGTAGTGCTGGAGACCAAATCAGTGTGGGCTGCATGAAAGGCTTTACCTTACCTCCTGTATATATTTCCAGCCTATTTTCTCCTTTATATATTGAAAAGGGTCTTTCCTTAAAGTGTTCCTTAAAGGTGTGCCAGTGTTCATTTCAGCAATATTCCAGTAGTGTAAGCTTGAAGGTTTGGGGCTTGGGGACTCCTGGAACTACAGCTAGGGGTGCTTTGGGAAGGGACACAGTGCTGCAGGTTCCCTTTAGAGACGCACTTGCAGATGTGTGGTGCTCTGTCACTTGAACTGTCTCTGACTTACCTGCTTCCCTTCTTTCCTTGCTTTGCCTTTATATTTTATGTTTCCCAGTGTTAAGTTTTTGTTTTACTCTCTATTCCCCAAGTGCCCATCTCTTTACCAACTTCCAAATGTAACTTTATGGGGATGAAGAACAAATGTTGACATTATGCATTTCATTGAAAAAACTTCTTGGTCCAACTTTCTGGAGGACTTGTTTTTCACATCAGATTTGTGCCTTATGACAGATTCCCTCTGATGTTTTCTTTGTTTTTAAAGTTGCCAACCACTCCCACAACAAGACCACAGCCAATTGTCACCTTCCTGGTGACTACCAAATCCTCCCTTTGGCTGTGTAGTTGAAGGTTGAAGGCCTGGAATTTGGGGCTTATCTACCCCATGTCAAATCTTGAAAGAAACCCCATACAGTAATTTATGATTTACATCATGGGAATAATTTTTGACTAATGAGTGTCAAGAGTCTAAGGAAGCACATAAGAGCAATTACCTTTCTTCCTATCATGACTGGCCAATCTAAAGCATGTGGTTTCTTCCTAGTCAGTAGGGAACAGTCCTGTGAGCTGAGAGAGGACCTGGTAAGCTAGCTGTTGAATTTCTCTAGGGCTCATTGTCAGAGGGTGATTGGATCACAAAAGATTTCTGGCATAAATCCTATTGTTCCTCACCTCATTTTCCTGCATTTTCACCTTCACTGCTCAAAGGGTGCACCTCCAAAAAATGTATCAGCATGCTAATCATCACCTCAGGATATGTTTTCTCAAGAAACAAGCTCAAAGAGCTCTTCAAACTCAATGATTTTACATAGAAAAAGGACATTTACCCCTCAGCAATCCATTTACCTGCTGTGCTAGTTTTAAAAAAATCATAGCACTTTTATTCTATCATGCAGCATAAAAAAAAAAAACTATGGTGATGTAGTATTGCTCATATTTTTGTTGTTGCTGATCAAAATCAAACTCTCAAAAATTCACGCAGTTCGTATTTCAGGCCTCTGTTCTTCAAAGCTTATCACTGACACTAGCCTGGCCCAGGTTTCTACCATTGCTCCTCAGTAAGTGATACTTTTTCTTTGGGGGCCACACCCAGCTGTGTACTCAGGGCTGACCCCTGGCTCTGTGCTCAGGGATCACTCTTGGTGTGGCTCAGAGGACTAAATGAGGTGCCTAGGGTCAAACCTGGATTAGCTGTGTGCAAGGCAAAATAGCTTCAGCTGCTGTACTATCCCTCTGGCCCTGATTCCCTTTTCCTTAACGAGATTCTTTGACTATTCTCCTCTTTCCATACTCCACCTTTCACACTCTGCTAGTCTGGAAGGTTGATATTTTTGAAATATCACCTTCACAGTCTTTTTACAGAAAGACCAGTAGACAAATGCAAACTAAACTTTAATAATGTTCCATATCCTATTTTGAGTATTTGAAACTCTCTTTGGACTTAACATTATTTTAATTGCCGAGTATTCCATCCTTCTTATCTTTCCAGAGTATCCAATCAGGTAGTTTTGTTGTTTGTTGTTGCTCTTGTAATTGTTGTTGTTTTAGGTACTGTATTCAGTTTGGGGGGCTCAAATTCCAGATTGGTCACTTGCAAAGTAGGTGCCCTATCAGCAATGTCTCTCTGGCTCTACAGCTAGATTGCTTTTAACCTCAGTACTACTTTTTTGTTTTACTGACTTTTTTTTTGTTTTACTAGCACTTTTTTTGCTTTGCCTTCCTAACCTCAACTTAACAGAGGTTTATCATAAAGACTCTAAAACACACTGCCCTTGAATTTCTTTAGCATTCATTATCTGTACATTTTAATTGCTAAATTGCATATTTCTTAATGCTGTTCATAAATTGCTTGTTTTTTGTACTGTTTTCTGAACTAAATGACATTTTTTCTGATGACAGAAAAAGGTATCATTCTATTTTTGTTTGTTTTATGTGGACTTAATTATACTAGACCCAAAAATAGATGCTGCAAACATTTTTATTGATTGTGTCTTTGAAAATAAATAGCCCAAATAACTGGATGTGTGTTGGTTAATTGAAGGATAATGATCAGTTACAGGGACAGTTTAAATTTAAGAAACAGGTACCCACCATATCAGATGCCCACCGTATACTTATGTGAATGTCATTTTTAGGTGATCCAATGATTACTATGCTCATTGCTGTCATAAAAAACTATTTTCCTCTAATCAGGAAAATTGTTTTTTTATGTTTTTATTGTTTTATTGGTTTCCTCTAGCCAGAAAAAGTCAGCCTGTCTGCGTTAGGTAACAATTGCATTTTCTATTGGCAGTGAATTTGGAGACACAAGTTATATCCCAGGCTTTTATCTTCAGTGCCATTTTAGACACAGATCACAGTTTTGTTGTTATTGCTGTTTTTGGACCACATCCACTGGTGCTCATATACTGACTTATATACTGGCAGGAAGAAAGTGGTGCAGGATGAGTGCAGAGTATGAGATCACTATTGGATATATGGCAATCAGGTGTATGTTTGAGCCCTTTCTTTGTTTCTGAGAACTTTTTGTTGTTTTGGGGCCACAACCAGTTCTCAAGCCTTACTCTTGCCTCTGTACTCAGGAATCCCTCCTAGCCAGGTTCAGGGGACCTTATAGGACATATAGGATGCTGGAGTTAGACCTGGATTGGTTGCGTGCTAGGCAATTTCTCTATCCTCTACTATCGCTCTAGATCACAGTCTCATTGGTCAAAAATACTGAAACGTATCAATAAGTGATAGGAAAGTAGATGGTGAGACTGCTAGAATGTGGTTGAAGTGTGAACCGAGGTATAATGAATGATGTAATAGGTACCCAGGTTGTTAAAAGTTGACATTCTAAGTAGCTTGTATTTTTTTCTGTAGTGGGTGGCACATCTCCAAAGCTTTTAAATTTTTTTCAGTTTTATTTTGGGCACTGTGTGGTTTACAAAATGATTAATGGTAGATTTCATGCACGATACATCCCAGCATCGCACCCTCTGTCAGAATGTCTGCTTTCCTCTACTGTAGTTCCAAACACACCCACTGCCCCATGTGAGGCTTCTTACTCAAAAACCAGTTCTTCATTTCTATTGTCTTTGGACATTTGTTATTTCCCTGCTATGTTTCTTTATATTCCACACAAGAGAGAATAATTCTGTGTCTGTCCCTCTCCTGATTAACTTGACTCACCATGATGCAGTCCAAATCCATCCATGGATCAGCAAATTTCATGGTTTCATCTTTTCTTGATATCTTTATCCAGTCGTCTGTCTTGGGGCATTTGGGTTGTTTCCAGATTTTGCCTATTATAAGATGTATTGCAATAAACATGGAAGAGTTTTTCTGAATAGATTTTTGAGCTCTTGGAATGGATTCCAAAAAATGGAATTGCTGGGTCATATGGAAGTGAAAGTTTCTTTCTTTCTTTTTTTAGAAGTGTGCATATTATTTTCCCCAAAATTGGAAATTTCCCAAAAAATTGGACCAGTTCAAATTCTCACCAGTAATGGGTGGAGGGTTCTTTTCCCCCCAAATCTCTGCCAATGCTGCTTGTTTTTGTTTGTTCTGACATGTGCCTGTCTCACTGGTGTGATATATCTCATTGTTGTTGTGATTTGCCTTTCCCTGATGGTAAATTATGCAGAGCATTTTTCTTATGTATTTTGGCTTTTTTATGTCTTCTTTGAGGAAGGGCTGTTCATTTCTTTCCTTCATTTTTATGGGGTTGATTGTCTTTTCTTGTAATTTCCTACCAATGCTTTGTTTATCTTGAATTTAACCCTGAGATAGGCAAATATTCTTTTCCAGTCTGTGAGTATCTCATGGACCACTTCTAAGGGCAATGAAAGTTAGTTGTGTGAGAATCTAGTCATTCCGTTCAATGTTAAACTGACAGTATCTGTTTATATTTGTTGAACCTGGACTTCTAATTAAAGTTTTATTTAAAAAATCTTTCATATCCTAAACAAATGAAAAAAAATTGGGTTGGAGATATGGCTTAAGTGGTAAGGTTCAGGAATTTCTGTGCAACCTATGAGTTTGAACCACAACCACATTTCCTTCCCCTTTCTTCAGCACAATAAAGAGTGGCCCCCATTAGAAAAATGAAACAACTACCTGCCAACTTGCTTAAACTAATATATGTATAAAAGTTATCAGAGAGATTTTAGAAACATATTAAGGAAGATTCAACTTAATTTTCTTTAAATAACATCTGTAACAATTGAAAAATAATAAGAACTAAAAGACTATTGGGTAATCCTAGTAAATATCTACATTAATCAAAAACTTTATCATTCCAGGTGAGGCTATTATCATGGGAATATTCCCATGGGGAGATTCTTATATCTACTCATTGGATATGATGAGTTTTGGGATAAGAATTTGCCTAAGAAGTGATTAGAATTTGGGATCTTATCTTTGGAGTAGTAAGAGTATATCTAGGTTTGAGAACCATAAATATTAGATCAGAAGAGCCTGGCAAGCTCCCTGGGCATATTTGATATGTCAAAAAACAGTAACAATGATGGATCTTATTCCCCTGACTCTAAAAGAGCTTCCAATACGGCACCGTTGGGAAGGATAAGTAAAGAGAGGCTGCTAAAATCTCAGGGCTAGGATAAATGGAGACGTTACTGGTGTCCACTTAAGCAAATCGATGAGCAACGGGATAACAGTGACAGTGATACAGTGAAATATTAGATGGGCTTTGAAGGCCAAGGTGATGTCAGACAGCAAAAAATTATGAGAGCAGAATTGAAGACCAGGAGGCATGTATACAATGAATATCAGTTGTTGGACTTTACACATGGATTTCTCAGTATTTCTATATAAAAACTGTGTATCGTGTATGTGTAACATGTACAGATATATTCCTTATATCTTTAAATACTTAAATATATTTATATATGTAATGTATTATTTTATGTGTTCAATTTGTTTTCAATTTTTTAATTTATTATTTAAAATTGATTATTTTGGCTCCTCTGGACAAATTAGTGGGTCTGATAATGTTGGACTACAGTTCTCATATAAGGATCAGGGCAGAAGATAGTCTTCTCAAAGGAGGACCTTTGATTCTCACAACCTGTGTGAGCTGTTTCATTAGGTACAGTTTCTCCAAACATTTAAGTCTTTACCCAAGTCTTTAAGTCTTTACCCAAGAGAAAAGAACACAGACTATGGGATGCAAGTCACTGACACCTATCATCAGGCATGTCGTTTGTTTTATTTTATTTTGAGTTACTCACTTTATTATTTTGTTTGCTTTGTGTGAAGATTCTAAAATGGGCTATGCATTCTAGTTAAGGGGAAAACAAGATTTTCTCAGAACAATAAACCTAAAATTATAATTACTGTTTCTCAAGTACCACCATCACATGTAATATAACATCAAATGAAGACATAAGATGGGACATATTTTCTATTTATTTAGTGGAGGAAACATGGTAATATTTAAAATAATCTGATAAAACATAATAAAACAAATGTTAGATTTGGAGTCATGTAGGATATTTCAAGGTTAAAGAAATGGACTCTGAAGTCACACAGTTTGGATTGTTCTTTATTCATGGTGGTTTATCTCCTACCATTTGTAAATCTATAAATTCCTCTGAGTTATTGTCAACTCATAATCGAGCATGTAAGAATGAATGAGAAGTTAGTTCCAAGCATTGAAATATTACATATTATTACTGCAACCATAAGTCTTAATTTCTGCTGGAAATGGCTGAACATTTCAGGGTTAATTATCTGTTGTTCAGAACATAAGGATATTAACATGTTTCTTTTTTCTGAGAGGAAGAACATTTATTTCTCTTTGGAAGCTGTTAATGAATTCTTAAAAGAATTATTCTGTAAATTTGTCATTTTGTGTGATTGATTGACTATGAAACAATGACTCAGAATTTTGGATACCAGCTCATCAAGATCTATGTTTAGAAAATTATGTAAAATTAACAAGAAAATCTTTATTTGTAGAAAGCTTTTTCTCCTGTGCTAAGAAGTTCTTTTGCACAGCCATACAAATTTTAATTCAGAATCTAAATTTTTTGTTTAGTATCATTTTATTTTTTATTTATTTTTTTATTTAACTTTTTATTAAATCACCATGTGGAAAGTTACAAAGTTCTCAGGTTTATGTCTCAGTTATACAATATTCAAACACCCATCCCTTCACTAGTGCCCATATTCCACTACCAAAAACCCCAATATCCTTCCCGCCCCCACTCCCTACCCCCTACTGTATAACTAATGAATTTCACTTCATTTTCTCTTTACCTTGATTACGTTCCATATTTCAACACAAAACTCACTATTGTTGTTGGAGTTTCCACCCAAGAGAGACAGACCTATTACCAAAAAAGCACTTGATAGTTAGTTGTCCATTGCTGGGAATGAAGAGATATGTAGCCCCACTACTCCAAGTACATAACTCTTTTTTTTTTCCTTTTTCCTTTTCCCTTTTGTTTCCCCCCTCATCCCCCTTCCCGCGCCTCATAGTATGGTGTATGCCACGCCGTGTTTCTCCCTGAAAATGGGAAACAACCTGGAAAGAGGGATATTTCCTCTTCTCGGCCGGTGTGGGGCTTTTGCTTAGTTCACAGTCCAGAGAGGTGGCTGCTACATTAATAACCTTCAATATTTCAACAAAAACTTACTGTTATTATTTGGAGTTTCCCCCCCAAGTCAGACCTGTTCAAAAGGAACCGTTTCACATTGCTGACAATTATGGTTGTTAAGTCACGCGTCTGCGAGGTATTGGATTTCTGTATAAAGTCCAGGGAAAATTCTGCCAGAAATTGCATAGCCAGCTCACAGTCCCAGTGCATTGCTGTAAGAAGTCTCTGGAATCAAAGTCTTTAGGCGCAGAGGGTCCGCTTCACTCTCAGCAGCTCCGAATTTATCTGGGCCGAGGGCATGCCGGTTACACCCCCTTCCCATGAGTCCTGGGAGCCCCAAGTGTAAAAATCGAATACCTCTGGGTTAGGATTCTTAGAAGATGGCGCCTGCCATGTGGGTGCCGCCAAGCCGCCGTTTTCCGTGCAGGAAGACAGGGTGGGGAGGAAAAATCCACCCCCGGGCAGCACAGAGTTGTAGCCCAGTTCGCAGTCCCAGTGCATTGCTATTAGATGCTGCGCTGGATGCCCGAATGTGTTAGGTCTCTGGAATCAAAGTCTTTAGGCGCAGAGGGTCCCTGTTTAGTATCATTTTAAAATCAATCTAAAAACCCTGGAGTTTTATGTAGGGACCAAATCTCATGCATATTTATCTTTAGGAAATTGGAAGGTATGAGGCAGTTGCAAAGAGATAAATAATTGAAATGAGAGAAGGTGAGATTAAACATAAAAATAATTTGTATAAAGATATTTGTCCAAATACTCTGAACTTTTTAGACTGATTTCTGTTGGGATGAGGAAGAGAATTTAGGAGGTCTTTTAGGTTTATTTGCCTTTCAAATGGAATCATCTAAAGGAAGCTGTTAAGAGGAAACATTAAATTGTGTTTCCCTACATTTTTATATTTAATTATAAATGCTTTGGTCTGAGGAATGATCAAATTACAATCACAGGACTTTAGGATTGGAAGAACTAGGGAGATAATTTAAAGCAATCCTTCATTTTATATATATATATATATATATGCATATATATAAAAAACTACAGCAAGATGCTTGGGTTTAAAAGAGAATGGTTTGATAACCTAAATTAATCATATTTTGACTTTTCAAGGAAAATGTCAGGGTGGATGTTATCTTTATGTAATAGATGAGGAAGCCAAAGTATAGGTTGCTAATCAATTTGTTAGTGTGAAAGTCAGATGTATAAGCCAGTTTTTCAGGTTTGTGCCTTGTTCTTAAAGTTATGTTATGAACTTAAACAAACTCAGATGTGTTGGCATGTTTCTAGAATACCATTTTAAAATGCATACCCTAATTTCATAGGTACAAGATGGGAGACCAGAGATTCTCCTTTGTGATAAGTGTCCTGGTGAGTCTGATGCTGTTGAACCTAGTGATTGTGAGTAACAAGGAATTATATTCTACGTAATTAATGTGGACCAAAATATTGAAACAAGTTAAGAAATGTTTATTTTTCATCAGATTGACATTGGTTTGCAAGAGTATGTATGTATAAATGTTTTAGGGGTATAGTGTTACCATACCATACCTACTATCAAGGTGCCAATCCCTCCATCACATTTTTTTCCCTAATTTAGGGGAATTTATTTTTTTTCCTTCTTTACTTTTTAAAAAAATTATTTTATTGAATCACCGTGACAAAAGTTACAAAGCTTTCAGGTTTAAGTCTCAGTCATATAATGATCAACCCCCCCATCCCTTCACCAGTGCACATGTTCCACCACCATGAACCCCAATATACCCCCCTCCCACCTCCATCCTTCCACCTGAGTGGCTAATGATCTTCACTTTATTCTCTCTATACTTTGAATATATTCAATATTTTAACATAGAAATCATTATTATTATTTGGAATTTTTCCCCAACAATCAAACCTGCTGAAAAGGCATCATTTGATAATTTGTTTTCCATTGCTGAGAATGAAGATTATATGAGCTCACGCGGCCGTGTGGTTTTGGATTTCTGTTATTTTAGCTCAGTTCACAGTCTAGATGCATTTCTATCTGAAGTCGTGGGGTGCCAAAAAGGGTTAGTAGACCTCCTGGATCATAGTCTTTAAGGAGCAGAGGGGCAGTGCCGTGAGCGGCTGCTCCGGATCTCATCTGGGAGGAGAGTGTGCCGGTAACACCCCCACCCCATGATCTCTTGTGCACCATGTCACTGCAAGCTCATGCCTCTGGGTTGTGAGTTCTAAGAGATGGTGGACGCGGCGTGTCGTTGCTACTGCCACTGCTGTTGCTGCTATCTTCCCCATAGAAAGAAAGCGTTGAGAGAGAAAATCCTTCCCCCTCCCCGGGCGGCATGGGATTGTAGCTCAGTTCACAGTCTAGATACATTTCTATCAGAAGCCACGGGTGCCAAAAAGAGTTAGTAGACCTCCCGGATCATAGTCTTTAAGGAGCAGAGGGGCCATGCCGTGCGCTGCTGCTCCGGTTCTCATTTCTCCCTCTATCACATTCTAAAGGACACTTCCCATCCACTCCTCTGCAGAAATGAAAAAGCTTGATTTGGAAAAGCTGTGAAGTTATACAAATTTGAAACTTCACTTTGTCTCTAACCCTCATGGGTCCTGAGGGAACCAGTTTTAGTTTGGCTCTTAGAAAATTTCAGAAAGTTGTTCACAGTCGGTGCTTTATACCAACCTATAATTCATGCCCTGGAGTATACTAATTGTGTCAATATTAAATAAGTTGAGGAATGTTGACTTTGTGTTAATGAGATAAATGCTGTGGTCCACCAGTGACCCTACAGCCTTCCATACCAGGAAATCTTGATATATATTTAACTAGCATAACTTTCTATCCTACAAGTTTCTGAGTTTCTGCTTTTTTTCCTCCTACTCCTTCTTATTAAAGACTAACCCTGGAGTTTTAGAGATTTGAATCTTTTTCAAAAGCTAAAGACATATTCCTTTTCCCAACAGCTTAACTGGTGAATATGTAAGAAATGTCTGTGAACTTTTCTCTACCTGGGAATAAAAGCATGAGAGTCTTGGACAGATAATAAGTATTGCATCCATTTAGCATCTATACAAGGAAAAGAATTTTGTATAAGGCTAGTTCTCTAACACATTCAAAACTACATTGAATAAATGAGACTATTAGTAAGTGAGTTATTTTGTAGTTGAGAGAAACAGACCTAAGCTATGGTAATTCCAACTAGTGTTCTTCCATTTTATTTAACTGATGCCATAAAAATGTGGTGACAGGGAAGTGTCAAAAATAGCAGTTTTAGGAAATAAGAGAGGGGAAGCAGAGAAAAGGGGGGAATATCTCTCAATTGTTCTTCTTTTGTTTCCTTCTATTTATTTACTTCTGCTCCCTGTCACATCTTGGTCCTTTTTTCCTGTAAATTTATCTGAAACATTGTTTTTATTTTTCTATATTTGGGTTTCTGAATGTTTTTTAAAAATATGTATTTAGGGGGACAATACACTTACATGGAGAAAAATGGGCTCCTTCCTTTGCTGGTATAAATTATATATACTGATGTAAACACAGCATGAAGTGTATAGGTAAATGTGTTCAAATCTGCTTGATAGAAATAATTTCTTTTCTTGGAACAAAGAATGTATGAAATGGAAGTGCATATGCAGTATATTGCTATCTTCTTGAGCAAAAAAGAATTCTGCATATCCCTGACTTTATCACTGTCATCTTTGAAAAAGCAGATGCCAACAGTTGATTAGATTAGGTTTCCAGAAGTTATTGGAGAAATGCCTGTGTATGATGGAGGGGGAATGTGTGGAAATGCATACAGAACCTTCAGACTGGTACATACCTCATACATACAAAAAGGGGAGAAGAAAAGAAGGACAATTGAACTAGAAAAAAAAAATCAGACTGCAGGGCACTTCTAAGAAAATTTCAGCATACTAATGGAGAATACTTAAGGTAAAGCCACTCACCAAGGTGCTCCTCCATCCCAGAGAATGGGTGCATTGTATGTTCCTTGTTATGCTCATTACAGACTACAGCATTCAAAATTTTTGTTTCAGAGAGTAAGTGGTGGTACAACCAGAGGCATAATACTTGCTTCAGTTTTACAAATTTCTTCCTATTGGTGAATTCCATGTCTGGCAAGGGATTATCACATTTACTGGGGTCTTTCCTCAGTCTCTTGCTACTTGATTCTGCTTTCTCTAACTGGACACCAGGAAGCATCCTTATTGACTGCCTGTGTCTTTTGCCTCTGGGGAAGCTCTGCTCTATTAACTCTCTCCACATCTTCGCCAGTCACACTCTCCCATTGTTCCAGTAATGTTAGTTACCTGCCTTTTTATTCTGTCTTTAAAAAAAATTTTTGTTGAATCATATACCTGCCTTTTGGAAGGTAAGCTGTGTGATGTGATGCTTGCTGCTTTACACTCTGCCTATCTCTTGCCTGCTAATGAAGCATGCTGGCACAACCTTGCTTGCTGTTGGCCCTTGCCTCAGAGGCTAAGGCTACCTCTTACTTCCCACCTACTCTCCCATTTCATGATTCTGGTGTGTCTCCCTAGACACCTGCATCAGCACCCGCAAGCAACTCTTCCCTAGGACTCTGCCTTGGTTATTGTTGCTATGTGCAAATTATTTTTTTTCAATTCTTTCTGTGTTTCATGTTTTTCCTATTCTAACAGAACTATCTTATATGCAACTGGTTTCAACTGTGTCTTCTTATCAGTCTGGTACCCTGGAGAGGAAAGGGAACCTCTCTTTAAGGAGATAACATCTTCCTCACCAGAGAAAAGCTTTAGAGCATTCTCCTACCGGAGGGGATGCCCTTTTCGAGTTGACAGGGGTACGCCAAATCTGAGAGCTCTGAGGACAAGGGTCACTGAGCCAAAGTCTATTAGAGCATCCAACCATATATCCCCGTCCGTGTTCCCGAGTCAG
Organism: Sorex araneus; assembly: GCF_027595985.1. Taxonomy (NCBI): domain Eukaryota; kingdom Metazoa; phylum Chordata; class Mammalia; order Eulipotyphla; family Soricidae; genus Sorex; species Sorex araneus. The sequence continues at coordinate 328,520,051 of NC_073303.1, forward strand.
ACAACATTGGCTGAACAGTTAAAATTCCCTAAGCCCCATGTCTTAGTCAAGTGAGCCTGCTTTTTGACTGTATTAGATCTCTCACTAAAGGACAAGAGGCCTCTTTGAAAATGACCAAAGTGGCTTTCTGGCTCTTCCTTATTTATAATTGTATATTCATGGTCTTTGGTTTCTCATCATGCTTCTGTTGAGTCCCAGTACAATTTAGCAATAACCAGCCAACTCTGCTGTCCCTGTGGTGATAAGTCCATTCTAGTGCTCAAGTGCTGACCTTGGAGGGGCATCCACCTTACAAGGAGGATTTTTCAGGTTATGCCAGCTGCTCGGTCAGAACCAATCACATCTCTTACACTCAGGTCAGTACCCCACCTACTACTCCAGATGGTGTCTTCCTTGTTTGCCAGGTATTCTGCATAGACAGCTCCAGACTCTTCTTGAATCCTTGTCCCCTAACATAAACCTTTATATCCTGCCATTAGTTGGAATCCCCTAAAAGGCAACACTGATACTGAATCAGATGGAACAGCAGTCTGGAGGAATATCAGGCATGCATCATGGGAAGAACCAGTGAAACACAGGGAGTGACTGGGACTAATCTCTGAGAAAAGAGATGGAGGTGAAGAAGAGGGAATGAGGGGAAGGGTAGAAAGAGACTTTTTTTTAAAATTTATTTATTTTTAATTAGAGAATCACTGTGAGGGTACAGTTACAGATTTATACACTTTTGTGCTTATACTTCCCTCATACAAAGTTTGGGAACCCATCCCTTCACCAGTGCCCATTCTCCACCACCCGTAAACCCAGTGTCCCTCCCACCCTCCCCAATCCCATCTCCCCCCCACCCCACCCTGCCACTGTGGCAAGGCATTCCCTTCTGTTCTCTCTCTCTAATTAGCTGTTGTGGTTTGCAATAAAGGTGTTGAGTGGTCTCTGTGCTCAGTCTCTAGCCCTCATTCAGCCCGCAACTCCCTTCCCCCACATGGCCTTCGACTACAATGTAGTTGGTGATCGCTTCTCTGAGTTGACCTTTCCCCGGAACGTGAGGCCAGCCTCGAAGCCATGGAGTCAACCTCCTGGTACTTATTTCTACAGTTCTTGGGTGTTAGTCTCCCACTCTGTTAGGGTAGAAAGAGACTTTGACCACAGAGAAGGGCTAAGAAGTTAAGTCCTACAAAATGGCTCCTCTGCTCCTTAAAGACTATGATCCGGGAGAGCTACTAATCACTTTGGGCACCCAGCGGCTTCTTATAGAAATGCATCTAGACTATGAACTGAGCTACAACCCCATGCCACCCCGGGAGGAGAAAGGTTTTTCTCTCTCGACCATTTCTTTTGGTGGGGGTGGCAGCAATGGCAGCGGCAGCACCCATGTGGCGACCGCCATCTTCTAGAACCCACTACCCAGAGGTATGAGTTTGCAGTGACGGTGTGCAGGAAATCTTGGGATGAGGGTGTTACAAGCACCCTTTCTGCCTAGACGAGATCTGGAGCAGCCACACACGAAACTGTGTACTGAGTTAAAATATCAGAAATCCAAAACCTCACATATTCTTCATTCTCAGCAATGGAAAATAAATTATCAAATGATACCTTTTCAGCAGGTTTGTTTGTTGGGAGAAAATTCTAAATAATAAAGTATTCTGTTGAAATATTGAATGTATTCAAAGTATAGAGAGAATAAAGTGAAGATCATTAGCCACTCAGGTGGGGGGTGGGTGGGAGGGGGTATATTTGGCTTCTTGGTGGTGGAACATGTACACTGGTGAAGAGATGGGGGTCTGATCATTGAGTGACTGAGACTAGAACCTGAAAGCTTTGTAACTTTTTTCATGGTGATTCAATAAAAAAAAAAGAAGAAGAAGAAGTTAAATCCTCCTAGCAAATGGCATAGTAGAGCAGTTCCTCAACTTGAGGTCTTGTGCTCTGTCCACTCTCTGTCCACTTCACTGATTAGGGACAGCTTGGAATATTAGAGGTCTGGAGGTGGGCAACGCGGAAGTGGTGGTTGACTAGATGCAGTTCCATTTGCAGGAAATGAGGATGTAAAACCCCCTGATTGATGGTTAACATGAGCTGATCACTCGTTATATGCCAAGAACTGTGTAAGAACTTTTGTGGGGTTTTGTTTGTTTGTACCCCACCTGTCTATGGGCTCTATTTCAAGCTTAGTGTTTGGGGAAATGATGCAGTGCCAGGAACCAAACCCACAGCCTCACACATGCAAAGCAACTACTACTAAGACATGTCACATAACTTTCTTTTTTGAGGGGTAAAGGAGATGTGGGGGCCATTCTATGTAGGGATCAGACTCAGCACCTCCAACATGCAAAATATGCACTCCAGTCCTTTAAGCAATCCCTCTGGGCTGAAAGAAATTCACATGGCCTTTTTCCACTGTATCTTCACAGGTGATGATTATCTCCAGCTTTCAAAATTGAACTGAGACTGAGACAGATAGTCATCTATCAAAGGTCATAAAAATCTTACACAACTTCTCGTGAAAGCAGTTTTATATGCATCGACAAAACACATATAGAATTTGTGAAGTTTCACTAAGTTCTTAGAATAGGAACTGGACCCACATAGGCCCTATCCTTTTATGATTTAAATCAAATGAAGAAAAAATTTTGATAGCAGTCCTGAATTTGTACAATTGATTGAGGAAAACATAAGCAGAAAATTACATGACATTGAATCTGGAGGCACTTTCAGTAATTCAATGCCATTGGCCAATCAAACAGAAGCAAAGATAAATGAATGGAACTTATATTAAACTAGAAATCTCTTGCACCACATAAGAAGCAATATTTACAATAAAAAATATACTTCACAAACTGGAAGAAATGTTTTACTCATCACTCACCTGATGAAGGACTAATACAAAAAATGTATAAAACTCTTATAAAACTTGATAAAGGAAAGCAATAAACACCATTTAAAAATGGGGAGAAGAGATGAAAAGTGACTTCTTACCAATGGCTAGTGTGTATACGAAAAATGCTCTGCATCCCTTATCATCACAAAAATGCAAATTAAAAAACAAATGATATATTATCTCATATTCAATTAAGCATGAAAGTGAATTTCATGATTTTATGAACCTTAGTATAATGAAACTTGGTTAGCTTCTCATCCTGGATGATTCCTGATAGCAGCTTCTCCCCTGTCACCACACCACAGGCAGCGCTGAAGTACATCAGCTGCTTCACTCCAGAAGCCTAATGGTTTCCTACAGATTCATAGGAATCGCAACGAGTCTCACAGTGGAGACCTTACTGGTGTCCGCTTGAGCTAATGGATGAGCAACGGGATGACAGTGATACAGTGATACAGTGACAGTAGCCATTTTACTATTCTGTATGATTATGTAACTGACAGCTGAACTGGACATGAATCCAAGACCACATCTTGGGAGAGGGAACAGAACGAACAAAATTTACAATGCTTTGCAGATACTGCCAGCCCATCAGTAATTTGGTGGTCAGCCAGGTATGAAAACATTAGAACAAAGGGGCACCCACAGGCGGCACTTACCAATCAGCTGGTAAGTGAGTTGGGGAGAAATAACAATGTGGTTTTAGGGTACTTAAACCATTCCATGTAGTTGGTGGTCATGGTACCCTGACCATTTCTCTGTGGAGTTTGTCTGTAACACTCTCTCTCTCTCTCTCTCTCTCCCCCCCCCCCCCTCTCTCTCTCTCTCCTTCTCTCTTTCTCTCCCTCTCTCCCTTTCTTCCTCTCCCTCTGTCTGTAATGAATCTCTAATAAAATCTTTGAAAATCTTTGAACTCATCACAGGTCTTTGAATCACGTACCCTAGCAAACATAATACAATATCACTATATCACTGTCATCCCGTTGTTCATCAATTTACTCGAGCAGGCACTAGTAATGTCTCTATTCCTCCCAACCCTGAGATTTTAGCGGTCTCTCCTTACTCAATTTCCCAATGACTGGAGGCTCTTTCAGGGTCAGGGCAATGAGACCTATCATTACTGTTTTTGGCATATTGAATATGCCATGGTAGCTTGCCAGGCTCTGCCCATGCAGGCAGGATATTCTTGGTAGCTTGCTAGGCTTTCCGATATACATATGTCATGAATCGTTGATCGTCGATTTCTCGAGCGGGCTCAGTAACCTCTCCATTCATCCTATTCTGAGATTTTAGAAGCTTCTCTCCACTTGGCCTTCCCAATGATGCCATATTGGAGGCTCTTTCAGGGTCAGGGGAATGAGATCCAGCTTGTTACTGCCTTTAGCATATGAATACACCATGGGAAGCTTGTGAGGCTGTCCCATGTGGGCAGGAAACTCTCAGAAGCTTGCCAGTTTCTCCCAGAGGGAGAAGTAGGTTATAAGATATCACTTCTTGGAGCTTGCTTTTAAGTCTCTGGATGTTGGCTGTTGATGGGATTACACACACCTGTATTCCTCTGCTGGTACCTTCATGCGTGAGGCTTGTTCGAACGTGTGGAGAGGGGCCTTGAGCATGACTATAGCTAGGCTCTGGTGGTCTTCAGCTGCCAGGAGCTCTGCTCGGGGTGGGGAGGGAAGCTGGAGCCCATCCCCTCTGAGGGGCCCCGGGGAAGACAGCCAGGTGTGCGGGCATGTACACACACACACACATATATATATATATATATATATATATATATATATATAATTTGTTTTGCCTACTGTCTGAACTCTATCAAATATGGTGTGGTAATTATAGAAAATTGTTAAGTAGTGTCTTATAATTTCCAAGTCCGGAAAGTGGCCTGGAGCATGGTGGCGGGTTGGGTAGTAGAGGTCGGCTGCCAGGGGTGTGTCCCTTGGGGCAGGGAGGGTTTTCACCCGCCCTCTTCTGGGGCACCCCAAGTGAAAACAGCCTGGCACGCCAACCTGCGCCATAGTCTTGCAGTAATACAATATATGTAAGAGATTTTGCACACAGTTGAAATGTTTCTCAATGACATAATGGACCAGACCAGTGATACATGCTGAAATTTACAAAGCATTTATAAATATGAAAGAAGCCAAGAGTCTAATTATGTAAAATTTTCCCGAAAGGTAGAACTACCAGAGACAGAAACAGGTCACCTGGTTGTCTGGGGTGAAGGCAGGGCTGACTACAAATAGACATGATGGAACATTTGGGATGGATGGTAGAGGTGATATAACACTACATTGTGGGAATCCTTATAAATTTTATAACTGATTCTGTGACCAAACTTTGCATTTAAAATGGAAGCATTGTGTGGTCTTTAGAGTCTGCCTTAAGGAAGCAGTCTTACACCATCTTATTCAGAACATCACACCATGTGTGTACACTCCCAGGTACTGAATGGCTACGGTGCATCTGACATCTCACAGGTGTTTTGTGTTCATCTGCCCCAGTTGATTGTAGTCACACATTCATAAGCAAGAGCTGTTCATCCATGGGCTTGCAGTGAACAGCAGAACTGAATATGGGCAATAATTGATAGCCTTAAAACTGGTAATTTGATTCAAGGAATTGTCTATTATTCCAAGTCTGTTGAGGGGATATAATAACCTTTCTTAGGGGTCACCCCAGCCTGTGCTGGAGGGTCCTGGAGGCCACTCCCAGTGATGCTTGGCACTGCAGGCCAATTGTATGAGTCCTCTACCTAGACCAACTGACTCAGCTGTTTTGCAGGAGGTGCCAATAAGGGAGGAGCTTTGGGGAACACGATGTGCCAAGGATCTAATTCAGAGTTTCATGGTGTTAGAAAAGTGCATTATCATTTGAACTATCTCTGTGGCCCTGTGATCACTTTATTTTCACATTCTTCTTGTGAAAACTTTAGGTAATAAGATCTAAGTCTCATCTTATTCAGAAAATCTTCCCTGTCTATTCAATTTCAAAGTGTTATACAACTTAAAAATTAGCATTTCTCTAGACATCTAATTCAACCAAATAGGGGAGATTGGGCCTCACCAGGTAGTACTGAGGAAATACTCCTGACTGTCTGTGCTCAGTGATAATGTCTGGTGGTGCTGAGGGAATTATATGTGGTGCTGGGAATCACCAAAGATCAGCTGTTTGGAGGCAATTGCCTCAACACCGCAACCATCACTGTCACTGTTATCCCATTGATCATCGATTTGCTTAAGTGGGCCCAATAACATCTCCATTCATCCTAGCCCTGAGATTTTAACAGCCTCTCTTTACTTGTCCTTTCCAATGGTGCCACATTAGAGGCTCTTCAGGGTCAGGGGAATGAGACCCATCATTGTTACTGTAATTGACATATGAACACGCCATGGGGAGCTTGCCAGGCTCTTCCCCATGCAGGCAGTAAACTCTCAGTAGCTTGCCAGGTTCTCCAAGAGGGAGAACTAGGCTATCAGGTGTTGCAGGCCATATCACGACTACGTGCTTTCAGAAGCTTGGTTTTATAGTCTCTGGATGTTGGCCATTGATGGGATGACATGCCGCCGGGGGCAGTTTCTGGGTATGACTGCCTAGCTACTGGAAAATGAGGAATCTGGGTGGAAGAGGCCCAGTCCTGATCCGAGCAGCCTTGGAGATCTCGGCCCCATGTCCCGCACACCTGGGTTCCTTTCTGGGTTCCTTTTTGCTGGTTATATTTATGTATATAAATCATAATAAATGATTAATATAATATATATTATTGTAAATGATTCAGAATTAGATACCATTAAGCTGCTAGAAAACCATAAAGTTCTTATTTTCAGGAAACATGTATTTCAGCAATTATAGATACTGAACCCATGTAATAAAATTTGTGTTAATGTTGTTGCCTTTGTTATAGTATAATTTGTTCTTTGAGGGTAGGTAATATATTATACCACTTTCCATAATCTGACACCATGTTTAGTGCAATGTAAACCATGTAGTAAAATGAATGTGTTGTCTCCTCAGGGATATTTGCATTTTAACTTTTAATTTGGCTTTATAGGGAAAGAGACCTATCAGTAGCAATTTGAGAATGTTTAATAAAAGGGAGGGTAGACACTTATTTGTACCAAGTACTTCAGAGCATGCTATTTTTCCCTATACTTATTAAATTGACACAACATAGTCAGAGATTTTCAGGTCTGCATATATTTAAGGAATATTTTGGATTTACTTCAAGCTTCAATCGACAGTTTTTTTAAGACTGTTTAAAATGACATGAAATGTGGTGGCTAATTTCAAAATAAGCTTCATGACTTCAGTAACTTTAATACCTTATTCATGTCAAGTTAAATGTATGCTTCGCATATGACCTACCTGATAGTCAAGGTTTTCAATTTATAAACATTTTCATGTACTGGTAGAGATGTGGAGATTCCACAGAAAAGTTATACCCAGTTGAACCATCTCCTTCTGGAATGAAGACATGGCTTCCACTCATATTCTATAGGCTAAGCCCACATGACCACATCTAAATGTAAGGGGGTGAGTAAAACAGCTTTGTACATGCTCAAGTGGAACAGGAAGCAAATTTTACTGAACATATAGCTGTCTCTGCCTCAGAATTTTTACCCTGTAGTTCCATAATAGTCAGTAACCTTAGATATTTCTGAAAGAAGTTTATAAATAATTCACTTCCACATGGTGGAGAAATGCCATATGCTGACTCTATTTGTACTATCTTCTACTTTCATCTGGATCACTTTCTTTTTTATAGTAAAAATTCAAGATAGTACTAATGTAAATTCTAGAGTAAATGAGACACAAAATGAAGCCTTTTTAAAATTTTTGAATGGAATTGGAGCTTGGGGCTTTAAGGAAAAGAGAGGAAAACTCAGTGACAAAGAGACAAGGACTGAGATGATGAAGATGATGAAAACCAGATTTTCTGTAGTTTGTCCTGCAATGTAGACTGTTTTCTAGGATAAAAATATTATTTCTGGCGATAACCTGAAATTCCCAATCTTCATTCTCCTAGATAGTCAATGGTAAAAAATTCTCATGAATCTGTAGAACCTTTATTGTCCTAAGCTCAAAATAATCTGCATATTAAATTGACAAGTCTGGTGAATTTTGTTTTTAATCACAGGCATGGGGTATGCACTCAATGTCTGAAGAGAAAGACCCTAAAATAGTAGTGCTTGTCCTTTGGAAATATAAAATATTTTCACTGTTTTCTATTTCCCTATATTTTCTAAACATTTTCAAAATAAGTAAATAAAATTTACAATCACAACAGTTTTTATTTGAAATAAAAGAGACCAACTTGCAGGGGATAGCTGATAGCATAGGCCATGACCACATGCTTTCTTTTATTGCTCTTGTGGGCCAGTAATCTAGGAAATTGTGATATGCCCATTTTTCAGGTGACCAAACTTAGAAAGATGAAGTGGCTTACTGGGACATATAGCTGGAAGTAGCTAATCTAGGACTTGAATTTAGATCATATCTTTTCAAACTATGAGTTCTTTAGATAGTTGCAAGTTGATTTGAGAAGTCCAGAATAAAATTTTGTGCTACTGAGTGTTTGGGTTACTAATATTAGCAATGAAAATACAGAAATTTTATTTGAGGGATCCTTCTAGATTGTCTCTTAGACAGGCATAGTAGAAGTTTCATTGCCATGCAAAATTAGTCAAGGGAAGTTCTGGGCACTTTTAGGTATTTTTAGGAGAAAACTTTCTGGCAGAAATGACAGTATAGAATCACCTCTAACACTTCTGTCCAGTTGGACAGAATTTGTGTCTGGGCCTTTGGCAGTTCTTGTTTTAAAATCAGGGTTGGAAAAGTTTCCAGGCCATTTTGTCTGCACCACATCTGATCCAGATGGCTTTGCACACTCCAATTTTAGTTTCTATTTTGTTTTCACCTCTCCGGGTAAAAAAGAACAGCCTGTAACATCACTGGAGAAATTTCTGGAGCAAACACTGCATGATGACTGCACAGGAAAGGCAAGGTTGCCGCTGTTCTGCTGTGCTAATTAGCCTCATAATTGTCACAGACATCAGAGTCCCCAGTCTGGTTTCCGGCGGTGGTCTATTTCAGTGGCATCTGGTAGGCGCTAGAGGTGTGTGGACTGTTAAAGGTGGACAAGACAGGGAATCTCATTAAGCAAGCTTGCTAGCATGTTGAAGGGCAGAGGGAAAGGCAGAATGGCTTCCTAAGAATCTGTGTTGAGAGTGTGCTGAAACTTGCAATTATGTCACCCAAATGGCATGTGCAATTTGAAGATAGTGACAGGTAGGCTCCAAATCAGCAAATCCAGACACTAAAGGTTTTCTCTTTTAACTTCCCTTAACTTAACTTCCTCCCTTTCATTTTCCTCTTCACATGCTGCAGTTTTGTGGTTTCCCTTTAGCCTTTCCAACAGAGCAAGCTTTAAATATCCATTATGGTGATTGGAGATGTGGGGGTATTATTTTAGGCACAGAATTATTTTGATCATGAAAGAGCTTTCTCTGATGTTCTAGCAGAGCTGCCCATGAGCTTGATATAATGTACAGCAATAAGAAAATCAGCGTTTGGCTTTCATGTGTTCAAATTCTGTGACTGAGAAGACAGTCTGAGTGTAAATCTTCTGTGTCATAGATACAAGTTTCACCAAGGGCAAAAAGAGAATATCTCGTCTTCCTTGCTAAATCATGCTATTTCTGACTCTATTTTTGAAACCAGAAAATTGTTGATGATTTTCAAAACCAACAAAATTCTTCTAAGTCAAAAACTTAAATAAGTCACAATAGAAATTATTTCCCACAGGGAAATGAAATAAAACACATACATACAAAGCCAAGAATGGTGCAAACTCCATGGCAGTAGCCACTTGAATTGTTAGGTAATTTGTTTCCTTAATGACGTTCAGATCTGTCATTAAGTCAGAATTCAAGGGAGAGAGATGAGCCACGATGCACTTTAAGTTCTAGAAGAGAAATTTAAGGCAGATGTGCACACCAGATGTTATGAAACAGTAACAGTTTGCATGCATATTTATGTGAGACTGTTAAGATTTTTTATCATAAAATCTGTTTACAGAGAAAAGATGATATGACCTGAATCTGAGGAAAAGAAGACTCGAGAAAGAGCTTCAAAAGTGGTGCTGAGGTAGAGAACTTGCATACAAGTAAATGTTAAAAATGTTGTCCTCCAGATATAGAATGATAACTCTCATATGTGGATATAAAGAGAGTAAGGGAATAACAAATGGCCAAAAGCAACAGAACCTGAAAATTGATCTACAGAATTAAGCTTATGAGGGCTGGGATGAGAGGGGTAAAGGGGAAGATATGAGGGGACTTTGGGTCATTGGTGAGGTACAGAAACACTCTGATGGAAGGCGTGGGCTTGGAATATTGCTTTTATGAAACTGTTACTAGCAGGATTGTAAATCATGGTGCTTTGATAAAAAGTGTTTGGAGAGGAAATTAGCTTGAGAACAAACAAACAAAAAAACAAACAAGAACCAAAAATTGTCCTCAGTCCTAATTTGAAGTATGAAGATCAGAGATTTCCTAATCCAACACTATCTTCTGGCAATTAGTGGCATTTGTAATGAGAGGGTGTGATGGGATGAATAAAGGCACAGCAAAGAAGGTTGGTATCTTGGGAACAAACTGAATCCTTACACAATTGAGAGAGCTGTGTACTTTCAATGAAAATGTATCTAGAGGGGAATCTAGACACTTGAGTAGTGTGGTTCTATCACACACTAAGAGATGTGTGACACTGTGGCATCCTAAGTCTCCTCTCTGTCCATGAGAAATGTATAGCATACGCCTGACCTTGTTATTAAACCTACATTTTATCTATATACTTTAAGTGATTATAGAGTCAATATTCAGCACACTAAAAATAGACAAACATCCCAGATTCTTAGGTATTGCCAGGAAAATATAAGCATATACAAATCTATGAATACAACTACCATTTGGATTATGATTTACAAAATGAAAAAAACTGAGTCAGAAACTCAGAGTATATGAATTCCTAACATGGGCTCCCTGAAGCAAGATATTCAGGGACCAGGATGCTTGACTTCTCTTGGTAGGTAACACTGTGTATGTCATTTCCATGAAAGCCAGTAGGCCTCACTTAGGAAGAACTGCTGACATATTTTTCTGTTGATTTTCATGTGGCATTGCTTTTATTAATGTTCATTCTTAAGCACTAGTACATATAAGGACCTTAGAAATGATGCTGTTAAAAATATGTAATTTGAGGCTAGAGCGATAGCACAGTGGGAGGTCCTTTGCCTTGCACTCGGCCGACCTGGGTTTGATTCTCAGCATCCCATAGGTCCCCCGTGCACCTCCAGGAGTAATTTCTGAGTGCATGAGCCAGGAGTAAACCCTGAGCATCACCATATGTGACCCCCCCAAAATTGTAGTTTATAAATATTTTCTCATCTGCTACTTCCCTTCTAATAACTAGCTGAGACCAAAACCCTATATTGGGAGAAAGATAGGCATCAGAAGCATACTCTGTAAAGAAGACATCATGTAAATCTTAAGGCTATAAAAAAGGAAAAAATATAGGAAAGTAGGACAGAAGGTGACAGAGGAATTGTGAACTGAGATCAAACATTAAATTTACCTGTTTTTCAGGAGGCTTGAATTGCAGTGCTCTATGAAATTATACCTTATTTTAAATTTATTTCACGAATAATGCTTCTAATAATTCCCTAAAATTTCCATGCTTGTTTTGTTTCTTTGACATTTAACCTCATCAATTTTCTGTTCAATTTTTATTTATTTAATGCCTGTATTTTGATAGTTCATTGACCCCACTTGCCCTTCACTCATATGTCTTTACACTTTCACCTTTTATGATAACTTTTTCAAATTGCCACTTCTTGTTTGTTTCCTTAGAAATAATTTACTATTTGACTGTAACTGTGAACGGAACTATTTTCATATTACTTGGGAACAACTTTGCACTTTAGGATGTGTAAAGGTTTCAGAATGAAAATGCCAACTTTTGTCCTATCTTAAACGTCCTCATAATCCTTATTTTACTCTTTAATGCAATGCAGGGGAATTTGTTGAAGTATCATTAGCCTTCTGTAAACATTTTGCCGATTGCTCTGTATATCTTAAGGGTTTGTTGTCTCGCCTCCTGTTTTAATTCAGTTTTCCTGTGTTGACTCTTTTTATAAGCCCACTGCTCAACTATTTCCCAAGTGTGGGTGGTTGTAGCTTCTAAGAGATAGAGACTCTGCTATTTTGCACTGCAGAATCAGCATGAAAGTTGGCATACAGGGCCCCTAAGGACTGAGTGTTTGAGTACCTGCATAGCATATGTAATGCATCTCTATACCATCTGCCATTATATAGACAATATCTGGCACGACAAGTCTGATCCTGATGTGCTATAATCAAATGTGTGCAAGAGTTAAAACTGGGTGTGGTTTTAATTGTCTCCTGAATTTTTAGGTTGAGTTTTTAAGTTGCCCACCCTTGCAATGTCTAGGATTAAGGATAAATCTATTTTAATACGAACTAGCATGCACAGAGCCCAGAGTGAGAGTGTAACAGGTACGGTGCTTGCCTTGTACATAACTGACCAGGTTCGATACCCCACACCCTGAGACCACTAGGAGTGATCCTTGAGTGAGAGCTAGTAGTAAGCACAGACATGTATGCCCCCCCTAAAAAAAACGAAACAAAACAAAAACTGAGGTCCAAGTGGCATAAGAAACCTACCAAAGTCTTAAAGCTAATAGATAGAATTTGGCACTGGATAGAAAAGGTTTGGTCTTTTAATTTGTGAACCAGAATTGATGATCACAGGGAGGGCCTTTGGCCTCACTCAGATGTGTAGTCAGTCTTGGACTCCGTACTCCTGGATAACTTCTGGGGGTGCTTACAAAAACATTTGTGATCATGAGAATGGATTTGAATAAGTCAGTCCTGGCAGTGCTTCCGTAATTGGGGTTCCTGCATCAAGGCAAATGCTTTGCCTCTCTGTATTATCTCTCTGGACATCTCACACCAGGAGTTTGTTTTTTTTGCACATCTTTATTATCTCTCTTTATTTTTTTTACTTTTTTTTTTTATTGAATCACCATGTGGAAAGTTACAAAGGTTTAAGTCTCAGTTATACAATGCTCAAACACCCATCCCTTCACCAGTGCACATATTCCACCCCCAAGAATCACAGTATACCTCCCCCAACCCCCCACCTCCCCAGCCCCCACCCTGCCTGTGTAACTGATAAATTTCATTTTACTTTCACTTTACTTTGATTACATTCAATATTTCAACAACAAACTCACTATTATTGTTTGGAGCTGAAAAGGAAGCATTTGATAATTTGTTTTCCATTGCTGAGAATGAAGAGATATGAGATTGAGCGGCCTCAATAGCAGCTGCATGGTTTTGGATTTCTGTATTTTAGATTTTAGTAACTAAGTCCAGAGAAATTTCTGCCAGAAATTGCATCATTGCAAGCTTGTACCTCTGCTACTTTATATTCCACATATGAGTGCAATATTTCTATGTCTGTCTCTCTTTCTGACTCATTTCACTTAGTATGATACTTTCCATGTTGATCCACCGATATGCAAATTTCATGACTTCATCTTTTCTGACAGCTGCATAGTATTCCATTGCGTAGATGTACCAAAGTTTCTTTAACCAGTCATCTGTTTTTGGGCACTCTGTTTTTTTCCAGATTGTGGCTATTGTAAACAGTGCTGCAATGAACATAGAAATGCAGATGTCATTTCTACTATTCCTTTTTGCCTCTCCGGGATATAGTCCCAGGAGTGGTATTGCTGGGTCAAATGGGAGCTCAATTTCTAATGTTTTGAGAATCGTTAATATTGTTTTCCAAAAGGGCTGAATCAGGCAGCATTTCCACCAGCAGTGAAGGAGAGTCCCTTTCTCCCCACATCCATGCCAACATCAGTTGCTTTTGTTTTTTGGGATGTGTGCCAGTCTCTGCGGTATGAGATGATATATCATTGTTGTTTTGATCTGCATCTCCCTGATGATTAATGATGTTGAACATTTTCTCATGTACCTCTCAGTCATTCGGATTTCTTCTTTGGGAAAGTTTCTATTCATTTCATCACCCCATTTTTTTTTTATCAGATCGGCAGTTTTCTTCTTGTGGAGTTCAACCAGTGCATTGTATATCCTTGTTATCAACCCTTTATCGGATGGGTACTGCATAAATATCCTTTCCCATTCTGTAGATTGTCTTTGTATTTTGGTCACTGTTTCTTTTGAGGTGCAGAAGCTTCTTAGTTTGAGATAGTCCCATTTATTTATCTCTGTTTTCACTTGCTTGGCCAGTGGCGTGTCATCTTTGAAGATACCGTTGGCTTCAATGTCGAGGAGGGTTTTGCTGGCTTTGTCTTCAATGTACCTTAGGGATTCTGGTCTGATGTTGAGGTCTTTAATCCATTTTGATCTGACTTTTGTACATAGTGATAGGTGGAGATCTAAGCCCATTTTTTTGCATGCAGCTGTCCAGTTTTGCCAGCACAATTTGTTAAACATGCTTTCCTTGCTCCATTTTACATTTCTTGCTCCCTTATCAAAGATTAGATGATCATATATTTGGGGGAGATATCAGAGTATTTAACCCTGTTCCATTGGTCTGCAGCTCTGCCTTTGTTTCAGTACGATGCTGTTTTAATTACTACCGCTTTGTAGTAGAGTTTCAGTCACAATAGGAGTTTTAACTGTCACATTTTCATGCGCTGCATTGCAATCTTCAACCATTGGTTGTTGCCCTGAACTTACAACTGGTTTGCATATCATGTTGACATGATCTTGATTTTTCAGAAAGACTTTGACTTACAATGGCAAGAACACAAAAATAAAATGTTTGTCTAACAGCTGAAGGTAGAGCAAATATCAAGATAATGAAACCAGGGGCTGTACCGATATTACAGCAGGTAGGGCGTTTGTCTTGCACACAGCTGACCCATATTCGATTCCCAACATCCCATAGTCCCCTGAGCATCACCAGGAGTAATTCCTGAGTACAGAGCCAGGAGTAACCCCTGTGCATCGCTGGTGTGACCCAACACCCCCTCCCAAAAGAATAATGAAACCAGAGAGCTAATTATTTAAAGAGAAACTTGAGATCTTATATCTGTATAAAAGGAATATGTTCTTTATTATTATATTATTATTATTATTTTATTGAATCACCATGAGATAGACCCCCCACAAAGATGTAAAGATGTTCTTGATTGGATTTCAGCCATATAATGTTCCAACACCCAGTCCTCCACCATTTACATATTTCCCTTCACCAGTGTCCCCAGTTTCCCTCCCACTATCTCTCCAATGCCTTTCTTTTTTTTCTCTCTCTCCCTCTCTCCTTCTATCTATTTCTCTATCTTTTTCTCTCCTTTTATGCATTATGGTTTGCAGTACAGGTGTCAAAAGGTCAGTGTGTTTGTCCAGGGAATTCAGCATTCTTATTGAGAAGGTGCATCTGGAGTAGTATCTTATTTAACTGGGTGGCAGCTTTGGGGTGTGGACATTATTGCCAGGGCCTCTGGAGATACAGAGAGGTGAGGGAAGGTACCCCATCTTGACCCCAAGAAAATCTGGATATCTCAGTTACAAAACCTGCATACCCAAATTTTCAGCAGGTTAATAATTCGGTGAGGTCTGTTCCAAGATGGTAAAGTCTGTCCAGGAGCATGATGGAAATTTTGGATTTTGGGAGCAAGGGACTGCTGAGGGCTCTGTTTAAGCAGGCACCAGGCAAAACCACCCCCCTCCTGTCTACCTTGTTCTGCTCAGCCTTTTGCGGGCCCGAGATTAATTGAGGTGCTTGATCTCTTTTGAGATTTATTTATGAGTTTCTGAAGCAAGTCTGGTAGAAAGCTAAGCTTTTCTCATGGCTGCAGCAGAGTTGGTTTGTGGGGTGATTGCCAGTGCTTCCAGGAGAATAGGAAAGTAGTGGCGGGGGCGAGGTAGCCTATCCCAACTCTAAGAAAGCCCGGAGATTTCAGTCACAAAACCTGCATGCCAGAGTTTCCAGCAGATTAATATCTGGGTGAGATTTGTCCCAAGATGTTGGAGTCTAGCTGGAAACATGGTGGTAATTTGGCTTATGGGGGGGAAGGACTGCTGGGGGCTCTGCTTGGGCGAGCATCAGGCAAATTTGCCCCTTCCTATCTATGCTGGCCTGTTCAGACTTGTGCAGACCCAAGATTAACTGCGGCTTTTGATATCTTTTGAGATTTATTTATGGGATTTCTGAAGCAAGGCTGATACATGAACTTGTACTGCCGAGCCAGAAAGGTTGGAGGGCCTGGCTCTCACAAACCTGACTTTTTGCAGTTTCTTAGAAAATTTAATCCTTATTGTTGGAGTCTGGCCAGAAGCAAAGTGGCAATTTTGGTGTGTCAAGAAGGCCGAGGGCACCATCAGTTCGCTGATGCCCTTGACCCCCATGTCCAGGTTGACCTGCGTGTTGCACTGCACCCTCTGGGCCTTAGTGGCAGTGGTAGCAGCATCCTGGCAGGGATCAAGACTGAAGCAGGGGCTGCTACTATTTGTGGCTGGGGAGCTTTGGGTTGGACTAGCCACCAGTACAGCAGAACCTGGTCAGGGGGCACACACCATCCTCCTTGGTCTCCAGAGAGTTGGCACTCAGGGAGGCCCTCCTCCATAATATGCTCTGGTTGCCACTGGTGACACGGGCTGGTCCTAGAAAAAATTGGTGGCAGGCATGGCTTGTTGGAGGTGAGCTGCCTAAGCCAGTCTCCCTTTGTAGGAACCTGTGTTCCCTTTCAATTCTGGGACCCGCGTTCCATGGTAGTGCCAAGTTGGACCCAAAGAGTCCCATTCATTCACACTGAACTGCCACCCAGGCAGCCAACCGCCCATAGCGCCAAGAACAGTGGTAACTGGTCAGCTTCAGAGCCCACGCCGATATCACCACCATCTTCATGAGGCCCACTCTGGCTGATGCTCCGCCGCGGCTGCCAGTTTTGTCCCACTTAAAGCCACTCTATTTGAGAGAGAATATTTAAAGGGCACTTGCAGTCACTCTTGCAGAAATGTCATGACCCATCAGCCTGCCTGTCAGAGTGCCAAGACCTGCTGCTGCTCTGCCAGCTCTCCCACCTGCTGCCACGGTGCCACCATCGTTGTGTCACCTGCTCTTGATTTTAATCACCAATTAAAAGATAATTAGACAATAAATAGTGAGTATTATCAGATCAGACAGAGTGAAGAGGTAACAAAGAAAGCTAACAGAGAAAGATAAGTGATAACACAAAGAACAAACTCTGTTATGCTCTATTGAGTCCAGTCACTTAACAAATACGCTGTTCCAGGAAAAACTAGACAGAGAAAAGCAATAGTCAAGATGGAGAAACTCTCTGCATTCAGTAAATTTACATTCTAGTTGGAAAGCAGATAAAGATGAGTTGAATAATATGGAGTATGTTTGATGCCAATAATAGTGCAAAGAAAGAAAAAATAGGCAATGATAAGGGCGTGACAATTTAACAAAGCAGTGAAAGAAGCTTCACTGAGAAGGTGACATTTGAGTGAAGACCTTAATGAACTGAGAAAATGAGATCTATGGGGAACTGGTAGGTAATTTCTGGCAGGTGTACTATCAATGAGTCAGTATGGCTGCAGCAGAGAAAGCAAAGAGGAAAATTACAATAGCTCAATTCAAAAATGGTAACAAGTTCTCCTGTTATGATGAGGACTTTGATGAAAATGGCTCTCTTAGTTGTGTGGCTGAAAAAAATTATTGTGGGTGCCCTTTTGAAGAGAGAATATAATACCAGTTTCTGTGTAGGGTGTTCGCCGTGCATGTGGCCGACCTGGGTTCAATTCCTTCACCCATATGCATTTATTCTTTTGAAAATAGTCATTCAATTCCTCATTTCATTTTTAATTGAATCTTTTAAATGAAGTTCTGAATTCTTGTATATTTTGTGCAACCGTATATAAAATATATGACTTAGAGATAATTTCTCCCATTAGTGACTTTTGTTTTATTAACTTTTTTGTTTGATGTAGTCCCATTTGATAGTCCCATTTGATTATTTTTCTTTGATTTATTATACCTTTGGGATCAAACACAAAAAAGCAATAATAAGTTTTTGTTGATGAACTTACACCCTAAGAAATTTTATTGTTTTAGGTACTATATTCAAACTTTTAATCCACTTTGAGTTAATTTTTGTGTTTGGTGAAAGGTAGTCAAATAGCTTCTCTTTTGCATATATACATTCAGTTTTCTTACACCAATTATTAAATAGATTTAGTTTTCCCCATTGTATTTTCTTGCTTCCTTTAATTTATCATAAATAAATTGAATATATCAACATGTGTTTGTTCTAGGATCTATGTGTGTGCTTAGTGCTTAAATAAAAAAGAATAAAAGATACTTGACAATTGAGAAGTATGCTGCAGATGAAGGTATAAGTTCAAAATTGCCATGACAGGAGAACTTCTGAAGTTTTAAGAAGTGCCAGAGTGACTTGAGTAGTATGTGAGTAGAGTACAGCTTAAGAAAAGATTAGTCTAACAAAAATGAAGAAGGCCAATCATGCAAAAGCTTAGGAGGTTACTGTTCCTAATTTTATTGTGATTCTACTGAAACTGTAGAGGAAAGAGAAATTCAGGGGAAGGAGAGGATATCAGATTTGGTCAAATCGTCACCTTCCTCCTTTGTGGAGAAGGATCCTATTTGGAGTTGAGTGGAGAGAGAACCTAGTTTTATGACAGAATGTGAAAGAATATGGTGGTTATAGCTAGAAAAGAAGCTGTGAATAATGGAAAAAGGTACATGCCTTGAAAATGAACAGAATTTATCAGTGAATTGAATATGAATGTGTGTGTGATTCAGAAGTTAGGATAATTTTTGACATGCTCTGGTTGAAAATATTCACTTCAGCAGCTTGAAGCTAACTACAATGGTAGGATTTCACTATTCGTAACACTCCTTAAGGTGGAAAAAATAGTAGTGGATGCACTAAAATATACAAAAGAGACAATATATTCCATCAGATAGGCTAATGTGGCTTTCAAAAAGAATGTTAGTAGGCTGCATATAGCCGAAGCAAGCAGTCAATCATATAGGAGAGGTAAAACAACTTAAGTGGATTATTGCAGTCGGTGACTAAAGCTGAGCTTATTAGTGCCAAGGAACTAGACAACATAACTAGAGTTATGGAGGCAGCCAAGAATAGGCTCGAGGCAGCCAAGAATAGGCTCAAGGCAGAGTTCTTTGGGTATATAACTAACAGAAGGAACTAGAGCTACAGCACTACAGGTCTGAGGTAACAGGTAAGTGAGCACTCATAGAGAGCAACCAGAGTTGTTAACCACTTTGGAAAATAAGGGGAGCATTCTTCTAGGGAAAGAAAAATCCACTAATGCACCTGAGGCACCTTATGACACTGGAATAATCAGAAAATAGTGCTTCGGGTGAATTAATGAAACATTGTACTCTAACTTTTTACTGTATGTGTATGTGCATGGTATAGAGCTTAGAGTATCATACATGCAAGTAAATTTGTGTTCTTCATGGTGTCACATGACAGCCCCTTAACTAAAATTCTTTTAGTGCCCTATCAGGATAGAGCAGGACAGACTATAGTGTTCTTGGTAGCAGGTCACATGCTTGTGACCTCTAGCATGAGAATTAAGGAAAGCAAGGAGACCACGGAATCTAGGAAACCCTAGCATTCTTTCTCCCATGGTAGAAAACTGTGAAGAAATGAGCAGAGTCTAAGCAGGCAAAGGTCAGCTGTTGGTTCTGGAAGGGAAGGTCACTTCCTTTCTCTCCTTGGCTTTCAACACCTCACGTCTTTATTTCTTTATTCACAAGGGCGTCTGGTTTCCTTCGCCTCATGCCTGTGGTGTCTAAAATGCTTGAAAATGTGCCTTCCCTACTGTGAATTAGTCACACTGAACTGAAGAATATCTTTCAAAATGTATGATGTTTACTTTTTTTTTAGAGTAATTTACGCAGCTTGACCAACACTTCATGTTTGATTTTGAGAATTGCTAGAAAATAGTAAACTAAAAGATATTCTAAGAGTTAAGAGTTCTCAAAATTAAAGCTACAGAATGGTTGGGAATTTGATCAATGCTGAATTTGGAGTTGGATGAAGTGAGGATAGAGGCAAACATTTTACCAAAAAATTGAGGGAACAGGTATTTACAATTTACAATACTGTAGGTCAGGTATTTACAATGCATGTGGCTCACTCAGGTTTGATCATAGGCATCCTTCTGGTCCCTCCCCCCCCCCAAACCGTCAGATATGATCTCTGAATGCAGAGGCAGGAATAAGCCTTAAGCATCACTGGCTGTGGCCCCCAAACCAAAACCAGAATAAAACAAAATAAAAAACTGAAAGGTTGCTTCTGTCAAGTTTCATTGACTTAAAAGAATTCTTATGATAACATAAATTGAAATTTCTGTCTTTGATAATTTATGAGATCTTAGAAACCAGGAATTTTTTTTCTGTTTCATCTCCTGTATAATCTCTGGGCAGCTCGGGAAAGCCCCAGTGACTCTCCCTCTCGCCACCCCAGTTCTGTGGACTCGGGCCACTCTTCCAGCCAGGACAGCCCAAGTCATGGGTGGATGAGGGAGGAAATGAGGACCAAGCTGGCTGGTTGATCAGTTGCTATTTTATTCCTTTCTCCCCACACGCCTATTCTAGTCTCACTGAGCTCCCCATTCCAATCTCACACTGCCCCTCATTCCTTTCGCTTCCTGTCTCTTCTGCTCATCTCTCCGTGCTCCATCTTGCAGCCTGGACTCTCTCTCTTCACATGCCTGCTCCTGTATTCTTCTTCTATATTCTTTTCCCTCTGTCTCCATTGCTAGTCTCACTGCACTCCATCTCGCTGCCTTGCTCTCTCTCTCTCATCTCCCCAACTCTCTCATCTCTCCAACTCCCTCACACTGGTGGCAGAGCTACACCCAGTCAGGTAACATAATTACAAAATTAACATAAGAAAGCCCTTCCTGACCCGCCCATTAGGCTCAAGGGCAGAAACACCACCTAGGGGTGTTCCTCTTCTCGCAAAACCTCAATGAGCTTGGTCTTCATGCTTGAATGGTTGTCCTTCATCTAGTGTTCTGCTAATCTTATTCTGGATGACTCTAGTGAACAACTTGTAGACGATGGACAACTGGCAGATGGGACAATAGTTGCCGATGTTGTGGATGTCTCCCTTCTTCTACAACAGAATGGTCTTGTTGGTTTTCCACTGGAACAGAACCTTGCATTCAGACAGGTAGCGTGTGAAGATCCGAGCCAGTGTATTGATGAGTACTGGCAGCAGATTCTTCAGGTGTTCGGGTCTGACCTTGTCTGGATTGGGTGCTGTATACTTTTCTTTTTTTTTTGCTTTTTGGGTCACACCCAGCGATGCTCAGGGGTTACTCCTGGCTTTGCACTCAGGAATTACTCCTGGTGGTGCTTGGGGGACCATATGGGATGCCGGGGATCGAACCCGGGTCGGCCACGTGCAAGGCAAACGCCCTACCCGCTGTGCTATCGCTCCGGCCCAGGTGCTGTATACTTCTTTAAGAATGAAATAACGTGTCAGATTTCAGAAGGGAGAATGCTGGGAATGACATAGTCATATTCATCCTATGGAATTTGGTAAGTGGGCAGGTGGACTTGGCTATCAAAGAGATTCGAGTAGAAGTCATGGATAACCTTTTCCGTTGCCCTTCTGGGTGATGTGATAGATCCATTAGATTTATTTGCAAATACACTGACAGAGGTCTCACTACTTTGACAGATAGAATATTCCTTCTTTGGAAAACTGTAATATAATGAATTTGTCTTTAAAATTCTAACTAAAATTTACTTCATCAAATTTTGATTTTAGGCTCCCTATTCTAAACATCAGGCCATATGATGAACTCAATTCTTATTTTTCACCTCTGCTGTCTGCTAATAGACATTATATTTCAATGTTTCATATTGAAATATTGAATGTTTCATATTTAAGTCTATCATCTATCCAGTTACTTTTTATAAGTATAAGGTCTCTTAATTTATTTGTTTGTAAACCAGTCTGAAACAACTGTGTGGCAGTCTGTTTATTCCAGCATTGCTTCTTGAAAAAGCAATCTTTTCTCCATTGTATCATCTTTACTCTTTGTCAAATATATGCTGAGTATATTTATGATGGAGATCGATTTCTAGATTTGCTATTACATTCCATCAATCTCTTTCTGTATTCTTTAGCCAATAACAACTGTCTTGGTTCCTGTAGTTTTACAGTAAGTCTTAAAGTCAGTGTCAGTTCTCCACCTTGTTCATTTCCTTCAATATTGTGTTAACTGTTTAGGATTTCTGCTTCCCCATACAGTTTTAGAGTTAATTCAACAATAATCACACAGTAATTACTGAAGTTTTGGCTAGAATTGTATTGAATCTAGTTAACTAGAATTTGACTAGAAGTGTAGATCAAGTTGGGAAAAATTGACATCTTGGTAATATTGAATCTTTCAATGAAGTGAAATCTTTCTAATACAAATGGCATTGCTTTTAATTTCAAATTCCCTTTATTTATTGTTGGTATACAGCAAAGAAATTGTCTTTTTGGTTAGTTCTTTTTTTTAATTTATTATACAAATGACTATGTCATCTTTAAACAGAATTATTTTTTCCTTCTCAGTCTGCAAATCTTTTATTTTTATTCTTAATATGTTACTGAGGACTTAAGATAATTTTTAATTTAGAAAGTAAGTTGGGAAAGGAGAATTCTTGCTTTGTCCTGATGTTAGCAGGAATGTTTCTAGTTTATTATTGTTAAAACCATTAGCTACAGGTTTTTTTTTTTTAGAACACCCTCAACAACTTGAAGGATCTGACTTACTTTCCTAGTTTTCTGAAATTGTTTTCCATAAATGAATGTTATATTTTAGCAAATGCTTTTTCTGGATTTATTAATACAATTTCAAGCTTTCTCTTATTTTTGTCTGTATCACATTGATTTCTAAATGTTTCATCATCTTGTTGTATACCTGAGATATACAACACTTATAGAAAGAGATTCTTTTTGCACATTGTTGAATATTATTTGCTAATATTTTATTGGGAATTTTACATCCATATGAGAGATTTTGGTCTGTACTTTGCTTGTGATATCTGCCTGGTTAAAGTAATGCTGATTTTGCGGAATGACATATTCTTTGTTTATATATTATAATGAAACTTGAATAATTTTTGCTTTAAATATTTGGTAGATAAAAATACCAAAAATCCAAATATGGTCCTGATGCTTTCTATTTTAGGTAATTAATTATTGATTATTAATTTAAATTTTATATACTCAGATTTTTCTATTTGAACTTATTAAAAATACCATCTTAATTCGTCACAGCTGACATATATCTTTTGACTTTGTGCTGTTCTTCAACTAAATTTCTAAGTCTTTAAATAGTTTTTAATCATTTTATTCTGGTGGACAAAAACTAATCATCACCCTGTTCTAGGGACCAGTGATTTAAATTTGCTACAGAGGGCAGTGGTTTAAAACATTTTTTTTAAATCTGTGGACCTCCAGTGGTCTGTGGACTAGTAACTAAAAAAAAAATTCTGTATGATCTTGCTTCTTATACCTTGCTGGCATCTTGGTAATATTGAATTTATTCAGTATTCAGACTCTACCTGAAGTCTACTTTCTATGTCACAACTACCTAAACCAGTTTGTTAGTTTCTTGATAATTTTATCTTTAGGAGCTATAGGTTTGATCTTTTATCTGTCCATAAAACCCTTCTCCTAGGTTCTTTTACCTAACTAATAAAAATATTATATTTTATTTCTTAAAACTCATTCTTCACATCTATGCTGAACCCCTATCATATTCCCTGCCAAAATCCAATTATGTATTTTGATATTATGTATTTTGTTACTGCTTGTCTTCTAAGTTCATTGAAGACTAGACTATTTGTCTTATTCATTCTTACATGCTTACCTACATCTAAAACAAGGATCATTGTACTTTAGTTATGCAACAGATGTTGAAAGAATAATTCTTACACTACTTCTATGGAGGAGTAATATTATCTTCCTTTTAAGGGTAAGGGAACAGTATGGGGAAAGAAGGTGATTCATTTGAATGTAAGTAAATTATTAGATGAGCAGATTTTAAGCCACCACCATGACTCTGATACTTGTTATAAAAAAGATATCTAAACAGTGCCTTCAACAGGAGTTTCACATAATTTCAAGATATTCCATCTATCAGGGAATTTATAAAACTCCTAAATTCCTCTATTCCTCTTTCTTTCTTCCTTTCTTTCTTTCTTCCTTTCTTTCTTTCTTTCTTTCTTTCTTTCTTTCTTTCTTTCTTTCTTTCTTTCTTTCTTTCTTTCTTTCTTTCTTTCTTTCTTTCTTTCTTTCTTTCTTTCTTTCTTTCTTTCTTTCTTTCTTTCTTTCTTTCCTTTTGCTTTTTGGGTCACAACCAGCAATGCACAGGGGTTACTCCTGGCTCTACTCTCAGGAATTACCCCTGGTGGTGCTCATATGAGATGCTGGAAACAGAACCTGGGTTACCATGTGCAAGGCAAACGCCCTATCCGCTGTGCTATTTCTCCAGCCCCCAAACTCCTAAATTCGTTAAAATTATTTTGCATTGATACTTTTTGAGAAAACCAAGTATTCATAAATATTATTACTTCTTAAAACCTACTAAGTCACACATACCTTAGAAATTGTTCTCATAGAGAATAATTTAAAAATATCAACTTTTGCTTTATGATCTTTTTACATAGGACTGACAGTATTGTACTTAGCATGTTGTAAAAACTGAAATCTTCCTCTAAAAAATTGAGACAATGTTTTTGACTTTTTGAGAATATTAGTGCAAACATTATTTTGCTGAAAAATCAAATTATAAATGTTGCTTAAAAAGGTAGTAAATTTTCATAAAATCTTTAAAAAAAAATTTTTTTTGAGTCACACCTGGCGATGCACAGGGGTTACTCCTGGCTCTGCACTCAGGAATTACTCCTGGCAGTGCTCAGGGGACCATATGGGATGCTGGGAATGGAATCTGGGCCAGCCACGTACAAGGCAAATGCCCTACCTGCTGCGCTATTGCTCCAGCCCCAAGACTTGCTATTTTTTAGAGAGAACTGACATTTTATGTAGAGAAAGGTCAAAGACAGCAAAGTTTCCTCAAAAATTTAAATGCACCAGCATTTTAATATCTTGTAATTGCATTATAATGTTTGGATTTCTTATACAAGTTCTAGTTAAAGCCTTGCCAGAAGGAAAATTGTTTGGTGATCATAGTACTTAGACCAAACACAAAACTCAGGACCAAATTTGGTCAAGAACTAAGAAGCTGACAATTGGAAAGTAGATCCCTGGACCCCCTGGGAACAAGTCAGACATTTAAGAGCAGACTCTGACTTCCCTCAGTGACAATAGGTTGATGGTTAAATTTAAATTCCATCAGAACCAGAGTCTGACACACATTAGCAACCTCTCAAGAGGAATTGCATTTTAAGATGAAAACAAAAACTCGTGGCATCATAATTCTGTTGTACTTAAAATGATTTGGTGGTTTTCTCAGCTCTGTCATGGTATTGCTTCTATTGAGAACATTCCCTAAAATGTATTCTATAGGGCAAAACCCTACTGAGACACGAATAATGCACATTTATACAATAGGAAATGAGTCATTTACAGCATAAGTTACAATTAACACATCTGTCTGTGCTCTTGTAAGGATTACAGTTCTGCAACTGAAATTCTGAATAGTTTGATAGTATCACAGAAAAGTTTATAACTTTTTGTGATAGTTTATAATTCAAAATAGTTAATGAGTGAAGAATGATGCTAGAAAGGTTTTAATATGGGGGATTTGATGCTCCCCAAATCCTGATATTGGGGAATGAACTAAAAGAGTCAGAGGTAGCATGGAAAGTCTCAGTATGGACTGACTGACAACGCAAAGCTGCGTAAAAGGAGGAATCAGATAGAGCCGATATCTGAAAAGTAGTAAAAATCTATTTGTATGAATGACTTTTGAGACAATGTTTTTCTAAAAATTGATTTCTGAAATAATACTGCAAATACAATTCACTAAATATTTAAGATCTATATTGTCCAGGTAAATGCTCAGCAAAGTAGTAAGACGAATTTTAGGAAAAATGTCATGTCTCAACAATATGAAATCAATCATTTAAAAAACATCAAAAATAGTACATTTTAGCTCTTTTTTTGAAAATAGATATGATTTTAAAGAAATCATTAACCTTGATTCTCTAATGCGGAATAATATCTCTTTTCTAAGTTTTTCCTTCTAACAGGATTATAGCATGCATATTTGGCTAAGTACAAGAAAAATACCATGTTCAGAAATTAGATTTTAGGACTGGAGAGGTAATATACGGGATCAAGGCTCTTGCATTGTGTTTCATTGACCACCAGGTACCAAATTCTTTGTATCATGTGTCACCCCCCTGAGCACTGCCAAAGGTCATTCCTGAGTCTAGAGCCAGGAATTGCCCATCAACATCTCAGTTGTGACTCACCCCTCAAAAATATTCTCAGTAAATTGAACTAGTACATAGTAGTAGTATATTAAAATATCTTGAAGTAATTTAAGTCATCTTGTATGCTCATGCTATTAAGAATACATATGAAAGGGGCTGGAGCGATAGCACAGCGGGTAGGGCATTTGCCTTGCACGCAGCCGACCCGGGTTCGATTCCCAGCATCCCATATGGTCCCCTGAACACCGCCAGGGAGTGATTCCTGAGTGCAGAGCCAGGAGTAACCCCTATGCACCGCCAGGTGTGACCCAAAAAGCAAAAAAACAAAACAAAAAGAATACATATGAAAAAAGATTGGGACAATTGAGAATACCATTTTTTTCTTTTTTTTTTTTTTGCTTTTTGGGTCACACCCCGCAATGCACAGGGGTTATTCCTGGCTCATGCACTCAGGAATTACTCCTGGCGGTGCTCAGGGGACCATATGGGATGCTGGGATTCGAACCCGGGTCGGCCGCGTGCAAGGCAAACGCCCTACCCGCTGTGCTATCACTCCAGCCCCCCATTTTTTTCTTATTAACATTTAATAGCATAGAATATTAATAAAATTTGTTGGGTTTCTCTGCTGTGTCTTTTTTCAAAATTGAATCACTGTGAGGTACAGTTATAAAGCTTTTATGTTTGGGTTTTAGTTAAACAATATTCCAATATCCATCCCTCCACAAATACATATTTTTCACCACCAATGTCCCCAGTATCCTTCCTTCCACCACCACCACCACCATCCAGCCTGTCTCTGTGGCAGGCACTTTTCTTCTTTGTCTCTACTTTTGGGCATTATGGCTTGCAATACAGATACTGAGAGGCCATCATGTTTTGTCTTTTACCCGCTTTCAGCACACATCTCCCATCCAGAGCAATACCTTCCAAACATCATTGTAAAATGGTCCTTTCTCGGTCTCAACTGCCCTCTTTCTCATCCCCTGAGGCAGGCTTCCAACCATGGACCAGTCCTCCTGGCTCTTGTTCTACTGTCATTGGGTGGTTAGTCTCATACTAGTTTTTTATATCCCAAAAATGAGTGCAGTCATTCTATGTCTGTGCCTTTCCTTCTGACTTTAAATGTTACTCAGCATGGTAACTTCCATTTCCATCATTTATAAGAGAAATTCATGGCTTCATTTTTTTTTCTAACAGCTGTATAGTATTCCATTGTGCAGATGTACCATAGTTTCTTTAACCAGTCATTTGTTCTCAGCACTTAAGGTGTCTCCAGATTCTGACTATTGTGAACAGTGCTGCAATGAACAAGCAAGTGGTCCCTAACCACACAACAATACACAAGAATCAGCTCCAAATCGCAAAGATGGCAATGGTAAAGCAACGCAGAAACTCACCAGGCTTAGTGAGTGATATGGAACCAATCAGTAATAATGAGCTATATAACCTTTTGAATAAGGAATTTGGAATGGAACTGTTAAGGATGCATAAGGCATGCTCTGCTGCACCTGTTGGGTGAACCAGCTCAATCCTTACCAAATCCTTAATTGAAATATAATTCTGACTCTGTTTATACTGTGGTTGCCCTCACATTTTTAAATTAAAATGGTGGGGGAGTAATTCAAAATTGGAAAAGTTTGCAAACATAAAAATACTAAGGGCCAGAGATACAGTACAGTTTTTATGACATTTGTCTCACTCTCAGCTGACCCTAGTTCAATCTTTGGCACTGCATATGGTCCTGCTCACCCTCAAGAGTGGTTCCTGAGCATGTAACTGCAAACAAGCCCTGAGCACTATGGGTGTTGCCAAACCACCCTCTCACCAAGTACTAATACAAGGAGCATTCAAATAGCATTTATCCAGATTCATATATTGTTTACATACCCATTTACTTTATTGTTTTTCCTTTGATCCTCTCTGTCCCCCCTTTCCCCCCCTCTTTGGGTCATTTATTTATGTTTGATATGCTCATAAATAATTATATCCTTGAAAAATTAGAGAATAAATTGCATAAATTAGCATTCTTTATCTAGAAATATTTCAATAATAAGGGACATTCATTTAAATAAAAGTATAATTCTCAACTAAATAAATTTACATAGAAATAATTTGATTTATATTTGTGTCCATAGTTTAAATTCATCAGTCAGCTTAATGAGGTCTGTTATGACATAATTATTTGCTTCAATAAAGCATTCAGTCTAGTCGGTTTTGTTTTTTAGCTGTCATGATTTCTTAGCCTTATTTATTTAAATAAAAATAATATCACATGCACTTATTATCCAAGTTTCAGGAATGCATCATTGAAGATCAGCATTTGTATATACCACATTAAGTTCACAATGAAATTTCAATTATATCATTCACCATACTTAGCCTTCATTAATCAGAATATTTTTATAGGTCCAGAAACATACTATGGTTCTTGCATGCAGTTTGCTTTATATACAATTACCCTGGATTTGATCCATAGCCTTTGTTTCCTTTTATAACATTGACTTTCTTTTGTTTTGTTCATATTGTTTTGTCTTGGGTCCACATCTGGCTTTGCTCAGGACTTCCTCTTAAGATTGCATTCAGAAATGACTCATGGATGTGCTCTGGGAATCACAGGCTGTATAGAGATCAGGCCTATATAGGCCACATGCAAGGCAGGGGCCCTACCTGCTCTACTGTTTCTCCAGTCCAGCAATGACATTTTTAAAGAAGGCATTACAAAGCTCAAATGGGGGAGAGGGAAGTGAAGGCTGGGGCCACATCTGTGCTGTTTGGAGAAATACTCCCAGGGAGGTGCCGGGAGGTCACGTCCCGGTGATACTGGAGAACTTTGCAGTTCCAGGGAAGGAACACAGGACTCCACTATACAAGCTTGGGTTTCAGTCTTTGAGCCATCTCTACAGCCCACCCTGCCTTCTTGGTGATAAACATTCAGCAATTAGTTTTCATAATATTTTATTATAACTAGTTTAAATTATCAATATTTACACAGAAAAATGCATAATTTTTTTATTTGGGTGGTGGGTCAGTCTTGAACAAGGTAAACATTCCCTCTAAAAAATATCCTATCTCTATGGTCTCTTTACTTTAAATGTTTTAGTTTAATCACTGTGAGATATAAAATTTGTTTATGATTGAGTTTCAGTCATACAATATTCCAGCACCTATCCCTTCACCAGTGCACATTTCTCTCCATCAGTGTCCCCTGTTTCCCTTCCGCCCCTGCTGCCTGCAGCTATGGCAGATACTTCTTTCTCTCTCTCTCTCTCTCTCTCTCTCTCTCTCTCTCTCTCTCTCTCTGCCTCTCTCTCTGCCTCTCTCTTTGTCTGTCTCTGTCTCTCTCTCTCATTAACATTTTACTTTTAGGCACTGTGGTTTGCAATACTGTTACTGAAAGGATATCATGCATGTCACTATACCTCCTTTCAGCATTCAGTTTTTGTCCAGAGTGGTGATTTCCAACTATCATTTCTCATAGAGGTCCCTCCTCTGTCGTAACTGCACTCTTCCTCCTCTTGGTGGCATGCATGCTCCCCCCATGGACCAGTCCTCCTGGAGATTTTGAAATTCTCTCTCTCTCTCTCTTTCCCACCTCCTCCTCTTTCTCTCTCTCTGGGATTCCTATTGTTGATTAGCAGGTCTCTCTTCCTAACTTGAACCTGGTAGAAGCTGAGGAGAAAATTCTAGGCTCACCCCACTGGAGCCCGCTTTCTGTGTGTCCAACCTTATTCACAGGTGAATTCTTTCCTAGATCTTACTTTCCAAATGTTATGTTTATAAGGAGCAGTGTGATACACTGAAAAAACAACATGAAGAAGAAAATCAGAAGATTGTATTATGACAAGCACTTGATTTAAAAACTTCATATTTTGACCTCGGAGTATTCTCAGGTTACCATTACAATAAAAAGTAAAACATCAAAGATCTGGATCTGGAGGAATAGCACATTGGGTAGGGTGCTTACCTCATTCCTAGGCATCTCATATGGTCCTCGGAGCCCACAAGTGTGATCTCTGAGCTCACAGGAGCACTCGCAGAGCACTGCTGGGAGTGCCTCCCTCACAGAATAAAAAGGCAAAGATCAATGAAACCTTTATTTGAGCACTGTAGCACTGTCATCCTGTTGTTCATCAATTTGCTCGAGTGGGCACCAGTAATGTCTCCATTGTGAGGTTTGTTTTTACTGTTTTTGGCATATTGAATACGCCATGGATAGTTTGCCAGGCTCTGCTGTGCAGGCAGGATACTCTCTGTAGCTTGCCAGGCTCTCCGAGAGGGACAGAGGAATAGAACCCGGGTCGGCTGCATGCAAGGCAAACACCCTAACCACTATGCTATCACTCCAGTCCTTTATTTGAGAATCTTATTTAATTATTATAACCATCCTGTAAGGGTTGATCTTTCTATTTTCCTACATACATTTTTCCTTCTTATAAAATCAAAATTTGTTCATAATAAATTATTTAGAATGAACGCATAATTAAATGTAGTAGAGATTTTTTTCCACTGTAGTTAAAAATTTAAGAAAGTTTTTTTTTGCTTAGAGTCTTCCCTGACTTAAAGTGTGCAGCTGGAGCACAGATCTTCATTTTCTATATATATTTTTTTCTTTCAAGTAGGCTGCTAGTTTGAGAGTATTACTTATGTGTATGATTTTGGAAACTTCTCTTCATTTTCTGGCTTAAATTCCATGCTATTATATTTTGGCTTTGCTTCCTCCATTTTCCTTTCATCCAATAATTATGTTTTTCTCCTTATGTGCAATATTACAAGATGTGGGGGTACTTACTTTAATGGGCCTGAAAATAAAGTAGGGATTGTATATACTACCAGTCATTGATGAGGCGACTGAGGTTCAGAAGTAATAATAGCATGTTTCATGCCATCTAAATGTATTTATCCAAGACTAGACCAGCCTTACAAAGTAAATTTTTTCTACTTCTAGAGGTGTAAAATCTTTTCTTATGAAACAATATTGGTAGGATAATAAACGAGAACAGATGTGATTTACCATTAGAAAATTGTAGTAGGTTATTGACAATCACACCCCATATGCTTTTACTCTCTCAATTTCAAATTTTTAATTTTAAGGTATTCGAATATTGAAAATCTAAAGTATCCCCATAATGCTGCTTTCAGGAAATAAAGAATATTACAAAGGAAATGCAAGTATTTTCCAAAGAAAGCAGGTTCAGCTAAGGAATGTGGAATTATCATCTACTCATTTCAGTCTACTTTTTGAGCCATTTATATTACATCAAGAATTTGAGACAGTTTGAAATTTCCAAAATAATGCACAAATGCCTCCTGAATATTGAGCACATACCCTGATATATGAATATATCATGTCCCATCCTATTTGAAGGCCTTCCAGATGGTTGATCAACTTTACAGATACCAGTCAATAGCAGAGATTTGTCATTTTGTTATATAGGTTAAGAAAGAGTTATGTTAAGAAAGTCCAGGTCAGAGAGATAGTACAGGGGATAAGGTGCTTGCTTGCCTTGCAGGCAGATGCTTGATGTTCAGTCCCTGAGCACTGCCAGAAGTGATCCAGAGCATAGAGTCAGGAAGAAGTCTTGAGCACTGTACGGCTCCCTAAATCCACCAAAAAATCCAAAACACAAACAGAAAACAAAGCTGCTTTATATATTTGCCTCTAAGCTGCCATTTATATATAATTAATATTTGAAATGTTAAATTAAATATTAATATCAAAAGAATGCTTGGCTGCCCACCTACAAGATAGTCAGACTTCTTTGTCAAAGCCCTGAATGAATGGTTTGAAGCTCTTCGTATCCCTGGAGCGAGCAGATGACATTGGACTACACTAGCACAGCACGTGACAGGGACAAATGGAGAAGTTACTGGTGCCCGCTAGAGCAAATCGTTGAACAACTGGATGATAAGTGATGAAATATTTGAAACTGAACATTTATTTTGTATATTCTATTATTATTTTTGCAGGATTATTTTAAATTTTCAAACTATGTGCTCTTTTAGTTCAAAATTAATACATAGACACAAATGTCCATGGTATATAGTACAAACAATCAACTTTTCAAAATAGATTTATCACTTGTTTACAATATAAAAAATTTCAGGAATGGGGCTGGAGCAATAGCACAGTGGATAGGTTGTTTGCCTTGCATGTGGCCAACCTGGGTTTGATTCCCAGCATCCCGTATGGTCCCCTGAGTACTGCCAGGAGTAATTCCTGAGTGCAGAGCCAGGACTAACCCTATGCATCACCTGGTGTGACCCAGAAAGCAAAAAGCAAAACAAAAAAAATTTCAGCAACGTAGCTTCAGATCTCTATGGTTTTGTATTTTGCCACACTCACCACCTATACTCATCTTTTCTCACTATCAAAATGATCTCTCTTCCCACCCCAGAACATATATTTAAAAGTCTCTTTTCATCTACTGATATTTTTCTACAAATAAAAATTATCAGAGTGTCTTATTAGAAAATATTAAATATTTTAGGTTTTATTAAATATACATGTGAATATTTGCATGTTAATTTATCTTTTCCTATCATAAAGTTTTCAACAACAATATCTGGTAATTTTATATTGATTTTAATGATACTGAAGCAAATTAAAATCTATCAGTTTCACTGAAGATATTCGGCTTTGTTTTAGTTATTTTTAGTATATTGAAAACAAATCAATATGATATGTCCTTTGAGAATGGAATCTATGTTATTTTCAGCTTTGAAATATTTTTACTAAATCTAAGTTGGCACTGACAAATTAAAAATGACTAAATGAGTGAACACTGGGAAAATCAATTTACAAAAGTAAATAGCTAAGTTTACATTATAGTAACTATAGCTAAAATGTACGGTCTTTCCATAGAATAATATGTCATGTGAAATCATCCTGAAAATTAAGCTAATATTATTTTCTTACTTTTTGACCAATTTCTTGAAGGGTCTCTTTTCCACAAAGAAATCATAAAAATTTAATAATCAAAAACAAGTAAAACATTTGGTTTAATAAACAAAAGAGTGAAAGAGTCTATTTTAAAGTAATCAGTCCCCCTTTTGGAAAAAATTTGGACATTTCTCAAAGAACTAGAAATTGAGATTCCATAATTACCCAGCAGTTCCACTCTTTTGAACATCCCCAAGGTATCAAAAACACGATGCAGGAAAGATAACTAAACTTTTATGTCTATTGTCCCTGTACTCACAATAGACAAAATCTGGAAAAAACCCAGGGTCCAAGAACAGATGACTGAATAAAGAAGCTTTGGTATGTACACACAATGATACACTACTT
Source organism: Sorex araneus (assembly GCF_027595985.1). Classification (NCBI taxonomy): domain Eukaryota; kingdom Metazoa; phylum Chordata; class Mammalia; order Eulipotyphla; family Soricidae; genus Sorex; species Sorex araneus. Next base: position 328,553,737 of record NC_073303.1, read on the forward strand.
GGCTGTGAAAAGATGAAGTCATGCAATTTGGTGATACATGGATGGACCTAGCGTATCATACTGAATGGATGAGTCAGAAGGAGAGGGACCCAGAGTGAACTGATTCATATGTGGGATATAAAGAAACAAAATAGGGGAGCAACTAAAGTCCAAAAGCAATTGAAACAAAGAATAGAACAGATCTTTAGCAGGAAGCTGGCCAGTGAGAGAGAGGGGTAAGTAAGAGAAGGGACCACTGTAACAATGATAGAAGAGAGTCATAATTCTGGACCAGGACGAAGTGCTGAAAGGAGGAACATGATAGGATTTATCCCCTTTAACAGTAAACCATGGTGCCTAAAAGAAGTGTGCGAAGGAAAGAAGAAAAAGAAAACAGTTCCTACAATAGAGGCAGGCTGCGGGGAGGGGAAGAGAAAACCAGGGACATTGGTGGAGGGAAGTGGACACTGGTGAAGGGATTGGTGTTGGAACATTGTATGCCTGATTCGATCATGAATAACTCTAATTCACAGTGATTCAATAAAATAAAGTGTTTTGATCTAATTCTACGGGTTTATTTAAAGAAATAGTGGCAAACAAAAGTAAAATGTATAGCAAAAATATATAAAACCCATGGACTCAAATAAAACAGTCCAGAATGTTGTTATGTTTTTAAACAAACAAAAATTTTAAAATATTTATAAATAATACTTATCTTTAGATGAGAAGCCTAATATGTGGGGTTCTCCCTCTCGGAGACCCTGGCAAGCTACCATGTTTCCTGCCCACATGGGAGAGACTGGCAAGCTCCTTTTGGTGTATTCATGTGCCCAAACCAGTAACAATGATGGATCTCATTCCCCTGACCCTGAAAGAACCTCCAGTGTGGCACCATTGGGAAGGAAGAGTAAAGAGAGGCTGCTAAAATCTCAGGGCTAGGACGAATGGAGATGTTATTGAGACTGCTCCAGAAAATCAACGATCAACGGGATGATGATGATGATGATGATGATGATGATGATGATGATGATGATGATGGTGATGATGATGATGATGATGATGATGATGATGACAATGATGAGAAGCCTTTGCAAATGGCTGTATGAATGCTGTCAGATCTCACTTATACAGAATCAAAGTGATGTGTTGATATTAACAGTAAAGCAGAGCAAAGGCTGGAGGAGGCCATACATCCTAACTCTTAGAACAATGCGGGCAAAAATAGGAAACTGGCTTCTTGAGAATTAATTGATTCAATCCAATCCATTCCTGCTTCAACCTTTTTTTTCTCTAAGAGGCATTCATTCCCGTTGTGTCTGGCAAAGGCCAACCCTGTAGGTGATAGCTGCAGATCACCAGGATTGACCACTAGGCATCCTGAGCACTGCTAGGGAGGCCTCCCCTCTAATGAAGCAAAAGGGTTTTTGTTTAAATGTCAAGAGGTGAAGGAAAATGTTAATAGTTGCCTCAATACTGTTAAGAGTATATTGTCTAATGCAACACAAGGCAAAATCCTGAACCAAGCTAGTGTCAAAGCAATTTGTAGTCAAGCATTATTGACTAGATCTGTGCTTCATCAACTTAAGGGCCTAGTTTTTTTTTGTTTTGTTTTGTAAAAAAGTCAGTGCAGAAACAGAAGTACACGGCCTGGGATGTACTACAGCTCTGGGAACAAATCTGGACTTCAGAAGGAATGTGAAAGTGAAAGTTGGATATAAGGTAAGTGACCTTGGCCTTTGATATCTGACAGAGAATACTGCCAATGTCACTGAGAGGTGAGTTAAGAGAGTCATTAATCAGAAGGCATAATTTTCAGGGTTTAATGTAAATAACTGTAGAAAATTATGTGTATTTCCCTGTTTGCTATTCTTATTTTTTATATGCCTTGGAATTCTTTTCCTAACCAAAGACAAGTTAGATATATATATATTTCTGCTTTCATTTTTAGAATATTTAACTGCTAGAGCATGAAGTGAGCCTTGGATTTTTATCATGCTTCCCAAGGCTAATTTTCCCCCAAATAAACTATTCAGATATTTTTCAGTTATATAGCTTCACGGTCTTGGGACTCTTTCAAACTTATTTTTGGTGCCATCTGAGTTAGACTGCCATAGAATATCTATGCTCTTTTACTCTTATGCTAAGGTTTAAGATAATTTTACATTAATGTTAATGAATGTTTTATGTTTTGGGGGGTAATTATCATGATACTTCTTCTTGAGATTTATTCTTAAATCATTGTTAGATTTATTCTTCCAAAGAAACTTTAAAATGATTTTTTCAAAATTACAAAAATGCTATTATATTTTAATTAAAACATTAATTTTTGAGTTGACTATTAAATAATATTTAATCCTGGAGTAAATGATGTATTAACATATAGGATATTCCTATTCAATTATCTAATTTTTTTCATAAGAATTGCAAAAACCTTTGCTAATGCTACAAGTATTTTTTTGCTTTTACTTCCATAAATAAAAAATATTTTTTACCTTTTTATATTCTTTAATACATCATTTTTCCTATCAGTCTTTCACTTTTCATCTTTTCACTCTAAGATTTTTCCAAGTCTAGTTCTATCTCAATATGGGTAAACTTTTAAATATCTGTCTTTCATCTTAATTTCTTACTATTCTGAACTCAGAGCTGAATATCAAGTAAATAATACATTTTTATTTTAATGCTTTTTAGCTGTGACACACTTGATAAATTCCAAATTGATTCCTCTTCTTTCCTGACTTCTAGATTTTGATTCAAATTGACTTACTTGCATATGCCTTACAACAGGTGCCTTTGTATTATTGCTATGTCTTCTCATATCCAAACTGTAAGAAAGGCTGTTGATCTAGGTAAGAAAAATGGAGACTAATTGTGATATTAGAGTGCAAATCGTGGACAAGCTTTTGATAGCCAAAGGCCTAAAAATAATTTTAGTATAGGGTCTGTATTTATTAAAAATATTGTAATATTTTTGCACAGATATTTGAGAGTCAGTTAGATCCAAATAGCAAAAAGCAAACAGAAGCATGTGGAAAACCATAAATCCAGTCTAAAAAAATGGGCTGAAAACACATCAGGAAAATCATGAAATATATTGGGAATATTTAAGGAAGGCCTCTTTGATGGGTAAAATTATGTGTAAATTACTGGGCCACAAAAAAAATGCACAGATATAGTAAAATGTTAGGGTGTTTCTGTAGGGTATTTTGTAGTTTTTCAGATGAGTAACATCTGAGTCAGTAGGCTGAGCAAAGCATTTCAAATTCCCTTTAGACCTCATTCTGCCTGTCGAAGGCCTATATAAAACAAAAAAAGCTGGCACAGTGAGAGTGCCTAACCTGTTTGAGCCGGAATTATGGGTCTTTGAAGATACTAAGCTTGGAAAAAAACATTGGCTCTTTTTGGGCTATAAACATGCCAGACTTCAAATTAGATCTATACTATAAGCTCTACTGGGTCTCTAGCTTGCAAACTCATCAAGTGAAGATTAGTACTCGGCAGCCCTCATAGCCAAACAGACCAGTTCCTTTTATTCCTTTCTCCCGACTTATGTTCATGCCTTTTTTTTTCTGTTTTGTTTTCTTTCTAACAAAGGAAAAATGGGAAGACCTTCATGTGTAAATTTTAAAGTTAAACTTTAATATCCTATAAAAATGGAAAAATAACAAGAATAAGAGAATATGAAGAAATTAATCTCATATGAAGAAATTATTCCCAAGGCATACTTATTTTCTGTAACATTTGATACCATTATTAGATTTTCTAACATTTCTTAAAATAATACATTCTTTAAAGCAGAAACTTCAAGTATTTAGCTAACTGGGTTTTGTCATAAATGTCATAGGGGAAATACAAAATTAATGTACCATAATCTTAATGATCATGAACTCTCCATTACAAAAATGCATGTTCTATTTCTGCTACAGTTTAAACATTTAAACCACCTAAATGTTGGTGTGCCTATTTTGCATCATAACTGATGTAGGTAGGCCAAGAATGCCTTAATCATAATTAGTTGTGCATTCTAGATGCATTGCCTGAGATAATCATAGAATTTAAGGAATGACCCCCATGAGTCTGCCCTTGACATTCCCTTAAAAACTGCCAGAAACTCATAAATTCTTGGACTTCTTCTCCAGCTTATTTCTCTTAGAAGGTTCCATCAGACATGGGCTATGATTAACAGTCTCTAACCACATTCTTTCTAAGCCATCCTCACCCCACTTATGAAGTTACCTTTCATTTCATTACTATTGTTAGAATTATAATGGTTGCATAGTAACTATTTTGGAGAAAAATTTATCTTTTTTTATACAGCCAAACTGAAATTCTTCTTGCTAATTCACTGGGTAAATTGAGAGAGATCACTAGTGTAATTTGGAGAAACAGAAGAATTAAGACTAATTGGAAACTGACTGAGGAAAGAGACAAAACCATACATAAGGGAGCCAGAAGGGATATCTGAACACTGGAATACTATAAGCCTGTATTGTCTGGGAGAGGTAACAATTCTTGGGATTTATGTGGGCGGTGAAACTGAAAGTCTGCTCTGTTTTTTTAAAAAAATTTTTTATTAGTGAATCACCGTGAGGTACAGTTACAGACTTACAAATTTTCATGCTTGCATTCCAGTTATATAATGGAATATATATTCCATTATATACCCATCCTCCCATTTTCCATATGGGCTGAAAGTAGACTATAGACCGAACTTGATAGCCACTTAATACCTCTACTGCAAACCACGACACCCAAAAAGAGAGAGAGAGCAAAAGGGAATGCCCTGCCACAGAGGCGGGGTGGGGTAGGGAGAGGACGAGGTGATGGTGGTGGGAGGGAAGCTGGGACCATTGAAAGTCTGCTCTGATATTGTGATAAGCAGTGCAGTCAGAACACTGTTGTATGTGTAGGAAACCTTTTTTTATTATTGGCACTTTTAAGATTTGTTTTTGGGCCACAATAGGCAGTCACTGTCACTGTCACTATCATCCCGTTGCTCATCGATTTGTTCGAGCGGGCACCAGTAACGTCTCTCATTGAGAGACTTATTGTTACTGTTTTTGGCATATCCGATACGCACGGGTAGCTTGTCAGGCTCTGCCTCGTGGGCTTGATACTCTCAGTAGCTTGCTGGGCTCTCTGAGAGGGGTGGAGGAATCGAAGTTGGGTTGGCCGCGTAAAAGGCGAACACCCAACCACTGTGCTATCGCTCCACAACAGGCAGTACTCAGGGGTTATACCGTCTATGCACCCAGGAACCACTCCTAGTGGGCTCTGGGACCATATGAGACCAGGTTTGCAATTCACATGTATGTACATGCAAGGCAAACAGCCTAACCACTGTACTACCACTCTGACCCCACCATCATTTTTATAAATAGAATAAAACTTTAAAATGCTTAAAAATACATATAAGGACTAGGGGAAGTAATCCATACATGTATGCATGCTTTTCTTACCATCTAAAAGAAATATATGCCCACCCTAAATAACGTTTCAGAAATTATTCTTATGTGATAATATTCTAAAATTTAAATTTAAATTTTAGTCCCCTAAGATTTAAATCCATAATCCATTTTGAGTTAATATTTTTAATTGGTGTGAAAGAGTTTAATGTTTCATCTTGCATGTAGATAAGTGAATTTTCTGCCCTTTTGTTTAAAACATATCCATTCCCCAATAAATAAGTTACTACCTTTGCCGAGAGTTACTACCTTGTCCAGACAAGGTCAGATCCGAAAGCCTGAAGAATCTGCCACCAGTACTCGTCAATACACTGGCTCGCTCTTCACATGCTACCTGTCCGAATGCAAGGTTCCATCCCAATGGAAAACCGGGACCATTCTGTTGTACAAGAAGGGAGACATCCACAACATCGGCAACTATTGTCCAATCTGCCTGTTTTCCGTCGTCTACAAGTTGTTCACTTGTTCTGTTCATCCTGAACAGAACAGGCAGAACACTAGACGAAGGACAACCATGTGAGCAAGCTGGGTTCTGAAAAGGATTCAGCACTATTGACCATATCCACACGGTGACCAAGCTCATTGAGGTCTCATGAGAGTTCAAGATGCCTTTCTGTTTAACGTTCATCAATTTAAAGAAGGCCTTTGATTCTGTTGAGACTGAAGCAGTCATCTAAGCCCTAGCCAAACAGAGCGTTCAAACTCAGAACATCAGGATCCTCCTTGAACTGTATTATGGATTCACCACCAGGATCTCACCATTCTACAAGGAAGTGATCATTGACGGAAAGAGAGGGGTTTGGAAGGGTAATATTATTTCACTGAAACTGTTCAGTGCCACCCTCGAGAATGACATGCCGACATGTGACAACTGAAATGGAAAGGAATGGGAGTGAAGATAGATGGTTGGCAACTACACCACATCTGCTTCACTGATGACATTGTTCTAATAACACCAAACATTAGCCAAGTGGCACAAATGCTGGCCGACTTCATGTGCGAGTGTGGAAAGGTCAGACTGCAGCTGAATCTCACCAAGACAATGTTCATGAAAAACGAACTAGTCCCTAGCGTTCCATTTGCTCTCAATGGAACGAACAATTCCGACTGCAGCAGCTAGCTATGTGTACCTGGGTCGAGAACTCAATATGAGGAACAACTTGACACCTGAACTGCGCAGGAGAAAGAGAGCAGCGTGGAACACCTTCAAGACCATGGAAAAAGTGGTCAAGAGGACAAAGAACCTCTAGCACCAGGCACATTTTTTCGATTCCACCATTCTTCCTACACTAACATACTCCTCCGAGACCTGGGCCTTACGAGAACAGGACGAGAATGCTATTCCTGGTCTCCCAAAGAGGAATAGAAGAGCTATGTTTGGAGTATCATATTTCACTCAAGTGAGAGAAGGAATCTGGCATTTTGACCTCGGTTGACGATCAAGAGTCAGGGACACTGTCTCGTTTGCCAAGGTGTCAAAAATCAGATGGGCTGGACACGTAATGCGATTCAAAGACGACCGTTGGACTAGAGCTGTTACCAACTGGATTCCATGGGAGGTCAAAAGAACAGGTGGCCACTCACCTACGGGATGGTCAGACTTCTTCATCAAAACCCTGAACAAATGGTTTGAGGCTCTGTTTTTTTCCTGGAGTGAGCAGATACCATTGGGCTACAGTAGCATGAGACAGGGATGAATGGAGATGTTACTGGCACCTGCCCAAGCAAATTGAAGATCAATGGGATGACAAGTGATATCTTTGCCAAAGATCAAATAATCATAAATGTAAATAGACTATATACTCTAAGATCTGTTTCATTGATATACACGTAAGTGTACATCAAGTTTGTATGCCAATAGAATATATTGTCTTTAAGTAATTCAGTTATGTAATTTTTTATTTAGGAGGTGAAATTTCCTAATTGCTCTCTTTCCAAAATAGTTTTGACTATTCTTGGTCTTTTGCAATTCCTCATAAATTTGTGAATATTTTAATAAATTTCTGTAACATGTATGATGGAACTTTCATAGAGATTGCATTTAGTCTGTATAAAAATATGGGGAAAAGCTAATGTGAGCCTTGAAGTCCATAAACATGAAATATCTCTAACTAGAACTTTTAAAAATGTTCTCATTGATGTTTTGGACTTTTAAACATCCCAAGTATTATACTTTTCTTTTAAACTGGTATTTTATAGTGCTATGATAAATTTATTCTTTAACTTTATATTCAGATTTTTTAATTGCTTGACATATAAATAATTTGCTTCCTCTATGCTGTTCTTGTGTCATGTAACCACACTGAACCTGATCATTTTCCTCAGTATTTTTAATGGATTTTAAAAGGCTTTATATGTACAAAATCTTATTGTCAGAGAAGAAAAGCTTTACTCTTTCCTTTCTAATGTAGAGGGCTTTTATTTCTCTTTTATGCCTGTTTACACAGACTAAATTCTTCCATACAACATTTAAAAAATGTCAACAGTAGGCGTATTGGTTTAGTTCATTTTGGACAGAAAATTCTTTATTTTTTCACCTGCAAGTATTATTTTGAGAAGTTGTTTCTGCTTTTGTTTTATACCTTCAACTAATAAATTTCCCCTCTATTAAAATTTGGAAATAAGTCACCATGAATATGTATTAGTGTGCATGCATGCTCTCTGTCTCTCTCTATATGTATATATACATAAACTAAGAAGTACATACTTATAATGTACAAAGCATACTGTACTTCTATCATAAACTTTTATATTGACTTTTTATATTACATATAAATATACTTTTATATATATACAAAAGTAAATTACCATAATAAACGAATACATCTCCTCACCTAATAAATATGTGTACATATGTTATGAACACCTGGTCTACTCTCACCAAATTATCACTTTATAGTTATATTATTATCAGTTAATGTCACCATACTCCATTACACCATATACCATACTCCAGAGAGGCATATTATGTCTCTCTGGAAGTTTTTCACCTAGAAATCATGTACCAATTATCAATATTTTCTCCTTCTCTTCTCACACACCAGTCTCTGATAAACCCCAAAGATAAACCCTAATATTTGTTACTCTGAATTTTTTTATGACTTTGTGTTTTTTTAAAATTTCACATGAAACTGAGATCATTGTGATAGTTTTCTATGTTCATTTCATTTAGCAAACTATCAACCATGTTAATTCTTGTTTTCATAAATGTCAGAATAGTTTTCTTTTTAAAATATAAATAATATTTCACTATAGTTTATGGAACATTTTCTTACCTGGTTACTGTTTAGGAATTAATAAGTTATTTTCCTATATTGATGACTATAACTGATGTTGCAATAGAATTAGAACTACAGATCTTCCATGAGTTCTGCTAGTATTATGGCTGTAATGCTGAATGCACATAGAGTTAAAAGTGTTGTTCTTGAAAAGTTGAAAACTTTAGTTTGAAATCTTTGTCCCTTGTTAGTTTTTGGCTAAAAATCTAATGTATCAACAGCAGCTGCTCTTGTTCTCTTTTGGTTTTCATTTCCTTGGGAATTTATTTTTCATTCTCTCACTTTCTGGCTATCAGCAATATATTGTTGGGTCTTTTTTTTAATCCTTTCAACCATTTTACAGTTTTCATTATATAACTTAGTTTATTTACATTCTAAGTAATTATTAATAGTTAGGGTCATTGCCCTTTTGTTCATTGAAATTTTGGTGTTTTGTGTACCTAGTCCTCTCTTACTGTCTACATTTCTGATTTGATGATTTTCTATTGTGCTATGCCTTGATTTCTTTCTCTTTTTAAAACTATGCATAGTACAGGTTTTTACTTCCCACTTTTATAATGAGTCTATTGTAATTTTGATGCTGTTTAAAGTATCCAATGTAACTTTTATTGCATACAAAATCTCTACATTTTTACTTCCTCTTCCATATTTAATATTTTTGATGTCTCAATTTGCATTTTATGTTGCATAACTGTTAATAAATTATTCTAGCTATAGTTGATGCTTTTGTCGTTTAAAATTTACAGAAGAGTTATAAATGGCTGACACACAAGCATTACAAAATTAAGGTATTCTGAATATGACCTTTACCAATGAATTTTGTTCTTTATTGTGTTTTTCATGTTGCTGCTTAATATCCATTTGTTTTAACTTGGAGAAATCTCTTTAACATTTCCTGGTTTGTATTCTAGTGATTTAAAAAAAAAACATTGGTTTTGTTTTTCTGAGAACAACATGATCTTTCTTTGAATTCTGAAGAACAGTTTTCCAGCTTAAATATTATTGGTTGTCAAGCTTTTGGCACATTAGATATGTCATTCCACTCTTGTAGTTTTCTCTCTTATAGTTTTCTGCTAAAAAAAATTCACTGATAGTCTTATTGATATTTCCTTGTATATAATGAGTCTAATTTCTCTGGTTTCTTTCAAGTTTCTCTGTCTTTGTTGACAATTTAAGTATATGTAGCACTGTTGCACTGTTGTCCTGCTGATTTGCTGGAGCAGGCGCCAGTAACGTTTCCATTGTGAGACTTGTTACTGTTTTTGGCATATTGAATACGCCACGGGTAGCTTGCCAGGCTCTGCTGTGTGGTCGGGATACTCTCAGTAGCTTGCCAGGCTCTCCGAGAGGGATGGAGGAATCGAACCTGGGTCAGCCTCATGCAAGGCAAACACCCTACCTGCTGTGCTATCGCTCCAGTCTTTAAATATATGTATATTGTCAAAATCTAATGTAAAGTTGATTGTGAGAGGAGAAACTTTTTCATATGATTAAAATCCTATAAAATTTATTTAGATTTGTTTTATTTTTCAGTGTTAAGTCTATCATGAGAAATTTCTGTGTGTGTTTTTCATAGTTAAAATCAGGGTCTATAGCTCTCTGTTTACGACAATTATTGAATTGTCCATTCTCTTTTGTTTTGTTAGTTTTTGCTTTATTTGAGGGCTCTCTTGTTGGATAATGTTTATTATTACCATCTCTTCCTACTAAAATCACAATTCTTTCATTATAAAATTTTACTTCTTTTTGATTAGATTTTTTAATTTCATAACGTTTTGTTTAATATATAATCATCTTACCTCTTTTTGTGTTTGTGTTAGCATGATATATATATATATAGATAGATAGATAGATAGATAGATAGATATAGATATATATAGATATATATGTACAAATTTAAATCCTTTATCTCAAAAGTTTTTGGGTCTATCTGAGTGTCTTATGTGTTCTTCATCAACATCATAAGATTGTACACTGCCATTTTATTCTGTCTTATAGCCTCTGTATTTTCATTGGAGTGTTTAATTCTTTGACATTTAAACTTCAGCAACTAAACTTAAAAATGTGTCCAGTCAGAAGGAAAGTTGGGGGAATGGGCAGTGGGAGGAAAATCTCAAGACACTTGCTGAGGGAAGTTGACATTTGTGGTAGGATTGTATGCCTGAAATTCAACTATAAATAATTTGCAAATAACTGTGGTTTAATAAGAAATTAAATAAAAATTTTATATTTAATGTAAATATTGATAGTGCATGATTACATTGTTTGCTTTTATGTATTTCTTTTATTGTCACCTTTTTTAATTAAGTGTGTATACTTTCTGGTGTACCATTTAAAATTCTTTGTTTTTTTTCACTCTATGTTTTAGTTATTTTCAGTTACTTCTATGACATTACAGTATATTCCTGAATTTAAATATATCTACATAACAATTGACTTTTTTTTTCAGACTGTAAACATTTATTTTTTTTTGAGGGTACAGTTACAGATTTATACATTTTTGTGCTCAAGTTTCTCCGTTACAAAGTTTGATAACCCATCCTTCACCAGTGCCCATTCTCCCCCAGCAGTAAACCCAACATCCCTCCCCCCCCCCAGTCCCGTCTCCCCACACCCCACACTGCCACTATGGCAGGGTATTCCCTTTTGTACTCTCTCTCTGATTAGGTGTTGTGGTTTGCAATAAAGGTGTTAAGTGGCCATTGTGTTCAGTCTCTAGTCTATATTCGGCCCGCATCATCTTTCCCCCACATGACCAACAACCACATTTTACTTGGTGTTCCCTTCTCTGAGTTGCCCAGAATGAGAAACCAGCCTCCAAGCCATGGAGACAACCTCCTGGTACTTATTTCTACTATTCTTGGATGTTAGTCTTATAGCAATTGACTTTTTTTTTGTTTGGGGGCCACACCCGGTTATGCTCATGGCTTACTCCTGACTGTACTCAGGAATCACTTCTGGTGGTGGATGGTCCAGGAACCACATGGTATGCTGGGAATCAAACTCAGGTCAGCTGGGTGCAAGGCAAACACCTTCCCTGTTGCACTATTGCTCCAGCCCCCTATTAACTTTACTCTTAAATAATTTGTAATAGTCGATAAAACTTTAATGTTTCGTCTCTCTCATTCTTTATCCTATTACTGTCCTTTAAGTTGTCATTTTTATTATAACACTATCAGCTCATTGTTATAATTACTGTTTTATATAATTGTCATTAAATATGTTAGAAGGAAAATTTAAGCGTAATCTAATCTTGCACACTTACCTGTGTAAATATTTTCTCTTTGACTTTCAAGAATTCATGATGTAGGGGGCTGGAGCTATAAGACAACTGGTAGGGCATTTGCCTTGCATGAGCCAATCAGGTTCAGACCTCAGCACCCCACACAGTCCCACGGGCACACCAGGAATGACTCCAGGGCTTAGAGCCAGGAGCAACCCTGAGCACTGCCAGGTGTGACCTCAAAACCAAACCAATAAATGAAAAGAGATTTCATAAATTATCAAAGTAGGTCTTTTTTCAATCATGCTGGTAGTTTGCTCAGCTACATTGGTTTGTAAATTGATGATCTCTCTAAATTTTTTAAAAATTGTAGTTGTCCTAATACTTTTCTCTCCTTCAGACTCCCATTACATATATATTCATATTCTGTCTTGCAAACTCTCTAATGTTATTTTCTAACTACATCTCCTAAATTTTTACTCTTCAGACTGGATAATCATATTGGACCAATTTTGCTAATTCTATTTTCTGCCATTTGAAATACATTGACGAATCCATGAAATGAACTCTAAAATTAAGTTAGTTTTCAATTATCAAATTTCTGTTTGATCCTTAAATGGTATTCTATCTTTAATAATGCTATCTATTTGGTAAGACACTATTAACAGATTTACCGTAATTCTTTCTGAATAGTTTCCCTTAGGACTAGAGCGATAGCACAGTGGGTTTTGGCGTTTGCTTTGCACATGGCAGACCTGGGTTTGATTCCTCCATCCCTCTCAGAGAGCCCGACAAGCTACCAAGTGTATCCCACCTACACGGCAGAGCCTGGCAAGCTACCCTTGGAGTATTCAATACGCCAAAAACAGCAACAAGCCTCACAATGGAGACGTTACTGATGCCCGCTTGAACAAATTGATGAACAACGGGATGACAACGCTACAGTGCTACAGTTTCCCTTAGTATTTTTTAAAACACATTTATGTACTAACAAATTCTATTAAGTATAACATCTAGATTCCCACAGAGACTTTCTTTTTTGGTAATGACTAGCCCCTCCCCTCAAAATATAGAGATTATACTTTCCTGTTTCTTGAATATTTTTAACTATTATTGAAAATGAGATTAGAAAATATTTTGTAGCAACCTTGGAATCAAATTCTTCTTCCCTAGTATTTATTTTAGCACTCTTCGATTTTTGTTTTTAGTTATGGTCAAGTTTTTGTTTTTGTTTTTTTTTTGCTTTTTGGGTCACACCCAGCGATGCTCAGGGGATACTCCTGGCTTTGCACTCAGGAATTACTCCTGGCGGTGCTTGGGGGACCATATGGGATGCCGGGGATCGAACCCGGGTTGGCCGTGTGCAAGGCGAACGCCCTACCCGCTGTGCTATCGCTCCGGCCCCTGGTCACCAAGTTTTTTGTTGCTTTTAATTTGTCTTCTTTTTTACTTGTAACCTCAATTTCTAGAGTTCCTTGCTAGATTATCATTGTGTATTGATGGTCATTCAAACATTTAAAATATTTTTAAATATTATGATCTGATAAGTCTCAATGTTTTTCTGAGTTGGCATATTAAATAGGCCTTCACATTTCAAGAATTTAGAGATTACAGTTTTCATTTTCTAATATCACAGGATTTAGGATTCTATTTTTCTAGTTGTATCTGAGAAAAATTAGAATCTTGTGCCTATGTGCCACCACATACTTATACATATGAACACATTAGATTTTCAAAGTCACTCTGGTAACCTAGTTCCTAGATTTTGTTTTAAATGTTTGGCCAGTTTCTGTGACGTTAATGATTTTGAAGTCAGTGGGCCCACACAGGCAGCTTATGTAAGGTGGGTAGGGAAGAGACAGTCACTTTCTCCTGTTCCACCTCTGCCATCCCGGGACAGGATAGGAATGCTAGGACTGATAGTCTGAGGATGAGCACCTTTGTGACATGGTCTAGATTCCTGCCAGCTCCACCAGGTGACTATTAAGCCATGCCTGACATCTGCTTGATCTCGGCACTAGAGTTAGATCCCCATCACCTAGTTTCTTAGAGAGCTGAGGACTCAAGCTGGAGCAACAAACTGCTCTCTGCAAAGAAGTAAAGCCTTACCCAGGCCTTCCAGGTCTTTTATCTTACAGAAAAAAATTTCAAGAGTAGAGGAGCAGTGAAGTGAAAACAGATTTTCTTTGGAGGTTTTTAGGAAGGAGAAGAAAGGAGAGCAGAGGGAGAAAGTAACACGCTTAAGAGAAAATACAACTTTCTCCAAAGATGGAGAGAGCCTCAGTATAGCTCTCAAGATGTGTGAATGTCATGTGTAGTATGTGGCTGCTTGTTTTCCAGAGCTACTCAGACCAAATTTCTTCAAAGTTTCAGCTTTATAGTGTTTTTTCCCCCACTTTCTTCTATGATTTTGACTTAGAGTTTTAAAGTCATTAGTATTGACATATTTGTCATTATTTTTGTTGTTTTTATCAGGAAAATAGGTTCTTTTCATTATTCCAGAAGTCTTGGCTCCTGGGTTTCTGTTGGCTTTTCCTATGCCAGGATCAAATCCTCCTCTTCACACATGCTAGATCTACACTCTACCGCTGAGTCACATCTCAAATTCCTGCTGGTTCTCTTTAATTTGAAGGTTAAACACTTTATTGGTCCCTTCAAGAAGGAAGTTAAGAGAAAGAACTTATGATTCATGGAGAAAAAAATCAACAAAAACCATTTTAAACATCTTTATAAATTATACATTTTATGTAACCTGTTGATAATTTTCAATACCATCAGTAAAATATGTCAGTAGACCCATTATAATTATTGGACATACTAAGGAGTAATGGGCTGGAGAGATAGCACAGCAATTGGGCTTTTGCCTTTCACGCAGCCAACCAATGTTCGATTCATCTGTCCATCTCGGAGAGCCCGGCAAGCAACTGAGAGTATGGATCCCGCACTCTCCAGAGCCTGGCAAGCTACCCGTGGCATATTGGATATGTCAAAAACAGTAACAATAAGTCTATCAATGAGAAACATTACGGTGCTCGCTCGAACAAATTGATGAGCAACGGGATGACAGTGACAGTGACTAAGGAGTAATACTAATAACAAAAATGTGATTTTTTAAACCAAACACTTTGAGTTCTGTTAGAAAAAAAATGACATTTTGTCAGGATGCTCAAATTACAGATACTTTGACTAGTTGTTCCTCAATGGAATGTCTTAACAAATGATTGCGTTTAATTATTTTAAAACAATCAACTGTCATATTTGATGTAGCACTGTAGCACTGTCGTCCCATTGTTCATCGATTTGCTCGAGAGGGCACTGGTAACGTCTCCATTGTGAAACTTGTTGTTACTGATTTTGCCATATGGAATACGCCAAGGGTAGCTTGCCAGGCTCTGCCGTGCAGGCAGGATACTCTCGGTAGCTTGCTGGACACTCTGAGAGGGATGGAGAAATCGAAACCGGGTCAGCCACAGGCAAGGCAAACACCCTACCCACTGTGCTATTGCTCCTGTTTCTGTGCTTGATGTAATTTATATCTATTACAATGTATTATATTTAATATGATTTATAAATTTGTCTATGGGGAAATGCATAAATATTTTAATTGTTAAAAAAAAGAACATTAATTTGGCTATTTATATTTGGAAAGCAGATCTGGGTGGAAGATCTGGGTGTGTAATCCCATCAACGGCCAACATCCAAAGAGTATAAAACCAAGCTCCCATAAGAGAGGGACACAGAGTCTCTTACCCCCGAGCCTGGCTGTCTTCACTGGGGCCCCTCAGGGGGGTGGGTTGAGTTTCCCTCTCTACTCCGAGCACAGACCCAGCAGCCGAAGACATCCAGAACCCAGCCACAGCCATGCTCAAGGCCCTCTCCACACGTTTGGATGAGCCTCACGCATGAAGGAACTGGCAGAGCAACCCAGGTGTGTGGGACCCAGGGCTGAGATCTCTAAGCCTGCTTGGATAGGGACTGGGCCTCTTCCACCCAGATCCCTCATTTTCCAGTAGCTAGGAGGTCACACCCACAAATTGCCCCCAGCGTCATGTAATCCCATCAACGCCCAACATCCAGAGACTATAAAACCAAGTTCCCAGAAGCAACATTTTATAGCCTATTTCTCCCTCTCGGAGAACCTGGCCAGCTACCGAGAGTTTCCTGCCCGCATGGGAGAGCCTGGAAAGCTCCCTGTGGCATATTCATATGCTAAAACCAGTACCAATGATGGATCTCATCCTCCTGACCCTGAAAGAGCCACCAATGAGACACCATTAGGAAGGACGAGGAAAGAGAGGCTTCTAAAATCTCAGGGCTGGGACGAATGGAGATGTTACTGAGACCACTCGAGAAATTAACAATCAACAGGATGATGATGATGTTGATGATGATGATATTTGGAAAGCATTGTGTTCCTTATTCTACAGTTGCTTATGTAATTTTTCCATTGTAGGGGAATTTTTTTGTACATACTTTCATGCTGCCAGGCTTCTATTACCCTTGTTTACACTTACTAGTACTCACATGCTCCTTTCCTTTTTTTGTCTCCCTCCTATTTTTTAAAAAGTAGATTAAGTTGGGGCAGCAGTGATAGTACAGCAGGGAGGGTGTTTGCCATGCACGTGGCCAACCTGGCATCCCATATGGTCTCCTGAGCACTGCCAAGAGTAATTCCTGAGTGCAAAGCCAGGAGTAACCCTTGTGCATCGCCGGGTGTGACCCAAAAAGCCAGAAAAAAAAAGTAGATAAAGTATCAAATATTTGGAAAACTCATAACATCTGTAAATAAAATAACATACCAAAGTAGTCTTGTACTGTAAAAAGTTTCTGATTTTAACAGAAGTGAAATTTTCACATCAGAAATCAGGAGACGATTAAAAATAATAAAAGTATCAGCTGAAGGGAAAAAGAGTTTAGAGTCAAATACGTACTATTTAAAATGCATGTGCCATTTATTCTTTTTTGTATGTGTGTGAGCATGTTTTTCTATTACCAAATAGGAGAAAATAGCATCTAATGATGATCACTGGTAATGAACAAAGGTAAAACTCAACACAATTTCCCCTACTAATAGTATAAGTATAATTACATGTACATAAAATGTTTGTGCATATTTCTTAAAGATGGGCACTTCTTCCACATTCTTAGAAGCATCCAGTTCTAGCAAGCACTCAGTACATACTATTTAAGTAAATTTGGTACAGTTAAATGTTTTACGAACAGATAATTAAAAATATAGTCGCAAGGCCAAAGTGATAATACAGAGGTAAGGTGCTTGCCAACCAGGGTCCCATATGGTTCCCTGAGCACTCCCAGTGTAATATTTGAGTGCAGAGCCAAAAATAAGTCCTGAGCATCACTAGGTGTGTGTTATCCCCTTTCTTCCTGACCTTCACAATGTAGTATACTCAAGAAATGGCTGAATGAGATCCAATAATGATAAAAAGTTTAGATAGGACGTATCTCGTTTGTAGGTTACAAGCATTAGTGTTTTTTTATATACACTGGTTATTGATTTGAGATTCAAAAATAAAATAATTTATTAATGTAATTAATATCAGAGATACATATGAGTCAACGTTACATGTGATCACAATCAAATAGAATGATGTAAAATGCTATAATAATCATGAGCTGGGGAAATAGTATGGGGGTTAAACTTGCCTTGCATGTAGCCAACTCTAAATTGAGTCACAGGCATTGAATCCATTCAGCATAGCCAGAAGTGATTCTTAAGTATCCATGTCTGTGACCTCAAAACAACAATAAATATAAATAGTCATTATAAAGCATGTAGATAAAAAGTCAAAACAGAGGAAAGGCTTATCTGTGCAGGAAAGAAAAGGGGACTTAAAATGAGTGCACCTAAACTTCTTTATTACTTTTAGCATAATATCGCTCCCTATTGACTCATAACCAGTCCTGTAATTACTTGTTTAAACTCTCTGGCCAGCAATAATGAGTAAAATCCATTTCCCTGCATTAAGGTCAGTGTAATCCTTACCTAGTGGGCCTACAATCCATTTTTCAAAAAGTACATCCCAAATGCTTATTAATAACAATCTAAGTAATGTGATGTTTTCCTTTACAGAGGCAAATTTAAAAGTAGGCCTGAAAAAATGTTTTGAAGAGGGTATACTTTTTCTTTTGACTTTTTTTTGGGGGGTCACACCTAGCAGTGCTCAGGGATTACTCCTGGCAGGCTCAGGGGATCATATAGGATGCCTGGGTTGGAACCCGGTAGTGTGTGCAAGGCAAGATCCCCACCAATTACTATTGCTCTGGCACAAAGATGACATAACATTTATTTTAAAGACGAGTATTGGATTTATTTAGAATGAGAGATGCTGAATAAAGTAAGATTTGTGATAAATTGCTAGTGTTTGGTGTAATGATACTTTCTACTCTGAATTTCTACTTTATATAAAGCATTTTACCTGCCTCCCCAGAGGAGTTGTTGGTAAAAACATTCAATGTCTGATGAAATAGGTGTAGGAATAGATATTCTTCTTCTCAGTTTAGATGTGTCAGCATTCATCAGACTCCACATTCATGAAACATAAAGCCAGCAATTTTCCAAGTATTGATGCTACAGAGAGAAATCTGTAAGAGTGGTCTCATTAAAAGTAATCATACACAGTACTTAAGTTATTTAACTAAATGGTACTTAAGTTATTTAACTCTGGAGGAAGTTTAAACTTGAGTTGCAGAATATCACATACATGTATGTGTGCTTATACGTACCGAATGATGTATGTAGATACATGCAGGCATACACAGTCTATCTCAACTGCATAAGGAAAATCCTTTAACTATGCACATCAAAGAGTTTGCTAAGCAATAATGAGAGATGGGGACTTAGCAATGGGTTGACTTGCATCAGCCAACCTGGGTTTTATTTTCAGCATCCCATATGGTCCCCCAAGTCCTGCCGCAAGTGATCCCTGTGCACAGAGCCAGGAGTAAGTTCTGAGCATTGTTGGGTTTGATCACAAAGCCATACATATGTGTGTGCGTGGGGGGGTATGCATGTGTATGTGTATGTATATATATTATACTCCACTTTTCCAATTTACTGAAAATGGGACTCAAAAAAAGTGTGTTTATCTTAGAAAATAAACACCAGTTAACATCCTTTAGTCCCTGTTAATTTTCTCACTTCTAATTACTGTCAGACCACTATATCTGCTGCTGAATTTATCAGTGTTTTCAGCTTTTACTAGATTATCTGGTTTTTAAATAAGCAGTCTTTGCCTTGTTTTCTCTTACTCTTACATTAACCACTTGCCCTTGTCCATTCAATTTTAATTCTTTTGTCTTTTTCTTGTTCTTTTGCTTAATTCCTTGTATTATCTGGGCATACAAGAATTTTTGTTGCAACAGAGAAACAATTTATGAATCTTTATGCCTTGATTACATGTGTTGACTAACAGTAAATTCAACAAATAATCTAAGTCCTACTCACTTAATTGAAAAAACTCAATAATTGTGACATTCTGTGGAAAATTTTAGTTGTTTATCTCATTATAATGGAATGTAATTATAAAACATATAACAATATGACCATGTATTTTTAAGTACTATCATAGCAAAATTATTTTGTACACTTTGTCTCTTTTAATGTTTACATATTCCCATCAGTTATTAATGTCACTTACATGCAATTTATGGGAAACCAAGGACACAAAGTAAATGACAGTAGGAAATAGAGGATTCTATCATAGATTCTGCTTCTGCTTCAAAGGTACAAAAACATATTGATCTGGAAAACAGTCAACATGGATATTTCAATGGAGTACAAACCATTAAATGGGTCAACAGAAAGTGTCAGTCTCTAATGGTTAGCCAAAATCACTTTCTGTAGCTATGTACTATTTTCTTTCCTAATGATCAGTCTGAGATTAGTATGTCTTTACATCCATGAGAATTAAAGGGAGAAAAAAAATTCTGACACTTCCCTCTGCTATGCCTTGTTATTTTGTTGTGGACATTTTCTCTTTATCCTAAAAATAGCAATAATCAAGCATAAATGATGAAAACAGTGCAACCCATTAATTGTCAAAGCCATTGACGTAATAAAAACTTTATTATATAATACATTTTCCTTAAATTGCAGACTTCAAAGACTAATTTTGCCAATTACAAAAGAATTCCTAAATAAAATCAACATCTAAAGAATTTCTAAAACTACTGAGATTGAATTCATTTATCATACAATTCTCACATTTAAATTGTACAATTCATCATTCTTAACACATTTGTACTATCAACAGAGTCTAGTTTTAGTACCCTTTCACCACCTTAAAGAGGAAAGCAATATTTACTTTACATTTCTCCTATCTTCCTTCATCACAGCCCTTTGTAGTCATTACGGCAATTACTTTATAAATTTACTGATAATTCTTGACATTCATATCAATGTAATCTTCCTGCATGTGGTCTTTTGACTTTTTTTACATTCAACATAATTTTCTCAAGGTTCTTTCATGTTGCATCTTGTTTAAATACATAATTTTAATTGAAAAAACTCATAGGTATATAATGTTTTGTTTATCCATTTATTATCTTAAGAATATTTTGTTGTTTGGGGACTTGATGAACATCAAATACAGTTTTTACATTGACATACATTTTTATTTCTATTGACTTTATGCCTGCCCATAGACTTAGTTTTATGATAAATCTGACATTTTGCATTTATGCTAGAAATATGTTAAGGTCTTAATTTCTCTACATTCTCACTTCTTGTTTGTTCCTGACTTACTGGGAGGAGATGTTAGATGTCGGGTCATACATGGAGGGGCTCAAGGACTCCTGGCACTGTGCAGAGTGAGTCACACTGATGCTAAAGATCAAACTGTGATTGGCCACATGTAAGACAAATGCTTTAATCCTTATCTCTCGGACCCTTGTACCTGGCATATTGGTTCTTGCTATATATATACATTAGTATGAACTGTGGTTTACATTTTCCTAATGGCAAATGATGGGGAGTATCATTGCATGTGCTTATTTGACACTTATTTAACTTCTTTGGAGAAACATGCCCTTTTGAATTCTTTGCACATTCTTTTTTTTTCTTTTTGGGTCACACCTGGCGATGCACAGGAGTCACTCAGGAATCACCCCTGGCAGTGCTCAGGGGACATATGGGATGCTTGTAATCGAACATGGTTGGCAGCATGCAAGGCAAATGCCCTACCCGCTGTGCTATCACCCCAGCCCCTGCACATTCTTTTAATATGACAGTCTTAATATTTTTTTATCTGGATATAACAATTCTTTAGATGTTTTAGATTTGCATCACTGTCACTGTCATCCCGTTGCTCATCGATTTGTTTGAGTGGGCACCAGTAACGTGTCTCATTGAGAGACTTATTGTTACTGTTTTTGGCATATCTAATACGTACAGGTAGCTTGCCAGGCCAGAGCTGTGCAGGGTCCATACTCTCAGTAGCTTGCCGGGCTCTCTGAGAGGGGCGGAGGAATCGAACTAGGGTAGGCCGCATGAAAGGCGAACGCTCAACCGCTGTGCTATCACTCCTGACAAAATATGTGATTTATAAATATTTTCTCTCATTTTGTATTTCATATTTTCTGCTTATCGATGGTGATCTTTGAAGTACAGTTTTTTAAATCTTGATAAAGTCCTTTTGTCTTTTCTCTTTTGTCACTTATGAATTTGGAATTGTTTTTAAGGAGGTTTTGGCTAACTGCTTTTATGAACTTACTTTAGCAGTAAGATTTTCCATGAAGATTTGATTAACTTTGCATCAATTTTTGTTTATATTCTGAATAAACATTTAGCTTAATTTTTTCACACATAGGTATTTAGCTATTCCAGCACCAGTAGTTGAAAGGAACTAGATTTCAATTTAGCCAAGTTATCTTGACACCTTAGCACACATAATGTTATGTCTCTTCTGTCTCCTGTGCGGTTAATAAAGGTAGAACATGACCGCACAGCAGACAGGAGAGAAAAGATATTTTTCACCTAAGCAACAACAACAATCCACTCATTCCTTTGTTATTTTTCCAATACTATCACTATGAAATTGGGACTTTTAAAACCAGAGTGGGAATTACTTTTTTAATATTTGGGAAATTAAGCTATATATTTTTTAAAAAACTCAAAAACTTCTCTGCTCTTTAAATTTTCTCTTTGCTGTTGAATTCAAAATTTAGACAGCCTTTAATTTAGCAGTTTGTTAAGTAAGCACTTAAAGGATTTGATTTTATAATACATCTATAGTTTACTTCTCTTATGGTCACAGCAACTGAGTAAAGAGTAAACATGATTAATGGCTTCTCAGAAACTGCTTTAACAGGTGGGTCTATAATTTCTAACAATTGTTTAATTCATACTGACTAGATGAAGTTCATACATCATGCATTTGTGACAAATGGCCCACATCTACTTGCAAAGATGTTTGTCTATAACTGTGAAACTTCATGACTGGGATAGTCCAAGTATATTAAACTTACTTTTTTCAGAATCTTTTTGTTTCCTTGTATGTAGTAAATTTTTTTTGAAAGTCCTATTGGACTTAAAGATGGTTAGTTTCT
Source organism: Sorex araneus (assembly GCF_027595985.1). NCBI lineage: Eukaryota > Metazoa > Chordata > Mammalia > Eulipotyphla > Soricidae > Sorex > Sorex araneus. The sequence continues at coordinate 328,576,248 of NC_073303.1, forward strand.
TATTGTAACTGTTATAGATCAAATATAAACCTGTATTCTTTGGGAAATTTTTATTCCTTGTCTTAATAATTAAGAAAATCATTTTTATAAATCCAATTAAAACACAATTCAGGATCAGGAGTGTGGCTCACTGGTAGAAAGCATGATTAAGACAATAATGACAGCAGTAGTATTTGACTCAGAAGAAAGCTTAAGATATAAATTTTACAATGGATTTAGCAATGACTATTTTGGATATGACACCAAAAGTATAAGTAGCAAATCAAAGAACTGACAAAATGTTATAAAGATAATTTTGAGCATCACTAGATGCTTTGCACAGAGTAAAACTCATAAAAGGGATTATATCTGCAAATTGTAACCTTAAAGGGTATTTGTACACAGGATATATAAAAATTTCAAAGCTCTACAAAGCAACAAACACACTTTCTGTTTAAGCTTGTGTTATCCCTTGAACACATATCTCTCTTATCTCTGATTCATTGGTTGCTTATTTACAGTCTAGAGAAGCCCATGTTCTCTCTTAAACACTTCTTTATTTCTCTCCCTTCACATCTTCTTAAATAAGTTTCAGTAAAAACTACCTTGCTTCATAAAAAATAAATAAATAAATAAATAAAACACTCTAAAAATGTATAAAGACACATAGTTCAATGATGAATAGATAAAAATGTTATAGTGTAATACTACTCAGCCATAAGAAATGATATGTTATGAAAGCACCATGATTTACAAAGTAATTCATTGTTGGGTTTTGATTATACAGTGTTTCATCACTGACCCTGCTACCAGTTTCTGTCTTCTTCCTCCACCAGTGTTCCCAGGTTCCTTCTCCCACCTCCACCCCAGCCTGCCATCTGGACAGGGACCATGTAAGTTAAATTTGGGTTTCATGATTACATTATTGTTGACTCTCTGGTTTAGATATTTAGCTTTATCATTCCTTAACACCATGGATGGACATTGACCCTTGCTTCTCCTTGCATTTAATCTGTCTCTTCTCCCCACCCTCCACCCATTGTCTTTCCTTCTCTTTTTGCTTTACTTTGGGACTAAGAGTGATCTGTTTTGTTTTTGAACAATACCCCACAATGCCCCATGTTCTGCACTCAGGGATCACTGCTGGTGGTGTTCAAGGGGCACCTATGTAAGTGGGGTCCTACGTAAGGAACCTGGGTTGGCTGCATGCAAGTGAAACACTGGAAAATAGATTATGCAGAACAAATACAAATGAGATGTATTAGAATGACTTTTTTGCTTTTGGGGGAGCACATCTGGATGTGTTCAAGAATTTTAGTTTGGATCTACACTCAGGAATCACTTCTGGTAGTCTCAGGGAACCATATAGGGTGTTAGGGATTAAACCTGAGTCAACCACATGCAAAACAAGTGCCTTACACACCATACTATCACACTAGCCCCACAGTAACTATTACTTTAAAAAAGCAGAAAAAAGCATATTAAGGGTGAAGAGTAACTGAAACCCTATAGTTTACCTGTGGAAATACAGAGTTGTACAACCATTATTGAAAAAGTTATGCTGTCTTCACAAAAACAATTAGCAAAGAGTTGTCAGTGATCCAGCAATTCCTCTTTCTGAGAATACAGTTCAAAACCCTGAAAGTAGAGATCCACTCAGATATATTTATACTCATTGTTACAATAGCCAATAAGTGTAAACTAACCAGGTGACCATTAACATATGAATAAAATTTATGTGTACAGAGTATTGTTCAGATTTAAAATGAATTAAATTCTGATAATTGCTAAAACATGAATTAACCTTGAACACATTATGTGAAGCAAAATAAGCCTGCTTACAAAATAATAACTATTACATGATTCTGTTTGTATGAGTACCTGGTACAATCAAAACCATGGAAAGAAATAATAGTGGTTACTGAGAACTAGAGAGGATTGTTTAACTGTTAGAATTTCAGTTTGTGATGATGAAGAACATTTGTGAATAGTGATGATGACTCATCATGACAAGGTTGTAGTTAATGACTCTGAACTGCGTATTTTAAAGGGTAACATTTTCACTACATATTATGTATTTTAAAGGGTAATTTTTATATTATGCATATTTTACCATAATAGAATTACAAATAATTTGGCCTTCTGCTGACTGTACAACTTCAAATTATTTGTGAAATCATTGAAAGTGAGTTAAATTATTGCTATTATAAAAATAAGTTGAATATTTTACATATTTCATTTTTATTATGGTAAAAACATTTTTACATTTGGTCTGTTTTCATAAGAAATTTTATGCTCACAATTAATTATTTTGAGCTGTATATATAATACTGCACAGTAGATAACTAGAGTATATTATTCTTAGCTAAAATTATATGCTTTTATATATTTGATCATTGTTTAACTAGTAATTCCCTATATATCCTTATTCCCAACCCCTGGAAATACCTTCCTATTTTTTAATTCAATGAATTTGATAGTTTATATGAAAAGAACTATGCAATACTTATCTTTCTGTGACTGGTTAATTTCACTTAGGGTAACATCCTCAAAGCTTACCCACATTGTCACATATTGTCATATTGCAAAATTTTCTTTTTAAGGGTTGAAATATACCACATTTTATTTATTCATTTATATATTATTTTTTAATTAGTGACTCTCCATGTGGGTACAGATGCAGATTTACACATTTCCGTGCTTGTGTTTCCTTCACCAGTGTCCATTCTCCACCACCAATGAGCCCAGTATTCTTCCTACCCCCCAGTCCCATCTCCCCCCACCCCACCCCACATCTGTAGCAGGGTATCCCCTTTTGTTCTCTCTCTCATTTTGGGTTTTGTGGTTTGAAATAGGGGTATTGAGTGGCCATCGTGTTCAGCATGCATCTCCCTTCCCTCGAGGGATCTCCAACCACATTTTACTTGGGTGTTCCCTTCTCTATCTGAGCTGCTTTTTCTCCAGGATGTGAGGCCAGCTTCCAAGCCATGGAGAACAACCTACTGGTACTTATTTCTACTCTTCTTAGGTGTTATTCTCCTACTCTGTTATTTTATATTCCACAGATGAGTGCAATCTTTCTATGTCTGTCTCTTTCTTTCTGGCTCATTTCACTTAGCATGATACTTTCCATATTGATCCACTTATATGCAAAGTTCATGACTTCATCTTTTCTAACAGCTACATAGTATTCCATTGTGTAGATGTACCAAAGTTTCTTTAACCAGCCATCTGTTCTCAGGCACTCGGGTTTTTTCCAGATTCTGGGTATTGTGAACAGTGCTGTGATGAACATATACGTGCAGATGTCATGTCGACTGTAACTTTTTGTCTCTCCGGTATATATTCCCAGAAGTGGTATTGCTGGGTCAAATGGGAGCTCAATTTCTAATGTTTTGAGAAGTGACCATATTGTTTTCCAAAAGGGCTGAACCAGTCCCTCCAGCATTCCCACCAGTAGTGTAGGAGGGTCCCTTTCTCCCCACATCCACTCCAACAGCGGTTGCTTTTGTTCTTTTGGATGTGAGCCAGTCTCTGTGGTGTGAGGTGGTATCTCATAGTTGTTTTGATCTGCATCTCCCTGATGATTAGTGATGAAGAGCATTTTTTTCATGTGCCTTTTAGCCATTCATATTTCTTCCTTGAGAAAGTTTCTGTTCATTTCTTCGCCCCATTTTCTGATGGGATTGGATATCTATTCACCTGACAATGAAGATTTAACTTGCTTACACATACTGTGTATAATGCTGCAATGAGAATGTGACTTGTAATATTCCTGAGATCCTAATTTCATTTTTAAATAAATTTTCAAACCGAATTTCTGGAGTAAATAAATATTTTACTTAAACATATAAGTAGTACTATTTTTCATTTCCAATGGGATTTCAGGAATTTAGCTTTAAATTGTTAAACTGTGTGTAGCTGTCAGCATTGCCAAAGTTCTAGTAACATCTCCCCATCAGAAGGATCTTTTCTTTCATTCTCCTCCCCTGTTGGCCCTTTCCATCTGATAACCATCATTGTTTTTCTGTTCCACACCCACAGTATTCAGGGGTTACTCCTGGCTCTGTATTCATAAACTACCTCTAGCAGTGCTCAAGGGATGATATGGGATGCTGGGGATTTAACCTGGCTTAGCAGTATTCAAGGCAAGCACCCTTCCCTCTCAGGTCTCTGGTAACCAATGTTGTTTCCAATGAATCTAGAGGTTAGTTTAGGTTTTTTTTTTTTTTTAGTCCATTTGCTTTAGCAGTTCTTAATACACATATAAGTAAAATTCTGCAATAATTTCTTTCTCTAATTTATTTCACAGAGCAATAATTACCTCATATTTTATCTATATTATCCCTGTGGTGCATGATTTCATATATTTTAATGGCACAGTGCTAATACTTTGGTTATATATATATATATACATATATGTGTGTGAATACATATGTGTGTATTTGTATGTATATCACAGCTTCTTCGTCCAGTCCTCAGTTGAAGAACATTTAACTTAACCCATTTTTTGCTATTGTGAATGATATAAATAGAGGTGCAAATATTCTTTAGAATGAGTGTTTTCATATTTTTAAGATAAATGTCTAGGATCCTTGCTATGTTATATGGAATTTTCATCTTTTAAAAAAGAATTGCATGGAGTGATACCCCATGATCCTTTTCAGGGGTTCTGTCCCCCAAATCATAATAATACAAGGCCATTATTCACACTCTTAACCATTTTTGTTGGCTACCTTATTTACTCAATAAATAAGTTGAATAATTAAGTTAAAGAATGTAGACATGTTTTTCTTTTCCTTTTGCTGTTATTCAATTTCCATCCAGAAAATTTGGATCAGTTTATGGTGTAACTAAGCACATACAGAGATATCACTTGTCAGCTATTAGCTATTGATTTTTTTTACTAGTTTATATAATATTTTTAATTTATTTCTTAGTTAATGATAATTTCTCTCTATTAATAAGGACATTGTTATTTTGTAAAATTTTCTTGACATATGATTCCATATAAAGTAGTTTTGACCTATTGAATATATTACTCTTCTCTAACAATAATTATTCTGTTAAGAATAATTTTATCACTTATTGCTTGACTTTTACAAAATAATTATACAGATTTATAAGCAACTGTGCATGAAATGTACAAAAGCAACCCAAGCTGATGTTCAGGCCCAGCAATATATCTAATCTGTATAATTATATCCCAGCCCAGATGTTCTTGAAAACTTCTTTTAGCATTCTTGACAACTTCACTGTATCACTGTATCACTGTCATCTCGTTCCTTGTTCATCAATTTGCTTGAGTGGGCACCAGTAACGTCTCCATTCGTCTCTGTCTTGTTCAGGGTCAGGGGAATGAGGACCATTATTGTTACTGTTTTGGGCATATCAAATACAACTCAAGGAGCTTGCCAGGCTCTGCCATGTGGGCGGGATACTCTCGGTAGCTTGTCGGGCTTTTCGAGAGTGGCGGAGGAATTGAACCCAGGTTGGCCATGTGCAAGGTAAATGCTCTGCCACTGTGCTATCGCTCCAGCCCATATAATCAATCACTGTCACTGTCACTGTCATCCCATTGCTCATTGATTTGTTCGAGCGGGCACCAGTAACATCTCTCATTGTGAGACTTATTGTTACTGTTTTTGGCATATCCAATACCACTTGGGTAGCTTGCCAGGCTCTGCCATGCGGGCGTGATACTCTCGGTAGCTTGCCGGGCTCTCCGAGAGGGGCGGAGAAATCGAACACGGGTCGGATGCATGAAAGGCAAACGCCTAACCACTGTGCTATCACTCCAGCCCGCCCATATAATATATAAAAATATATATAATATAATACATATAATTATATGTATTTCTAATTGGTGAGAAATAAGACACTTTATTTCAGTGTGGTACACATTTAGAAGTGCTACACCTGGAGGTTCTAAGGGTGGGCATGCAAGAGACCACTGCCATCAAACCTAGGGTTTTCATATTCTTTATTATAGAAAAGACTTTTTAAGGTTAAAGCTATTGGCCATGCCTGAGGAGCTGAGACACTTAGTGTGTGCATGGGGGTGCAAATTAGCAGTGCTCAGGATCCCCCAAGGCCACTTGCAGAGATACTGGGTTGGTGGTTCAACATTAGAGCCCCAGGCCGAAATGCTGCTCAGACTGTGCAACCGGGGCCAGCAGGGCAATCATGGTCCCTGGGAACTTTCAGAGCCATACCAGATGGTGCTTGGGGAACAAGATCTGAGAGCGTTTATACTGTGCCTCCAACACAGATTGGTAAATCCCTTTCTATGCTCTCTTTCTGACTTGAGTTTTATTTCTTTTACTTTACCCAGGAAAACAATAAAAAAGTTAAGGAATTAAACTATAGAAAGCTGTTTAGTAAGGAAAAGTATACATTTCAAAATCAGAGTGCAGGCACTGTGTGTAAATAGCAGCATGGTTTCTAAGCAAGTCAATTGTTAAAAGTCTGAAAGTCTGAAATTGTTAAAAGTCTCAAGTTTTAGACTACAAGCTAGACCACTTTTTCCAAAGTGTTGGTAGTACCCTCCATGCCCCCTTTCCCAAGCCAGAATTTTGTGGAGTCAGGGAGGCACACCTAGCCTCAGGGGTTACTCCTGAATCTGTACTCAGTAGTTAATCCTGGCAGTGTACAAGTGGTATGGGATGTGGAGCTCAAACACTGGTTCATCCCAGGTAGATCCTTAGTTGTATGCAAGGCAAGTACCTGACCTGCTATGGCTCTAACTCTCCCCAGCCTATGAAGCTGGGATGATTCAAGAGACAGATGTCTTGGTGCAATTGAAGAGCACCTGTTTGTTCCAGGAAGATGCTGTGATTTTTCTTTTTCTTTTTTTTTTCCTGAAAATGGGGAAGTATTCCAAATAAGTTTGGAAGTCTGGAAATTTCCACTCTAGAGGGAATAGCATGATTTCTATGCAGATGTCTAGATTACACAGCTGTACAAATAGTGTAACTTAATAAAGGATAGCAATATGTATGAAAATTCAAAGAAGGGGATCGTGATTTGGAATCAAAGGGCCACACAGATTTAACCTTATTGAGTTACTTTATTGCATGGCAAATTTTACCTGTCATGGCACAATTGAGTGTGACTTTTATAATGTATTTTAATAGGTGTATAATAAGTTGGATTTTATCTTTCTGTCACTTGGTCTGTTTACCTGATTCTAACTGGGTTTGGGCCGTACTGTTGTTACCCTTTTCAGGTGAGGAATATTTGTAACTTAGTAAGGATATAAGCATTCGCATACCAGGCTGCGAAGTGTCACTGGGAGGCCTGGAAGGTGGAAAAACTGTTCATGGTCAGGGAAAATCATCAGTATTGATCTGTGTTGAAATGCTGAGTTTTGTATGTGCAAGAAAAATGTTTGCTCAGGGGAATAATAGAATGCAGGAGTTGTTTAAGCTTTGCAGAGCAAGAGAACATTTTCCTATGACAGGTTAAGTTTTCTGATTTCTTCCATTTAGGTCAATTGTTACAGATTTGCACTGAACTTTTTCCTGTCTTGCTACATTTGAGATATAGCCCCACCCACCAATATATGATTTCTTTAAATCTGCTTTTGACAAATAGGCACAAAAGTTTCACTTCAAGTTTTTATTACATTGGTCTGCTTATGAAACTATTACTATCCACAGCCACTTGGAATTTTCACAAATTATGGGTATAAAATATCTCTTTCTATTTTGATTCTTTGTAAATAAAAATGTTTTTTGAATCTGATAATATCTAGTACCCAACCAGATGCTTCCATATTTTAGAACATGGTATCACCTGATCCCACTTGATTCTTTTGGTTCTAAATATGTCATCATTATCTGAATGGTAGAAATATTTCTACTTGCAATTTTACACATATGTGTGCATGTATATAACAAAAGTCTTCTGTAGCTATCATTTACTGAAAGTACTGCAAATATTTTCATGAAGGTTGAATGAAAGTTATTACTGGGGAAACATTCTAGAGACAATGTGCACAGCTCCAGCAATATTAAGAATAAGGTGTTAATTTCATGCATCAAATGAATCCCAGCTTATACCAGATTAGAGCACCAGCCAGACTTGACTTCCACATTCAGGTACTTCTTTATGGGCATAGTTATTAAAAATTAGCAAATTTGCTTTCTATCTAAATGTATTTAACAAAAAAGACTGTGTTCTACTGTGCTGATGTGAACAGGACTTTCGCCTCTCAAGTTCTTTTCTACATGATCATTGAGGTGCAGGCTGCAGAGACTGTCACTATCAGCAGTCTGCACCCTTTCTTGCAGTGTCACTGCTAACTACCCTTATTCATGTGGAAAGTGTTACCATATAGTCAGGTTTATTTTAATCTTTTAAAAGATGCTTTAGCAATGGTTTCCAGAATCAGAAGGAATATTTCTTCTTATTGACTATGCATTTTCCCCCCTTGCATCTAAACTATTTGAAGGAAGGGAACACTAGAGAGGTTTCACTTGAATTGCTTCTCTGATCACTTCTTTCAGTCTGATTCTTCCCACACATAAATCTAACTGCCTTTAAATTCCCTACCTTTAAGTTAGAGAGGACTCCCATCTAACTTTGGATGATGTGAATGTCCTGTAATTTATACGCCCACGTTTAAAGTGATGAAGTAGGCAGTCATATGTGGAGCCTTTGGAAATAAATTTCAGGAAACCGTAAAACCAATAAATGTTTGGAGAGACAAGATAGAGCTTGAAAAGCTACCTTCCAGCTAGAGGAGACTCAAGGCAGCTCAAAAGATGGACCAAAGCTTCTTGGAGACAAATCACAGGCCTAGCAAATGTCCCTATAATACTGAGAGAATAGAGAGACCATCTCTCTTCTGAACCACAGAGTTGAGAGATAGTAGCAAGTTGGGTGCTTATTTTACTTGCTTTTAACACAGGTTTGATCGCTGGCACCACATAATGGTTTATCAAACCCCAGCAGTAGTATGTCCTGAGCACAGCCAGGTGTGACTCAAAACTTAAGGCAAAAACAAACAACACCCCTGAGTTCTTTTTCTTGACAATGCCCTAGGAAGAACTGTAGCCTAAAGAAGGCAAAAACTAAGGACGGTGATTTAGCTTAAAAAGAGCCTCTCTGGGGCTGGAGTGATAGCATAGCTGGTAGGGCATTTGCCTTGCACTTGGCCTACCCAGGTTCGATTGCCTGACTGCCAGCATCCCAAATGGTCCCCCGAGCACCATCAGGAGTAATTCCTGAGTGCAAAGCCAGGAGTAACCCCTATGCATCATTGCTTAGCCCAAAAAGAAGCCAGGAGTAACCCCTATGCATCATTGCTTAGCCCAAAAAGAAAAAAAAAATAGAAAGAAAGAAAGCAAAGAGCTTCTCTAATCAACTTTCCAAAGCACTTCAGAGAATTCATTCTGGAGTTGCCTTCACCCCTATTCTGTGTGAAAAAAGTAGCCTTCTTTTTGTCTTTATGCTGAGTTCTTAATTCTCTTTCTTAAAGGTGTTTGAGATTCCCTTAATAAATCTTCTCTGTGCCAATGTCTTCTGGATATCTTATTTTTGGTGATGAAAGGCAGAATTTTTTCTGGATTCCAAGGTGGAAGTTGGGACTGATTACTCATTGTGCAATAAAATAAAATAAAATAAAATAAAATAAAATAACATAGGCTTGCTTCAGTCTCAGAACTATGGCTTCTCCCAAATCACAATGCCAGGGCCCAGCTTCTAGGTCATGGAGATCACGTGGTCTCAGGTACAGCTGGGCAGTTGCTCTAGTGAGGAGGCAGAACCTCAATGTCCATGCTGTATAGGAAGAGGGCAGATTTTGCTAGCTCTGACCTCTGACTGTGCAAGGCCACTCCTGGTCCAGCAGGATCTGGCCATGGCAGAGCTGGGTGCCTGGCAGAGCCTCTGTGGGAAAACAGAAGAGGGGCTTAGGACCACAGGGCTGGGGCCTGGAGTCTGGCCAGGTCAGACACACTGGGGCTGAGCTTTAGAGAAGAAGGAGAAAGATTTGGCTTGATTCTTAGAAGAGAAAATGAAGGGAAAGTACAGAACCATGATAAAGTGTGAAATGAGGAAGCAAGGGATTAAATACCAAAAATTATTATTAATGGTACCACAGAGAGGTGTGTGAGGCACTTGACTTGCATGAGACCAACTCCAGTTTGGACCCCAGCACCACCATCAAAAGACACAGTAATCAAATCAAAGCAGAGTATGAAGCTGAACTGCTGAACTGGAAGTTTTATCGGATCTTGTAATTTAAAATAAAAGTTTTGGGAGGCTTAAAAAAAATATGTCCCAGGACATATTCCCATAGACAACATCATGACAAGCTAATGAGAAATGAGGTCACTGCCTGACTCTCCCACACTGTATCCCCTCTTTCACTCTCTGGACATTTCCCCAACAGCAACAATTCCCATTATAAGAAATTCATGGAATATTTATCTTCCCCTCTACAGGAATTTCTCTTACAGTGGGATGAGTTACTACCATATGCTGAGTGGATTCCTAGATTGTGGACAAACAGCAGTGGGTTAATCAACTTCATGAATAAGTAAAGAACATCTCTTGGGGAGCTAAATCACCCCCAAGTGATAAATACCACTTTAAGCCTTTATGGTAGATAGTATCACTGTCACTGTATCACTGTCATCCCATTGTTCATCGATTTACTCAAGCGGGCACCAGTAATGTCTCTATTCCTCCCAGCCTTGAGATTTTAGCAGCCTCTCCTTACTTGTCTCTCCAACAAATGGAGGCTCTTTCAGGGTCAAGGGAATGAAACCTATTGTTACTGTTTTTGGCATATCCAATACGAGATGGATAGCTTGCCAGGCTCTGCTGTGCAGGCGGAATACTCTCGGTAGCTTGCCGGGCTCTCCGAGAGATATGTATATATCTGTTACTGTATTTGGGATATGAATACGCCATGAGGAGCTTACAAGGCTCTCCTGTGTGGGCAATAGACTCTTGGTAGCTTGTCAGGTTCTTCAAGAGGGAAAACAAGGCTGTTAGATGTCCGTGAGCTTGGTCTTAGAGTCTCTGGATGTTGGCTATTGGTGGGATTACATGGTGCCGGGGGCAGTTTTTGGTTGTGGCTGCAAAACTACTGGAAAATGTGGCGTCTGGGTGAAGATGGCCCAGTTCCAACACGAGCAGGCTTGGAGATCTCAGCCCCGGGTCCCACACACTTACTGGTCCCTTCACGTGTGAGGCTTGTCCAAACGTGTGGAGAGTGGCCTTGAGCACGGTAGATAGTAGTTCCAAATAATGACAATTGAATTCTAAACACCTGAATTCAAAATTGAGTATTTAAAGAACTCTTTTCTGAATAGAATTTGCCTTTCTTTCATATAACTAAACATATGATTTAACAATTTTATAAATTTTACATGGAACTTTATCCAGGATCCAACCGAGATTTTTGTTATAAGGTAAAACTTTGAACATTTTGCCTGATTCCAAATACGTTAACACTGTCTTTATAGGAAGCAGTTGTTCTATTCTTGTTGTGAATATGTTCTACCCTAGGTAGTTTTTGTGTCCTAGGAATGCTGTAAGGATCACTATAGCTATTTTTAATCCTTTTCAGCCTCCCTTCTTCTGTCTCATTCACATTTGTCACTTATTTCAGAGCTCCTTTTCCATTAGTTTCATACTGTTAGAATTTAAAACTGAGCAAGGACAAAGTTGCCTGGTATAGGTGAGGAAAAGTTAAAAGAATTGTCATTTAAATTGCCTCCTTTCTAACTACTGCTAGAGGGAAAAGTCTCTTTTCTTTAAGTACAATGTTTCTACTATATACCTATTATCCTTGAGTCAGAAACGGAAGCAGCAGAGTGCAGAGATTCCAGAATATTGAGAACCAGTTTTTAAAATGCTTTGGAATAATTTTCATGATAATCCAAAATGTAAGTTTGTGGATATGCATAAGGCCTGTGGTGACTGAAGCTTCATGGAAATGCTTGCCTTTCGGTATTTGAAATATGTATCTGTTTGCCTAAGAAAATCCCTAAGAATGCTTTATCCCATAGTAACCAAACCAGAGGCAGTGCCCAATAACCAGGGGCAATACACGGAAAGGACTCAATTCTTTTTAGGAAGTACTGCCTGCAGGAGATCACCAAATTGAAGACTGGTATTGCAAGTAGTTGCCAACAAAGCATTCCGTCCTCAGGGCAAGATGTATTGATTGCTCCTGGTTGGCATTTGTGCAAGTAACTAGGTCCAGCTTACATCTGTGTAAACATTCTCAACCAGGGGTCAGCAGCTGCAGAAGCAGAGGGTCAATTTGCTAACCCTTGTTTTTCTTTTGTGATGATAGTGATATATGTCATGACATACGGAAAAGAGCACTAGAGAACTCCCCTTCTTAGGACATCCTTGCCAGGGCTTCTGACAAATGTTGTATTTGGTGAATCAATAGTCCTTGAAGAATATTTACTCATTGTTGGATGAAAGACCAGGACTTCTCTTACGTATTATCCAAAGAGCTGAGTTACTCATTTTATAGTTTTCTCTGTACTCATTTGACTCCATAATTTGGTTGTGGAGTTTCAGTTTTGTTTAAAACATAATATAGTTTTCTCTGTACTCATTTGACTCATTTGACTCCATAAAATAAATAAAATTTTATAGATCATACAATTCCTCTGTTTTAGAATAATTTTGGATGATATGGAGCAATAGTAGTGTCTTAGCTCAGGTTACAGAACACCATGGACTGGATGGCAAAAACAACAGGAATTTTTTTCTTACAGTTCTGGAAGTAAGACCATGATCAAGATTTCAGAAGGGGTAAATTCTTCTTGTAAATTGCATTTGTTCCCTTTCACCGTGTCCTCACTTGACTTTTTCTTTGTTTTTGAAGGAATATGTATATGGGTGAAGAGGAGTAGGGAAGAGGAAATAGGAAGGGAGAGGAAAGAATGGAAGAAGTAGAGGGTCTAAGCAAAGAGGAGAAGGGAGAGGAGGAACACTCGGGCTGTCTCTCTTTATAAAGGAAGTAATCCCACCATGGATTGTCCATTCTTATGATTTCATCTAAACTTAGTTACTCATAGGCTCTTCCCAAATACCATCACATTGGAGGTTAGAAATTTAACATTTGAAAAAATGACAGACATAAATTCAGTCCATGGAGGGTGTGAGTGGGGGGAGGCAGGGGGATGGTAGAAATAGCATCGGATCATGGGAACTTTTAAAATAAGAGACCTGAATGAAAGAACCTTGGACAAGTTTTACAAAGTAGTAGGCTCAGGAGACTGCTGAGATGGAAGAAAGAAACTGAGGAAGCTTGACAATGTGCAGGCAAAATTCTCAATTTGGTTTGAATCAGTCAAAAACTATACTTCACCTAATACAACCCATCATGCTATGTGAGTTACGTATGTCCCTGGCACAACACCAATATCATTGGAATAGCAAATTTTTTTTTTCTGTTACATCTCCCAGTGTTTTTCTTTTAATCGAACACTTATTCTCCCTCTTAACATATTAGCAATATCATACCCTGGTCACCTTTTTTCTCAATATATGCATCAAATCCTTCCTTCTCAGAGGTGAGCAACAACATTTTTAGAGAACTGCAACTGCTGCTCTGTGCTTGGGGAGGAAGTATAACAGCTTGGAGGAACCACAATGAGGCCACTAGCCTCTTCAGTGCTGTTAGGATTGACTAAGAGTTCCTTTGGACATTATTCTTTAATCCCTTAAAGCTTCTTCCAGCAGCTTTTGTGGGAATATCTTTATTCCTTTCCTGTTTTAGTTCTTTTCTTATATACTGATGATGTCAGTGCCCTATTATTTCTGTTCCTTGAAGCTGCCCTGAGCTTTCATTCTTGGATTTGAGTGGGTGTTTAGGAGAAATGTAATGATTTTAAAAGTCATGGTTATCAAATTTAAGTGTCAGGAACTGTGCAAGACTAACACCTCCCAAATTACATTTGTATTTGTTTGTAGAAAGTATAACTGATAAACAAGATCTAAATGTGTATGCTTTCTGGCTATTGGTCACTTTCTATTATTATTTATAATTCAGGTAAGTTTGATACTGGTTCATAAGAACAACATTATCACTGGTTTCCCTGGAATTTAGCTGCTTTGACTCTAATTATATATACTTTACTATAAACACTGGCTTACCAATTTGTTCCTTTCTGTGTCACTAAGTTCTGTTCCATGACTCACCATGAAATCTCCGCAAAAATAATCCAATTCTTGTTTCTTTTCTGTTTCCCTTTTTAGTTAAATAGCCACCCAGGTCACTGCAAGTCTCTACTAATTATGCTCAAGAGCATCTGTTCTTCAGTCAGTCAAGGCTTCTCCCAGTTTGGCAATTGACCGCTCTTCTTTTAGGCTGCTTACTTGCATGGAAAAAGTCAGCTTATGCAAAGCATCCATCCTCACAGTAACAACAATTAAGATCGCCTGTCTTCGAATCTTTCCTTGTGGGTTCCAAGTAAATGGGTAAAACTAGAATAAGTACTCCACAGTGAAGAACTAAGAGTTCTAAACAGGAAGCCAAATATGATTTTACCTAAAAAAATTCATATTCTATAGAATAGCAAGCTAATGATGCATAAAAAGAAAATATTGTTAAAGCATATTTAAAAGACTACAGCAATGCTAATTATAGACATAGCAATTATTGAGTCAATCAACATTTACTGAGCGCCTTATATATAAGATAATACTTATCACTGTCAAGTATTCTAACCATAAATTTTGTATCCCGATGAACTCTGGAGAAGGCAAACTAGAAACATAGGAAAGAGAAGACTGCTTGATTTTAAACTCTGTAGATAGTTTTAAAAAATTATTTTCCCTACCTATAAAATAAAGTCACTGATTATGTATACTTTAAATACTTACATGTAGTAATTTATTTATAATTCATATTGGTGTGTCAAAATAAATAAGTTGCTACATGTAATGTAAGTATTTAAAGTCGTGTCTCCATTAAAAAAATACTTTTGCAAACAACTTCTTTGGTCTTTTGGGTTACACCTGGTGGTGCTTAGGGATTACGCCTGGATCTATACCTAAAAATCATTCCTGGTGAGCTCACGGGACCATATGGTGTGCCAAGGACTGAACTCATGTTGGCCACATGAAAGGCAAGCCCCCTCTATCTGCTGTATTATAACTCCAGCCCCTAAAACATTTTTTAAATTGATCAAAGTTCTTTGATTCACAGTACTGTTAATAATGGTTTCCTAGGCACATTCCAATACCACACCCATTACCATTGTATAGAAAACACTCAGTAAGTCATATAAAGTCTAACCACATATGATTTGCTACAAGATGTTCTGCAGTTGTGTGAGAGTTCAACAGAGAAGACTTTAATGCTTAATTAGTAATGTCTACCATAGAATAAGAACAGAGATTAGAAGAGATCAGAGGCCTGTGTGATGTTTTTATGTTTGTTCTGTCCCTTACAGCACATAAAGATGCTATAAGAAGAGACACTGAAAGTCTATATTTCTAAAATTAACAAAGATGAAATCATAACATGAGTCAATGTTAATATCCTTATTCCTACAAATCATTTAGTAAATGTAAAGAACAGTTTTTCCGACAAGGTTATACAATCATTTCTCAAATGAATAAAAAATTTTTATTAAATATCTGTGTCACCTGCAATCAGTGGAACTAATATTGTACCTGTTTTGCTGAATGTATGCATTTTAAAAGTGAGATTTTCATTGTTGAGTTGGTAATTTGCACATTATATTCTCTTTTCTTTTCCAGTGTCTTTTATTTGATTTACTCTGTGATGTGTGTGTATGTGTGTGTGTGTGTGCACACGTGTGCATGTGCGCATGTGTATGTATGTATGTGCATGCATACATGTGTGTGTGTGTGTGTGTGTTGGTCTATCACTGATAGTGCTCAGGATTAATTCCCAGCTCTATCCTTGAGAATTGCTCCTGAGGGTGCTCAGGGAGACTTGTAGTAAGGGGGATCCTACAAAGCTAATTCTCTAATCTATTGAGCCATCTTCCTGGTCTTACTAATGATTTTAAGCATAGAGAGTTAAATTTAACCGAAGGTCATTTTCATCCACTTTTCCACTGTGACAAAATATTTCAAATTATATACATAAGAAATTCTGTAGGCATGACAGTGTTCAGAAACTGTTTTCTTTCAATATATGGATTTATGTAAGCTGAGAGTCTTTTACCACCCCTCTACCCGAATTTTAATGAATTTGGAACTAGAAATTGTTAGCAAATGAAATGAACCCATTAAGCCTAGTCATTGAAACTTTTTCTACTCCTGTATTCACAAAATAGTTTCTTCTTCCTTTGTAGCTAGGGAAATTAGACCAAAAAATGACTGTCTGAGAAATGAACCATGAAAAGCATAAGTAAACCCATGAGAACTGATTTCTCATCCTGTGTGCTAACCATGTGGCCTCTTACAAGTTGCCCTACATTCAATGCTTTGAAAAAACAACACGAAGGTCAGCATTTTGAAGACAGCTGTATTAGACAAAGACAAAAGTATAATGTTGTAAACATGTGGAGTTAAAGCCTTTTATAGTTTGTAAT
Source organism: Sorex araneus (assembly GCF_027595985.1). Classification (NCBI taxonomy): domain Eukaryota; kingdom Metazoa; phylum Chordata; class Mammalia; order Eulipotyphla; family Soricidae; genus Sorex; species Sorex araneus. The sequence goes on from NC_073303.1 coordinate 328,592,777, forward strand.
TATTTGTTAAAAGAACTGTACTGTGATAATGGAGCTGACATTATGTCAGGTACACAGTCAGTGCCAATAAATTATTATTAAATTCAAGTGAACAAGGAGTTCTTTTGAATTTAAAAGACAAATACAGACATTTTTACTTCATTAAGAAGTAGTGAACAGCAAAACACTTAGTTCTGAGACTCATGAGGCTTTTAACTCATTTAAAGAGAGACATTTGTTGACTCTATATACACACTCAAATGGAAGTGTGTGTCTTGCCAAAGCAGAAATTCAAAATAAAACAGAACCTTATTAAACTACAAATAATGTGAGAATTTAATCAATTAAATAAAAAGTGGATAAATTAACAGATTCTTCACTGTCATAGCTTTAGAAGAGATAAACACATTCAGAAGAAAAATATTCTCAGTCATATTTAGCTGTTTACTTTGTTTTATTTTTGTCCTTCCTTCCTTCCTTCCTTCCTTCCTTCCTTCCTTCCTTCCTTCCTTCCTTCCTTCCTTCCTTCCTTCCTTCCTTCCTTCCTTCCTTCCTTCCTTCCTTCCTTCCTTCTTTATTTTTCCACAACCAGTGATACTCAGGGGTTACTCCTGACTGTGCACTCAGGATTTACCCCTGGCAGTGCTCAGGGGACCATATGGGATGCTACAAATCAAATCCAGGTTGGCCCTTGCAAGGCAAATGCCCCCTACCTTCTGTGCTATCATTTTTTCTACCATTTATCCTTTTCTAAGTTAAAAAAATGCCTGCCAACTTTCTTAATTTTATTGACATATAATAAAATAAAAAACAGAGCATACATACTTTAAACATGTACTTTGATACTGAGAAATCTATGGAACCACTGTGGTAGTCAATGTCCATCTGTATCAAGTTTCCAGTGCCCTTGGTTATGGCTACCATGTATTTCTCCATATATCCTAGTCCTCAGGCAACACCCTTCTGCTCAGTTTTTTTGTTGTTGTTTTCATATTATGACATATGACCAGAATAATACAACATCAAGTTATTTCTGTCTTTATTCACTCAGCTTAAAGTATTGAGAGTTCCATCTATTTTGTGCCACATTAAATTTTTTTTTTTTGGTTTTTGGGTCACACCTGGCGATGCACAGGGGTTACTCCTGGCTCTTCACTCAGGAATTACCCCTGGGGGTGCTCAAGGGACCATATGGGATGCTGGGATTTGAACCCGGGTCAGCCGCGTGCAAGGCAAACGCCCTACCCGCTGTGCTATCGCTCCAGCCCCTGCCACATTGAATTTTTTTCTTCATTTCTGTTGCTGAGTAATTTGTCACTGTATTGATATGCAACATGTTTATTTGTTGATATAAATTTCGTTTTATTTCAGCTTTTATGATATTAGAAATAAAGGTGCTATGAACATTCATGTACTATATTTTCTATGGTCAGTTACCTTTATTTCATCCTGGGTGATTAAAAAAATACCTAATGATATGGTAGATATATGTATGTTTCAAAAATATTGAGAAATTTCGAAATAGTTGTGCCATTAGCTCTTTTAGGGATAATTTACATATTAGTTTCAGCTGTACCACATAATTATTTAATATGTGTATAAATTGTGAAATGATAACCACATTAAGTCTCATAAACATCTTCTATGAATACTTTTATCTGCCTTCTGAGAACTTTCTCTCTCCATATCTATCAGCAAATACACATTGCAGTAATATTAACCACAATTGCCATAATGTAAATTGTAGTAGTATTGCATGTGTTTTATAACTAAAAGTTTGTATCTTTTGACCACCTTTATATCGATTTATCTCAGCTCCATTTCTAGGAACCACAATCTACTCTCCATGACTATGAATTTTTTCTTGATTTTTTCTCTTGATTTTAATTAATTTTATATTTTTCACACTTAAGTGAGAACATATGGTATTTGTTTTCTCTGAATTATTTCACTTTATGAAATGCTTTCAAGGCCTAAATCTTTACCCTGGAACAAATCTCATCAAATACCCTGGAACAAATCCCATCAAATAAAATATGGTGTTTAATATTTTTTTATTCAGTTGCTACTTCTGTAAGAATTTTTTATTGAGAATTTTTTAGTCTATGTTACTTGGGAGTATTGGCATTTAATTTTCTGTTTGTGGTATTAGGGTAATGTTATCTTCCTCAGATGACTTTAGAAGCTTTCCTTCCTCCTCTATTTTTGGTGGTGGTTGTTTTGTGGCAACACTCAGCTGTTCTCCGGGCTTACTTCTGATTTTGCTGTCAGGGATCATCCCTGATGGGCTCCCAAGACCATATGGAAGTGCTGGGGATCAACCTGAGTCAACAGTGTGCAGGACAAACTCCCAACCTCCTGTACTATTGCCCTGGCCCTGGCCTATCCTCCCCTATTTGGGGGATGAGCTTGTTATTTTATCGTTGAATTTTGTTTCACTGCATGCCAGCATAAAGGGTGAAGCCTGGGCCTGAGCAAACTCATATCACCTGGCTACGAACTGAACCACCCAAAAATAGAGGAGGAAGGAAAGCTTCTAAAGTAATCTGAGGAAGATAACATTACCCTAATGAACCACCCAGCCCTACTGACAGAGTTTGAGTGGGAATGTCCCCAGGACCCTCTTCAAAGTCTTTGGGAGTCTTTCCTCATGAATTAAAAAAAAAAAAATTCTTGGGAGTTTTCCCTCCTCAATTAAAAAAAAAGTTTCTAAGCTCTAATTTAACATGTGGGTTTTTTTTGTTTGTTTTTTTTTATTTAACGACTCATTCTTTTGGTGCCATAGCTGAAAATTATTTGGCCAAATTCAGAGATTTGTCTTATAATTTCTTCTATACTATATAGTTTAGGTTGTTTATTTTTATTACTGACCTAATAGTAATAAGGTTTAGGTTGTTCATTTTTATTATTTTTCCTTTGCAAGTATATCAAAATTTTAATTATTTTTTTAGACTGGACCTGGAAGTGCTCAGGGTTTACTTTTAACTCTGTACTCAGGGATCACTCCCAGTGGTGCTTTAACAGACCTGGAGATTGAAGTGCCGAGGATTAACCCAGGTTGGCCTCGACAAAAGCAAGCACCTAGCCTTTGGTACTATCTCACTGCTCCCAAATTTTTATATAATTTTGAAACTGTTATGCAAATAATATTGGAAATTGATAAATTATCTTGATTAACCCATTCAACAGTATGAAACAGTTAGCTTTCTACTTTGTAATACTTTTATTCTCTGAAATCTAATTTATCTGATATTAATATAAACACTTCAACTTTAAGTTCATTTTGACATGTTCAAGCTTTTTCAAAAGTTTTTGAAGAAGTAAGATTAATTTCTTTTGTTACATATTGGGGTCAAATTCCATTGTAATTTGACTTTGGTATATACTTTAACATGAACATGACTAAGCATTTTGTTTCTATTGAATGTCATAGACACTTTATCAATTAATCAGTACTGTTTCCCTCTAATATGCAACAATTTGTTCTCTGTAACTATGTTTTTGTCTTGTTTACTTGCTGTAATGTTTTATATTACTCTTATAAGTAAAGTCATACAGTATTTTTCTGTCTTAATTATTTCACTTAGCTTAATATATCAAAGTGTATACATATTATTGTAAATAACAATATTTTATCATGTTATTGATTTACTCTAAACTTTGTCAATTTATATTTCAAGTGTTTTGTCTATAATTTACCTTTGAACTCTCTTTCTTTAAATGGCACATCCAGATCAGTCATATTTAATGTAATGCTAGATAAAATAGGAATTATATTAATCATGTTGGAATTTAAAAATTTATTACATTTGTTTTTTGTTTCAATTTTTCTTTTGTTCGGCTTTGTTATTGACTTATTAGCTATAAGTTATTAATTTAGTAAGACTGAAGGCATAAATTTATTAGTTTACCTTATAATTATGTTGCATAATTCAATATGTACCATAAGTGCCTTACTTCTACCACACCCTTCCTGGTCCCTGTGCATTGTTATCTAGTTGACTTTCATATATCTCATACTCTTACGACTTTGCTTTCATGTAGTCAATAGCATCAGACATTTTAAAATGACAATTTGTACATATGTTTCCATATAACTACTGCTGCTCTTTATTTTCTAAATAGACAATATTTCACATTAGAATCATTTTATTTCTGCCTCAAAAATGTCCTTTCATATTGGCATAAAGTGTATCTGCTGATTACAAATTATTTTAGCCTTTTTACTTTTGAAAGGGCTTTTTAAAATTACTATTTTTGAAACAAATTTCACCGGGTACAGAGTTCTAAGCTGACAGTTTTTCTTGTCCAGTACTTTAAAGGTACGGCTCTTCTTGCTTTCACTTTTGCTGATGAGAAATAATATTCCTTTGTTTACCACATCTCTTTTTGCAAGATGGCTTTTAATATTTTGTGTTTTAATGTCTTTGTTCTCATCATTTAGTATTTTGATTATGATGGACTTAGATCTAGCTTTATTTACTTTACTATAATTGGAACTTTTTGAGTTTCTTGAGTATGTGTTTCTAATACTTTCATCAAATTTGTAGAAATTTCATCAATTACTTCTCAATTTTTTTTCCTATTCCTCTAACATCTCCTCACCTGCAGAGTCTTCAAAATTTTTTTATACTCTTGATGCTGATTAAGTTCAGGCCACTATGCTGTCTTTCACTTCATTACACTTTCAGCATTTCTCACTGTGGCTCCATGTTTACTAATATTTTCTTCTGCCGTGTCTAATCTGCTTTAACTCTTTTTGTTTTATCTTATATCTCATGGGATCAGTTGATTTTTTTATTTCAAAGTTTTATTTGGATTTTTCAAGATGCTTTCCATGTTTTAACTGCTTGAACATATGGAATGCATTATAAAGTGTGTTTCAATGTCCTTGTCTGGATTTCTAGCACCTATATTTAGTTCTGAGTCAGATTTTAATAACTTCTGTATCCATATTACAAGCAGTGTTTTCTGCTATATGACTTGAAATGCTTCATTATATACTAAACTGTGAAATTCACGTGCTGAGTGTTATATATCTATTTTGTTGTTTTGAGGCTACACCTGGATGTGTTAAGGGATCTGTCTTGTTGGGGCGGTGGGGCTCAGGGGACCATCTGGAAAGCCAAGGATGAAACCTGGGTCACCCTTGTGCAAGGCATGCGCCCTACCTACTATAGTATTGTTATGGCCCTGGAAATCTTTTTATAAATACTTGCTCACATTAATATCCTTGAGTTCCAGTCCATGAAGTATTAACGTTGCTGGGGAAAAAAAGTTCCTTTTAAGGGCCTGAGAGAGAGAATAGCATTATGGGGCTTGCCTTGTACATGACCGATTGACAGGATTGATCCCTGATTCCAGAGCCCTGAATACCACTGGGGTGTATCCCCAAAGCCAAAAAGTAAAATTAAAAAATATCTTAAAAGGATGTTTCTTTTAAACATATATTGGGTATTATTTTTCTGTAAGGAGTCAAATGTTTTAGGTAATCTGGGTCAAAAATGATCCATGTTAAGCATTCCTCTTTATGTTTTCTTTTCCTAAAACATGCATAATATAAATACATAAAATTTAATTATAGCAATGCACTTTTAGCATGTAGGTCACTCAAAAGTGATCCAAACTCTAAATTAAGCCCACAGACTATAGTTTACTGACAAGTACTTTTGAGTCTTACATTCGTCTGTTGTTAGAGGATCATTCTCCACTACTGAGGCCAATGGTTCTACAAATTCTGCTCAAGAGATTTGAATCTGGCAGAAGAGATACTGCTCTTGGCTTAGAGCTTTTGTTTTTAACCTCAAATCCATTGTCATCTCCCTGGCTTTGAACAGTGTCCTTACATGAATGGCCTCATCAGGACTCAGCAGAGTGTTCAGGGATATCTTGCATAAATAAGCCTGTGTTTCTCTATCTGGAAGGTTCTTGTTTCTCCAGTACTTGTGTCCTATAAAATCTAGCTGCATTGTTTTCCTGAAAATCTGAGTTGTCTCCTCAATCTAGAAGGTTTACTTGATTTTCACCTTGTATGTTGGGTTTGAAACTTTATCCAGGCTTTAAGTTGTGTCAGTCACAGACTTTCCCCAATTGACCACATCCAACTTTGCTCATGGGGTTACTTCTGACTAATCTCAGGCATCATTCCTGGCTGAGATCACTCTGAGAGATCACTCCAGGCTGTGCCTCAGGGATCACTCCTAGCTGTGCTCAGGGATGACTCCTGACTGTGCTCAGAGATCATATTCTGTACCTTGATTCAAACAGGGATCAGTTGTGTACAGGCCAAATGCCTTAACTCCTGTATTATCTCTCCAATGCATTATTCTATATTTTTTTCTTTAAAAAAAGTTCCTACTGCAGAGGTGTTTTGCAGGTACCAAAACCATTCATCGTCAATATCTGAGCCCATACAGTGCTATAAATTGCTAGGAAGATATTGCATTGTTAAATATGCACCCTATTGTTTTAGTTGTTTCTCTGGCCCTATTTTACTGTTTTAAAACTAAATAGAAATATATCAGTGAGAAAGTAAATCTGGATAACCTTATTCTATTTTTTTTAATTGTTTTTAGTTTAGAGGCTACATCTCTAAACTCAGAGCTTACTCCTACACTTAGGGATCCACACTTAGGGATCTCTTCTGGCAGTGCTCAGGGAACCATATGGGGTGCTGGGCATCAAAGTTGGGTCAGCTGCATAAAAAACAAGCACCATCCCTGCTGTGCTATTGCTTCAACTCCACCCTTGCACTATTTTGTTTAGAAGTAAGTCCTCCAGTTTCCTTCATATTTTGTTCCCCAATTACTTTTTTTTAACCCTAATTCCATAAGGCTCAATAAGTCTCCCATTAGATTTCCATATGCTAACTTGAGTAGAATTTCTGGAGTTTTCAAGTAAAACCTAAATATTTTCAATATGTTATGAATGTCTGATTCTGATGATTTTGGCTTCCTGAGAAAAGGATCATAATATGTTGGTTTTCTGCTCCCATATAGAAACTAAGAGATTGGTTTCCAGATTTTCATTTAGCTAAGCGAATGTAATGTAACTTTTAAAATATTATCACATGAGGCTCAAATATATATGACATATATGACATTTAAAACATGCAAAAATATTCAAACATTTCGTGCTTGTTTTTCCCTCATGCAGTGTTTGGGAGCCCATCCCTCCACCAGTGTCTATTCACCACCACCAATGAACCCAGTATCCCTCCCACCCCCCCAACCCATCCCCCCTCCCCACCCGGCCTCTGTGGCAGGCATTCCAATTTGTTCTCTCTCTCCTTTTGAATCTGTAACTGTACCTTCACTGTGACTCACTAATTAAAAAATTTAAAAAAAAAGAAAAAAAGACATGCAAAAATATTATAAACTATTATATAAAAGCATATTTATTGATCTACCTCTAAACATATACCAAAATATTGCCATATATTCAAGATTTCATTAGTGAAAGACTTTCTAATGGAAGAAAATTTTCTCTGTTGGATCCCAGAGTCATTTTAATAAACCAAACCAACCTCTGAGCTATTAGCTGACAATTCATTTTTTTAATGTAAAAAGTGGCAAAACTTTTTTTTCAATTATGTTCACACTTTCAGAAGTAAATTGGTTAGTCAAAGCTCTAAGTCAGTAATTAGAGAAGAAATAGTAATATTAAGTTAGCACTGTAGCACTATAGCATGTCATCCTGTTGTTCACCTATATGCTCGAGCAGGCACCAGTAACGTCTCCATTGTGAGACTTATTGTTACTGTTTTTGGCATATTGAATATGCCACAGGTAGCTTGCCAGGCTCTGCCATGTGGGCGGGATACTTTCAGTAGCTTTTGAGGCTCTCTGAGAGGGATGGAGGAATCGAACCCGGGTCGGCTGTGTGCAAGGCAAACGCTTTACCTGCTGTGCTATTGCTCCAGCCCTTAATTGCTCCAGAGTTTAATATTAAGTTAAACTCTTCAATTGTTGAAGTTATGTGACAGTGAAAGTAAGTGTCTTGTGCTACAGACTTTTAATGTAAAAGATTGAATCTATCATTGTGTTTACAAAAAGTCATAATAACCTTTCCTTATAGATAAAGATATAATTAAATAATTAAAGATTAGATTTTTAAAAGAATTTTCTAGTACAGAGGTTACCAGTTGTATCAATTTCACCATTTCTTTTTTTAATTAATTTATTTTTATTTTATTATTTAATTAGTGAATCACCATGAGGGTACAGATACAGATTCACACATGTTAGAACTTGTTTTTCCCTCATACAATGTTCACAAACACATCCCTCCACCAGTGCCCGTTCTCCATCACCAATAAACCCAGTACCCCTTCCCCCATCCCATCTTCCCCCCCACCCCACCTGCCTCTGTGGAAGGGGTTTGCAATAGGGGTATTGAGTGGCCATTGTGTTCAGTCTCTAATCTACTTTCAGCACACATCTCCCTTCCCGGGCGGGATCTCCAACCACATTTTACTTGGTGTTCCCTTCTCTATCTGAGCAGCCTTTTTCCCCAGCATGTGAGACCAGCTTCCAAGCCATGGAGCCAACCTACTGGTACTTATTTCTACTATTCTTGGACATTAGTCTCCTAGTCTGTTATTTTATATTCCACAGATGAGTGCAATCTTTCTATGTCTGTCTCTCTTTCTGACTCATTTCACTTAGCATGATACTTTCCATGTTGATCCACTTATATGCAAAGTTCATGACTTCATTTTTTCTAACAGCTGCATAGTATTCCATTGTATAGATGTACTAGAGTTTCTTTAACCAGTCATCTGTTCTCGGGCACTCGGGTTTTTTCCAGATTCTGGCTATTGTAGACAGTGCTGTGATGAACATATAAGTGCAGATGTCATTTCAACTATACTTTTTTGCTTCTTCGGGGTAAATTTCCAGAAGTGGTATTGCTGGGTCAAATGGGAGCTCAATTTCTAATTTTCTGAGAAGTGTCCATTTTGTTTTTCAGAAGGGCTGAACCAGTCGGCATTCCCACCAGCAGTGTAGAAGGTTCCCTTTCTCCCCACATCCTCTCCAACAGCGGTTGCTTTTGTTCTTTTGGATGTGTGCCAGTCTCTGTGGTGTGAGGTGGTATCTCATGGTTATTTTGATCTGCGTGTTCCTGATGATTAGTGATGTAGAGCACTTTTTCATGTGCCTTTTGGCCATTCGTATTTCTTCCTTGGGAAAGTTTCTGTTCATTTCTTTGCCCCATTTTCTGATGGGGTTGGATGTTTTCTTCCAACCAGTGCCTTATATAGCCTTGATATCAACCCCTTATCGGATGGGTATTGGGTGAATATCCTTTCCCATTCTGTAGACTGTCTTTGTATTCTGGTCACTGTGTCTTTTGCGGTGCAGAAGCTTCTTAGTTTAATGTAGTTCCATTTATTTATCTCTGTTTCCTCTTGGTTGGTCAGTTGCGTGTCATCTTTGAAGAAACCGTTAGCTTCAATATCGTGGAGGGTTTTGCCAACCTTGCTTTCATTTCTTTTGGGTGTGTATACCTAAGTGGAATTTCTAAATCAAATAATAGTATTTTTTCTCTTTACAGTATTGAAAATAACAGATGCTTCAGAGAAGCCTCCAGACCCCTCACCAGCCTATCTCATCGGGGGCTACTCGGAGTAGGGTGGATGAGTTCCCCTTGCTGCTCCAACACAGCCCTCGCAGCTGAAAACCTCCAGACCTCAACCACCGCCATGCTCACGGCTGCTCTCCACAGGCTGGAATGATCCTTACCCATGAGTGAATCAGCTATCTAACGTATTTTAAATTTTAGAATTCCTGACATCTCATACTCTACACCACTGATGTACCAAGAGTAGCACACCACATTTGTTGGGATCTAAAGTAGAAGGCCGCCAATCTCAGGGGGAAAATCTCTTACACAAGGAGTTTTTTGAACCATTTTTAGTGGACTATTCATAACAAGCAATACAAAATTAATTATTTCAGTCCTGTTATGGGGACACAGTTTGGATTTGCGGTGGAAACATTTGAAATATGGTGGTAGACAGTGCAACAGTAGTGGGATTTGTGTTCAAATATTAAATGTAATGAATTTGTGTGAACAACTTTATAAAAGTTAAATTAAATTAAATTATTAAAATAGTACTACGTACAGGTCATCTATACCTTGTGTTCCAACAGTGCAGAAGGGTAAAGATTTTTCCATTTTGTAAGAAATACTTGTTATTTTCTGATTTTTTTGATAGTTGCAATCTTAATGGGTATGAAGTTGCTTCTCATTATAGTTTTGATTTGAATATTCCTAATGATTAGTAAGATTTATGTGCTCACTGATCAAATTATTGTATCTATTCAATATTTTTATTCACCTTTAATTAGTTTTTTACCTGTTGACTTTCAGAAATTCTCTATTTTGTGTATTGATGTCCTTTTGGTGCATTCTATTAACATTTTTATAATTAAAACTATGCTTGGTATATTTACCTTTTTTTGCCTGTGCCTTTAACTATTGTATTCTAGATATTAAGGGAAAAATCCAGTTTTGTTAAGTTTTAATCCTATTCACTGTAAGGGTTTTATAGTTTTAGGCTTTATGTTTATAAATATATATGTATATATATATGTATATATATATAGTGAGCCTTTATTGACTATCAAAAAGGAGGCAAATAAGGCAAGGGACACTGGTGCTTTAAATTCCCCAGAAGTCAATTCAGCCAGAGGGGCTTGGGAGGGAGAGACTCAACAATATGGTACCTGCCTTGTTGTCTGTGTATCTGTGATCAGTGACAGCAATCAGTGACCAGAGCATAGATCCTGAGTATTTGGAGGGCAGAGAACTTTTTACCCTTGGCTCTTATAAGCTGTGGGCAGATTGATCATGGAATATGTGCACAGCTGCCTGCCATATGATTGTGGCGAAGTATGGATAGTTGCTACTGTGTTGACAACTGAAATTAAGAGCAGTAATCACTGTCCAAACCTATCCTGGAAGTCACAAGCCTTCAAGAGATGCCAAAATTTTAAAAAGAGCTTCATCAAATAGATTCCAGCAGTGCAATTGGCTGTTTGGGGAGACAGATTTCTCATGCGTCCTACTTGGCTGTCTTCCCAAAATCCTTTAATTTGCTTTATGAATTTAACTCACTGTGACATAATTTGATTTAAAAAGTGTATGTTTGCTTTGCCATGTTTGATGACTACAAAGTACTCAGTTTTCTAGGTCAGGATTTAACAAATTTCTTATTATATGCCAAAATGCAAAACTTTTAGGATTTGCACGACACATATGGTTTTTTTGAGAGTAATGTGTTTGCTCCACTTCCACTATTGCCATGTGTGTGTACCTCCTTTTATCTTTTATCCGTGTATATACCACTTTTTAAAATGTTAAGCTATTTTTAGCTCCAGTCATTATTAGTGCACAGAAACATACTGACAATTTGAGTAGAATGAACCCTTAATTCAGAACTGTGAATATTAGTAATACCATTTAATCTGACTTTACACTGAATACTGTAGAACCTTGAATAAAATCATAAGTTTGGGCACCATAACGTTTTTGAGGAAATGGTTTCCAAAATAATAGTTTCCAAAATAATATGGAGTGAAGAGTGAACGTGAGTATCTTGATTTTTTAAATGCCTTTCTGTTATTCGGGGAACTGCAATTTATTTTCTGCTATTCCAGATTCTTCCTTCTTCATTAATTTTAAATAACTTCCTCTAGAACCTTGCTCACTGGATTAATTTCTAATGGGGCCATGTCTGCTAAAAGAAAATGTTATCTTAGACTAGCTGAATTGTTCTACATGCTTATGAATTCCTTTAAAATATATATTTTTAAAAATACATATGGAATAAAACTAATGAAGACACTTAAATCTAAATATAGTAACATCAGTGACATAAAGTATAAAAACTATTGAAAATTGCTCGGGCCAGGGCGATATCAGTGCGCGCTCTGCTGAGATGCAAACCGAGTGGCCACATGTTTATTTGTGCAGCCGCTCTGCTGCTGATGTCCATGATCTGGAGGACCGCTAGACTACTTTTGGTACCAGCAACTGCTTCCACCAATGTCTCTAGACTGTGACCTAAGCCAGAATGCCATGGTGCCCCAGGAAGGGAAATGATGCAATTTCTAACATAAATCTCACTGGACTTAACTAAAGTACTAAAGTACTTAAAGTACTAAAATGCAGAAATCCTAAACCACATGGCAGCGATAGCAGCCACACGACTTCATATCTCTTCATTCTCAATGGAAAACTATCAAATGCTTCCTTGTCAGCAGGGCTGTTTTTTGAGGGGAAACTCCAACAACAATATTGAATATTGTGTTGAAATATGGAAATGTAATCAAGGTAAAGAGAAAATGAAGTGAAAATTATCAGCTACACAAGTGGGGGTAGAGGGTGGGAGGTATACTGGGCTTTTTGGTGGTGGAATATGGGCACTGGTGAAGGGACGGGTGTATATAACCGAGATAAGCCTGGAAACTGTAACTTTCCACATGGTGATTTAATAAAAATTAAATTAAAAAACTATTGAAAATGGCATTTTTTGTTATTTATTATATATGGGTTATGTTTCAGAGAATAAACGGGTAGTGAAGGATGAGCGTAGAGTTGTTCTTAATGTTCATATCTTGGCCTGAGAATTGAGTAAGAGACATATCTATTTTGAAAGCAAAAAAAGCTAAAAGCTTTTTTTACACACAAAAGCTACACAATGTGGATTTGTGTATTCTGCCACTAAAAGTGAGTTTCATTAAACTTTTATCTGGGACCTAGGGCTTGTATATTTTGCTTAAATTAAAGATGTCACTGGAGTCAGAGGCTTGAGAATAGGAAGAGACAAAGGGGACTGAGGATTTATGGTTTTTTGTGGGCACGTGACCTAAGTTTAATTCCCAGCACAGAGTGACCTCATGTTTCACAGATCTGGAAGCCCCAAATTACTATTGTGTGTTGTTCTGGTGGTCCCAACACCCCAGGAGCACCATATCTAGGTTATCCAACTTAACAGAGCAGAGTTGTTCATAGTAAGTTCTTGTGATGTCTTGGATTAGTTTTTATTGACTTGCCCAACATTTGAAGTGTGCATTTAGGTTGATGATTTTATCTCTTTCTTCTTTCCTAATGTAGGCCTGTTTTGCTATAAGTCTCCAGGTACTTCTTTAGTTGTTTCCCATAGATTTTGATAACATGTTTCTTTGTTATCACTAGTCTCAGTGGATATTTTTTATTTCTTTCTTGATTTCTTTTTTGGTTTTCCAGCTTCTATGTAGCAGCATGTTGCTCAGTCTCCAGATGTTAGATTTTCTCCAGTTTCTTTTTTGTCTCCGTGGCATTGTGGTCTGATTGGATGCTTGGTATGATTTTAAGTCTGTGAATTTACGTAAGTTACAAATTTGACCTAAAATGTGATCTATCCTAGAGAATGCTCTGTGTGAACTAGAGAAGAATATGTATTTAGCTTATTACTCCCAGTTCTTCTGGTTCCTCATTAAGAGGCTCTTATGTCTTTACTGATATCTTGTCTAGTGAATCTATCCTGTGGTGACTGTGGGATTTTGAACTCTCCTTCTACTATATTTCCATCCATGTGTTTCTCTAGGTCTATGAGCCAAAAGCTTTACACCACTGCTGACTCAAGAAACTTTTTTCAAAACGTGTCACAAAATATTTTTTTCAATAAGACAAAAATTAAATAATTGCTTTACATGTAATAATTTAAAAATGACTGAAAGAGCATATTCAGAGGGAAGAAAAGCAACATTACAGAATACATTGTAACATATTATCAACAAAGGTTTATACTTACAATAATTTAAGATAAAGATAAAGCAAAATTAATAAAAATTACAGTTCTGTTCACAAAAGAGCATATCAATGCGACCATCGAGCCTATACATTTTTGTTAATCGAATTAGTTATGAAATACAGATTCAAACCACAATAATTTTAAGTTGTGATAATTTCAATATGAATCTGCAATAGTAGGAAACATTTAAATATTAGTAGCAAACGTTGATGAAGAAGTGAACCAAACCAAATTGTCATACATAGCTGATGGAAATACAGGATAATAAAAAGAAAACACTTTACTAATTGTTGCAGTATTCACTAAAGCTAAAGACAAATACACTTTGTATTTATGCTTGTGTACACTAGGATACATGTGAAAGATGAGATAAAATTGAAGTGTTCAAAATAGGTCTAAACAAGAAACAGCAAACAAGAAACAGGTATCGATGAGTAAAATAACAGATATACCAGGTATGGTATAGTCAAACTACAGATTATTACTATGCAGCAGGGAAAATAAACTAAGAAACATGGTGACATGAATAAACCTCAAAGATAGAGTATTGGAGAAAGTGAGCTGTGTAAAATATAATTTATAGTGCACTGTGTCATTTGTATATGCTTATAGAGAAGTTAAAATACAGCATATGGTTCAAATATACACAGGAAAAAAATGAAGAAAATCAAGGAAAGGAATAGTTTGGAATTCAGAGCAGTGGTTGTCATATTGAACACATGTTTTCATTTTTCAATAACTTGTCAAACTGGATGTTTCTTTCTTCTTAATTCTTGTACATTTTCACTAAGATATAAAATAAATCCCAAACATAATGCCCTTCAATGTAATAAAATTAGTTAAATAATATAGCTAGAATGTGATTCTCTTTTACCTCAAAGCACATGCCTTTTTCAAAATATCATTAATTATTTAATTATGTCTCATAGACCATATAGGTAAAAAATGGCAATTATCAGAATAAATATAAGAATATTGAGTCAGAATTATTGTGCATTGATCCATGTATCTGCATTTTATTAATTAATTCAAACTCATTGAACATTAGAACCATCTTGACTAAATCCCCTTCAACTTTCCTCAAGAGGAAATGACTCCCATAATCCAACGCTAATGATGGACACATAATTTTCTCTTTAAGGAAAGAAAGTTATTTGGGCAATTAAAAAACCCCACTATCCCCCCAGGATCCAAAAATAGGTATTAGGATCAAGTAAACACAGTGTTTGTGATTCTAGTGTTTTTTTTTTTTAATGAATAGCTAGTAATGCAGATAATATACTCAAACCGTGTATTAAGAGTTTGTATATTAAATAATGAAAGAGAAGAAAGAGATTTTAAAAAATCCCATTCACAATAGTGCTTCAGAAAATCAAGTACCTTAGAATCAGCTTAACTAAAGATGTGAAGGATCTATACAAAGAAAATTACAAAACACTACTTCAAGAAATAAAAGAGGATTCTAGGAAATGGAGACACACCCCTGCTAATGGATAGGGAGGATTAACTTTGTCAAAATGACAATACTCTCCAAAGCATTATATAGATTCAACACAGTCCCTATAGCAATACCCATGACATTCTTCAAGGAAATAGAAAAAACACTCCTGAAATTCATATGGAACAATACACCCCCATGATTGCTTTAGCTATTACTTTAGCTAAATTTTCTTTCTCCTGTGGAAAAAGATGACAGATGGCATCATTTTCTCCAACTTCACACTGTACAAAACAGTAGTACTAAGACAGCATGGTATTGGACTAGAAACAGACCCACAGACCAATGGAACAGAGTTGAATATTCTGTCTCAAATATATGATTACTTGATCTTTGATAAAGGAGCAATAAATGTGAAGTGGATCAAGAAAAGCCTCTTCAACAAGTGGTGCTGAGAAAACTGGACAGCTACCTGCAAAAAAAAATGAACTCTGACCTCTGTTTTATGCCAGGCACATAAGTCAGATCAAAGTGGGTTAAAGACCTCAATATTAGTCCTGAATCCATAAGATATATAGAGGAAAATGTTGGAAGAACCCTTCATGACATTGACATGACTTAAAGGTATCTTTAAGGATGAAACACCATTGACCAAGCAAGTGGAAACAAACATAAACAAATGGAACTACATTAAACTAAGAAGCTTCTGCACCTCAAAAGAAACAGTGACCAAAATACAGAGAGAGTTCATGGAATGGAAAAGAATATTTACCCAATATCCATCTGATAATGAGTTAACACCCAGGATATACAAGACATTAGTAGAACTGTACAAGAAAAAAACCTCCAACCCCATCAAATAATGGGGAGAAGAAATGAACAGAAACATCCTCAAAAAAATATAAATGGCCGGCCGCCTGGACTCCCCGAGACCTTCCAGCTGCCCCAGCCCGTGTCCTCTGCGCCCCGGCTCCTCCCCGGGCCCCCTAACTGCGGCCCGCCCTCGCAGGAAGACACTGGGGGCGTGTCCCGTATGTTATTGGGCGTGGTCTAAAGTGGGCGTGGCCTCCTCTCTGAGCGGCCAACGCTAACGCGGCCGCAGTTATTCATTGTTACCTCAGCTCACTCGGTACTTGTATTTTCTTGAAAATTCACTTTTGCGATCTCAAACACGCAAAATAGCCATTAGCTTAGTCTGACACTATAAAAGCTGTCAGTTAATAAGGGAAGTTTAGCACGATCAGAAAACCTTCTTTCCACAAGAAGAAAAAGGAATAAATAACTACAAAGCTCCAACTCTATACTTCCGTAACAATATGAAGAAGCAGCGAAAATCCCCTCCGAGAAGAGAGGGGGAAGAAAAGATACCAGAAACCTCAACAGGGGCTTCTCACATCTACGACCTCTCAGATAAACAATTCAGAGAGGAAATCTGGAGGAGACTCCACCTACTCCAAGCAAATATGGAACAGACATCCAATAAATTAAGAGAGGAGATGAATGAAGCGCTGGAACGGTCTACCAAGAAAATACAGGAAGAAATGAGAGCAGAAATTAGAGCAGAAATTTCAAACCTTCGAACGGAAGTCTCACAAATAAAGCAATCGGTAGATGAAATAAAAATATCACTAGATGCCCTCAACAGTAGAATGACTACAGCCGAAGACAGAATCAGTGATCTGGAAGATGAACTTCAGAAAGCTTATAGACAACAACAAATCATGGCCAAAGACCTCAAAATGGCTATAGAGTGAATCAGAGCCCTGGGAGATGACTTCAAGAGGAACAACATAAGAATCATTGGAGTACCAGAACCGCAGGGAAGCAACCCCAATGAAAAAAACACAGTCAAAGATATCATTGCTAAGAAATTCCCAGAGCTGGACAAGGCAGGCATCCAGATACAAGGAGTCCGAAGAGTACCAGCAAAAAGAGACCCGAATAAAAAGACCCCAAGGCATATCATAGTCAGAATGACGGATACCATGGATAGAGACACAATTCTGCAAGCAGCAAGGTCAAGGAAGGAAATCACATACAAAGGAGCACCCCTCAGATTTACGGCCGATCTGTCAGAAGAAACCCTCCGAGCCCGAAGACAATGGTGGGACATAGTGAAAAAACTCAACGAAATGAATGCCTCACCAAGAATACTTTATCCGGCTAAACTCTCACTCAAACTCGAAGGAACCATACACTACTTCTCGGATAAACAACAGCTCAGGTCCTTCATTGACTCAAAACCAATCTTGAAAGAAGGTCTAAAGGGGCTACTGTAAGACAAGGAGGAGCCCCATAAGAACAACAAATCCCACAGAAAGATGACACAAAACCACATCACAATAATCTCTCTCAATGTCAATGGCCTAAATGCACCTATCAAGAGACACAGAGTGGCTAAATGGATCCGGAAATTAAACCCAATATTCTGTTGCCTGCAAGAAACACACCTGAACAAACAGAGTAAACATAGACTCAAAGTCAAAGGATGGAAAACAATCCTCCAAGCAAACAACCCCCTTAAAAAAGCTGGAGTGGCCATCCTGGTATCCGACAACATAGATTTCAGGATGAAAAAGATAAAAAGGGACAGCGAAGGTCATTTTCTGTTTATCAAGGGATATGTACAACAGGAAGAAATCACACTCTTAAACGTATATGCTCCTAACGAACGACCGGCTAAATATTTAAAACAACTTCTAACAGACTTCAAAGAGGACATCACTAACAGCCCAATTGTAGTCGGAGACTTCAATACGGCCTTATCACCTCTAGATAGATCCACAAGAACAAAACTCAACAAGGAAACACTGACTCTGAAAGAAAAAATTAAAGAGAGAGGCCTAATAGACCTATACAGGGCCTTACACCCCAAAATGAAAGAATACACATTCTTTTCCAGTGCACATGGAACATTTTCTAAAATAGACCATGTACTGGGCCCCAGAACATACCTCAATAGAATCGGAAAAATAGAAATTGTATCAACCATCTTTTCAGACCACGATGCGCTGAAGATAGAAGCTAACCACTCACAAACACGGAAAATCAAATCCAACACCTGGAAATTAAACAATTCCATGTTGAACAATGAGTGGGTCAGGAAGGAAATCAAGGAAGAAATCAAAAGATACTTAGAAACAAATGAGAATGAAGACACGAGCTACCAAAACCTATGGGACGCCGCTAAAGCCCTGTTAAGGGGAAAATTTATAGCTCTCCAAGCATTCCTCAGGAAGGAAGAAAGGACCCACATAGAGAGCTTGACTTCACGACTCAAGACCTTAGAAAAGGACCAGAAAAAGGACCCCAAACCAGACCGAAGGAAAGAAATAATAAAAATTAGAGCAGAAATTAATGACATCGAAACCAAAAAAACAATCCGAAAGATCAATGAAACAAAGAGTTGGTTCTTTGAGAAAATAAATAAGATTGATAAACCGCTAGCAAGACTCACAAAGAAAGAAAGAGAGAAAACTCTAATAAATCGAATCAGAAATGAAAAGGGGGACATCATAACAGAAACCAGTGAGATTCAAAAGATCATTAGAGACTACTTTGAAGGTCTCTACGCCACAAATAAGGAGAACCTAAAAGAAATGGATGGATTCCTTGTTTCCTACAATCTCCCAACACTGAAGAAAGAAGACCTGGAATACCTGAATAGACCCATCAATGTTAAGGAAATTGAAACGGTAATCAAAAACCTCCCCAAAAACAAAAGCCCAGGCCCAGATGGTTTCACTGGCGAATTCTTCCAAACATTTAAAGAAGACCTATTGCCTGTTTTCCTCAAACTTTTCCAGGAAATTGAAAAAACAGGAACTCTCCCAAACAGTTTCTATGAAGCACATATCTCCCTTATAATCAAAAGCAAACAAAGACACCACTAAGAAAGAAAATTACAGACCAATTTCCCTGATGAACACCGATGCGAAAATCCTCAACAAAATACTAGCAAATAGGATCCAACAACTCATCAAAAAGATCATACATCACGACCAAGTGGGATTCATCCCAGGGATGCAAGGATGGTTTAACATTCGGAAATCAATCAACATAATCCAGCATATCAACAAAAGTAAAGACAAAAACCATATGATCATATCAATAGATGCAGAGAAAGCATTTGACAAGATCCAACATCCTTTCATGATGAAAACCCTCGCCAAAATGGGGTTTGGAGGAACTTTCCTTAAGATAGTTGAAGCCATCTATCACAAGCCTACGGCAAGCATTATCCTCAACGGGGAAAAACTAAGGGCCTTTCCTCTGAGATCGGGCACAAGACAAGGATGCCCACTCTCACCACTCCTCTTCAATATAGTACTGGAAGTACTTGCGATAGCTATTAGACAAGAAAAAGAGATTAAGGGCATCCAGATAGGAAAGGAAGAAATCAAACTCTCACTATTTGCAGACGACATGATACTATATCTAGAGAAGCCTAAAACCTCTACTAAGAAACTCTTAGAAACAATAGACTTATACAGTAAAGTTGCAGGCTACAAAATCAATACCCAAAAATCCATGGCCTTCATATATGCAAACAATGAGGCAGAGGAAAGGGACATGAAAAAAGCAATCCCATTCACAATCGTGCCCCAGAAAATCAAGTACCTCGGAATCAGCTTAACCAAGGAAGTAAAAGACCTTTACAAAGAAAACTACAAAACGCTACTCCATGAAATCAAAGAGGACATGAGGAAATGGAAACATATACCCTGCTCGTGGATAGGGAGAATCAATGTTGTCAAAATGGCAATACTCCCTAAAGCATTATACAGATTCAATGCGATCCCTATAAGTATACCCATGACATTCTTCAAAGAAATGGATCAAGCAATCCGAAAATTTCATATGGAATAACAAACGTCCAAGGATAGCTAAAACAATTCTTGGGAAAAAGATGATGGGAGGCATCACCCTCCCCAACCTCAATCTTTACTACAAAGCAGTAACAATTAAAACAGCATGGTACTGGAACAAAGGCAGAGCCGTAGACCAATGGAACAGGGTGGAATATCCCTACACACAACCCCAAAGGTATGATCATCTAATCTTTGATAAGGGAGCAAGAGATGTGAAGTGGAGCAAAGAAAGCCTCTTTAACAAATGGTGCTGGCACAACTGGACAACCACATGCAAAAAAATGGGTTTAGACCTTGACCTGACACCATGCACAAAAGTCAGATCAAAATGGATTAAAGACCTCAACATTAGACCACAAACCATAAGGTACATTGAAGACAAGGTCGGCAAAACCCTCCACGATATTGAAGATAAAGGTATCTTCAAAGGTGACACGGAACTAAGCAATCTAGTAAAAACAGAGATCAACAAATGGGACTACATTAAACTAAAAAGCTTCTGCACCGCAAGAGATACAGTGACCAGAATCCAAAGACTATCCACAGAATGGGAAAGGATATTTACACAATACCCATCAGATAAGGGGTTGATATCAATGGTATATAAAGCACTGGTTGAACTCTACAAGAAGAAAACATCCAACCCCATCAAAAAATGGGGCGAAGAAATGAACAGAAACTTTACCAAGGAAGAAATACGAATGGCCAAAAGGCACATGAAAAAGTGCTCTGCATCACTAATCATCAGAGAGATGTAGATCAAAACAACTTTGAGATACCACCTCACACCACAGAGACTAGCACACATCCAAAAGAACAAAAGCAAACGCTGTTGGAGAGGATGTGGGGAGAAAGGGACCCTTCTTCACTGCTGGTGGGAATGCCGACTGGTTCAGCCCTTCTGGAAAACAATTTGGACGATTCTCAAAAAATTAGATATTGAATTCCCATTTGACCCAGCAATACCACTGCTGGGAATATATCCCAGAGAGGCAAAAAAGTACAATCGAAACAACATCTGCACATGTATTTTCATTGCAGCACTGTTTACAATAGCCAGAATCTGGAAAAAACCCGAATGCCCCAAAATGGATGACTGGTTGAGGAAACTTTGGTACATCTATACAATGGAATACTATGCAGCTGTTAGAAAAAAGGAAGTCAAGAATTTTGTAGTTAAGTGGATGGGCATGAAAAGTTTCATGCTGAGTGAAATGAGTCAGAAAGAGAGAGACAGACATAGAAAGACTGCACTCATCTATGGTATATAGAATATCAGAGTGGGAGACTAATACCCAAGAACTGTAGAAATAAGTACCAGGAGGTTGACCCCATGGCTTCGAGGCTGGCCTCACGTTCCGGGGAAAGGGCAACTCAGAGAAGCGATCACCAACTACATTGTAGTCGAAGGCCATGTGGGGGAAGGGAGTTGCGGGCTGAATGAGGGCTAGAGACTGAGCACAGCGGCCACTCAACACCTTTATTGCAAACCACAACAGCTAATTAGAGAGAGAGAACAGAAGGGAATGCCCTGCCACAGTGGCAGGGTGGGTTGGGGGGGAGATGGGATTGGGGAGGGTGGGAGGGATGCTGGGTTTACGGGTGGTGGAGAATGGGCACTGGTGAAGCAATGGGTTTCCGAACTTTGTATGAGGGAAGTATAAGCGCAAAAGTGTATAAATCTGTAACTGTACCCTCACGGTGATTCTCTAATTAAAAATAAATAAATTATTTAAAAAAAAAACACAAACAGTAAAAAAAAAAATATAAATGGCCAAAAGGCACACAAAAAATGCTCAAACCACTAATCATCAGGTTATGCAAATCAAAACAACAATGAGATATCATCTTACACCAAAGAAACTGGCACACATCCCCCAGATGAACAAGAACAATCAGTGCAGGCAAGGATGTGGGGAGAAAGGGATTCCCTTTCACTGTCACTGGCAATGGTGACTGGTTCACTTATTCTGGAAAACAATATGGGCATCCGTCAAAAAACTAGATATTGAAATTATCTGACCCAGCAATATCACTTCTGGGAATATATGCCAGGGGACCAAAAAGGCACCGTAGAAATTACATCTGCACCTGTATGTTCATTGCAGCACTGTTCACAATAGCCAGAATCGGGGAAACAACCGAGTACCAGACAACAGATGACTAGTTCAAGAAACTATGGTACATCTACACAGTGGAATAATATATGGCTGTTAGGGAAGATGTAGGTATGAAATTTACTTATAAGTGAATGGACATGGACAATATCATGCTAAGTGAAATGAGTCAGAAAGAGAGAGACAGACATAGAAGGACTCCACTCATTTGTGGAATATAAAATAACATGAGACTAACACCCAAGTACAGTAAGACAAGGGCCAGGAAGATTGTTCCATGGTTGGAAGCCTGCCTTATGAATTAAAGGAGAAAGCAGCTGTGATAGAGAAGGGATGACTAAGTCAATGATGTTGGAGGGATGACTCAGTATGGGAGATGTGTGCTGAAAGTAGATAAAGGACCAAACACGATGGCCCCTTGGTATCTGTATTCACTGTCACTGTATCACTGTCATCCTGTTTTTCATGGGTTTACCCAAGTGGGTAAATCCAGTAACATCTCCATTTGTCCCAGCCCAGTGATTTTAGGAGCCTCTCCTTACTGGTCTTTCCCAATGATTGGAGGCTGTTTTCAGGGTCAGGAGAATGAGGCCTGTTATTGTTACTGTATTTGGCATATTGAATATGCAACGGGGAGCTTGCCAAGCTCTACCGTGCAGGCAGGATACTCTCGGTAGCTTACTCTGAGAAACGAGTATCTGTATTGCAAACCATAATGCCCAAAAGTAGAGAGAGAGAGTGTCTGCCATAGAGGCAGGGGTGGGGTCGCAAATGTGGGTGGCAGGAGGGATACTGGGGAGATTGGTGGTGGAAAATGTACACTGGTGGAGGGATCGGTGTTCGATCATTGTATGATCATGAAACTCAATCATGAACGCTTGTGACTATCTCATGATGCTTAATGTAGCTCTTGTGTATTAGTTTATCGCAGCTGTTCTGAAGGTAGGATCAAGGCATAAGCAGTAAAACAAGGCTTTTAAATGTCGTTGTCTTTCCACCAACAGAACCTCAGCTTCGTCAAACGGCTCCTTCTGTGTTTCACAGCTGCTGAGCTGCCGGACACACGTGTGAGCTTCTTCAAGAATGTACTCAGATGACGCAGAACAGTGTTCCTCAACCTTCCTCTTACCTCACCCCCTTCTGGTCTTGTTTCCCTCCTGCTGACTCCCCAGTCCTATGCCATGCCCCCCATCTATTCTATTGTTACCTCTGGCTCCCTCTGACCTCCAGTTGGGAACCACTGATGTAGAATATGGGTGGGAGAAGTTAAAGGGGAAAGGAGGACTATCATGAGATAGGAGTGGTGGTAAATCTTGTCTGACAAAAATGGAAGAAGGCAAAAATACACACACATATACACACATACACACATACACACACGAATACAAAATCCAAATGAAATGAAAGAAAAGTGAATAGTGACTTCATGGTGTGTTGAATTTACTTTGTAGTTTAAATTTGTGTGACCAGGACACCTGGCAGATAACAAAGGACACAGATCATAGCTTTTTCAAAAAATTAAAAGACCTGAAATAAAAACCCAGGGCTCTCCAGGAGGACAGTGGCATGCACTAATGATACCAGTAATTGGTGAGATAACACTGTCACAAAGGTGAAGATAGGTGAGGTATTGAGCTGTCACTGCCAGGTCACAGTGTGCCTTCTGTTTGATGGCATCTCCAGATGTGGTTGCCTATGCTCTGGCCACCAGGTCTGGGCATTGATCTAACACTTTGTATGACATTTATGAATCTGTCAACTGCTAGATTCTGTGTTTGAAAACATATCAACAGGAAACATTTTCACTTTATAGAAATACTGCTTTTTTAGAAACTACCAGCATAGAATCATCCTTTCACAGTGACCAAATTGTGTCATTTTAGGTAGCGATAATAGCAGATGCTGGATATTGTGCTCACATCAAAAGAACAGAACAATTTCTTCTTTATTTCTAGAACATTGGTACAGTGCATAAGAAAAAACTCAGAGGCTTAATTTCATATTCTTAGAAGGAGCCTACGTATTTGTTCAAAAGGGACCATTTGCTATGTTTATAGATCTATTCAAAAAGGCAAACTTAACCCATAATAAATTATTTTTCAATCTAAAAAAACATTTAAGCTTAAAAATAATAGCTCTTGACATTTATATGAGAATTTAGTTTGCTAAATTCTGTTCATATAAGCTCTCCTTCCACCCTTGAGGTAGTGTTTGCTTTTCCCCCCCACCCCCCCACATTATACTAAGGAAAATACAAACATTGGCTTTGATGCTTGAAGTACTTGACAGAGGTCACTTAAGTAGCATGTGACTGAGTTCATTAAGACCAAGTCTTTTCCTCATAGGTCAGTACTTGCCTTTACCTTTAACATGGCTGTCTGTGCTTATGTGTCTATACACAGCTGTTTTGAAGAAGACATAGCTTAGCAATTGGTTGATTAAAATGAATAAAATAGCATCTATACTGCCAATCTACTCGTAATGTTATATTCACAAATCACGAAATGACGAAAATCCCATTAATCACTAATTTCTCCGGCGGGCTCAGTAACCTCTCATTTCATCCTTTCCCTGAAATCTTAGAAGTCTATCTCAACTCCGCCCTCCCAAAGATGTCCAACTGTGGGATCTTTCAGGGTCAGGGGAATGAGATCCAGCTTGTTACTGGATTTAGCATATGAATACACCATGGGAAGCTTGCAAGGCTGTCCCATGTGGGCAGGAAACTCAGAAAATTGCCAGTTTCTCCCAGAGGGAGAAGCAGGCTACATGATATTTGTAGCTTTGCAGCCGTGCGCTTCTGAGAGCTTGCTTTTAAATCTCTCTCTGGATGTTGGCCATTGATGGGATTACACACACCTGGGTTTCTCTGCCGGTACCTTCATGCATGAGGCCTGTCCGAACATGTGGAGAGGTGCCTCTGGCATGGCTGTAGCTAGGTTCCGGTGGTCTTCGGCCACCGGGAGCTCTGCTCGGGTTGGGGAGGGAAGCTGGAGCCCATTCCCTCCGAGGGGCCCCAGGGAAGACAGCCAGGCATGCGGGCAAGAGACTCTCTTTAATATTATATTAAACAAACAAAATATAGTGAGCTTATTTTAATTATATTATTAAAATATACAGCACTAGTGTGGAGCATGAGATGCATTTTAGATAACTAGAGGTGATCAACTGTGCTTTGTAATGTTTGACAAGGTATGTAAACTCTTTAAAAACAAATTAGATAATAGGATGAATAGAGACATCATAACTGAGAAAACAAATTATTGAGTTTAATTTTTTGTAAGGGAGATACACATGGCTGTGCTGAAGATTTATTCCTGACTTCTGTAATCAGGGAAACATGTGTGATTCTAAGGATCAAATGTACTATCTCCCTGTCAACTGGGCTTATTTTTTCATGAGGCTTAGAGATTCAAAATACAAATGATATTTGTAATAAATGAATTGGTTAATCTTGAAACAGAATATTTAATTTTATTAAATGTCAAATTAATGATGTAATTCATATAAATAATTTTCACTGTCACTGTATCACTGTCACTGTCATCCCGTTGCTCATAGATTTGCTCGAGTAGGCACCAGTAACATCTCCATTGTGAGACTTGTTACTGTTTTGGGCATATTGAATATGCCATGGGTAGCTTGCCAGGCTCTGCTTAAAATATAATTTTTCACATGGACTTCCACAGCAGTTCTGGTAATACTTATCTACAATATGGCCCTAATGATCCAGTACTTGTTCCAGGATATGTACTACACTCAAGGTCAGATGTGCTGTTGGCTAACAGGAGTCCTCAGGCAGTGTTAAGGATGCCTAAGTTATACAACTGGTATTTAGAGACCACAAGAACCACACTAGTTCTGAGGATTGAATTTGTACTCTTGTGGATGTATGCACTCCTCCTTTTAAAGCTATATTCCCAGCCCCTAAAATGTTTTTTGAAGTACCCACTAACTTTCAGATATGCAATGGCAATGTTTAGTAACAAAATAATTTTGGCTTCAAAATAATTAGTTTGGCTATATGCTTTATTTTAGAAAGAACACACAGAAGTTTAGATGATACATATCCTCAGATTCTACTCCTCTAACAGCACAGTTTCACATCTGAGATGTGTGTGATGTACTGATCTTGAGTGAATCTCATGACAATATTTCTGACTCCCTGAATAACATGTAAGAAAATTAGAATGGAAAGACTGAATTTGTTCTGTAGAGTAAAATACCCAGTAACTACTCAACAAAATCATTATTTTCTTGAAATAATAAAAGACTGAGGTTATTATATATGAAATATATGAAATCAGGGACTGGAGCCATAGTACAGTGGCCTGAACATTTGCCTTGCATGCAGCCAACCCAGGTTTGATCCCTGAGATGCTATACCATTTCCCAAGTACTTCCAGGAATGATTCCTGAGCACAGAGCTATGAAATAAGAAAATGGGAAATATTCAACTCAATTTTGTTTGCTACATAGTCCTTCATCTAAAAGAATGCTTATTAATTTTTTTTCGAATAGAGAATAAGGTTAAGTAATCTATGTATCAGATGACATGTGAATGTTGGGGTCGGAGAAATAGTACAACCTGTGCAAAGGAAAGCCTTGCACATATCTGGCTTGAGTTTGATCCCCAGCACCACATATGGTCCCCTGAACCATCCAGGAGTGATCCCTAAGTATAGACCCAGCAGTTAGCCATGGGCATTACAGGTGTGGCCTAAAAGCCTAAATATATGAATTCAAAAATATATGAATTCTACTTTGTTGTGTTTTTTTGCCACTTCAAACAATAGCACAGAGTTATTGCTTTGGTCATCAATTACAACTCTGCAGGCATAGTGGATATGACAGTGGCAAGTTATGGCACGTTCTGGTGCAAAACCCTCTCTGATACTCTTGTACCTTGATTAAAACATATCTATATGTTTATCTCAGGATGGCATATAATTATGTTTAAAATAAAGCAAATTACTTTAACGGTAAACACTCATCAAAGGCCTACTTTGTAAAAGAATGAATATAAGAGTAATGTGGTAAATTAATACACAGAAAATTTTGACAAGCTGACAGTCAGTTTACTATCATAAAATAAAAGTCCCCCACTAAAGTTATGCAAATTAATGGCATGGACTAGAATGGGAAAGCTTGCTTTTGGAGGGGAAGTGCTTTGCTTTATATTAAATATTTTATATGGAGAAATAATATGGTAATTTTTACTATATTATTACTATATTATTTCTCCATATAAATATTTAATATAAAGAAAAGAACGGTCTTTCTCTGACCTCTCAGACCTGTGGGTGACAATCATTAGTTAATCGTGAAAGTGAATTTTTACAAGTGTTTTAGTGTTAAAAGTAAAGTTTCTTAGACATCCTAGATCATTGCAAAGTATCAGGTAAGAGTACAACTGTCAACAAAACTAAAGTTTTCAAGTGATTATCCATACTTAATACTCAGGTTCACAGGAGCCAGGAATGAGTAGAAGAAACCTCATACTATCACCTTTATAGTCACTGAACTCTTTCAGCTTGTATCTTTTCTTATTTGTTTTGGAACCACATCCAGCAGTGCTCAGGGGTTACTCCTGGCTGTGTACCCAGAAATTTCTCCTTGTGAGCACAGGGATGCTGAGCTCACAATCTTATGGGATGTTGGGGATTGAACTGGACTTGGCTCCATGTAAGACAAGCACTCTACCTGCTTTACCATTACTCGGGCACCAACTCAACTTTTGTCTTTACTGAATTTCAACTAATATGATTTTTGTGTCTTTTAATTTGTCAAGTGGACAAAAAAAGTATTATTTATCCTTCAAACTCAGATTCACATGTATTGTGTAACAACTTAGTATATAGATGAGAATAGAGAAGACGTAAAGGTAAAAAATAGTTTTTCGAATTATGTGAATGACTTACTTAGAGCAGGTACTCTTTAAAGCCTCAAATAGAGACATTTTTAGTACAGAGAAAAGATTTTTAATAAAGTGGTGGCAAAAAGTTTTATTCAAGAATCTATCAAGAAGCAAGTACTTCTATTACTGATCAAAAAGCAGAAAAATAACCAGCATGAATGCTCCCTTTATAGATTCTGCTATTCAGAGGAAATGAGAAATAGGTAATTAGAACACTGTGTGTGCGCGTGCACGCTCAAACGCATATGTGCATGTATGCCTGTCTGTCTGACTGTGTAATAACATTATAGGGATGGTACAAGAATGCTACTATAACATATATATCATAGAAAGCCTAAACTACTCTATTACTTGGAGAAATAGGCGCAGGTTCTCCAAATGAAACTTGGAGAAGTTTCTTTACGTTGTCAACTAAACATTTCTAAGATGATTCAAGTACAGGAAGAGGGAATCAAAAGGTGTCCTGGGTGGAAAAAATAAAATGATATGTGGAGAAGCATGAAAAGGAGCAAAAATTTAAAGAAGTTGGGCTTTATCTTAAAAATAAAGGAAAATTGGTGCAAATAGAAATATATGAAATCAGGGACTGGAGCCAATAGTACAGTGGGCCGGACATTTGCCTTGCATGGAGCCAACCCATATTCAATCCCTGACATGCCATATCATCCCCCAAGCACTGCCGGGACTTATCCCTGAGCACAGAGCTGGAAGGAAGTCCTGAGCACAACCGGGTATAGCCCCCCCCCAATATATATGTACATATATATGAAATTAATTTTTAAAAGACTGCACTCATGTTTTAGGAAGAGTTAAAGGTGGCATATCCTCAGTTGAGAACAGTGATGATATAAACTAGGTGCCTGAGGTTAAACAGGGATAGAGAGATGTGGATTTACTTAGAATATGAGATAAATATACATGTCTTGTGAAGTGTCCCATTTTTTTCATACCTTTTAAGTATGAAAAGATGAAAGGTATGAATAGATGTTTTAAAACTTAATCTAAGGAGTTGCTATATGTTTCAAGCATTTACATATAACCATCTCTAAGGGCATGGCTACCCCTAGATCCCACTGCCTCCCCAGAAAGCTAAATAGAACTACATGGAGGTCATTAATATAGGAAAGCTTGGTAAATTTTAGCCAACAGAAATATAAAAGCTGTATTTTCTCTGTGTAGCTACCCAAATATGTGTTAACTTTCTCACATGGAAAGAGTGAAGATTAAGCTGAATGTGAGAGTGAATTTTTTTAAATTACACTTTCAAAAAAAGTCATATCTTAGAATTTAACATTGCCTGTAGAATGCTTAAAACCAACATAGTATTATTTGAGACTATTAGGAGTAGTAGCAATTTTCCTTAATGACTGGGTATTTTACGTATTTTACTGTATGTTCATTTATTTACATTCTAAAATACATTGTATTTGTATATATATTTATGTCTTTTTACTTTCAACTCTTCTCAAAGTAATTATATCTTAACAAGTTGGATTAAACCAAAATATTAAAAAATTAAAAATCAGCAATTTCTTCCAATGCTCCCATGCTTCAAGCACTGTTACCTAGAGAAATTTACTTTTAGCTCTTTTGATTATTTCTTTCATCATTTACCTCTGATATTTATATCATTTCTAAATGTTTTAGAGATTATCTATTGGTTTTGGTTGCAATAAATGCAGATTTGAATTTCTTTTTATCCCAGTGAAATTCATCATCTGTGAACTATAAGAAAACAGTAAGCATTTAGCTACAAGATTACCATAAGGCTCAAATAATATCATTTAAAGGCTCTGACTGACACCACTTGAGCCTTCTTTAGGGCCACAGAGCCATTCCTATCGCCCCCTGTAGCCATAGAAACCTACTATTTGAATAGAAAACACAACTAGCAAAAATTTCTTTGCATTTAGGAGTGGTTATATGACTGTTTAATCAGTGGTATAAGAACAGAATTAATGTGTGTGAACTTTTCTTTGAAAGGAAATGTCACTGATCCAAATCTTTCTTTCCAACCTTCCTAAAAAAGTCGAAAGCAAAATACTGAGGAAAGAAAGTTTTGACCCAGAATAAACTCACACCTTAAAACATATCAGGCAGCAGAATAGAAGGATCATTACTCCCTGGATGGTTTCATGAAGCAGAATTGTCCTCACACCTCTACATTGGTTTTACTGAGTTGCTAACGAATAAAACAACTTCACCTTTCCTCTATGTACTCCGGTAAACTTTAGACTCTTATGTTAAAAAAATGTTTACATTAAGTTTATCTGAATCACTTTATTTCAACATATTATTTTTGTTACAGTACCTTAACCAGGTACTGTAATACATTTTTCAACTAACATTTGGCTCATTTGCATCATTCACAATAGCTCTACTCATTCACTGTGCTCTACCAAGTTCTCATCCAAAGCCAAAATTAGAGCAAGTCAGCCATGCAAATTAGTACAGAACTAGTAATTTACTAAATAGTTCCCTTGTGGTTTGAAAGAGTTAATATAACTTTTCTGAAGTACCTAAACAAGTCTGCTCAAAGCTTAAACCCTAGAAGGATCTGGCTCATTTTAAA
Organism: Sorex araneus; assembly: GCF_027595985.1. Lineage (NCBI taxonomy): Eukaryota > Metazoa > Chordata > Mammalia > Eulipotyphla > Soricidae > Sorex > Sorex araneus. Next base: position 328,623,472 of record NC_073303.1, read on the forward strand.
CTAGTACTTTCAAATTATAAGATTTAGATAGTAGTTTTACAATATTCAACTCTTTGGATGAAGATAATTAAGGAATTTAAAGATAATTGCTGTTCAACTTAGCAAACAGTAATCGAATAACTAACACACAGACAGCCCTTGCTTGGTGAAGTCTCCTGCCCAGGGGTGGAACAGCTCTCTCCTGGGCTGGACTAGCATAGAAGTGTAGACATTTTGTAACCTGAGGTCTGCCAGTGTCTAAATTAGCTAAGAGGCATTCTGAAATATTGAATAAAATAATCTTTTAATATGAATTTAAAACTAAATCTCTCCCTCCCATCATTGAACCAAATTAAGGGGGATAATTCAAGAAAAGCAGTTGGTGTAATGCAACTTTGAAAAGGTATTTTTTTCTTGCACTAGTTCCATTATCACCATATCACTGTCATCCCATTACTCATCGATTTGCTCGAGCTGGCACCAGTAATGTCTCCATTGTGAGACTTGTTACTGTTTTTGGCATATCGAATATGCCACGTGTAGCTTGCCAGGCTCTCCGAGAGGGGCGAAGCAATCAAACCCAGGTGGGCCTCGGGCAAGGCAAACACCCTACCCACTGTGCTATTGCTCCAGCCTGAACAGAACAGATAGTTGTCTAAATATAGCACTTTGATGTTATTATGAGGCAGACTTTAGTATACTTGACAGAACTTCTCAAAGAACATTCTAAAATGATGTAGCTCATTTATATTACTTTCCTAATCTTCTCTCTATGTAACATTTTATACTCATGAATTATAATTGTTAGGTATAACTTGAATTTTTGAACTCTATCGTCCAACTCCCATATACAAACACAGCAACATATTCTGCAATTGAAAAATTAGAATATGTGGAATGATGGGAATGAACATATGGATAGTGACACTATTTACTTGACATTTAAATTGGTTCCAGGAAAGTCTCCCTATATAACCGTCAGCAGAGAGTTCAAATCATACTAGTATCAAAGTCATTGGTGAAAATGATTTGTATCAAATATTACAGATCATTTTTATAATCATTGGTTAAAATGACTAGTATCAAATATTAGGTAAAAATGAAATGAGTATCTCTAGAATAAGAATTAATAAAGGCATATTGTTTATCTTATTTTTAAAGCTAGAATTCAAATTCATGAATATTTTTAAGATCACATTCTATAAATACATATGCTTTATTAAGTGCCTCAGTAATATTTATGGTAAACAATATACCAGAGAAGGAATAGTCTTAAATACTAATGTAAATTATTTTTTTCTAAACTCTGTCTTCTAAAAGGAATATTAGATTTTGTAACAAAGGAAGAATATATTTTGGAATGGTGAGTTCTACATATCAAAATGTTTAGCCATTTAAGATATACATAATAAAATGGCAGGCATGTGATTCTTTACTATGATTCTTAAATTACTTTTAGTTCTGAAACCCACATTAAAATATTAGGTTTAGTCAGGGATAACAAGCAGGGACAGCTTGTCATTAGAGAAGTTAACAACACATCTTCTTGAGTTTGTGTGCATGCTTGTTTGTGGGGGCCACAATAGTGGTACTCAGGGATTGTTTTGTTTTTAAGTTATTTGGAAATAATTAATGCATCTTATATGGTCTATTTACTTAAAGTATAAAATTCAGTGGTCTATCATATAGTAACAGGTATGCATAATCATCATGTCTTCATGCTTAATCTTCATGTCTTCTAAAATAAGTTTGCTACCTTTGTTTGAATCTTCCATCTAAATCCCCATCTTCTCCAACTCTGATCAATCAATGCCTATCTTATAGATTCTCTATTTAGGACAATTCATATGAATAGAATCATTTATTATGTTACTTCTTATGGCAATTATTTATCAAAGCATGATTTCAAGATTCATCCACTTAAAGCATTTATCGGAAACTTTTTTTTCTTTTTTGACAGAATACTATCATATGGCCAACACTACTTTGTTACCCATTAGTTGATTTTCATGAGTTTCCAATTTTGGCTGTAAATATATATGTTTATTTTTACTGTGACCTATAGGCTTTCATTTCTCATATATATATATATATATATATAACTGGGAGTAAAATTTCTGAATTATGGAGAACTATATCTTTGGACTAACTAGAGACTGTTATTCAAAGCATCTATACCGTTAGGATTTTCACCAGCTGTATACAAGGGCTCTGATTTTTCCACAGTCTTGCACCATTTGTTATTTGATTTTTAAATTCTATTCTTGCTATTCTAATGTTGGATATTGTGATATCTCATTCTGAATTTTATTTTCATTTCCTCAATGAATAAAGGGCCTCCTTCCATGCACTTTTTTTTAACAATTTGGATATTTTCTTTGGAGAAACTGAATATTCAAAAATTTATTTTTTAGTTTTGTGGGGCCACACCTCAGGTGTTCTTGGAGCCGCTCAGGAGACCATGAAGTGCTGAGGATTGAATCTCGACTGCTCACATTCAATTGTGTGATCAGCCTTTTGATCAATCTTTACAACCCCATTCAGATCTTTCTGTCCATTCTTAAATTATTTGTCTTTTTATCCCAGAAAGAGTTATTTTTAAATATTTTGATGAATCACCGTGATTTACAATTACAGACTTATAAACTTTTGTGCTTATGTTTCAGACATACAATGATAGAGTACCCATCCCTCCACCAGTGCCTGTTCTCCACCACCAAAGTTCCCAGTACCCCTCCCAATCCCTCCCATGCCCCCTCCCCCCACTCCACCTCTGTGGCAGTTGCATTCCCTTTTACTCTCTCTCTCCTTTAGGGTGTTGTGGTCTGTAATGCAAGTATTGAATGGCCATCATGTTCGGGCTATAGTCTACTTTTGGCACGCATCTCCCATCCCAAGCAGCCCCTCCAAACACCCTTTACTTTGCGGTCCTTTCTCTATCTGAGCTGCCTTTTCCCCCCAGCATGTGAGGCTGACTTCCAGGCCATGGAGCAAACTTCCTGGTACTTATCTCTACTATTCTTGGATGTTAGTCTCCCATTCTGCTACTTTATATTACACAAATGGTGCAATCTTCTTTTTTTGTTTGTTTTTTACTATGATATTTTTATTGTGTTTATCTGCAATTGAATCTGCAATGTCTTGGAAATATACTTATATATATTTTTCTCAGTAGGCCATTAAACTTGATAAATCATAAACAAAACTTTTCAGGCTTTAAATTTGTTTTACATATCCCTATTTTGAAATTCTTCTCCTCTATACATTACTGATGATTCATTTATAAGCATATTTAAAGTACAGATTTTGGTCTACAAAAGCACTTGGATGAGAATAGAAAGAGATAACTATTATTAATACTATTCTTTTATTTATTTATTTATTTTATTGAATCACCATGTGGAAAGCTACAAAGCTTTCAGGCTTAAGTCTCAGTTATACAATGCTCTAACACCCATCCCTTCACCAGTGCACATATTCCACCACCAAGAACCACAGTAAACCTCCTCCCCACCCTTCACTCCCCCAGACCCCACCCCGCCTGTGTAGCTGATAAAATTCACTTTAATTTCTCTTTAATTTGATTACATTCAATATTTCAACAAAAAACTCATATTATTGTTTGGAGTCCCCCCCTCCAAAGTCAGACCTGCTGGAAAAGAAACATTTGATAATTTGTTTTCCATTGCTGAGAATGAAGAGATATGAGGTTGTGTGGCCACACTAGTGGCTGTGAGATTTGGATTTCTGTATTTTAGTATTTTAGTAACTAAGTCCAGAGAAATTTCTGCCAGAAGTTGCATCCTTGCAAGCTCATACCTCTCTGCTACTTTATATTCCACATATGAGTGTAATCTTTCTATGTCTGTCTCTTTCTTTCTGACTCTTTTCTGGGGAGTGTCAGAGATTTTTTATTATTTTCTTAAGGTCTAAGATGTGTAAAAATAAATTCAACACCACTATTTTGTTCACTAAGTAAGTTACACTTTTCTAACCAGAACAGCTTTAGTGGTTCCTTGGGAATCAGTCAACAGAATTACAGTGAGTTAGAAAACTAGGTATGCTTCTAATGTAAATAAAATTTTTGTGTATTTATATTCCTAATTTGTACAAAAAGTCTATTCTACACAATATGAAAAGTTAAGTAATTTTGATCTTTCATTTTTTCTGTGATATATGTACACTTTTTATTTTAGTAAATATTTCCCTTAATAATAAATACAACAGCCTCGGCCCTGAGCACCCCAGCCTACCTTCTCCTCCGGACTGCTGGCATAGTGGCCAGCACACCAACCCCAAGCACCGCAGCCGTTCTATCTTTCAGGCCAGGTGTGTGATGTCCCCTTGACCTGCCCTTTCGAGACCCAACCTGCTCCTCTGCCCTAAGCACCCCAGCCTTCCTTCCTCTCTGGACTGCTGGCTGAGTGGCCGGCACACCACCCCCAACCCCTTGACCTGCTGTCGGGTTGTGGGAAGGGGCATGGCCTGATTGTCAGGGGTCGTGGCCTAGGCAAAGTGGGCATGGCTTCCTTTCCGGCCAGCGGCCACTTACGCAGCCACAGATATTCTCCTCAACATCATGTCCAAGACTACCCTCCAGCTATTCGTAAACAGTAGGACAATAAAATACAAGACTTCACATAAGGATTGAAGGAACATCTGAGTGGGAGGCCAGATTCTAGAAAGGGGAAATAAAAAGGCAACCACCATTGACTGAGCCCATCCACAGTCCTTTTTCGCAACAAGAGGGAACAGGGATACTGATCTTCAAGGTCCCTCTTCCATACCACCACAACAACATGAAGAAACAGCGCAAATCCCCAACGCAAGCAGAGGACGATGAAAGGAGTCCAGAAACCTCAATTGTCGTTTCCTACAAACTTGAGTTCTCTGATAAAGAATTCAGAGTTGAAATCCTCAAGATGTTCAATGAACTCAATGCAAAGATTTACTACTTCAAGGAGGACCTGACAGAAACAATACAACAGACAGCCGACAAACTACGGGAAGAAATGAGAGCAGAAATAAAAAACCTACAAAAAGAAATGAAGAATTCGCTAGACGAAATCAAAAACTCTCTGGCTGCCCTCAACAATAGAATGACTGCAGCAGAAGACAGAATCAGTATGCTTGAAGATGGGCTGCAAGAAGCCTACCAGCAACAACAAACAATGGAAAGAGACCTCAAAATAGCTCTATGGCAAATCAGAGTCCTAGGGGATGATTTCAAGAGGAACAAGATTAGAATCATTGGAGTACCAGAAGGACAGGGAACCAACCCCAATGAAAAAGCCACAGACAAACAAATCATTGCTGACAAGTTCCCAGAGTTAGACAATGTGGGCATCCAGATTCAAGGCGCCCAAAGGGTGCCAGCTAAAAGAGATCCTAACAGAAAAACGCCAAGACATATCATAGTTACAATGATCGACATCATTGATAGAAACACAATACTGCAAGCAGCAAGGTCAAAGAAGGAAATTGCATACAAAGGAGCACCCCTTAGATTCACAGCAGATCTATCAGAGGAAACCCTCCAAGCCTGAAGGCAATGGTGGGATATAGTGAAAAAACTCAATGAAATGAATGCTTTATCTGGCTAAACTCTCACTCAAACTCGAAGGAATGATACACTATTTTGGGGATAAGCAACAGCTCAGGAACCTCATAGACTCAAAACCAAACCCAAAAGAAGCACTAGAGGGGCTATTGTAAGACAAGAAGAACCCCTACAAGCACAAAAAAACCCTTACACAAAGATGGCACAAAATCCCATAACAATAATCTCCCTTACTATCAATGGTCTAAATTCACCAATTAAGAGACACAGACTGGCAAAATGGATTCAGAGACTGAACCCAACATTCTGCTGCCTGCAAGAAACACATCTGAATAGCCAGAACAAACACAGACTCAAAGTCAAAGGATGGAAAACAATCCTGCAAGTAAACAACTCCCTCAAAAATGTTGTGGTGGCTTTACTAGTATCGGACAACATAGACTTCAGGTTGAAAAAGATTAGAAGGGATAGTGAAGGCCACTTTTTATTAATCATGGGATATGTACATCAGGAAGAAATCACACTCCTAAACGTCTACACACCCAATGAGAAACCAGCTAAAAACCTACAACAGCTGCTAAGAGACCTTAAGAAGGACATTGTGAGCAACACAATAGTAGTTGGAGACTTCAACAGCACCCTATCACCTCTGGACAGATCAAGAAGATTAAACCTCACCAAGGAAATACTAGCTTTGAAGGAAGAAATAGAAGAGAGAGGGCTAATAGATCTATACAGGGCTTTATATCCCCCAAAAAGGAATACACATTCTTTTCCAGTGCACATGGAACATTTTCCAGAATAGACCATGCGCTGGGCCACACAGCATACCTCAACAGAATCAACAAGACGGACGTTGTACCAGCTATCTTTTCAGACCATGATGCACTGAAGATAAAAGTTAATTATGGACAGATACAGAAAACCAAATCAAACACCTGGAAATTAAATAGCACGATGTTGAACAATGAGTGGGTCAGGAAGGAAATCAAGGAAGAAATCAAAAGGTACCTGGAAACAAATGAGAATGAAAACACGAGCTACCAAAACCTGTGGGATGCAGCTAAAGCCATATTAAGGGGAAAATTTATAGCTCTGCAAGCATATCTCAGGAAGGAAGAAAGGGCCCACATAAATAACTTAACTTCACAGCTCAAGGCCATAGTAAAGGACCAACAAAAGGAGCCCAAACCAGGCAGAAGGAAAGAGATAATAAAACTTAGAGCAGGAATTAACGACATGGAAACTCAAAAGACAATCCGAAAGATCAATGAAACCAAGAGCTGGTTCTTCAAGAAAATAAACAAGATTGATAAACCACTAGCAAGTCTCAAAAAGAAAGAGAGAGAGAACCCTTATAAGCCGAATCAGAAATGAAAAGGGGGACATCACAACAGAAACCAAAGAAATTCAAAAGATCATCAGAGACTACTTTGAAAATTTGTATGCCACGAAACAAGAGAACCTAGAAGAAATGGATAAATTCCTCGACTCCTATAATCTCCCAAGGCTGAACCAAGAAGACCTGGAGTACATGAATAGTCCAATTAATATCAAGGAAATTGAAATGGTAATCAAAAGTCTTCCCAAAAACAAAAGCCCAGGTCCAGACGGATTCACTAGCGAGTTCTTCCAATCATTTAAAGAGGACCTATTGTCAGTTCTTCTCAAGCTTTTCCAGGAAATTGAAGAAACAGAAACCCTCCCAAACAGTTTCTATGAGACTCATATCTCCCTAATACCAAAAGCAAACAAAGACACTACAAAAAAGGAAAACTATAGGCCAATATCTCTGATGAACACAGATGCGAAGATTCTTAACAAAATATTAGCAAATAGAATTCAACAACTAATCAAAAAGATCATACACCACGACCAAGTGGGATTCATCCTGGGGATGCAAGGATGGTTTAACATCTGGAAATCAATCAACATAATCCATCATATCAACAAAAGAAAAGATAAAAATCATATAATCATATCAATAGATGCAGAGAAAGCATTTGACAAGATCCACCACCCATTTATGATAAAAACGCTCGCCAAAATGGGTATAGAAGGGAACTTCCTCAATATAGTCAAAGCTGTTTATCACAAGCCTACGGCAAGCATCGTCCTTAATGGGGAAAAACTAAGAGCCTTCCCCTTGAGAACAGGGAAGAGACAAGGATGCCCACTCTTTCCACTTCTGTTCAATATAGTACTGAAAGTACTTGCAATAGCGATTAGGCAAGAAAAAGATATTAAGAGTATTCAGGTAGGAAAGGAAGAAATCAAGCTCTCACTATTCGCAGATGATATGATACTATACCTAGAGAACCCTAAAACCTCTACCGAGAAACTCCTAGAAGCAACAGACTCATATAATAGAGTTGCAGGCTATAGAATCAATACCCAAAAGTTCATGACTTTCCTATATGCAAATATTGAGAGAGAAGAAAGTGACATGAGAAAAGTAATCCCATTCACAATTGTGCCTCAAAAAATCAAGTATCTCAGAATCAGCTTAACAAAGGAGGTAAAGGACTTGTATAATGAAAACTACAAAGTGCTACTTCAGGAAATAAAAGAGGACACGAGGAAATGGAAAAACATCCCCTGCTCATGGATTAGGAGAATTAATATTGTCAAAATGGCAATTCTCCCCAAAGCATTGTACAAATTCAATGCGATCCCAATAGGGATACCCTTGACATTCTTCAAAGAAATGGAGGAAGCGCTCCTGAAATTCATATGGTACAATAAGTCCCTACGAATAGCTAAAGCAATTCTTGGGAAAAAGAAAATGGGAGGAATCAACCTCCCCAACTTCCAACTCTACTACAAAGTGGTAGTAATTAAAACAGCATGGTACAGGAACAAATGCAGAGTGGCATACGAATGGAACAGGGTTGAATACTCTGACACACACCCTCAAATATATGATCATCTAATCTTTGATAAGGGAGCAAGAAATGTGAAATGGAGCAAAGAATGCATGTTTAACAAATTTTGCTGGCAAAACTGGACAGCTGCATGCAAAAAAATAGGCTTAGAACTCCACCTATTACTATGTACAAAAGTCAGATCAAAATGGATTAAAGACCTCAATATCAGACCAGAATCCCTAAGGTACATTGAAGACAAAGCCAGCAAAACCCTCCACAACATTGAAGCCGACGGTATCTTCAAAGATGACACGCCACTGGCCAAGCAAGTGAAAACAGAGATAAATAAATGGGACTATCTCAAACTAAGAAGCTTCTGCACCTCAAAAGAAACAGTGACCAAAATACAAAGACAATCTACAGAATGGGAAAGGATATTTACGCAGTACCCATCCGATAAAGGGTTGATAACAAGGATATACAATGCACTGGTTGAACTCCACAAGAAGAAAACTTCGAACCCGATCAAAAAATAGGGTGATGAAATGAACAGAAACTTTCCCAAAGAAGAAATCCGAATGGCCGAGAGGCACATGAGAAAATGTTCAACATCACTAATCATCAGGGAGATGCAGATCAAAACAACAATGAGATATCATCTCACACCACAGAGACTGGCCCACATTCCAAAAAACAAAACCAACCGGTGTTGGTGTGGATGTGGGAAGAAAGGGACTCTCCTTCACTGCTGGTGGAAATGCCAACTGGTTCAGCCCTTTTGGAAAACAATATGGACGATTCTCAAAAAGTTAGAAATTGAGCTTCCATTAGACCCAGCAATACCACTCCTGGAAATATATCCCAGAGAGGCAAAAAGATATAGTAGAAATGACATCTGCATTTCTATGTTCATTGCCTCACTGTTTACAATAGCCACAATATGGAAAAAAACAGAGTGCCTAAAAACAGATGACTGGTTAAAGAAATTCTGGTATATCTACACACTGGAATACTATGTAGCTATCAGAAAACATGAAGTCATGAAATATGCATATTAGTGGATCAACATGGAAAGTATTATGCTGAGTGTAATGAGTCAGAAAGAAAGAGAGAGACATAGAAAGATTGCACTCGTATGTGGAATATAAAGTAGCTGAGAGGTACAAGCTTACAGTGATGCAATTTATGGCAAATATTTCTCTAGACTTAGTTACTAAATACAGAAATCCAAAACCATGCAGCCGCTAGTGCGGCCACTGGACCTCATATCTCTTCATTCTCAGCAATGGAAAACAAATTATCAAATGCTTCCTTTTCAGCAGGTTGACTTTAGGGGGGAGAAACTCCAAACAATAATAGTGAGTTTTTTGTTGATATATTGAATGTAATCAAAGTAAAGGGAAAGTTTTCTGGCGCCAGCAAGAAATTTACCAGTTACACAGGTGGGGTGGGCGGCTGGGGTGGTGGGGGGGATGGGGGGAGGTGTACTGTGATTCTTGGTGGTGGGATATGTGCACTGGTGAAGAGATGGGTGTTTGAGTATTGTATAACTGAGACTTAAACCTGACAGCTTTGTAACTTTCCACATGGTGATTAAATAAAAGAATAAATTTTAAAAAATAAATTCAACATGGCCTAATTTTATTCGACAAAGGCTTGCACCAGTCTATATGAGATAAAATGAAAAACGGGCTAAGTCAACAGTAACATCAATCATTTTGTCTTTGATCAACTATTTCCTCTAAAAAATTAAAGAAAAATATATTTTCATAAAATAATAATATGACTATAATTGTAAATTCATTGTCACTGCATTACTGTCATCCCATTATTCATCAATTTAGTCAAGTGGGCACCAGTAATGTCTCCATTTGTTCCAGTCCTGAGATTTTAGCAGCCTCTACTTGTTTTTCCCAATGATTCGAGGCTCTTTTCAGGGTCAGGGGAATGAGACCTGTTATTGTTACTGTATTTGGCATACCAAGTACGCCATGGGAAGCTTGCCAGGCTCTTCATGCAGGCGGTATACTCTTAGTAGCTTGCTGGGCTCTCTGAGAGGCAAATACATATATGTATATATATATGTATATATATTTCCCTTTATGATGATGTGTTGCAGGGCTGCTTTGTGGCCGCATGGTTCAAGAATATGTTCATTCATGCGTGATGCTTGGCTTGAGTGTGTGGAAAGCGGCCTGGAGCATGGCGGTGGTGCGATAGTAGAGGTCGGCTGCCAGGACTGGGTCCCTTGGGGTAGGATGGCTCTCAACCCCCCCTGTGAGGCGCCCCTGGTGTGAAGTCCGGTGGCATGGTTGTGGGGGCCTCATTTTATGCTCCCTTCAAAGAGAAGCAGCAGTAAGTTTGGGAGGGTCTCCAATGAGGAGATTATCTGGCGCCAGCAGCAGGTGGCTTGTGGGTATGACCCCTGAGTTGCTGGAGATTGGGGGAAGCAGGCAGAGGATCTCTGCCTAGGTCCCATTGAGCCCAGAGTTTAATTTTTTTTTAATTTATAATAAATTTATTTATTTTTACTTAATGAATCAACATGAGGGTACAGTTACGGATTTATACACATTTGTACTTATGCTTCCCTCATACAAAGTTCGGGAACCCATCCCTTCACCAGTGCCCATACTCCACCACCAGTAAACCCAGCATCCCTCCCATCCTCCCCAATCCCATCTCCCCCACCCCACCCTGTCACTGTGGCAGGGCATTCCCTTCTGTTCTCTCCCTCTAATTAGCTGTTGTGGTTTGCAATAAAGGTGTTGAGTGGCCACTGTGCTCAGTCTCTAGCCCTCATTCAGCCCGCAACTCCCTTCTCCCACATGGCCTTCGACTACATTATAGTTGGTGATCCCTTCTCTGAGTTGCCCTTTCCCCAGAATGTGAGGCCAGCCTCCTAGCCATGGAGTCAACCTCCTGGTAGTTGTTTCTACAATTCTTAGGTGTTAGTCTCCCACTCTGTTATTCTATATGCCATAGATGAGTGCAATCTTTCTATGTCTGTCTCTCTCTTTCTGACTCATTTCACTTAGCATGAAACTTTTCATGCTGATCCACTTAAGTACAAAATTCGTGACCTCCTTTTTTCTAACAGCTGCATAGTATTCCATTGTATAGATGTACCAAAGTTTCCTCAACCAGTCATCCGTTCTAGGACATTCGGGTTTTTTCCAGATTCTGGCTATTGTAAACAGTGCTGCGATGAACATACATGTGCAGATGCCATTTCGATTATACTTTTTTGCCTCTCTGGGATATATTCCCAGCAGTGGTATTGCTGGGTCAAATGGGAGCTCAATTTATAATTTTTTGAGAATCGTCCATATTGTTTTCCAGACGGGCTGAACCAGTCGGCATTCCCACCAGCAGTGTAGAAGGGTCCCTTTCTCCCCACATCCTCTCCAACAGCGGTTGCTTTTGTTCTTTTGGATGTGCGCTAGTCTCTGTGGTGTGAGGTGGTATCTCGTGGTTGTTTTGATCTGCATCTCTCTGATGATTGGTGATGTAGAGTACTTTTCATGTGCCTTTTGGCCATTCGTATTTCTTCCTTGGTAAAGTTTCTGTTCATTTCTTCGCCCCATTTTTTAATGGGGTTGGATGTTTTCTTCTTGTAGAGTTCAACCAGTGCTTTATATACCATTGATATCAACCCCTTATCTGATGGGTATTGTGTAAATATCCTTTCCCATTCTGTGGATAGTCTTTGGATTCTGGTCACTGTATCTTTTGCGGTGCATGTAGGATAACATAGCCTCAGTAGTTTAGGTTTATTGGGTTACTCCTGTTACAGTGCTCCTATTCCTCTTTGTTTATTTGTAGCTTCTTTCTTAGTGTTCTGTTGACTTGTAAATAATGTTTTTCTCTTCTCCTTGAGTCCTTTGCATAGTTTATTCAGAGCAAGTCCTTTTTGTATGGACACAGGAAGACTTAACAAATGTTATGCTTTTGTAACCTGGGAGTCATTTGACTCTACATGATATTTTCCTCCAGGGCATCTGTTCTCTTGACCTAAGCCTCAGCTGCCCTTACTTCGTAGCACCCCCAAAGCACGGTCCCGACGTGGGACAAGAAGGACCCAGGGCAAGTGGTGAGTTGTGTGCTACCCTGGCATCGAGATGGGCCTGGCCAAAGTGCCTAATGCTTAACTGTAAGTTAAGAGCTTGATCATGGACAAATGCTGTCATGATCCAAACAGTGATACTAGATTCGGACCCTGCTAGGGTGAGGAATGATTAATCTGGCCTGAGTGCTGTGGTCTGAGCCTGTGGCAAAATGTTGCCAGGAGAGCTGCCTTGCAAGCCTCAATGTATTCCTTGCTATGTCCATACAAAAATAACTAGTATTGAGATGTTAATAAGTTTCTGGACTAAGGAAAAGAAAAAAACCTTAAGAGTGAGGAAGGGCTTTGGAGTGCCCTGCCCTCAGGAAGGGCTTTCTTATGTTGATTTGGCTACCTGGCTGGGGGTAGCCTAGAGGGCAAGGTGGGAGAGACAATTAGGAGGAGAGAGAGAAGCCAGAGGGAGGCTGGAGTAGAGCAGTAGATCCAGAGAGAGGCCGGAGCTGGGAGTGTGGGAGATGAGAAAGATGAAAGATTGAATAAACGGTAACTAATCAGCAACCACTTGGTCCTCGTTCTTCCTTTGCCTGTCCTTGACCACCGGCCGTCCCGATCCAGTCCATACACTGCGGTTCCAGAGCACCGAACGCGGGTGGTGAGACAGCCGCCCAGAGAGCCCGAGAGTGCACTAGCCCCTCGGCGAGCCTTAGTTTTTTACAGGTGCAGAAGCTTTTTAGTTTAATGTAGTCCCATTTGTTGATCTCTGCTTTACCTAGATTGCTTAGTTCCGTGTCACCTTTGAAGATACCTTTATCTACAATATCGTGGAGGGTTTTGCCGACCTTGTCTTCAATGTACCTTATGGTTTGTGGTCTAATGTTGAGGTCTTTAATCCATTTTGATCTGACTTTTGTGCATGGTGTCAGGTCAAGGTCTAAACCCATTTTTTTGCATGTGGTTGTCCAGTTGTGCCAGCACCATTTGTTAAAGAGGCTTTCCTTGCTCCACTTCACATCTCTTGCTCCTTTATCAAAGATTAGATGATCATACATTTGGGGTTGTGTGTAAGGATATTCCACCCTGTTCCATTGGTCTACGGCTCTGCCTTTGTTCTAGTACCATGCTGTTTTAATTGTTACTGCTTTGTAGTAAAGTTTGAGGTTGGGGAGGGTGATGCCTCCCATCGTCTTTTTCCCAAGAATTGTTTTAGCTATCCTTGGACGTTTGTTGTTCCATATGAATTTTAAGATTGCTTGATCCATTTCTTTGAAGAATGTCATGGGTATACTTATAGGGATCACGTTGAATCTGTATAATGCTTTGGGGAGTATTGCCATTTTGACAACATTGATTCTCCCTATCCACGAGCAGGGTATATGTTTCCATTTCCTCATGTCCTCTTTGATTTCATGGAGTAGCGTTTTGTAGTTTTCTTTGTAAAGGTCTTTTACTTCCTTGGTTAAGCTGATTCCGAGGTACTTGATTTTCTGGGGCACGATTGTGAATGGGATTGCTTTTTTCGTGTCCATTTCCTCTGCCTCATTGTTTGCATATATGAAGGCCATGGATTTTTGGGTATTGATTTTGTAGCCTGCAACTTTACTGTATAAGTCTATTGTTTCTAGGAGTTTCTTAGTAGAGGTTTTAGGCTTCTCTAGATATAGTATCATATCGTCTGCAAATAGTGAGAGTTTGATTTCTTCCTTTCCTATCTGGATGCCCTTAATCTCTTTTTCTTGTCTAATGGCTATCGCAAGTACTTCCAGTACTATATTGAAGAGGAGTGGTGAGAGTGGGCATCCTTGTCTTGTGCCTGATCTCAGAGGAAAGGCCCTTAGTTTTTCCCCGTTGAGGATAATGCTTGCCGTAGGCTTGTGATAGATGGCTTCGACTATCTTGAGGAAAGTTCCTCCAAACCCCATTTTGGCGAGGGTTTTCATCATGAAAGGATGTTGGATCTTGTCAAATGCTTTCTCTGCATCTATTGATATGATCATATGGTTTTTATCTTTGCTTTTATTGATATGGTGGATTATGTTGATTGATTTCCGAATGTTAAACCATCCTTGCATCCCCGGGATGAGTCCCACTTGGTCGTGATGTATGATCTTTTTGATGAGTTGTTGGATCCTATTTGCCAGTATTTTGTTGAGGATCTTCGCATCGATGTTCATCAGGGATATTGGTCTGTAATTTTCTTTCTTAGTGGTGTCTTTGCTTGCTTTTGCTATTAGGGAGATGTGTGCTTCGTAGAAACTGTTTGGGAGAGTTCCTGTTTTTTCAATTTCCTGGAAAAGTTTGAGGAAAACAGGCAGCAGGTCTTCTTTAAATGTTTGGAAGAATTCGCCAGTGAAACCATCTGGGCCTGGGCTTTTGTTTTTGGGGAGGTTTTTGATCACAGTTTCAATTTCCTTAACATTGATGGGTCTATTCAGGTATTCCAAGTCTTCTTTGTTCAGTCTTGGGAGATTGTAGGAATCAAGGAATCCATCCATTTCTTTTAGGTTCTCCTGTTATGTGGCATATAGACTTTCGAAGTAGTCTCTAATGATCTTTTGAATCTCACTGGTTTCTGTTGTGATGTCCCCCTTTTCATTTCTGATTCGATTTATTAGGGTTCTTTCTCTTTCTTTCTTTGTGAGTCTTGCTAGCGGTTTATCAATCTTGTTTATTTTCTCGAAGAACCAGCTCTTTGTTTCATTGATCTTTCGGATTGTCTTTTTGGTTTCCATGTCATTAATTTCTGCTCTAATTTTTATTATTTCTTTCCTTCGATCTGGTTTGGGTTCCTTTTTCTGGTCCTTTTCTAAGGTCTTGAGTCGTGAAGTCAGGCTGTCTATGTGGGCCCTTTCTTCCTTCCTGAGGAATGCTTGGAGAGCTATGAATTTTCCCCTTAACACGGCTTTAGCTGCGTCCCATAGGTTTTGGCAGCTCGTGTCTTCATTCTCATTTGTTTCTAAGTATTTTTTGATTTCTTCCTTGATTTCCTTCCTGACCCACTCATTGTTCAACATTGAATTGTTTAATTTCCAAGTGTTTGACTTGATTTTCCGTGTCAGTGAGTGGTTAGCTTCTATCTTCAGCGCATCGTGGTCTGAAAAGATGGTTGATACAATTTCTATTTTTCCGATCCAGAGTTTAATTTTAAATTAGAATATAAAAGTCACAACATAATTGATAGTGGTCACAATCTATCCATTAAACAGGTAATAAAATGTCAGTAATTATCCTTTTAAACAAAAAAATCAAAATATTAATTCGATACCTTTTAATCCCTCAACTATTGTCTCTTAGTTCTGGGATAAATTGCAAATATTTTAGCAGGAAAAAAAGGAGGCTGTGTTTAATCTGACCACAAGTCTCATTTTCATCCATGTTTTCATGGGCTCTTTTTATTTCATCCATTTTAGTTTCATTCAACATTTATTTTAATACATAGAGCTCATTCACATATAAAAGTATTTAAACATCATCTTCTGAAAACTTTTTATGAATTGGTATTTGTATAAAATGGTATTAAAGTAGAAACTAAACAAATTGTATGGAAAGACAAGGATAACTTAATAGAGAATAATTACACAGGAACACAAAATAATTACAGCACTCATACAGATTTTTGGAACAGTCTAATCTGAACATGGGTTCACTGAACTATGTGGACTGGGTTAATGAACGAATTGGCCTCTTTTTTCATATCACACCACCTAAATCTTCTTTTTATGCACTAATTAATGCTATGGAAGATGGAAAGCAATAGGAGCAAGTAAGCTTGTTATTTCCTAAGGGTGCTAGAGTCAGGAAAACGTTTCAGAGAACTTTGAAAGAAAGACAACATGTCATGTTAAAAAAGAGAGAGAAGAATAACCAACAATACAAAATCTGAAACCTTAGCCGCTAGCAAAACAGCACATACATTGTCTTGGGTGCTAAGAAATCTATCAAAGATTCTAACTGAGAGAAATGAGAGCAAGTTGCTGGTAGTGCTCTAGAAAATATTTGAAGGCTTATCTTGATATTGACATACTCTTTTTCTGAGATCATGTTAGCTTTTCAATTAAAAAATATTACAGGCTTAAAAGAAATATTTACCCAAACATACAATAAATAATTATTGAAGGAAAACTCATACAAGTTATTTGTCCCTAATACTATCAGGAAGGATATACATGGAACTTTACTTGCTAAAACAATTTATTAAATATGTTAGCTTTGTACCTTTTAAGTATTTTAGACATTGAACAATCAGAGTAAGCATGAACTCAAAGACTGGAAAACAACACTTTTTTTTTTACTTTTTTATTCATGAATCACCGTGAGGGTACAGATACAGATTTATATATTTTTATGTTTGTGTTTCAGTCTTGCACTGCTTGCATACCCATCCCTCCACCAGTGCCTGTTCTCCACTGGTGATCCCAGCATCCCTCCCACCCTCCATCCTCTCCCCCACACCCCACCCCACCTCTGTAGCAGGGCGTTCCATTTTGTTCTCTCTATCTCCTTTTGGGTGTTGTGGTTTGCAATGGAGGTATTGGGTGGCCATTGTGTTCAATCTATAGTCTGCTTTCAGCACGCCTCTCCCCTCCCGAGCCAGTCCTCCCACCACAAACCTGTACTTGCAATAGCAATTAGGCTAGACATTAAGGGCAGCTCAGGCTGGAAAACAATTCTTCAAGTTAACAATCTTCTCAAAAAATCAGGGGTGGCCATACTAGAATCAGACAAATAGACTTCAGGGTGAAGAAGGTTATGAAAGGCTGTAGAGATCATCAGCTAATGATCAAAGGATTTTTACATCAGAAAGAACTCACACTCCTAAATGTATATGACCTAATGAAGGACCAGCAAAATACTTTAAACAACTGCTAATGGATTTGAAAAACGAGATTGATAACAACACAATAGTAGTTGAAGATTTCAATATCACTTTTTCACTTCTCTATCAAATCAACCAGAATAAAGATCAGCAAGGAAATACTTTATTTAAGGGAATAAATGGGAGATGAGGGGTTAGTGTATAAATATGCATATATACATATATACACACAAATATATACTAACATATTTCAATAATATATATAAATATTACATATATATATATGCCCTCTCATTTCAAAGCCAAATACACATTTAAAATAATTTTGATACTTGGAAACTGGCCTCACATGCTTGGGGAAAAGGCAGCTCAGATAGAGAAGGGAACACCAAGTAGAGGATGTTGGGAGGACCCATTTGGGTTGAAAGATGCGAACTAAAAGTAGACTATAGACCAAACATGAAGACCACTCAATACCTCTATTGCAAACTACAACTCTTCAAAGGAGAGAGAGCAAAAGGGAATGCCCTGCCGCAGAGGCAGGGTGGGGTGGTAGGGGATAGGGTGGGGGTGGTGAGAGGGATACTGGGATCATTGGTGGAGGTGAATGGGCACTGTGGAGGGATGGGTAAACAATCACTGTATGAGTGAAATGCAAACACAAAAGTTCATAAGTTTGTAACTACATCACAGTGATTCTCTAATAAAAATTTAAAAATATAATTTTGATAAATATCCAAATGATAACATGAAAAATAGAAATTCACAACAAATGTTTTATAAATTTATAAAATGTACCCTAAGATGGTATATTGAAATAACTACTAATATGTCAGATTGTTCCATAATTTTCCTTGTAAGTCTTCTACAATCTTCTTTCAACAACAGGTCCTGCTAAAAACATAATAAATTATGAAGCTAAGGGGAGGGTAGAGGATGTAGCCCTAGACAATATTCAGGCACACTCTGCAATCTAGTGGATATCAATTTAGAATTCATTTGACTATATGAGCAGAAGATGAGGAGAAAAATGTATGTTCCAACATATTATTGAAAATGATGAATACTCCTAGGGAATTTAGGACATTGATAACAACACAATAGTAGTTGGAGATTTCAACACCACTTTGTCACTTCCTACTGGTAAGATACATTTATTTTGAATATACATTTAATTCTTTTTTTACTTTGCTCTTGGAATAAATGTGATTCTTGGTATACATTTCCTTGTCCTGCCTTGAGACTTAAAAAAATTTGTTTTAAGCCCACTGCTTCCCCAAATTGCATGGCTATTATTTTAGCCACATGTGCTAGCAAAGTGACATGGAGAAGAGGTTCAGAAACAACACAAAATCATTTCTCGTAGTTCTGGGGACCGACACTAATATCATAGTGCTGACATTACCAGGTAACAGCTAGGACCAACCTTCTTCTACCTGCACACTGCTAAAAAAATAGGTTTCTCCTTCAATGAAGGAGAGACCAGAGAGATAGTACAGGATTTAAGGTGCTTGCCTTATAGTCTGCCAGTACCATTAGACCCAGCACCACAAAAGGTCCCTAGGTACAAGCAGGAGTAAGCCCTTAGCATTGCTAGGTATGGCCCAAGACCCCCACAAAAAATAATGAATTATTTACCAAAGACCCATCTTCTAATCATCATATTCAGGATTAGATTCAGTATATGAACAGAGATAAGATGATTTAGCTTGTAACTGTGAAATTTTCTTTGTTTCATATGAAGTAAACTATCATCCCATCAATTTATAGTCCCAAATACTCTAGCTTAGTTAGACGAAGGGGAATTCCACAATTATAGTGTCAAATTATATTAACCTTGACCTCCTATGAGCCTTATAATACTTAAAAATGCCATACAAACCACAGTGAACCAACCACTGTGGCTAGTGATCGCCAAAAGCAGACCCAAAGATAATTAGTACACACACACACACAATGCCATCTCAGTACGCAAAGCCCAAAATACACAGTATGTTCTTTTATCTATTAGAACAATAAACGTAAACCGAGATTCTAATGTTATTTCTGGAAAGATGGCATGCAGTGATTAAAATTATCTGTCCTTGAACCAATACATAAATGCTAGAAACCATTTGTAAACAGACTATATGTTAAAAAAGAAGTGGAAAGATGGTTCAAACAGAGTCAAAACAGAGCTACTATAGTTGATCGCAGGTGTACCATCCAAAGACAAAATAGAATTTTCTCATTAGCTATGGTCTTAATAAGGAACTTGGATTGAATGAATTCAATGATATGCCTTAGTCTGAAATCATCTGAGAAAGTACTTAAAGACACAAAAAAGGAACAGTAGTTTTATTGGAAATGCAAATTGTCTAAGACTTACTGGAGGAACAAAATACATTTGCATATGATAGTGAAAATTAAAGGGCTGGAGCCATAGCACAGTGGGTAGGGCATTTGCCTTGCACGCGGCCGACCCGGGCTTGATTCCTCCATCCCTCTTAGAGAGCCCGACAAACTACCATGAGTATCCCGCCCGTGGCGTATTCAATATGCCTAAAACAGTAACAACAAGTCTCACAATGGAGACATTACTGGTGCCCGCTCGAGCAAATAAATGAGCAACAGGATGACAGTGATACACTGAAATTAGAAATCACTGCTAAATTTATTCAAGTCGTCTTCTTATTTTTCCTACTCTTTTACACTGTTTTTGTTTTTTCTTATTAGGGGAATTAATCAGTCAAGATAGAGCCAGTTTTATATGCGCATTTTGAAATTTATTGCAAGGTATTAGTTTAATTACTAGACGAGGGAACTCTGTTCAAGAGGTATAAAGAAAAGCAGGCTGGAACTGTAAGAGAAACAGAAATTCCTGTACAGAGGTAGACTTGCCTCTTTTAAAGAACAATAACCACGTAGGGACTTCTGTGGGATTGAATAAGCTACCAAGGTTATTTAAAATACTCTTAATAGAAAGTCATTTGTTTATGGGGGCAGGAGAGAGAGTATAGTGTGTGCTTGCCTTGCATGACGCTGAACTGGTTCCAATCCCCCGTGTCCTATATGGTACCCTGAGCACCACCAGGAATGATTTCTGAGTGCAGAGCCAGGAGTAATCCCTAAGCATCGCCAGGTGTAGCCCTCAAATCATAAATAAATAAAGGTCAACTGTTTATGGAATTTAGTTACAGCTTCAAAATACTTCACAATCTCACCTATGTTTGGATATCTGATCCAAACCTCAACCTATGTTTGGATACCTAGTTTTGTTGATACATAAAACTATCGCAGGGACATATGAATTCTTAAATTTTTAGAAAAATAATTAATGACTGAAATCTATAAATGTTAAAGTCCTTTGCTCATCAAATGCATACAAGCACATGCAAACCAGTACAGGTTTCATCATACCTAACAAATATCAGGTATTTGTTAGGGGTTTGATTTTAAATAAAAATACGATGGTAATAGTTTAAATATTTTTCTTTTAATGATAGGAGCTTACTTATCTCTCACATGAATGTTAACTGGAGGTAACCCAGGATTCATTTGATGGTTTTATTGTTTTACCAGAAATCTATTTTTCTATTAGTATAGAAAAGTAGTAATGGCAAAGGGTTCGATTTTTCTTGTACCTTTCTGTTCCAGTCTCTTTGGAATAGCATTGCCATTACTAAGTTAATTCATAGTTCTATAAAACTTCTAGAGTTGCAGTATTCATTTCTCATCTTTTAGCAGAATAAATGTCAAAGATTAAAGTCTGATTCTATCACACATTAAAGTGCTGGAACTCCCATGTATCTGCTTGTAATTGGCCAGAATTTTGCCAATTACAGTTGTAATTGGAAGAATTTTGTCATACAGAACTCTTTGTGATGGTGTATGTGTGTGTGTGTGTGTGTGCACTTATGTGTGTGACTTGTATGTGTGTGCATAAGCCAGAAGGTTAGGAGAAATAGAAGGAAGGCACTCTGTGTTTTCAAGAAGTAGAATTTTAATTAGTGGATGAATTATGAAGAATGAGAGGGATATTAGATGTTTGGGTTAGCAAGCAGTGAATATTTTTTACATTGCAAGGTAATCTTAAAATTATCAAATACATTTGGCTTCTTCTTTTTTTTTTCTTTTTGGTTCACACCCAGCAATGCTCAGGGGTTACTCCTGGCTTTTGCACTCAGGAATTACTCCTGGCAGTGCTTGGGGTACCATATGGGATGCCGGGGATCGAACCTGGGTCAGCCGCGTGCAAGGCAAATGCCCTACCTGCTGTGCTATCACTCCGGCCCTCTGGCTTCTTCTAACTCTATAGCAGAGCATCTCTGAGATGAGTTTTAAAGGCTTGGTTCAGCAGTCATCAACTATAAAGCAGTCATCAACTATAAAGCAGCCTTTTTTAAACACTAGCTCTCTGAGTTTGCCAGCTCAGCACCTTCTGACACCCCTTTTTGTAACCCATAAGGTTTTCTACTCAAATACCACATTTAGTTTTGAAATTCTTATATTTGAATGATTGGAGGATCTGCAATCAAACTCTTTGTAAGTAGCAGAAAATCAAGGTAGTTTGTGCCAGGTCTAGCAATTGCACATTTAATTTTTTTTCCAAATGTATTTCTTATTTTATATCCATTTAGTGAATTAATCTGTGTGTGTTTTATATTTGCTTCCACTAATACCTTCATGAATCACAAATCACCGATTTCTCAGGCGGGCTCAGAAACATCATTTTGTCCTTTCCCTGAGATCTTAGAAGGCCATATCGACTCGGCCCTCCTAACGATGTTGCACTGGGGTCTCTTCAGGGTCAGGGGAATGAGATCCAGCTTATAACTGGATTTTGCATAAGAATACGCTAATACCTTAAATCCTATAAATCCTATGTTTCTAGAATGGGGAAGTGGGTAAGGGTCTTAACTTTGGTCAGTATGACCTTAGGACTGGTTAGTGGCTAATAATTTTACTCAAGTAAATCAAAATGTTTTTCCAGGTTTTTGATTTCTAGAAATTACTTAAGACCTACAAATACAGTATTTTCCTTCTCTTTTTCTCTTTGGTTAGCCAGGATAAAAATTCTCTTTAAATATTTACATAAAATTATGACTTAAGTTCAGTAAAATAAGGCTTAAATGTGTGAATCTGAGAAAATATGCTAGGTACTGAACAGAAGTGTTTTAAAGAGAAAATATAATTCACTTTTATATTACCATATTTCCAAGGAAGTAGGTTTGGGTTAAAAACAATATATATTTCTGTTTGTAAGAAGAAATGCCTCATTCATTACTGATTTCTTTGACTAACTTTGGAATGTCTTGACTGTGTAATAATGAGGTTGAATACCTTCTGCTTATTGCAGTACTTTGTAATCATTTACATGAATGCTGAGTAATAATTTTATTATTGTTGTGAGAATATGAGTCTATTAGGGAACCAAGATTGCCAACTGTATCCCTTAGAGCACATGTAAAGAAAATTATGATACCAATCACTGTTTTCCATGAAACATTAGTCTTTAGCTGGTGATACTAGAGTTCAATAATAGCTAGTGGAGAACTGCTTAAAGCTATATTTTTCCCCCAGATAGCCATAAAGGGACAATTATATGCTTACAATCTAAGTAGCACTTAGACTGCATTTTGCATTCTCTTTGATCTTGAACATTCTTTTCACTGCTGTTGTTTTTGACCTACCTTTTCTGGTTTCTTCTTCTGGGGAAAAAAAAACTATTATCACTTCTCATGTATTTTATTTCACTTATATGTAAGTAAATCTTATATTTAGACCACCATATGGAGGGTTTCTTATTTAAGATTTTGCTTCCTTCATACAAAAAGGAGATGAGTGGTTTAAGCTCAGAAATGTGGAGGACTAGGAAAAAATCATTCCCACCTCAACAATAAGAAAAAAATTAAAAGGTAGACAAATTGAAGGTTATTATTATTTTTTAGTTCTTCAAAGAACTGCACTTATACCTCTAAAGAATAATTATGTCATTCCCTTTACATGACATTCTGGGGGAAAAGCAACAATATAAAGAGAGAGAATCTATGGATAATTGTCAGGAATTGAGGATTGGGAAGTAGAGGACTACCAAAAGGATTAGAGAGAAATTTGAGTACAAAAAACAATAGTATTTAATTACTCAAGCATTAACTGTCCCAAGATAGTTGCAATTTAAAAACTGGCATGACTATGTGCAGGAATCTCTATTACTTCCATTTAAGCCAGAATTGTTGGATCACCATTGAAAGAAGTATATGTATGGTATTGGCTTGTTAAGTGCATGAATCCATGTCTTTGTCACAACTCATAGAACAAACATTGTGAAAAGTGGACTTCAGGATATGCAATTTTAAAAAATTAATATGCTATTACTTCCTAAGATATAGTGCATACCATAACTTATAATTGTCATCATTTAACTGTGTTAGAAAGGATGAAAACTTGATAGCATAATCTGATCATAAATAAAGTGCAAGTAGCAGAATGTCAAAGAACACATGATTGGAATCTGCAAGAATTTCAGGACTTTTCAAAGAAAAACTGGATTCCAATCATAAAAGCTTTAACATTTAGTAACAAATTCCAATTTCAATGTAAGTCTGAACAATTGCTTGCTTTCTATGACAATTCATAATCACATTTAATCATCAAATATCTTAAGATAATATTTTTATCATTAATAAAGTGAATAATAGTAATAAGGACTGGAGTGATAGCACAGCAGGTAGGGCATTTGTCTTGCACATAGCCCCTCTTGGAGGGTTCGATCCCACTGCCCCTCTTGGAAAGCCGGCAAGCTACCGAGAGTATCTCGCCCACATGGCAGAGCCTGACAAGCTACCTGTGGTGTATTCAATATGCCAAAAACAGTAACAAAAAGTCTGACAATAGAGATGTTACTGGTGCCCGCTCAAGCAAATTGATTAGCAGTGGGATGACAGAGACAAAGTAAATAAATCAGCTGGTGGGGTATTTGCCTTGCATGTGGCCGACCCGGGTTCAATTCCTCCACCCCTCTAGGAGAGACCGGCAAGCTACTGAGAGTATCTCGCCCGCATGGCAGATCCTGGCAAGCTACCCAGGCACATTCCATATGCCAAAAACAGTAACAACAAGTCTCACAATGGAGATGTTACTCGAGCAAATCAATGAGCAATGGGATTACAGTGATACAGTGATGAACTCTGGAAAATAATTTTGAAGCTATAGACTATAAAATTGATAATCTCTGCATTCAAATACAGACTACAAAATTTGATATGATTTTGATGTTATTTAGTCTATTTAGTCTTTTATTTTTTCTTAGACTAACCATTATAGTAGCACCTACATTGCATGGTAGGATACATATCCAATGAGAATGTTTTTATGGATAATAACATAATTTCTGACGTTGTAGAAGGAACAACATAAGAGATTATATAATCTAAGAGATTGCTAATGTACTCGTTTGACATTTCAAGTAATTAGGCATATACAATACAAAAGAGTATGTTATCTAAAATTATAAATGGACTGTTTTTTTCAGTTTCAAAAAATTCAGTTGCAGTTTTTGTAAATTCAATTTAATCACCTGCGTACTCAAGAATAGAATTGACAGGAACATAGAAGAGTATTGCAGGCAAAAACAGTTTCAGGGCAGAAAATAAAAAGTCATAAAAAATAACTTTTTAAAAATCATACCTTGTGCTAGGAAATTTGTAAACCTCTTGTGTTGAAAACATGCAATAATGAAAGGGCTAGAATGTTTCTTTCTGATTTGCTTCTAAAACTACATAGAAAGCTATGACAAAGAATTTTCAATTAGTGACATGCTAAGACAATAGTCAGGGACTTTCAGTTTCTGGGTTCACATGTAAGGAGTTTGGAATTTTTCAGTCTGTACTTGAAAATAAGACATTGAATAGATTAAAAGTCAACAGCCCTTCCGGAATCCATAACAGTGTGGAGGACATGGGACAAAGTATTTACACCAGGACTGGAGAGACAGATAAGTGAATAATGGTCATTGTAACTTTCTGAAGTGGAGACTCATGAGCAGAAAACTTTGTAGGAACCAGTACCTGGGTAAAAATAACTTAATTGACACATTGCTGGGGACTCAGTGTGGACTACTGTGCACATTTACCAAGAGAGTACCAGTCTTATGACTCAAAATAATGTGAAACATGCATCATCAGGAATTCTCTCAGGTTTGCATATAAGTACACACACACACACACATACACACACACACATGCTCACAAACACATGCGTGAGCAGCCCTCAATGTTGGGGGTGGGAGTTCAGCCCTCATTGTTGGGAGTGGGAGTTGCTGGGGGTACAGGAGAAGGAACTATTATTAAATATGTCAGAGCACTGAGTTTTTCTTAATGGGTCCAATCTTCAGGGAAATTAATTTAAGAAAACACAAATTGCTTGGGTATATCAGAACTTAACTGATTTGAAGGAAGGAAAATAATCCAACTTGTAATAAACACTATTCATCAGTCCATGAAAATAAGAATAGATAGATATATATTTGTGAAACATATATATACACGTATATATGAGCTAGAGCGATAGCACAGCGAGTAGGGCGTTTGCCTTGCATGCAGCTGACCCAGGTTCGATTCCTCCACCCCTCTTGAAGAGCCGGGCAAGCTACTGAGAGTATCTTGCCCACAGGCAGCTATCCTGGCAAGCAATGGAATGGCAGTGATATAGTGATACAATACATGTGTATGTATATATATATGCATATATATAATTGAGAAATGTCTGTGAAGACACAGATCCTGGGTTACAAACTTATTAAAAACAAGATTTAAGCCTAGTATCATAGAGTATCTTCTTTTGGTCACTACTCACCACAGTATTTCTACTCTGGTTACCAAGAAAAAGTTACAATGCATACCAAAAGGCAAAAACCAAAATCTGAAGATAAAAAGCAAATATCAGATTCAGACATGGTAGGGAAATTGGGAAACTCAGATAATAAATTTAAAACAACTGTAATGGGGCTGGAGAGATAGCACACCGGATAGTGTGTTTGCTTTGCTGGCAGCGACCCGGGTGCGATTCCCAGAATCCCATATGGTCCCCCGAGCACTGCCAGGAGTAATTCCTGAGTGTAGAGCCAGGAGTAAACCCTGTGCATCGCCAGGTGTGACCCAAAAAGAAAACAAAACAACCAACTGTAATGAATCTGTGGGTATTCTGTTAAACTCTGTCCTTCTTAGATATGTTTTTCGATTGAGCATTGCTACAGTAGATAAACCTTGAACCGGATGATATACGAATAATTTTTTAATTCCTTAAAGCAATAAAGGAGATAGTTTAAAGAATGGCACTAATGCTTATGCAGGAGCCCTAAATTCAATCCCCAGCGCGATACCACAAGCACTTCCAGGGGTGACCTAACCTACCGTTCCCTCGCCCCATAGCACAAAAAAAATGAAGACATAAACATAATAGACTTATTATGTGGGATAATGACAAACATTATAATATGTATAATAGGAATATAATAATAAAAAGAGATAAAAGAACTAAAAAATATTTAAAATAATAAAAACTTAGCACTTCCTCTTAATTAACATTAGTTAGTAAAAATAACATAAATCCAAAAATATCACAAATCATAATGAATGGCAAAAACAAAATAAACACCTTATCAAATATAAAGGAAAACACAAACCAAAAACATGAAAATTTGACTCAGAGGAAAAAATAAAATTCAATAAAGAAATGTGATAATATATATATATGTATATATAGCTTCCATTTAGAAACCATGTAAGCAACAAGAGAAGAAAATAAATATGTGATGTATTGAGAGTAAAAACAATGGAGAATTACATACCCTTCAAAAATTATCCTTCAGCAGTAAAGAAATAAAGACAAACAAAAATTAAAATAGGATCTCTGTAGAGAATAAAAATACTATGGGGGAAAAGAAAGAAAATTATAAAAATCAGAACCTACACAAAAACTAAATGTAAATATGAAAAATATTAATCTGAGTATTATTAATTAAACACATTGAATATTTATGGCTTCTATACAGTTAAAGGGAGAGGTGGTTAGAATGAATAAAACAGAACAACACAACTCAGTTATATGTTCTCTACAAGTAGCTAGGTTTAAATATTTATAAAAGTATAAATAATTCAATGGAGAAACTATCATGGTAACATGAGTCAAAAGAAACAGTAGCTATATTAATTTTAGACAGACCAGATTTCAAAGTAAAATTTTCAGGGAGAACAAACATAATGATAAAGGAGTTGATTCTCCAACAAGACATTGCAATTCTTAAAAAAAAAAATCTTTAGGCATATATGCTTAGCAACAGAATATCAAGTTGCATGAAGCAACAACTGGTAGAATTACAAGGAGAAATAGATGGAAACATTAATAGCTGGAGATTTCAGTAACCTTCCCTGAGAAATGCAGTCTCATTAGGTTGAAATTCAGTAAAGGTGTACTTGATCTAAACTTTATACTTGAAAGTTATACTTGAACTGTATCAACCAACCAACTGGAGATAATTGACATCTACAGTGTACATTATCCAACAGAAAAATATTTCAAACATTATTTAAAAACATTAAGAAAGTGTGATCGGGGCTGGAGTGATAGCACAGCAAGTAGGATGTTTGCACACGACTGACCTGGGTTCAATTCTTGGCATCCCATGTGGTGCCCAGAGCACCACCGGGAGTGATTCTTGGATTCTTGAATACAGAGCCAGGAATAACCCCTGAACAATGCTTGGGTGTGACCCAGAAAGCAAAAAAAAAAAAAAAAAAAAAAAGAGCTGATCAATTCTCTCAGTCAGTTCTCATTGGAATACTTATATATGTTACTTGAAGAAGAGTCCATACACAGTGCTAGTTGGAAGTTATAGAAATGAAGATGGATAGAATATTTCAATAGACAAAGTTTCTAAATATTAGACCTACTTCATAAGGTGTGTTAAATTTGGCAAGGATACTAAGATTTTTCAATAAGAAAGACTTGTTTAACAAATGGATGTTTATATTTAAAGAATGTACCATAATCATTCATAATGAATTAATTTTTACCTGAAAATAAGTGATAGATCCTTATGAAGTTCATAGAAGAAAACATAGATGTAAATCATTGTGACTTTGGATTACATAATGTTTTTCAAAACCAAAAATGAAAAATTGGGCTTTGTCAAAATTAAATTTTTTTTGCTTGATCTTCAGACCCATGTTTTTTCTCAAACACACACCTTTCTTGCTCATCTCTTTGCCTCTGTTTGCTGGCTCTTTCAAGTTCCTGTTCTCTTTTCCTTCTCCCTGCTACCCTTTCATGTCTTTCTAAGGAAGTTTCAGTCAATTAAAAACTATCTTCCCTCACAAAAAAATAACTTTGTATGTTACAAAAGATACCAGAAAGTGAGTAAATATTCCTTGAATATAACAATATTTTTCAAATCTATATGTCTGATAAAAGATTTGTATCTGGTACCTAAGGAACTCTTGAAAATAGATAAGAAAAAGACAAGTGCTAGTGATCTAAAAAAATATCTCTGTGCAAGATAAACAAATAGATAACAAGAATGTAAATATTTTCTTTTTTTTTTTTTTTTTTGCTTTTTGGGTCACACCTGGCGATGCACAGGGGTTACTCCTGGCTCTGCACTCAGGAATTACCCCTGGCCGTGCTCAGGGGACCATATGGGATGCTGGGATTTGAACCCGGGTCGGCCGCGTGCAAGGCAAACGCCCTACCCGCTGTGCTATCTCTCCAGCCCAAGAATGTAAATATTTTCAAAGTCATAGTGATTTATATATCGGAGGACTGAAGAGATAGTATGAGGGTTAAGGTGTTTATTCTGCATGTGGCCAACATCCAAAGGTAAGCTCTTAGTAGTTGAGATGTGGCTCAAAAACATCAAGTAAGAGGAAGAGAGGGGGAGAGGGGACATAATTTAAGTGGTAGCATATGCAAAGTACTGAGTTAGATCCTTGGCACCTCAAGGTACACTGAGCACCACAAGGTATAGCCCTGGTAGCCCTGGCCATGCTGGGTTTCACTCTGGTGGCCACCAACCAAGTTGGTTCAGATACCAATATGGCTCACTGATCACCAAGCACACTCAGTCTGATTATCACTAGCTGGAAATTTGCCAGGAGCTGTCTCAGGGTCTGCCCTCATGCATTTCCAGGTGTGACAATTTTTTTAATTAGAAAAATGAAAATTGAAACGGAATTATATATTGCTTTATATAGCTAGGTTAGGATAGCTAGAATAAAAAAGATAACAAATGTGGGAGACAACGTGCAAAACTTGTAGCACATACTGTTAGCTTAGAATGTATAATGGTGCCAACAATTTGGGAAAAGTGGAATTTTTTAAAAATATTACAAATAGAATTTAAAATATTACAAATAGAACATAATTCAAATGCTTCATTCTTATACATGTAACAGTAAATATATAAGACACATATCTACACAAAAATTTGTGCATGGGCATTCATAAAAAAATGGGAAAATAACCTATGTTCATCAACTGAAAAATTAGTAAGTAAAATATGGTATATTTATAAAGTAGAATAATAATCAGCAGTTAAAGTAAATGAAGAACTGCTATAGTCCACGAGAGAAAAGAAACTTGAAAATGTTGCAGCAAAGAGATGGGAAGATAGTACAGGATGCTAGGCACGCACCTGATCCAGTTTGATTCCCGGCACCACACGATTTCTAGATCATCCTGAATATAGCCCTGGAGGCCCCCAGCACTTCAGGGTTACACAGGTATCCCCAGCACTGAAGGGCTGGAACAACCCTTCAACCTCTCGGAGTTGCTACACTGAATCACAGGCCCACATGGCTGAAGAATCACCTGTTGGGCCTGGACCTCTTGAGCACCGCTTAGGATACCCCAGCCCCAAATAGGAAATGTTAACAAAATAGGAAATGTTAACAGTGTAAATGGAGGGATCGAGGATGGGATGTCAGGTAATCTAGGAATTCATGAATCTCCTCTTCATATCTCCTCTTCATGGGGGAAAATAATCTAGGTAATGAGAATAGCTCAAGGTAGGGATAATAGTACACTAAAAAGGGGTATGGACACTTAATATCTCTACTGCAAACCACAACACCCAAAATGAGAGAGAGAGAGAGAGAGAGAGAGAGAGAGAGAGAGAGAGCAAAAGGGACTGCCCTGCCACAGACATGGGGTGGGGTTGGGGGAGGATGGGGTGGGGGTGGTGGGAGGGATGCTGGGACCATTGGTGGTGGAAAATGGGCACTGGTGGAGGGATGGGCACTCAACCATTGTATGACTGAAATGCAAGCACAAAAGTTTGTAAGTCTGTAACTGTACCCACGATGATTCACTAATAAAAATTTAAAAAAAATTTAAAAGGGGCATGGAACATTTGACTCTTAACCGGTGATAGCAGACAAAAACAAAAGCTAAAGGAAGTCACACACCCATAGAAGGGTACTGGAAACTCCAAGATCATATGTTTTCCCTTGCTTTTATGGTAAAGCTGATTTTATAGGCACTTTGCAAGATGCTCAGGGCTTGGAGTTTTCTGTGCAAATGAAAGTCCATTAATAGAATATTATTAAGGAAAAATGACTTTGAAAATATCCTTACTAATACATTTTGTCCCTGATGGACTTTCTCCTCTCCAAATAGAGCCCAGCCTTCTCGGCTTTGGGGGCTGGCACAATTTAACCCCCTTCTTATCCGGATCTTACATCCCCAAACTCATTGACAAGGGAATCCTCTATTTGAGCAGGAAAGGCAAATTCTTTGTCAGAAATCTTCTGATTTATATTAAAACTTGGATTAATCACAGGCTAGCCAGAAGCCCCATTCATCAAGACACAGAGGAGCCCCCAAATTAGAAGCAGAGTCCAGCAGATGTGGAAACTCGCCAGCAGAGGAACCTCCCTTGGATCAACAAGCTGCAGCCGGGAAGTTCACAGTGAAGTGTGGAAACTGGCCTGGCAAAGAAGTCATAGCAGGAAGACGCTTCTCAGCTTTTGAACATGACTCTAGGGAATAGTAGGGGAATAAGCCAATATTTTGTTAACTGAACCCCCACAATTATATTCTTACACACAGAAACAGGAGCCAAAAAAGTATAAGTTAAAGACATGAGACTCAGCAGCAGACATCATCTCAATGACCTCTTTCCAACCTTGAGGTCAGTTCTGTCAGTTCTGTCTCTCTTCTTAGAATTAGGTTCAAGGGCAAATCTCTGAGCGAGCTAACCCATCTCAAGCAGATAACTCAAGGCTCTGACTAGCCTAGCAAAAATAGACTCCGCTCCTCCCAGTCCATAGCTGACTGCTGTCAAGCAGGACATATCTACTAAATCAGAGAGAGCAAGTGGGTCCCTTTTCTCCTGTGTGCCAGAGAACATGCTCTATGAGAGGGGCATCAGCTGCCTCTTAAGCCTGCCCTTGACCCTAATAAAATTTTATAGCCATGCATAAATTATACAAACACAACAAGGCAGTCTGGGGACTATGAGCCTCTGGCAACTTTGAACCCAATGTCCCTGTGAACCATGATGTAAAGATCTCAAAAAAATCTTAGTAAAATGAATTTTTAAGACATCAGAATGATTGAATATGACTCAGTGGGATTTATTCCAGGTATTTCCAATATACTTTGTAGTGGAAAACTGAAAGTTTTTATTCTTAAACATAACACAAGTCAAGGATATCCCTTCTCACCTTTATTGAAAATAGTAGTTCTAGCCATTGCAATTAAGTAAGCAAAAGAAAGGGGATTATTAGATAAACAAGTTAAAATGTCACTATTTCCAAATGACATGATAATATACTAGAGAAAACTCTAACTGCACCAAAAATAATTCAAAATTAATAAACCTATAAAGTGCTAGGGTGAAAAATCAATATACCAAAATCTATTATATTTCTATGCTCAAATAATAAAAGAGAAAAATGTTTTAAAATCTCATTTGCAATTGCATTTCAAAAAATCAAAAACCTAGGAACCAACAGCATTGATATAAGACATGCATCAACATCTGTAAATCACTATTAAGGTAAAAAGAAGAGACAAAAAAATAGAAAAATATCCATGTTTATCAGTTGGTAGAATTAAGTATTGTTAAAAAATTCTAACTAAAACATTATACAGAAGCCATGCAACTCCTATCAAAATTTATGTGGCATAATTATTGGGCTGGAGCGATAGCACGCGGTAGGGCATTCGCCTTTCACACGGCCCACCCATGCTCTATTCCTCCGCCCCTCTCGGAGAGCCCGGCAAGCTACTGAGAGTATTGCGCCCGCACAGCAGAGCCTAGCAAGCTACCTGTGGCATATTTGATGTGCCAAAAACAGTAACAAAAAAGTCTCACAATCGAGAGATGTTACTGGTGCCCGCTCAAACAAATCGATGAGCAATGGGATGACAGTGACAGTGATAATTATAGTATATAGAACAAATATTACTAGAACATATTATCACACAAAGCCCCTAAAAGTCAAAGCTATCTTGAGAAAAAAACATATAGAAGACATCATTCATCCCGACTTCAAACTATAATGTAAAGCTGTGGCAATTAAAATTGTGTGTTATTAGAACAAAAATAGTCAGAACAATTCTGTAGAATGACTATCCCAGAAGTGAACTTTTAGACATATGTGCAATTTACCAAAAAAGTGCTGACAATTTAGAGACAGGAAAGCCACACCACAAACGAATGAGAAAACTGGTGAATGTCATCCAAAAATATGAAATTATAATATTATCTTACATCATCCACAGAAGTTAACTCAAATTGTATTAAATACCTAGATGTTGGACCAAAGTACATGAAAATATTTGAAAAAATGCACAAAACATTCCATGATGCTTGTTGAAGTGGTGTCTCCAACAATTCGATTCCTCTGGGAGGTAAACAAAAGTAAAACTAAATGGGATTATTAGAATAGAAGTTCCCACACTACAATAGTAACAATCACTAAAATACAGAAATAGCCCACTGAATGGAAGAAAATATTTGCATGCCTTATGACAGAGATTTAATGTGACATAAATGCTTTCACACTCATTCACAGCATTGTTTTTGCATTAGTACTTCTCTCAATATCTCTTAATATCTTGTTTTCTAGTTAAGAATGCTTTAATGAATTCAAGAGTGCTATGGGAAAAGGCACACAGACAGCGACCTCTTCTAAAACTTCCCATTGCTTTGGAAGTGATGTGACCGATAGTTTAATTGATTCATGAAATATTAATGGAGTGCTATGGGGAAACATACTTTTAGAGGCAACCAGCCCCTGTTTCAAGAGGCAAAGATTTTAGCCACTTTTTACCTCTCCATAGTGTGAGAGAGAGACATTCTAAGTTGAGGTGATTGAAAACTTCCCCAGATTACTGTGTGCGGCCTTACCTGAGAGCCTTACCTGAGATATGGCTGAAAAATGAAATTTCCCAGTGACAATACAGACTGTAGGTCCAGGGAATAATGGAAGCTTCATGGTATTCTCCAGTGCCCTACATTGTTCTGCATAGAAAGTCAATGCCAGTTCTATGGTTTGATTTTTTTCCCCCGTATGATCTAGATTGTGTTCCATTTCTGTCATACATACGTACAACAGAAATAATGCTAAACATATTCTATTATCAGTTTGACTTTCAGGTGTATTTTATTTTAGTGCTACCCTTCTAACTTCAAAAGGATATATAGGAAATACTACAGAAATTGTCTGTAGGGTAGAATTAATAATAGTGCACGATGTGAGAGATGAATCTAACTTGTTATAGGAATACTAAGGGAAAAAGTAAATACTAAATATAAAAATACAAAACCCATCCACACATGTCCACGACTAGCCTGTCCCATCTTCCTTCTATGTGGTACCTTTGGGAGGATCCCCATGAAAGCTTAATTTCCCTGGCGGTATTCTAAGATTACTGACAATCTTATCTTTTATTTTAGCTAGAATTTTTTTTATTTGTAAAGGGTTTTTTTGCTTTGTTTTGTTTCTGGGTCAGACCTGGCAATATTCGGGGGTTGTTCCTGGCTCTATGCTCAGAAATTACTCCTGGCAGTGCTCTGGGAACCATACAGGATACTGGAAATTGAACCCAAATTGCTCATGTGCAAGGCAAGTGCTCTACCCGCTGTACTATCTCTCTGGTCCCAGAAATGTGGGGTTTTTTTTAATGTGAAATTATAGTTGTGTCTCTCGTGCATATTAGTCATCCAGGTTAACTTTATGAGCCCATGTTAATTTCAGTGAAAATTGGCTATGTACTTTTTTACTTTTGCTGAATTAGCTTTTCATTAGTACTTTTCCTCTTTCATTGAATTCGGATCTGAATTTGCCATAAACAAGGTAGTTTCCATCATTATACTTAGCAGAAGCAAGGTGGGTAGTACTTGAACTTTGATGTAGTTATTAAAAAAGAAAACAAACATATACTTCATTTAGAACAAGGATTCATTGGTTAATTGGCTCAACATCATAGATGTTTGACCTTTTAGAAAATGGGAGTTCTTCATTCTAATTCATCACTTGAGTATTTTGCTTTACAAAACAGTTTTCTGTGTTTTACTTAATTCATTTGTTTTATTTGTGCAGAATTTAATACCCTGTGTTTTATTCTGACCTGAAACTCATGCCAATGGCTAAAATTTTTTAATGTTCGATGGAAACTGTATTAGAAGGCTAGCTCAATAAAAGACTAAGCAATAATAATAATAAGTTAAAATAAAATAATAAAAGTAAAATAATATTAGCATTAGTGAATTGAACTATTTGAAAATAATAGATTAATTTGCTGTGCACAATTTTTTCAACTCAACATGTTTATCATTCTTATCTTAGTGATATTTTATCCTCAAACAACTAGCACAGTTTTTGACGTAGCACAAAAGTCAAATAAGGTTTATGGATATAATTCAGGGATTAAGAGACAATCTTCCATGTGGCCAGTTCCTATTGGATTCCTACACCACAGTCCAGCATCAATATGTGCAGCTCTGGAGACACCCAGCACTGCTGAAGTGGTCCAGATGACCCCAAAATGTACTGCATCTCCAGGCTTCACATTAAAATGCCAACCTGTTTGGCTGAGAAATGTTGGGAGGGCCTCAGAGCCCTGTATCACCACTTAGGAGATCCCCAAAAGTCAAATAAAAGATTATTCAAGAATAAATGGATAAACAAAATTTACACACCAAGAGTATGTAGAGTTTTGTCATTTCTATGAACCAATATTATTCTTTCATCTTAAAAGAAAATGATTTGGGGGCTGGAGCGATGCTTATGTGGGAAGAGTCTGGGAACCGCCTTTCACATGACTGACCAAGTTGGATCCCAGACATCCTGTATGGGTCCACAAGGAGTAATTCCTGAGTGCTGAGGCAGGAGAAGGCCCTGAGCACTGCCAGATGTGGGCCAATACCCCACCTCAAAAAGGAAAGAAATGAAGAAAGAAGAAAAGGAAGGAAGGAAGGAAGGAAGAAAGAAAGAAAGAAAGAAAGAAAGAAAGAAAGAAAGAAGAAAGAAAGAAAGAAAGAAAGAAAGAAAGAAAGAAAGAAAGAAAGAAAGAAAGAAAGAGAAGAAAGAAAGAAAGGAGAGATGGAGGGAGGGAAGGAAGAAGAAGAAAGAAAGAAAGAAAGAAAGAAGAAAGAAAGAAAGAAAGAAAGAAAGAAAAGAAAAAGAAAGAAAGAAAGAAAGAAAGAAAGAAAGGAAAGAAAGAAAGAAAGAAGGGAGGGAGGGAGGGGAGGGAGGGAGGGAGGGAGGGAGGGAGGGAAGGAGAGAAGGAGGGGAAGGGGGAGGGAATGAAGGAGGGAAGGAAGGAAGGAGGGAAGGAGGGAAGGAAGGAAGGAAGGAAGGAAGGAAGGAAGGAAGGAAGGAAGGAAGGAAGGAAGGAAGGAAGGAAGGAGGGAGGGAGGGAGGGAGGGAGGGAGGGAAGGAAGGAAGGAAGGAAGGAAGGAAGGAAGGAAGGAAGGAAGGAAGGAAGGAAGGAAGGAAGGAAGGAAGGAGGGAAGGAAGGAAGGAGGGAAGGAGGGAAGGAAGGAAGGAAGGAAGGAAGGAAGGAAGGAAGGAAGGAAGGAAGGAAGGAAGGAAGGAAGGAAGGAGGGAAGGAAGGAAGGAGGGAAGGAGGGAAGGAAGGAAGGAAGGAAGAAGGAAAGGAGGGAGGGAAGGAAGGAGGGAAGGAGGGAGGGAAGGAAGGAGGGAAGGAGGGAGGGAAGGAGGAAGGAAAGAAAGAATATGGTTTCTGTGACATTCTTTTGAAAAAAATGAAAATATTTTCCAAACCAATAGACCCTTCCTATTTAAGTGTATTTCTTCTTTACAACAGGTGTTTTCAAAATTATTACATTAACACTATAGATAATATTTTTGTATGCTTAGTATAGTAACTACCATTTTTTTCTGTACTTCTGTTGGTTTCACATGCAATAGGTAAAATATTCGCACATATTTTTCTATGATCTTAACAAAAAAAGTTTAAAGTTATCTAACTGCATTAAAACAACTAGGAAGCAGTATGTAACATTGCCATTTATGCATATTAGTCTTTGAAGTTAATTTTATGACTTTATGTTAGTTTCAGTGAAAATTGCCTCTATATTTTTACTTTTACTGAAATAACTTTTCATTAGGTTTTTGTCCTCTTTCATTTAATTAAGATATGAATATGGCACTTAACATATTTCTCAGGGCATGGAAAACTGGACATTCAAAGAGAAAGATCTGTGAATCAATGAATAAATATTTCAAAAATTAAATATTTCTCTTATGCTATGACATTACTCGTGCCCGCTCAAACAAATCGATGAGCAATGGGATGACAGTGATGCTATGACTCATCCTGATTGAATCTTTAAACCACATGATTAAAAATTAGAAGTAAACTGTAATAAGGTTATTTTTCAAAATAATGTTAAAACATTCCAGAAAGTGAGAGTATTTATTTATTAACGTATTCAAATCTTATATTTGTTTTGCTTCATGTTTGGCATAAAACCGAAAACTGCAGTAGGAAGTTCACAGCTTACTCTCAGCTGAATGTAGAGCTGTTTAATTCATTATCATGCGTTTCTTGTTATTCAGGTCCATATCACACCTTTAGGTACAAACCTTAGGTGCAAACATTTCCCAGGGAGGCTATACAAGTAAGAACTTGGATTCTGGAAACAACATAATACCTTTTTTTTTGGCTTTTGCTTTTTTGGGGCCACACCCGGTGGTGCACAGGGGTTACTCCTGGCTTTGCACTCAGGAAGTAATCCTGGCGGTGCTCAGGAGGCCATGTGGGATGCTGGGAATCGAACCATGTGCAAGGCAAATGCCCTGCCCACTGTACTATCGCTCCAGCCTCAACGTAATACTTTTAACTCTAAATTGGTCCCTATGGAAGTCTAACATCTATCCCTAAATTCTGATTTTCTCATGTAAAATATAGAAAAGATTGTTTATTTGCAAACCAAATGAGATAATGCATTTACAGAACATAGCATAGTTTCTGACACAGCATGTGATCAATTATGTGAATGATCATTGTTATTAACAGAGCACACAGACAAAATCTTAGAAGCTTTGAAATAGAGGTATTGCTTTACTTTTGAGTTTGTTTTATTTTTTATAAAACTTTGGTATTCTTAGTTTCTATTTGTAGTAAAATAAGACAATAAGATGGCCAGAAAGAAAAATTAAGTTACATGTCTTGATTGCGACCGACCCTGGTTTGGTCCCCAGACTGCCTGAGCTCCCAAACAACCTGGAGACCACCATCACTTCAGGGTCTCTCTCTGGAGTCTCTTCATTCATGCCAGGGTGGCCTGGGAATCTCTGGGAGGTATCCCCAGTGTCCTGAGCACCACTTGTGAAACTCCCCCCAAATAATCAGAATGTCAGATAAGCCAATTTTGTCCAACTTCATATTAAAAAATATTGAATGATGAGCACTGTAGAGGCACCACTTCCTCACTTTTTGCCAAACTAACTGCACTTCTCCTTTTCCATATTTGATTACACCTGCATAAATTTCCTAATAACGTGGACATTTTCCTACATGCCCTTAGTGTAAAGATCACATCCAAGGAGTCTTTGATTTTGTGTCATAGCACAGCGGTAGGGCCTTTGCCTTGCACAAGGCCAACCCGGGTTCGATTCCTCTGTCCCTCTAGGAGAGCCCGGCAAGCTACTGAGAGTATCTCACCTGCTCAGCAGATTCTGGCAAGCTACCAGTGGTGTGTTTGATATGCCAAAAAAAAGTAAAAACCAAGTCTCACAATGGAGACATTACTGGTGCCTGCTCGAGCAAATCGGTGAGTAATGGGAGGACAGTGATACAGTGATTCAGTTCATATTCAATTTTCAGCTCATTCAACATTACTTGTCTTTTGGTTATGTTGTTGCCAGGTTTCTTTGGTTTCATCTTATCAAGAAAACTCCCAGCTTTTAACTAATTAATTAATTAATTTTATCATTTATGATAACTGACTTGTTTCACAGATGGTCCCTCAGTTTGATTTATCTGAAGGTTTCCACAGTATTAGATTTCCACTTCACTTCTTGGCAGCATTCTTTGGTGCTATGTTCTCCTCCCAGCAGGAGGCTTCTGGTGTTTCATCTTTTGTGATGTTAAGTTTGAATGCTGAGGGTTCAGTAGATTCAACATTTCATATGCTCCCATGTTTCCTTTCTAACAATTGTCTGGGGGACACTTTGAGAATGGATTCTAATACGTTTAACTTCTGATTTTATTGTCAAATTAGGATATTTCTCTGAATCATTGTTGTCATAATGGTGGGGATAGTGGGAACTTTTCTCTCTGTGTTCCTTCTGGAAGATTACTCAGTGATCTTTTCTAAGGAAGAGGAACTCCCCATTTTAGAACAACTGTGAACCCAAAGAGATTTTAAATTATGATTAAATGTATTAGAGCATATTAATATGTTTAAGACATATGCCAAATTATTATTTTTTCAATCTGGAAGTATTGTTTCTAAAAAATGAGCCTTGATTTAAGCTTTGTCATTAAAGATTAGGTTCCTATAAAATTCTTCTTTAAGATTTTTAACCTTTCTTTTAGGGATTAAGGTGCTGTGAATTGAACATGGTGCCTCATACATGTAAATCATGCTTTCTGTCATTGAGCTATATCTCCTGCCCCCAGAACTTTTTGATAAGACATACCCAACATGTATTTGTAGTGTTACTGCTCTCCAGACTCAAAGATGGTTAACTCAGTCATTCAAATAGAAGTTTCTATCAATTATACAGTGTGAGGAAAACATAACAATTTCCTTTATTACCATAGTCACTGTCACTGTCATCCCGTTGTTCATCGATTTGTTCGAGCGGGCACCAGTAACGTCTCTCATTGAGAGACTTTTTGTTACTGTTTTTGGCATATCCAATACGCACGGGTAGCTTGCCAGGCTCTGCCGTGCAGGCTCCATACTCTCAGTAGCTTGCTGGGCTCTCCGAGAGGGGTGGAGGAATCGAACTCTGGTCAGTTGTGTGAAAGGCCCAAGTGCTGTGCTATAGCTCCAGTCCATTACTATAGTAACTTTCTTTATTACTATAGTCTCTTACATGGCAAAAGCTAACCATTTTTCTAGTTGAAACTGTTATTTTTCAGTCTCAGAGTGTAACTTAATGCAATTCAGACTGATACTGTAAATAGTAGCTTTAAATTAATTTATAAATAATTTTTGTATAGACCTTAAATATTTTATCTCCAAGTTGCAAAGACAAAAATATGAGACCTGCCACCGACTTTAAAAGCATAAGGATAAACAAACTGTATGTCAAATACAAACTACTGCTTATCATCTTACAAGACTACTTCATTGAATGTGGAAGACATATCTGTTTTTTGTTTGTGGAAATTTATTTTGGTGTGCTTTTGTTTGTTTTTTTCTGGTAAAGGGCACACCTGGCAGTTTTCAGGGCTTACTCCTGGCTCTGTGCTGAGATAACTTCTGGGATGCTCAGTGGACCATGGAATAATGAAATTAAATTAATATTTAATACCATTCACTAAAAATGTTAAATTGGATTGAAGTATTGGATTTGTGACCTTAGGTCACAAAACACATAGTCAGAAAATATAGGTGCTAGGCACTAGACCCTCAACATCAGAGATATATTTGGAGACGCAAACCTATTGGCAAAGGAAACAAAACCAATACTAAATAAAAAGGGACCACATAAAGTGAAAGTTCTCAACAATTAAAAAATAAAACAAAAAATTGATCATGAAATCCAATAAAACTGCAGGGATATAGTTGCACATCATTTGTCTGATGGGTTGATATGAAAAATATAAAAAGAACTTCCAGACCTAAAAGCAAGCAACCCAGTATAAAAATGGGCAAGAGGGCCTTACATGTGGCCTACCTGGGTTCAATCCCTGGCACAACCCTGCACATGTGTTTGGGGGTCACTCCTAGAGGTGCTTAGAGGTGCTTAGATGACCTTGACTCAAACTTGAGCCTTCTGCACGTTGAAAAAATTCTCAGTATACTGAACTATCACTCTGGCTTCTAAAATTTTTTATGGTTTCTAAATATTTTAATTAATCTTTAGTCCTTTAAAGTAAAACATTTTTTAAATCAATTGTTTTAGACTCAGATATGTAATAAGTTTTTACTAATTCATTTACCTGTGTATACAAACAAGATATACATCTCAGCATACCTTATTTATCATTCTTTATAGACTCCAATAATCTCTGTAACCTACAATCTTAGATAATAATACAATTTACTTATGGCTTCTTGGCTATAGCTAAGGGCTAATTGGAAAATTAATTGGATAATTTCAATTAATGCCTATATTGAATATACTTGAACAAATTAATTCATGGATGAGCATCCTCTATTTTATTGCTGTAATTGTCAACATCACAAGTTACATAGCCAGTTTCATACAATCTACATAGCAGAAAATAATATATATATTTACCAAATAAAGGCTCACTCTTGCCTTCAACAGAAGAAAACAAAATCATATTTGTAACCATTCAAAGCATCTGGAGCAGCATAAAGATTGATTGATGTCAGTCAAACTTATTCTAAAAATGGTAGCTTGTCTGCAGTAGCTTATTTTCATATTCTTTTTGATTATCTAAAAGTGGATTCTTAAATGCATCTAATAGATGAAAGATGTTACTCAATACTAATTTTAATCTTGCACATTGCACTGTTATCCACTTGAGTTCCAAAAATCCTCATTTCAAATGACACTGAGTAGTCAACACTTAGTAAAAGGACTCTACAGAATCCAAGATTATCATGGGTTGGAAAGATAATTAAGGTTTAAGGTATGTGACTTACCCCTGGCTGACCCATTTTCCTCCCTGGCACCACATTTGGTACCCTAAGCACTATCAGGAGTGATCCCTGGTCTCAGAGCCAAAAGAAAGCCTTGATTGCTGCCAGGTATGGCTGCCCAAGACCCCACCAATAAGATATATTTTTAAAAGCGATGGTAACTTTAATAAGTGGCAACACAAAAAACCTTAGCTGGATATAATATCATGAAACTACATTAAGTTAAATGCACAGATGAGTCAGTGTCCTCGCTTCTTAGATTTTAGAAAACCTTAACATTTTGCCATCTGAAAGCATCTTTGGTGCACAGTGAGTAATCACTTCTCCTGCAAGGTTTTGCTTAGATTACAGTTGTTAAGCCTTTTAAATAATTTGCTTCTGGCATCAAGGTGATTGTTACTTCTATGCATATTGACACCACATCTATTATACTTGCACTAAGTGTTCGAGGTTAAGCTTCCTGACACTAAACTAAGGATAACTTTCTCAAAAATCCGATGTGCTTGCTCTGCTTTGGCATATGAAACTTTCAATATGGATGCTTCAGAAATGGGATCCCGGGCTCCAGAAAGTATAATTTTGAATCTTTGCTAGGTAGTTGGTGCTTGCTTAGCACTCTAAGTAATAGATGCTACATAATGCCTAGTTAAAATATTAGTAATTACGGCTTTTTATTTTGTAGAAATAAATCCACTTTCAAGATAGTTACATTATTGAATTATTTTTTATAATCTTGAAAAGCCCTTCAGCCAAAATGTTGACTGTCTTGGTTGAGAGTCTGAGTACAAAGAAAGAGGGGTGGGATCATTAAAATACATGCAGGCCATTAACATGTACACAGATAAATCTCTAAACAGATCCCTCTTTTCTCTCTTTGATTTTGACTAATGGCTTGAAACAAAGGAACAAAGGAGCACTATAAGTAAGAAAAGAATGTCAGATTTAAAAAAAACAAGGCTTCATTTTAACAAAATAAGTCAGAAAGAAGAACAAATCCCAGGTGATCTCACTCATCTGTGTGTATATATACACATACATGCATATATATATATACATATATATGGAGAAAGAGAGAGAGAGAAGTAGGGAAGGGAATAGACTATTAAACAATTCTGGTTTTTTTTAAT
Organism: Sorex araneus; assembly: GCF_027595985.1. Lineage (NCBI taxonomy): Eukaryota > Metazoa > Chordata > Mammalia > Eulipotyphla > Soricidae > Sorex > Sorex araneus. Next base: position 328,666,188 of record NC_073303.1, read on the forward strand.
TTATTTTATTGAATCACCATGTGGAAAGTTACAAAGTTCTCAGGCTTATGTCTCAGTTATACAATGCTCAAACACCCGTCCCTTCACCAGTGCCCATATTCCACCACCAATAAAAAAGAAAAACAGTATACATACCACCCCTCACCCCCCAAACCCCCCCCCCGGGTAACTGATAAATTTCACTTCCTTTTCTCTTTACCTTGATTACATTCCATATTTCAACACAAAGCTCACTACTGTTGGAGTTTCAACACAGACTCACTATTTTTGTTGGAATTTATCCCCCAAGAATACAGCCCTATTGACAAGGAAATATTTGATAATTAGTTTTCCACTGATGAGAATGAGGAGATAAAAAGTCCCGCGGCCGCGCGGTTTACAATTTCTGTATTTTAGTAATTAAGTCCAGGGAGATTTAAGTTGGAAATTGAATCATTTCCCTTCCTGGAGCAGCATGGAGCAAAAGCTTAGTTCACAGTCTGGATACATGGTTGCAAGCACTCGCTGGAACCCCAAGTCATATAGCTGGCTCTGGCTCCTGCTCGTTCTGCAGCCACGCGGCTGTGCAAAAGCATGGCCACCCAGGTGGAATCTGAAAACAATTCTGGTTTTAAGTTGCAAAACTCAGATTAGGGATCAATCAGGGGAATGATGAGGCAGACTACAAGTGACAAAGTGTAGTAACTGTCTGTCAATAGAATGAACAGTAACTTTGTAACCATGTTACCTGATTAGTAATTATTAAAGTAATTATACAAAATTAAAAACAAAGACCTCTGGGCTGGGGAGGTGATCAAAGCAAGAGTTAGTTGCTACGCTATCAGAAATGACTATGAAGTAACTGTCTTGATTGCAGGATTCACAAATGAATCAAGAAACCCAAATTATTATTCACCCCTGTTGTTTTAGATTGTGGCTCTTCAAGAGTTTTAGAGAACAGGAAGAGATAACATCGAATATGCTTGGTAAGCATATTGGTAAGCATTTTCTGGTATGTCAGTTCAGGAATATTCCAGATGGCAATTGGAGAGAGTCTATCTATAGATAAATAAAGCTACTGGGTTGATTCTGAGAAGCTGGGATAGTGTATAGACATCATGGTTTTCTCTCTTGCTATGTAAATTACAGTCTTTAAGACAAAAAACAATATGATACTACAATACATTGGAATGACAAAGATTCTTTTTCCCAGTTTATAAAATCTGAGAATTACAGTATAAAAATAATGGCCAGTTTGCTAGGTAAAAAAGAAAATACTATTTTTTATGTTTCTGTATTGTTTATAGTGAATGTAAAATCCACATTATCCTTTGGGATATAATGAGTATAAAATCCACATTATTTTTTGGGGATTTGTCTTGTTCTACTAATTATCCAAGTGATGTATTTCTGATTTTTTCTAAATTTATGGACTTGTTTTTAATTTATTAATCTTATACATAATTGTGGGCTAGAGTGATAGCACAGAAGGTAGGGAGTTTGCCTTGCATGTGGCTGATCCGAGTTCAATTCTTCCATCCCTCTTGGAGAGCCCAGTAAGCTACCGAGAGTATCCTGGCCGCACGGCAGAGCCTGGCAAACTACCTGTGGAGTATCCCGCCCGCACGGCAGAGCCTGGCAAACTATCTGTGGTGTATACAGGCTGGAGCAATAACACAGCGGGTAGGGCATTTGCCTTGCACAAGGCCAACCCAGGTTCGATTCCTCCATCCCTCTCGGGAGAGCCCCATAAGCTACCCAGAGTATCCCACCCACATGGCGAAGCCTGGCAAGCTACCCATGGTGTATTTGATATGCTAAAAACAGTAACAACAAATCTCACAATGGAGATGCTACTGGTGCCCTTTCAGGCAAATAGATGAGTAACAGGATGATAGTGACAATTTCTTCAATCCTATAGCTTTCTTCTTTATTCAGCCTCTTTTTAGTGAAGCATGAATTTAATAGTTCTTTTGATAAAATCTGTGTGTAGTAAATTCTTCTGGTAATTGTAAGCATGAACATTATTTTTAATTTACTCATGAATAGTAATTAATATTCTTATTAAATTTTAGGTTTAGAATTATTTTCCTTGAACAATTTCAACAGTTCATTGCATTTTCTCCAGTTTCTGTTGTTGCTGATGTCTTTTTTGGTTTAATTGGTCATACCATTGTTGGTTAAGTGTTTTTTCTCTCTGGAGTTAGTTTATATTTTCTTTAATCCTATTGTTCTACAACTTTAATACTATCTCTACATTCTATTATTTTAATTCATTCTATTGAGTGCTTGGAGTACATTCTTGATATGGTAAATTTTCAACAATTACTTCTTTACATTTTATTGCTTTGACAAATGCTTTTTCTATCTTAACAAAGGAGACCACCAAACATGTAATTATAGTGCATATTGAGAGGTTTTTTTGACTTTTGTTATGTTCCTTTTATATTTGTTTCCCTGTAATACACTTTGGGTACTTTTCCCCACTTAGGTACCACCCTTTTGAATGCTCTCCAGTCTGGGGTTTATAGTAGGTTGCATTACACCTTCTGAAAAATAGTTCTGGAAAATGCTCCTTAATGTCTCCCTTAAAATTATCCCTCTCATTTTAAATTTTGATTATATTATTGTTTGCTATTTGGGTTTGGAACACAGAGAATAGAGAATGAATGAAGTTCATCACTTTGTCTGTGCACCTGAATGAAACTTCAGTGTAAGTGAAGTTTTAGAAGTTATTCAAATAAGCCTAATTATTTTCCTATAATTTAATTAAATTTTCTTAAAATCTTTTTACTTCAGAGCCAGCCCTAGTCGGGCCCGTGCTCGGCTCCGGCCGGCCGGGTTTTCGGCCCGGGCGCCCATGCCCCTGCAGAGCCGGTGGATGTGGAACAAGCGGGAACCAGAGACAGCTTTAGGAATTGGGGTTCCAGCAAGTGCCTGCACCCATGTATGGAGACTGTGAATTAAGCCTTTGCCCCACGCCGGCTAACGGAGGAAATATGTAATTTCTGGCAGAATTTTCCCAGGACTTTATACAGAAATCCAAAACCGCGCGGACGCTGCTGCGTCCGCGCAACTTAACATTTATAATTGTCATCAATGTGAAAGGGTTCCATTTGAACAGGTCAGACTTGGGGGGGAAACTCCAAATAATAACAGTAAGTTTTTGTTGAAATATTGAAGGTTCTTAATGTAACAGCCACCTCTGGACTATGAGCTAAGCAAAAGCCCCACGCTGGCCAACGTGGTGTGGAGTACACCATACTATGAGGCGCAGGAAGGGGGATGAGGGGGAAAAATTAAAAAAAAAAAAAAATGGAAAAGGAAAAAGAGAAAAAAAAAGAGAGAGAGTTATGTCAACTATAGTGAGTTTTGTGTTGAATTATGGAATGTAATCAAGGTAAAGAAAAAATGAAATGAAATTCATTAGTTATACAGTAGGGGGTAGGGGGTGGGGGCGGGGGGTAAACTGGGGTTTCTGGTGGTGGAATTTGGGCACTGGTGAAGGGATGGGTGTTTGAATATTGTATAACTGACATATAAACCTGAGAACTTTGTAACTTTCCACATGGTGATTTAATAAAAATTAAAAAAATAAAATAAAAAATAAAATAAGGGGCCGGAGCGATAGCACAGCGGGTAGGGCGTTTGCCTTGCACGCGGCCGACCCGGGTTCGATCCCCGGCATCCCATATGGTCCCCCAAGCACTGCCAGGAGCAGTTCCTGAGTGCAGAGCCAGGAGTAACCCCTGAGCATCGCTGGGTGTGACCCAAAAAAAAAAAAAAGCAAAAAAAAAAAAAAAAAAATAAAATAAAAAAATAAAAAAAAATCTTTTTACTTCAGTTTCAAGAAACTGTTGCCTCATATCTGTTTTTAGCATATATTTGCAAGGATATTTGAATTTATTCTGCCATTTTGTTTTCTCTCTCTTTTTTTTGTCATTCTGTTGTATATCAATATTTTACTTGGTTTCTGTATCTTTGATTCCTGCTTCTCTGTGCCTTTTCCCTTTTTCTGCTTAGTCTGAGATTCACATGATATCCTTTTTCTAGTTTCTCAAGGTATGAGGTTGGGTTATTTGACTTTTTTTCTCTTCTTGATATTAGCCTGTGCAGCTACAAACTTCCCACTTATTACTATTTTCTTATGTTTTATATGTTTTGGCAATTTGACAATCATGCTTATTCATTTTGAGGAATCTTTTTACTTGCTCTTTGATTCTTCTTTGATGTTTCTTTAACAATATGCCATTCTGTTCCCAAATGTTAAATCTTTTCCCGTTTTTTTTTTTTTTTTTTTAAAGCAGGAATGGCCTGGCTGTATCATCTGTCAGTAAGCACTGAGTTTATTTCCAGATGTTGGCTACTGTGAATAATATTGTTAATAAAGCTATATAATGAATATGGGTTTCATATATATCTTTAAATTGGATTTTTTTATTCAGTCAACCCGGAAGTGGGTTGGCCGTATCATGTGAAGGCGCTTTGTTTTGCTTCGCTTTGATGAAACTCCATACTGTTTTCCATAATGACTACACCAGTTTGCATTCCCACCAAATTGTACACTGGTTCCCTTTCTTCCACTCTCTTTCCAACACTTTTTGTTTCTTGGCTCTGACTTTGCTTTTGTTAAGTTTTCCTAGAATATCCCTTTTATTTCCTCTCTTTTATGTAAATGTAGATCATTGTTCTAGGTTGACTGCATTTTTAACAGCATTTATTATCTTTGAATATGTGTAGTTAATAAAATGGAGTTAAGATTTCATAACAGAAGGTAGGAAGTTGTCTGACATTTTTATGCCTTACTGCTTAAAATCATTTCCTGTTTTCCACTTTATGCACGACAGAAATACTGCCTGTTACAAAAAAGAATGTACCAGTGAAATAGTTTCTATGTTCTTACTATTCTTTTGTTTAAGCTTCCCATGTTTCTTTTCCCTTTTCTTTCCTTTGCAGTCTTTACTTTTTTTTCTTTCTTTCCTCTTTTTCTTTGTGGGTTGGTGAGTGCTGGAGATGCTCAATACTGGCTCCTGGCTCTGCACTCAGGAATCACTCATTTAGGACTCAGGAGAACATCTACGATGGGAGTGGGGGAATGGCAAGGGGAAGGGGGAACTTATAAGATGCTGGGGATCAAATTCTGATGGGCCTCATGTGAGACATGCTCTCTACCAACTGTGCTAATGTTTTGGCCCCTTAAATGTTCCACATTTTTGAGGGATTTCAAAAACATGGTTGTTTTAATTAATTTGATTTCAGAAAAAAATCACAACAAATTGGAAATTAATAATTTTTAAAATATTATTAAAATGTATCTTTAATAAAAGAACTCAAAATATCAGTAAATAATAAGTGATAATAAAATACAGATCCAGTATACATTAAAATAACTTCAATTTTTACTACTATTATCTGTTCTCTTTGTCTCTGACAAAGTGATGAAAAATATTTTATATATGTTAAATATGCCATATGTCAATATGCCTCCCCAAAGTCACTTCAAAACATTATGGCACAAAAATTAACAATATATTGTATATAATAAAGATAATTTTTTTCATTGTAATATTACAAAATTCCTGAATATATTAAGCACTCTTAGACTGGTGCCTAACACTTAGTAAATGCTACTTTTATTTGCAGAGGAATCAAGCTTAGAGAGAGGTTATGAACTCAACGAACAACATTATTTAATATAGCTGCTGACATTTAAACCAAATCAGTTTGATCCTGAGTCTCATGATTTTAAACATTTGACTATACTGCATGATAATTATTTTATAAAGTTTATCATGTGAAAGGTAATTTTATCTAATCTACAAAGATTAAAATGAGATGTGGAGGCAAATCTCAAAGTTGCCAGGTAAATGTGAAACTAGGTGAAATTGGCAGTGCAAGGATTTGGTGTCAGGAATCTAACTTATTAAATCCAGATAAAAATTGATTCTATAGGCCCAAGGAGATAATACAGCAAGTAAGGCAATAAGCTCACTGGGGGACTCCTTAGCCATAGCACAGGAATGTATTTAAGTATCTTTAATTATTGTAAGTAACTTTTCTAGAACCTTCCCCTTTGTTTCTCCTTTCAGTATCTATCAAACTTCTTAAACAATTACTTTCTCCAATTTCCCTCCTCCCACCACCACTTCTTTAACAAATAAAAAGCAATTTTAGCTGATTTAGACTCTCATCATTCTATCAAAAGAACATTAACAACATTGTCACAATGTTCATATCTATGTTTTGTAGTCATCTCTGAATTGATATGTAATTTAATCTTAATATAACACTTGATACTAATGAAGACTTGCTTAGGAAAAATGTATCTTTATAAAATGAACCAAACCTACCAGATCTGTTAGATTATGACACAAGTCCCAGGACCTGAGATGTGTTCAATCTGCTGAGTGTATGCTTTGCAGGTTCAAACCTGGCTATGTAGGGTTCCTAGAGCACCTCTGGGTTGAACCCCTGAAAACCCCAGTGCTGGAGTAGCTTCCAAGAACCAACCCCCAAAACACCTTCTGTGAAGCTAACATTAGCCTGATTTAAAAATTATACAAGGATAGATTTCACATAAAAAGAAAGTTACAGTGCAATGTCCTTGATGAGCAAAAGCATAAAAATCTTCAACAAAATACTAGAATGCCAAGAGCAACAATATGTTATGAAAAGATCAGACATTATCAAGTGGAATTTATTCAGGTAGGAAGGAACAGTGAAAGGGACCCAAAGAAATTCAGAATAGCAGTGTCTAGACAAGGACACTTAGTCTCATTTCTACCCGAAAGCCTTATACTAGGACAAGTTCCTCATTTTGCCCTTACTTTGTTTGTAGATAAGATGAAGTTTGCCCTAGGAGGAGAGTCCCAAGGAACTCATTGTTTGAACTCTGGAGTCCACCAGTCCTTCCTTCCCGTTGTTTCTTCCTCTTAAAAAATAAATCTGATGCAGAAGTTGCACAGGAGACCACCAAGCTCAGTGAGGGAAAACAACACAGAAGTCTCAGGCAGCAGCAACCACATCTGAAAATCCTCAGACAATGACCTTAGTAACACCATTTGTGAGTTACCATAAATTTACTTCTATTGAACTAAGTATTACTAATTCCATTTGCTTTTGTGTTATAATAAATAACATAAAATCTATTTGTTTGTATCTGCTAAGGGAACAGGCTGGGATAGTGGCTGGAAAACTGGGGACATTGGTAGAGAGGTCACACTGACAATGGAATAGGTGTTGGAACAGTTAATGCCCCCCAAAGCTATATCATGAACATCTTGGTAAATTGCAATTTTACAATAAAAAATTTAAAACAGGCAAACAAACAAAAAAACTTCCGTGAGACAGTGCAGAGAGGAAGGTTGCTTTGAGGACATGAGTCCATCATCTCCCAACCTGCTATTGTGTTGCCAATACATTTCTTTCTCTCCATGGTCACTTATTTAATTGTCCCTCCAAAAGGAATTGAGCATTTACGATCATAACTGTTCAAAATCAACAGAACAGAATTGGTGATTCAGAAGTTAAAGTACATATATGTACAATTCATTTATTAGTTGGGAGTAAAAAGCTGATAGTGTAGCAAAGAAATTATCTTCAATATATGTTGTAGAGAAAACTATAAAGCCACACACAAAAGAATGCAATTAGACCATTACCTAAAAATCTTACACAAAAATTAATTCACATGAGTTAAAGACATGGAAATTTAGGCCTAAAAAGACATTAGGGAGATTACTGAAGTGATAGAGAGCACATGTAGCTCTAGCACTATTCTGCTCCCCAAATACTAGCCCAGATGGTCCCTGTTCACAACTGGGTATGGTTCTTGTGGTCCCCAGCTCTTCCACGTCTGACTTCACTAACTAAACCAGACCAGATTCTGGTTCTGCCTTTAGTAGTAGTTGAGTTCCACTGGACCAGTCTCCTGAAGTCACATTGGACAAGTTGTGTCAGGAATGGTTCCAGGTAAACAATGCCAGGTATGATCTCTTTGTAAAAAAAAAAAAAAAAAGAAAAAAGAAACATAAAATACATCTGAAATAAACATTGACTTTAAGTTCTGCGACATCAGCTTTTTATATGTGTTTGAGATAAATAAATAGGACTACATCGAATAATTTTTGCATGACTAGATTATCACACCAAGACAAGACATTTGACTAACTGGGAAAATGTATTGCACACATATGCAAAAGTAGGATAATATATAAAATACACAAAGAACTTATAAAATCCCAAAGCAGTAAATGATAGCAATTAGAAAATGTGCAAGGATCTTGCCAGGGGATGTACAGATGGCCAGCAAATACATGAAAAGATCGATCATCTTTTATTAGGGAAATGAGAGTTAAAATAACAATCAGACATCACCTTATAGAAATGAGAACTTCTATCACTCAAAAAACAATCACACATGGTGTAGAGGATGTGAAAGAAGGGAATCATCCTACACTGCTGTTGGGAATATAAATTGGTGCAGTCCTGATGGAAAGCAGTATGGAGAGTCAACAAAAAATCAAAATAGAAATTTCATGCATTCAGTGACCCCATGTCTGGTTTTTAAACCCCAAATACAAAATATGAACTTAAATAGATCTCTGAAGCCCATGTTTATCACAGCATTATTTAAAATAGGTAAGAATTAGAGACAACTTATGTGCCCATCAACTGTTTAATGCATAAGAACAGATGGGGTTCATATAAACAATGGAATGCTATTGAGCTCTAAAGAAAGAAACCCTACCATTTGTAAGAGCATAACACCTAGTAGATGCCATCCTAGGTAAAATAAGCATGAGGAAGAAAGAAAATTCATTGCTTCCTTCAATTTGGTTATATATATATATATGTATATATATATAAACCAAACTGATAGATAAACTAAACAGTAAAGAAACAATGCAGTAATAACCTTTTAGACTATAAATTGATAAATAAAAGAGAGGGGGGAAGTGGGTAGTGTGAAAATCAGGATAGAAGGGAATAGGATGTTCTTATTTAATGAAATATACCTGTAACTTGTATATGTTACAAAGCCAATACTACTTCATCTCTGTAAGGTAAGAGATCTTGGCATACTTACTGTTACACACAACAAAGTGCTACCGTTTAAAAATACATTACAGGACCCTCTGTGCCTAAAGACTTTGATTCCAGAGACCTAATACATTCGGGCATCCAGCGCAGCTTCTTATAGCAATGCACTTGGACTGTGAACTGGGCTACAATTCCATGCTGCCCGGGGGTGGATCCTTCCTCCCCACCCTGTCTTCCTGCATGGAAAATGGCGGCGGCAGCAACATCCACATGGCAGGTGCCATCTTCTAAGACTCCTAACCCAGAGGTATACGATTTTTACCCTTGGGGCTCCTAGGGAATCATGGGAAGTGGGTGTAACCAGCACGCCCTCGGCCCAGATAAATTCGGAGCTGCTGAGAGTGAAACGGACCCTCGGCGCCTAAAGACTTTGATTCCAGAGACTTCTTACAGCAGTGCACTGGGACTGTGAGCTGGGCTATGCAATTTCTGGCAGAATTTTCCCTGGACTTTATACAGAAATCCAAAACCGCGCGGACGCGTGACTTAACATCTATAATTGTCAGCAATGTGAAACGGTTCCTTTTTAACAGGTCTGACTTGGGGGGAAACTCCAAATAATAACAGTGAGTTTTTGTTGAAATATTGAAGGTTATTAAAGTAGCAGCCACTTCTCTGGACTGTGAACTAAGCAACAGCCCCACACCGGCCGAGAAGAGGAAATATCCCTCTTTCCTGGTTGTTTCCCATTTACAGGGAGAAATGCGGCATGCCATCCACTATACTATGAGGCGCAGGAAGGAGGATGAGGGGGGAAAAAAAAAGGAAAAGGAAAAAAAAAAGAGTTATGTACATGGAGTAGTGGGGCTATATATCTCTTCATTCTCAGCAATTGAAAACTAATTATCAAATGCTTCGTTGGTAGTAGGGCTGTCTTTCTTGGGGGGAAACTCGAACAACAATAGTGAGTTTTGTGTTGAAATATGGAACGTAATCAAGGTAAAGAGAAAATGAAGTGAAATTCGTCAGTTATATTGTTAGAGGTGGGGGGGCGGGGGTATACTGGCGTTTTTGGTAGTGGAATATGGGTACTGGTGAAGGGATGGGTGTTTGAATATTGTATAACTGAGACATAAACCTGAGAACTTTGTAACTTTCCACATAGTGATTCAATAAAAATTTTAAAAAATACATTACAATTAATTAAAATGCGTCTGAAATCATACATTTATTAGAATACTTAAAAGGTACATGGAATCACATTTCTATTACTTCTACAGTTGGAAGCTAAAACTACAAACACAAAACTTTGACATTTGCCTGTCAAAATGGAAAATGGTGGGAGAGGCAGGAAAGAGCAGAAACTCTGGTAGGAGACAGCTGATACTGTCTGGTAGGAGACAGTTGATACATTTGTAGTTACATATAACTTATAATTGGAGAAGCACTGTAGCACCGTAGCACTGTTGTCCTGTTGCTCATGGATTTGCTCCCGATTTGCTGGAGCGGGCACCAGTAACGTCTCCATTGTGATACTTGTCATTACTGTTTTTGACTATTGAATACGACACGGGGAGCTTGCTAGGCCAGAGCTGTGCGGAAGGGATACTCTCGGTAGCTTGTTGGGTTCTCCGAGAGGGGCAGAGGAATTGAACCTGAGTCGGCCACATGCAAGGCAAACACCCTACCCATTGTGTTATCGCTCCAGCCTCCACAATTGGAAAAAGAAGAGGAAAACCTTTTAAGCGCCACAAAAAAATATACATGTGCTTGTGTACCTAAAGCTCATCCATCAATAATTTTTAAATCACCGTTCTTTAATCAGTAGTGAAAAACATTATTTTTCTACAAAATTATTTTCTTGATATCTTTCCTTTTATAGAACTTCTTTTTACCAATGCTCACAAATGCTTGTTTTGAAAATAGATGTACTGACATCTCTTCCAGTAATGTGCATAGCATGCTAGGAAGGCTGTCACCAATGTCCCTTCTCATAATGAAGGTCTTCTTCTTAATATAAGCTGTTTTTATTTAATTTTGCTTTCTACTCTAATATTTGTCTCTTTGTATTTCCTTTTATTTTTATGTCCTTAACACCTTGTCATCACTGGTGCATCTCATTTTTTCTCCTGTGGTTTTCAGGGTGAGGATAAATGACCTTTTTGTTATCACTTCTTTGGTGCCTAGTGCCTAGAAGCAATCTCTCCTAGTTATAGCATTGAGAACTCCAGAGCAATCATTATCAAATATTACACTGCTGAAATCTTTTGAATAAGACCATGACAATAGTTTATCACATCAGAGAACTGATGAAAGTTTTTTTTTTAATTAAGAAATGTGTTAATCTTCTGCAAACTTCTCAAAGCTTTTATAGTCAGAATTACTGGCCTAAAATTTCTGTTCCCGTGTCCCAATATATTTACAAAAATTCTATTTTTACAAAGAAAAATTCCCAAGTTTATAATTCTGCTAGATAGTGGAAAAACTTTAGGTACACAAGAAAAAGCAATATAAAAATTAAGGAATAAATTAAGGTATCACTGTATCACTGTCATCCCATTGTTCATCGATTTTCTCGAATGGGTGCCAGTAATGTCTCCATTTGTTCTAGCCCTGAGATTTTAGCAGCCTCTCTTTACTTGTTCTTCCCAGTGGTGCTGCATTGGAGGCTCTTTCAGGGTAAGGGGGAAAAATTAGCCTTTCATGTGCTGGGAAACACAGATAAAAAGAAATTTGAAGAAACTCAGTGTTCACATCTGTGCCATAGTAGATGGACATGATTTGATATGTCATAGAATGAGCTTGATTCTAGACAGGAAGATCAGCATTCCCGTTCTACAGTGCAGTTATAACTCACACGCACTAATTTCCCACCCCTCTCTCCCTCTGTTGATGCTATTGTTTTGAAGACTGGATGATCTTATCATGCTTGGTTATGGGGCTCATAACATTGGTTATGATTCTTCGCAGAGGTTATGATGCTTGCATATATTCTGATAGTAATACTTACCAGGTATTGCACACTTCAGTTGTATTGCTCAATTTTCACATATATTTATTAACCTTTATAGTCCTTCTATCTGTAAAATTTGGCTATTCATAGGCTTCATCTATCAAGAAATATTTGAAGGCTGAATGCAATGATATGTGTCTGTGACACATACTAAATGTTGAATGTGTGATAAACTGTGTAAAAACACAAAAAAGAAAAAGAAAGGGGCGAGGAGCACTGCACTGCACCTTGCCAGGGACTGGGCACAGGGCAGCAGCGCTGACTCTCCTGCCAGCCACTTCCCCCACCCGGGGGAGGTTGATGGTGATGATGAGGCAGGCGAAGGAAGGAACAGAGGCAAGCTGGTTGGTCTCAATCACAGTTTATTCCAATCTCCTCTCCATCCACTCCCGTGTCTCTCTGCTTCTTCCCCAACCCCCTCATACCACCACCTTAAATCCCCTCCCCCCCTGCATCCGGTGCAGGGGCTTATTCATAGGTGTGGTTACAATCAATAGAGGGTAAAGTTCTATCTCTTAGGGGATTCACTAGGACAGAATCTCTTTCAGCAGGACATCTGCCCAAGAGTGGAATCCCATGGGTGTGTTTCTCCTCTCTTTGTCCAACTAACATATAAGTATTCATATTATAAATCATTTTGTATGGACATAGCAAGAGATGCATTAAGCTTATAGAATTGCTCTCCTGGGGTCACCTCGATCTCAGATTACAGTGCTCAGGCCAGATTAGTCTTTCCTAACCCTAGCAGGGTCCTAGTCTCATCGACATGACATGTCCATGACCAAGCTCTTAACATATGGTTAAGCATTAGGCGCTTTGGCCAGGCCCATCTCGATGCCAGGGTAGCACATAACTCACTGTTTGCCCTGGGTCTGTTCCGTCCCTTGTCGGGACCCTGCTTTTGGGGGTGCTAGGAAGTAAGGGCAGCTGAGGCTTAAGTCCAGAAAGCAGATGCCCGGGAGTGAATAATATTTGAAGCCAATTAAATCCCATGTTACCAAGGCATATTAATAAATGTCTTTCTTTGTCCATACAAAAAGGATATTGTTTTAAAGTAAACTATTCAAAAGACATAAGAGAGGACAAAGACAATATTAACTTACAATACAAGTTCACTGTCCTAGCAAGGTCTGACCTTACAGATTAACAGAGTTTGATTAGTTGGGGAAGGGAGCATAGAAGTGATTAAGGATAAACAAAGGAATGGGAGTGACTGGGGAGCACTTTGATGGGTGTGACTGATATACCTAAGCTCCCAGTGGCAAGGGGAGCAGGACATACCAATGTAGTCTAGAATAGTTTAGAGATTATTACCAGATAAGCCTAAACTCTGTGGCAAGAGAGAAAGGACAAACCAATGATTTCCAACAATAAACATTTATAGTTATATATAACTTACAATTGGGGAAAGCAGAGGAAAATCTTTTAACCATCACAGAAAAATACAAAGTAAGATACTGTGCTAATTGGAAGGTGGCAAAAAACAGCACAATTTAGTATTTATATAACTATAGATCTCCTGACTTATCTCCCTGGTCTTGATGCAGTATCTTGACCTACAATTTTTACATCTTGTCTTGGAACCTTCTTTAGCTTTCTGACTCCTATACTATATGCCTGTGTTTAGTTTCATTACAAAGGACATGACTTCAGCAGGATACCTTTATTACCAAGGTCACATAAAAATCAAATTTGGATTCATTATATTTTGGGGTTTCCAGTTCATGCTTTAAGAATTCATCTGCTGTTTATCTTTTCCATTTGTATCCAATACCTTTTGACAGCTTGCCCTGATAATGTCAATATCTAGTATTGTATGAGAAAATATGTTACAGAGGTTTCTTAGTCAGCTTTCACATTTGTGTTAATGATACATCATAGCACACACATTCATACACATCTGCATGAATGACATCACTACTGGTTATGCTTCTCTCATTGAACCATGAATATATTACTACAGCCTTGAATTTCCATTTATCCTCATAGGATTCTGCTATGCAGTCTTTTCTTTCACTTAATATATGCATAACGTCCAAAACAAAAAGTGAACATTTCTCTATTTGTGGCTCTGAATGTAATAGCAAATTTGTGATTATTCCAATATTATGCAAATTATATACACTTTTCTTTGAGTGCTTTAATTTCAATATTTATTTTCTGAAATATGTATAAATGTAAAATTTGAAAGCAGAGATGACCATTGAAATAACTTCCCAAGTAGGATTCAATGTATTCACTATAACAAATGTTATATAACAGTAATAGACAAACCATTTATAAAACTGTTTATCCTAGAAGACATACCAAGTATCTTCTTATCTTCTGACAGTCAAAATATGATAGAATAAAAATAGCTGTTAATAATAACATCAGTCATGATTGCCTGCATCGACAAAAAGAAATCTTGACATTTTCGAAGATAAGAATCTGAAACAACAACAAAAACAAAAAAAAATATTCAGCAAGACAATTATAAGTAGTTATCTTTGGGAATTACATAATTTATGTAAAGAAACTATTCTTGGTTCTCATAATTTTCATTCGCCCACTCATGATTTGCTTCACTACACTTGTGTCCATGGTAACACCCATAGCTAATAAGTGTATTACTACCAATGTCCTGCGACTGCCAGTCACTGCTTTCTTAAAGTTGATATGAATCATCCCTAATTTCAGTGGTTTTCCCAACTCCCCCACTCTCGTGAGTGAAGACCCGAACCTGTACCAAGAATGTATGGCATCAATATGTGACTATCTGTTGTCTTATCTATCTTATACATTTGAAAGTTTTGTCAGGAAGATAACATTTATTCATAAACACTTGGACAGATTGAAAAACCTCCTTGTTCTCTTTACATAATGAATATAAAAAAGATAGATTTACATATGTCAAATTATTCAGAGAAGGCGCTGTGCCCTATGTGCCATATTGATGAGCATCCTGAACAATTTTTTATCAAAAGACTTTATAATATTAAGAGAAACTGACAAGAATAAAAAATCATTTAAGAGAATGCATCTATGTTTATTTCTTATGAGATGCATACTATTAGTGACTTTGTGACAATAGTATATAAAAGAGAATATACAAGTAGTGTTTTGCACATATAACTTTCCAAGATTAATTTGTGTAATAAATTTCATTGGTTACTAACAAATAGATTTTATGATATAAAGGATAGAAGAATAAAATAGCATAAAATATACAAGTTAAAGTGAGTCATCTGGGCACTATACAAGAAGGAATGAACCTAGAGCACCACCAAGTGTTAACCCCTCTCCCCCAAACAAAGAGACTATCATTTGTGGTAGAAGTTATTATGAAAAAAAATAATATTTTTATTTAGGAACTGTGATACATAGTTATTCAAAATTGGCATCCAACTCTAATCCTACTATCAATATTCATATTCCTCTATCCATGTCACAGTTTCCAACCTATCCCTTTCCATACTCTGTCTGTATCTTTATATTTTGTCATCTTGGATACAATGTGTACTAGAATTTTCCTATTTGAGTCTATTTTTGCTGTGACCCTTTGGACCTCTTGGATGCTGGAGCCTGTATTCTCAACTCTGAGAAATTCTGGTTGATGATTTCTTTAACTCTTGCATTTTCATTTAATTTTCCTTCCCATTCTCCAGGGATCCCAATGATTGTCATATTGCTACTCTTGATTTCATTTCATAGTTCTTTGCTATGCTGTTTATTTTTTTGGGTGCTTTTTTTCTAACTTCTTTTGTTGTCTCCATCTCATATTAGAACATTTAACTGTTTTCTTAAGCTGCTGATATTTTGTTTCTATTGAGTTGTGGGTTTTGTTTATTTTTTTATTTTTATGCATTACCTACCACACTATTTTCGCGTGTAGTTTTCTTACTTTGGCTCTCATTATTCTTGTCTTTTGACGACTCCTCATGCCATCATTTCTTTGACTTCATTAAATATCCTCACAATGGTGTCAACTAAAGTTATTGTCTTTTACTGAGCTGATAGTTGCTAGTTGAGCCTTTAGTGTTACTCTTTTTGCTCACTGAATACAATGGGCTTCTCTGTGTTTTCCCCATTGGGGTTACTGTGCTCCTGTTATGCTAAGGGTTAATCTTTGTAGTTAGCACCCCACCTCCACCCTACTTCTGGAATCATATGAAAAATCAGTCTGGGGTTTGCTCCTTTCCTTTCATGCCTGTTTTAACCAGTGAATAACTGTGAGCAGTATGATAATTGATGAGGAACTGTTGCACTGTTGGGTTCATTGAAATAGTAGAGGTCAGTTGTGAAGGCTACAGTATGGTATTCACTCATGCTGCTTACAGTTGCCCTTCATTTAATTGAGAATTGTTTACTCCTTACTTCAAGGAATAAGAAAGGACATGAGGAAATGGGGACACATCCCCTGCTCATGGATTGGAAGGATTAACGTTGTCAAAATGGCTGTACTCCCCAAACCATTATATAGATTCAGCCCATTCACAATAAGGACATTCACAACGTTTTTCAAATATATAAAGCAAGCACTCCTGGAAGTCATATGGAACAATAAACTCTCATGAATAGCTAAAGCAATGCTTGGGTAAAAGAAAATGGAGGCATCACATTTCCCAACTTCAACCTGTACTACAATGTGATAGTAATTAAAAAAGCTTGGTAGTGGAATAAAGTCAGACCTGCAGATCAGTGGAATAGAATTGAATATCCTGACATTGACCCTAAAATATTGATCACTTAATATTTTACAAATGAGTAAGAAATATAAAGTAGAGCAAGGAAAACCTCTTAAGTAAATGGTGCACCGAAAACTAGGCAACTACATGAAAAATATAAAACTCAAATCTCTTTCTAATGCCAGGCACAAAGGTCATATCAAAATGGATCAAAAACCTTGACCTGAATCCATAAGGTACATAGAGGAAAACATTGGCAGAATCCTCCATGACACTGAAGCTAAAGGCATCTTCAAAGATTAAACACCACTGACCAAGCAATTGGAAGCAAAGGTAAACAAATAATACTACACTAAACTAAGAATCTTCTGCACCTCAAAATAAATAGTGACCAAGATACAGAAACAACCCATGGAAATAGAAAAATTATTTACCTAATACCCATTTGATAAGGGATGAATATACAAAATTTATAATGCACTGGCAGAACTTTACAAGATTAAAACATCCAATCCCATCCAAAAATGAGAAGAAATGAATAGGAACTTCCTCAAAGAAGAAATTCAAGTGGCCAAAAAGCACATGAAAAAATGCTCTACATCACTAATCATCAGGGAGATGCTAATCATAACAACCATGAGATATTATCTTATACCACAGAGACTGGCACACATCCAAAAGAACAAGAACTGTTGTGGATGCAGGGAGAAAGGGATTCTCCTTTCATTGTTGCTGGCAATGCCAACTAGTCTAGCCTTTGTGGAAAACAATACAAAACATTTATCAAAATACTAGAAACAGTGAAAAGCAGAAGAAAAAACCCGCAATAAAGGCAGGCTAGGGGGTGAGGGGTTGGGGGATGGTGGGTGGGAAACTGGGAACATTGGTGCTTGGAAATGTACACTGGTGGTTCTTGGTGGTGGAATATGTGCACTGGTGAAGGGATGGGTGTTTGAGCATTGTGTAACTGAGACTTAAGACTGAAAGCTTTGTAACGTTCCACATGGTGATTCAATAAAAATAAATAAATTTTAAAAAAATAAAACAAAAAAAAACAAAAAAAAAGAAAAGAAATGTACACTGGTGGAGGGATGGGTTTTGGAAAACTGTGACTGAAAGCCAATCATAACCAGCTTTATAATGGGCTAGCTCAAGGAGATTCAGTAAAAAAAAAAAAGAAAACAAACAAACTAGAAATTGAACTTCCATACAACCCAGTAATACCACTTCTGGGAATATATCCTGGGGGCCCAAAAAAACATACTGCAAAAAAGTCTTCTGCACTTCTATGTTCATTGCAGTACTATTCACAATAGCCAGAATCTGAAAACACTCTCAGGAGTTCCTGAGCAAAGACAACTGGTAAAAGAAACTATGGTACATCTATACAATGGAATACTATGCAGCTATTAGGAAAACGGAAGTCATGAAACTTGCTTATAAGTGGATGGACATGGAGAGTATCATGCTGATTGAAATGAGACAGAAGGATAAAGAGACATAGAATGACTGCACTCATTGTGGGATATAAAAAAAATGTAGCAGAAACCTAATACCCAAGGACAGTAGAAACAAAGACCAGGAGGACTGACACACTATTTGAAGCTTGTTTCTAGCAGTGGGGGGAAAGGACAGTTTGGATTAAGAACTCCATTATGGCAGTGATATCTGGAAATGACCATTCTGGATAAGATCTTAATGCTAAAAGTAAGTAAAAGGATAAACATGATAACCTCTCAGTAACATGTTAGATATAACATGACATAAAACATGTCATATCAAACATGTTATATCAAACATGTTTGATATCATGATAAACTCTCAGTATCTGTGTTGCAAACCATATTGCCCAAAATAAAAGAGAGAGATAAAGAGCAAGAGAGAGAATGAGAGAGAGAGTGAAGGAAGAAAGGTGCCTGCCACAGAGGCAGGATGTGGGGTTGTGGAGTGGCGAGGCAGGAAGGAAACTGGGAACATTGCTGGTGGGATATGTACATTGGTGAAGTGAAGGATGTTAGAAGATTGTATGACTGAAACCCAGCCATGAATATCTTTGTAACTGTGTATCACATAGTTATTCAACTAAAAAAATTGTTGAAGCCAGAGTGTTCGTACAGTGCATAGGGCCTTGTACATGGCTCACCTACGTTAAATCCCCAGCATCCCATATAGTCCCCCGAGCACTGCCAAAAATAATTCCTGAGTGCAGAGTCAGGAGTAATCCCTCAGCATAGGTGGGTATGATCCAAAAAAAGCAAAAGAAGAAAAAAAATGTTTACTCCTATTCTGCTAAGAAATTCTGTATATTTGCACAAATGAATCAACATTTTATTTATTTAGAATGCTATATATCTGATCAGTTGTTTTTCTTTTATTTATATGCATGGGTATTTTTATTGATCGGCTTATCAATGCAGACACTTATAATCTATAATCTATAATATAATATTTTTAAACTAAGGTCAGTATTCTCTTTCTTTGAAAAAACTAAATCTTATGCTTTTATACTTCCATAGGCTTCTTCATATTCTCCTCTTAATTTTTAAAATGATCTCCATTCTTATTAAATTTTACATTTGTAGGATTATATTTCATGTAGCACTGTTGTCCCATTGTTCTGGTTTATAGTTTTGCTGGAGCAGGCACCACTAACATCTCCATTGTGAGGCTTGTTGTTACTGTTTTTGGCATATCAAATACAACATGGATAGCTTGCCAGGCTCTGCTGTGTGGGTGGGATACTCTTGGTAGCTTGCTAGGCTCTCCTAAAGGGACAGAGGAATCAAACCCAGGTCAGTCGCGTGCAAGGCAAATGCCCTACCCACTGTGCTATCACTCCAGTCCAAATAGTAAAATGTATTAGCACAGAATTATTCATAATGTTCTTTAAACTTATATATCTATAAAAAGATACAGGTTTTGAAAAACTTTTTTACTTTATCAATGACTTACGATTTTGTGGTATTCCAGTTTAACACTTTTCACCTATATATTTAGGTGTCACCACCATCACAATTAAAATAAATGATAAAGATATCTATCCCAAATATGAGCTAGAACGAAAAATAGTAAGGGAACAACAAGATCATCAGAAATGAAGATTTTGTCTATAAGAACTGAGCTTACATAGGGTGAGGTGGGAGGAGTCCTCCAGGTAGAGAGAAGCTAGGTCACTGATGGGGACTAGTGGTATTGGAATGATATATCCATGAAAAGTATGGTTGACAATAATTGTAGATTCCAGTACTGTAGGATAATATTGGTTTCTCCTTTCTGCCTTGCCTTAGGTTTATTGGGCTACTCCTATCACAGTGCTTCCATTCATCTGTGTTTGTTTATAACCTCTTTCTTTATGCTCTGCTTCCCCAACCAGTCAATCACCTTTATCTCCTAATCAGACTCTGTTAACTTGCAAATATTTCTTTTCTGTTCTCCTTAAGTCCTTTGCATAGTTAATTCAGAGCAATGTTGTTTTTGTATAGACAGACAGTTATTGCTATGCTTTTGTAACTTGGGAGTTAATTGACTCCGAATGATATTTACTCCCAGGCACCTTTTCTCTTGACTGAAGCCTTACTTACTTACTTCCTAGCACCCCAAAAGCAGGGTCCCGACGAGGGACTGGATGGACCCAGGTCAAGCTGTGAGCTACTCTTGCATTGAAATTGGCCAGGCCAAAGTGCCATAATAAGTTAAGAGCGTGGTCATGGACAAATTCTGTCATGGTCCAAAGAGTAACAGCTGGATCAGGACCCGGCTAGTGTTAGGACAGATTAATCTGGCTTGAGCACTGTAGTCTGAAGTCTATAATGAGATGTACCCAGGAGAGCCACCCTACAAGCTTAATGTATCTCTTACTATGTCCTTACAAAATAACTAATATTAAGAAGTAGAATTAAGATGTTAATTAAGTTATTGGACTAAGGTGAGGAGAAATACCCCTAAGTAGTATTTTGCCCTTGAGAAGATGAAGGGCTTTCATATGATGATGTGCTACCAACAGGTGTGGTGGCTAACCCCAATGTGGGGAGTTTGGAAGAGACTAGAGAAAAACCAAGGCGGCAAGACGGAGTGTGGAGGGAGGAGGAGACTGGAATGAGGAGCAGTGTGAAACTAGAATGGGGAGCTTAGTGAGATTGGAACAGGCTCATGGGGAGAGTGGAATAAACGGCAACTGATCAACATTCAGCCTGGCCTTTGTTTCCTCCTTTGTCGACCCATGAAATCGGCCATCCCAGGTGGGAAGTGGAGCGAGACCACTGAATGTGGGCAGTGAGAGAGCCATGGGGCTTCCCAGTCATCTGGTGATTACACACAGTTCCTCAATAAAAATGGTTTTTAAAAAACTGTTTTACTTCACCAAAAATTTTAAGTTTAAAATCAAGGTGTTGTGCCAGAGAGAGATTGAGGGATATAAGAAAATGTCCTTGCATAGTGCTGACCCTCGTTCAATCCCCAGCTCCACAAACAGACTCCTGAGCATTGCTAATACTGATCCTTGAGCATAGAGCCAGGAATAAGCCCTGACCACCACAGGGGATGTGTCCAAACCAACATAGGTAGATAGATAGATAGATAGATAGATAGATAGATAGATAGATAGATAGATAGATAGATAGATAGATGATAGATAGATAATAGACACATATATGCATACATACATATAAAGATGTTGCGATGACATTGCCTTTTCTTTTAACTTCTAGTGCTTGCTGAGAATCTCTGGTATTTGTGCATTCTCTGAAGAACCATCATCAGATTTGTCTGCTCTCTGTTCTTCACAGGGCATTCTCCACATCACAGGAGTCTTTCCCCTCTTGTTTAGAGTTATCCATGTTTCTGCTGAGATGGCTGAATCACTCCACAAATCACAAAGCATAATCAATCAGTAGTTAATGTGTGTTCATGCATGTATGTGTGAGTCTCTGTGTAAGTTAGAAACTGTGGTTTACAATCACATCTCTTCACCAAAATATTGCCAATTATACTCAAGGATTTGTTTCTGGGGATATTTATCTAGAAATTTAGGCTAATAATATTTTCAGTGATCAAGTTCTGAGTTATTTTTGCTTGTCATAAAAGAAGTCTATTTCTCAATTAGTCTCTTTCCTAAAAACTTTTTCTATAAGCAGCAAGTAGAAAACACGTCTCTATATGAGATTTCTGCACAGGTACCTTGTTTACTTTTTTAATCTAAATTGTGTTCGTGTTAGTATATGTGCTTTCTAGGATAAAAATAGCATTTACTAAAGTCTTCACACTTTTCTACATATATACCAAAACTAACTTTATTGTTTGTATTTCACCCAACAATATCTTCAAAAAAATACATTTTTCTATAATACACCACAACATTATTCCAGCTCTTATTCACTTCCACAGAACTTGTTTTTTTCTTCTTTGGTCATACCTGGCATTGCACAGGGGTTACTCCTGGTTCATGCACTCAGGAATTATCCCTGGTGGTACTCAGGGGACCATATAGAATACTGGGAATTGAACCCAGGCCAGCCACGTGCAAGGGCAATGCTCTACCCACTGGGGTATTGCTCTAGCCCCTCACTTCCAAAGAACTTTTACATTTTTTAAGTTATTTAATTCTGTAACACTCCACTTTGGGTATGAATTTCCACTTGAATATCCTGGGGGAACACAATGGAGTACTATTTCTCTGAATCACAGCAGCAAATTTCATATCATAATTCTGGAGGGTCGAAGTCCTTTGTTAAGATCTTCCCAGCAGACTGGTTCTTCCTGGAGACTGAAAGGAAAATGTTGCTTTACTTTTTTCAATTATCATCCAAAGCTTGATGGTAATCTTTGACACTTCTCTGTTTCTGTCATTCCAGTCTCTACCTTCACCTTCACATAATATGTGACACTACCTTCCTTATGCTTATGCCTGTTCCCATATCTTTCTGCTTTATAAGATATCATTTGTTGAGTACACTTGTTGAGTCTCTTGCCCCCATGCCTGGCTGTCTTCACTGGGGCCCCTCAGATTGGGGCGGGTTGTTTTCCTCCCCTCCCCAAGCAGAGCCCCGGCATCTGAAGACCTCCGGAATCCAGCCACAGCCATGCTCAAGGCCTCTCTCCACACGCTGGGATGAGCCTCATGC
Organism: Sorex araneus; assembly: GCF_027595985.1. Taxonomy (NCBI): domain Eukaryota; kingdom Metazoa; phylum Chordata; class Mammalia; order Eulipotyphla; family Soricidae; genus Sorex; species Sorex araneus. Next base: position 328,689,008 of record NC_073303.1, read on the forward strand.
ATGAAGGAACTGGCAGAGGAACCCAGGTGTACGGGACCCAGGGCTGAGATCTCCAAGCCTGCTCAGATCGGAACAGGGCTTCCTCCACCCAGACTCCCCATTTTCCAGTAGCTTGGCAGGCACACCCACAAAATGCCCTGGTGCTGTGTAATCCCATCACCAGACAAGATCCAGAGACTATAAAACAATGCTCCAGGAAGTTCATGGCCGAATTTGCAGCCACACAACCTCTTATAGCCTAGTTCTCCCTCTCAGAGAACCTGGCAAGGTACTGACAGCATCCTGCCTGCATGGCAGAGCTTGGCAAGCTCTCTGTGGCATATTTGATATGCCAAATACAGTAACAATGACAACAATGATGGGTCTCATTCCCCTTACCCTGAAAGAGCCTCCAATGCGGCACCGCTGGGAAGAGTGAGTAAAGAGAGGCTGCTAAAATCTCAGGGTTAGGACGAATCGAGACATTACTGCTACCTGCTTGAGCAAATCGATGATCAACAGATGACAGTGATGACAAGATTTCAATTTTAGAGCTGGAAGAATAGTTCAGAGAATAAGGAGCACACAGCTGACCCTTGTTTGATTCCTGGCACAAAATAGTCCACTTAGGTACCACCCTGAGGATCCCTGAGCACTGCTGTGTATGGTTTTGAAGGCGCTGAGCACTGACCCCTGCCCACCTCTCCCCATCTCCACACAATGCCCGGAAGTGCAGGGCCCTAGCAGCATCACACCCTTGAATCCTTACCTTGATTGGAAGCAGAACAGAGGATTGCTGGGTGGGATCTCCAAGCCTGAATCACCACTTGAGAAACCTCCTTCAATAAAAAAACTAAAAAATAAAAAAATAAAAGAGAGAAATTAGTCACACTGGAGTTGGGTCTATCTTAATTAATACATCAACTTGATTATACCTGAAATAACCTTGTTTCTAATCAAGGTCACATTCACAGGCAATAGGATACTTTTGGGGAGAGGAGGAGGGCATATATTATTAAACCACAATACTACTTAAACTTTTACCTCCTTTCCAATTCATTTCCAATTATTCACCACTTCTTTTAAAAATAGTTTATATTCTGGTTTAACTGTTATTTCTGGTTTTATTGTGAGCCCTTCAGAATTTGACTTATATTTAAGTTATGAAGTAATTACCATGATACTTCAGGCACTTCTATTTATAAGATGGAAAAGTAATTTATTGAGATGTATTGAAATAAAATATTTTGAATGTGACTTGAATGAGTTTTGAATGTCTAGGAAAGATGACTGGACTTAAAGTGTCATGACATACTTGAAAAAGTCAATATAAAAGAGAATACTATCTCTCAGGACCAAAATACCCCTGAAAATTGATAGCTAAAGATCACAGAAGAGCACTATTACAGAGAAGTGACCAGGAAGATGAACATGATTAAAATGCATATTAAATATCAATAATATAGGTTAGGAGGAAAAAGAAAAAGGAAGCACCATAAAGGACCCCTGAGTAAGTGGTGACATAATGTAATTTATTCACAGTGCTGTGATTGTCAAAGTTAAGAAATTCAATGAAATGCAGTTCCATGAGCCAAGTGTGGAATGTATTTCATTTGGGTCAAATGATGCCGATAGTTGAAGAAAAATTAAATTCCTAGCAGCTGTCATTTAATTTGATATCCAAGCCAACTCTCTAATTATAATTCAATTAATTTAGAAAAGCTAACATGTGTTTTCTAAAACCACACAGTAAAATATAGACAAAACCACATGGAGTCAGAGGGAGTGCATGCTTTGCATACAGGAGGACCGAGTTCAATCTCCAGCCTTCCCCGGTCTTCTGAAAAACAGCCGGAATGATTTCCAAGCACAGGACCAAGAATATCCCATGAACACCACTTGTGGGACTCAAAAGTTCAAATAAATTAAGCCACGGTGTACCAGGGAACAGTTCAAGTGGCAGAAATCATGCTTCACAATTAGGAGAGTTGCCTTGTATGTATTACTGCTGACTGTGTCCCAGGAGTATGTGAGCACTGAACCATACTGCCAGACTAAACATCTCCTAGATCGACCCCTGTTCAACCTGTACTGCTGGAGGGTGGCTCCTATTAAACATATAGAAAACTGGTAACTAACTTCTTACCAAAATTCCATAACTTGAGAATACTCTTCAGTCTCCTATTTTTTTTAAGAAAACATGTTTTACGACTTAAACAATATATGATAAGTACTCTATATTCAATTTTATTCATACTGTTTTAATTCTTAAAAAATCTGTATCTTAAAATCTCTTATTATAGTTTTTCACATCAATGGGTTAAAGATTAAAAGAGATGTGATAACATCAATTACATGCAAATAAGGCTTTTGACAAAAATCCTGCACCACCTGAAGTTTGAGGGTCAATACTATCCATTTTCAAGGCTTACTATAAAGATACAGTCAAAAACATTGTACAGAATAGGTGAAAAAATTAATTAAGGGAACAGAATAGAGAGACCTAAAAGAAATACATGCAAATCTAGATTGCTGATCTTTGACAAAGAAGACAATTCACTGGAGAAATGATAATCATTTCTGATGAATTTTGCAGTAGCTATTGAGCATGCATATAAAAAAATTAATTTAGACATAAATCTTTCATCTTTCATAAAATTTGACTGAAGATAGATAATATACCTAAAATTAAAATGCAAAGCTATGCAAATTACAGAATATATAACATAGGAAATCTAGATGACCTTATATTTGTTAGTAGTTTTTGATTTTTTAAAATTTATTTTATTGAATCACCATGTGGAAAATTACAATGCTTTCAGGCTTAAGTCTTAGTCATACAATGCTGAAACAACCATCCCTTCACCAGTGCCCATATCCCACCACTGAAAAAAAAAACAACAACACAGTACGCCTCCCATCCTGCCCACCCCCGCACTCCCCCTTATAACTGATAAATTTCACTTTACTTTCTATTTACTTTGGTTACATTCAATATTTCAACACAATTCTCACCATTATTGTTAGGAGCACCCCACTAAAGTCAGACCTGTTGTGAAGAGAAATGAGGTCGTGGCCACGCGGTTTTGGATTTCTGTACTTTAATAACTAAGTCAAGGGAGATTTCTTCCGGATATTGAATCATTGCAAGCTTGTAAACCCCATCTGTGGTCGTCATAATATGGCGTCCCCACGCCCTTCATCCCTGGGAAGGGACAGGCGAGAGAGAGAAATACCTTTCCCCTCCTGGATGGGCATGGGGTCGCGGCTTGGTTCTCAGGCTGGAGACATTCTGCAAGTAGCTGCCCATGTTGAATTTGGTTCAGCTGGGTCTGGATTCACGCTCGTGCAGCTGCAGAGGGGCCGCACATGCGTGCGGCCCCCGGGGTCACATCTCAGCGGAGGGAGGGGCCAGTGCCTCCCACCTTCCCAAGAGCCTGATTTTTTTAATTAAAAAATATTTGCTAAATCATCATGAGAGATACAGTTACAAAGTTGTTCATGATTGAGACTCAGTCAAAATAGAAATTCCACGAATGTCCCCATTTTCCCTTTTGCTCTCATCCCCCTACTGTGTCCCTACCTCCTGCCTCTATGGCAAGCACTTTTCTTCTCTCATTTTTCTTTTAGGCACTGCAGTTTCCAATTCTGTTACTGAAATGGTATCATGCATATCCCTTTACCTCCATTCAGCTCTCATTTTTGTGGCTAAAGTCACATGCAAGGCAATCCCTTAATCTCTGGACTTTCTCTTGCTCCATGAGTTTTTAGATATGATGGCAGCAGCACAACCCAGGAAATAGAAAACTGATAAATTGGACTGGGTTAAGTAAGAAAAAATTTGTAATATGAATAAAAAGTGGTAGTTTGCTAGATCTGGAGATCATGGACCTAATTTATGCTCTTATTCTCTATTTTATTAATGTTGAATTATTTTCTTATTCTTTTATTGTTTGAGGTATTGTGATTTACCCTACTATTAATGATGTCTTCCCTTGTACATAACTCCAACACAATACCCATTACAGTGTACCCACTTCACTCCTCTAAGGTCCCTAAGACTTATTTCATTTCATGTGCACACACGCGCATGCACACACACACAGAGTTTTGTGGATCAGTTCTTCCTTTCTATTGCTTTTGGCCCTTTGTCATACCTTGTTGTTTACCCCACATATAAGAGATAAAGCCCCACACTTGAGCAAGACCATTCTGTATTATTCCTTTTCTTCTGACCAACTTCTCTGAGCATGATAGTCTCTAGTTGCATCTATTTTGCATCCAAAACAAATTGCAAATTGTTATCCTTGCTTAGAGAGGAATAAGATTCCAGTGTGTGTATATACCACAACTTATTTGGATTGTTTCTGTATCTTAGTTATATTACTTGGTGCTTCAGTAAACATCGATGAGAATATACCCTTTCAGATTAATAGTTTTGTGTTTTAGGGCAGATGCCAAGAAGTGTTATCACTACATCATCACGAAATCATGAAATCCCCGATAATCGTTGATTTCTCGAGCAGGCTCAGTAACCTCTCCATTCGTCCTTTCCCTGAGATCTTAGAAGTCTCTCTCCACTTGGCCTTTCCAAGGATGTCACACTGGAGGCTCTTTCAGGGTCAGGGGAATGAGATCCAGCTTGTTACTGGATTTAGCATATGAATACACCATGGGAAGCTTGCAAGGCTGTCCCATGTGGGCAGGAAATTTTCAGAAACTTGCCAGTTTCTCCCAAAGGGAGAAGTAGATTACAAGATATTGTGTGGCCACAAAGCGGCTGCGCACTTTTGGGAGCTCGCTTTTAAGTCTCTGGATGTTGACCGTTGATGGAATTACACACACCTGGGTTCCTCTGCTGGTACCTTCATGCGTGAGGCCTGTTTGAACGTGTGGAGAGGGGCCTCGGGCATGGCTGTAGCTAGGTTCTGGTGGTCTTTGGCCGCCAGAAGCTCTGCTCAGGGTGGGGAGGGAAGCTGGAGCCCATCCCCTCTGAGGGGCCCCGGGGAAGACAGTGCGGGCAAGAGACTCTCTGATCACTAAATCACTAGATCATATGGGAGTTTTACTCCTATTTTTTGAGAGGTGACCAGATTTCTTTTATTAGAGGCTGAACCAAAGTGTCTGAAACTTTTAATAGTAAAATTTAAACTTAAAAAGGAAAATGCTGATTTTTCTCACATCTTCTAAAAGTATTTTTGTTGGTACATTCCTTTTAAAAATACATCTTAGTCATTACTAAATTGGGTTTTGAGTGATCTAAAATGATTATTCTTTGAGATGCAGATTTTTGACACACATATTAATTGTAATTGGAAACTTGTTGGAATACAAAGACTCATTTTCATTGTACTATTTTAGTTCATTTTCTTTAGTTACTCCTGTGTTATCTTTACATATTGGCTATTTAGTCTATTTCTTGCTAAAATGGTCCATATCAATAGCACAGTGGGTAGGGCATTTGCTTTGCACTTGGCTGACCCGGGTTTGATTCCTCTGTCCCTCTCTGAGAGCCTGGCAAGCTACTGAGAATATCCCGGCCACACGGCAGAGCCTGGCAAGCTACTCAGGCGTGGTGTATTCCATATGCCAAAAACAGTTACAACAAGTCTCACAATGGAGACGTTACTGGTGCCCACTCAAGCAAATCAATGAACAATGGGATGACAGTGCTATATATGTATTATTCATAATGAAAATACTAAAAACTATATTAATACCCTCAATCATTATAAACATGTCTGCATTAAGTTCCTTTTTCTACTTCTACTTCTTCCTAATGTACTTTCAAAGTATCAAAAGACACTATAGGTAGCTTGGGTATTGTATTCCTAAAGCGTTAAATTTCAAAATAAAGTAATTCAGTCTTTTTAATAAGAAAGATTAAGTTGTAATACAAACATAAAATAATATTTTCTGAATAATGACACTAGGGGATAGCATTCTTTTTTTTTTCTTTTTAAGTCACACCCAGTGATGCACAGGTCACAGTCACTCCTGGCTCTGCACTCAGGAATTACCCCTGGCGGTACTCAGGGGACCATATGGGATGCTGGGAATCAAACTCAGGTCTGCAGCGTGCAAGACAAATGCCCTACCCGCTGTGCTATCACTCCAGCCCCAGGGATAGCATTCTTGATTAATGCTCCTACAGAAATTTTCACCAATAGAAATGCGATTTCTTCAATGATAAGCTATGTCCTGGGCAGCCAGATACCTTTAAAAGTAAAACTGTGACTGATTAGATATTAAGTAAATGCTGTGAATGAATGAATTAAACAGCATTTGGGTTTGTGAATAACATCATTATATATGTGGATAGTGTAGTATACAATTGCATCACTGACAAATTCAAACACAGAATTGTATGTTGAAAATTTGGCTTTTGGTACTTAGTGTCTTATTTATTTTATTTTTTCAAAATTATACATATTATAAATATTTAGACAGAAAATAGAAAATTTGGGGGGGAAGTTGACATGTACTATGATCATGAATAGTCCTGGTATTAGTTTTGCAAATGTGTTTGACTTTGTTAAATTTATATTTGATTTCTTTTACATTCATATTTTGGGGGTCACAATGAGCTGTCCTGGCATCCACCTGTATGCTGTTTTGGGGCCATGGGGTGCTAGAGATAAAAACTAGCCTAGAGGGCTAGGTTGATAGTACAGTGGGTAGGGTGCTTGCCTTGCAGGTGGATGACCTAGGTTCAATCCCAGTACCCCTTAAGGTTCCCTGAACCTTCAAGGAATGGTACTTAAGTGCAGTCAGGATTAAGCACTGAGCACTGCTAGGTGTTGCTTCTAAATCAAAAATTAAATGGAATGAAAGGAACTTATATTAATGCTATATTTAAACTCTACTATTTGAGGAGCTGTCTTCTCATTATTTTTAACTTTAATCAAAGCCTTATGCACCTTCAAGTTATTAATTATATTAGAATGAAATTCTTTGTAACTTCTTTTCTTCGTATGGTACTGTTTTTACAGTTTTAATACATTTTACTACAAAGTGAGTTAAATGATACAAGTAGAAGAAAGATTACAATAAATCAGTGCCATCAGCATAAATTTTCTATGTTACGGTAGTATTCTTTTTCTGTTTTTTTTGGCTTTCCAACTATATAACTATTTGTAAATTTTAGGGTACAATATTATCATATCACACCCACCACCAAAGACCCATATCCATCTAACATTATTCATAAGAACTTTCCCTACCACTCTTTATCCCATACCTTGAAAAATACAGTTCTGGAATCAGATTCCAGGGGTTTGTTTTCATTGGTTATTGCCTATTTCCTTGATTACTTTCTTTATATTCCACATATGAGAAAGACTACCTGATATTTTTCACCTTCTGACTTACTTTACTTAGTATGACACCCTCCAGTTCTATCCATGTTGCAGCATAAAGCAGTATTTCATTTTTCTTATAGCTTAGTCCACTGTTCATAGTTGCCATTTTTTCTTTCTCTGGTCATCTGTTGCTGGGAACTTGTTTTGTTTCCAAACCTTGGTTATTGCAAGTAGTGGAGCAATCAACATAGAAGTGCATACATCTTCTCAAATGAGCAGTTTTGTGTTCTTCTTAAGTAAGCATTACCAAGGATTGGAGTTGCTGGATCATATGGTAATTCTATTTTCAATTTTTTGAGAAATTCTCATACATAAGAACTGGACAGGTTCCTACCAAAATGAATGAAGTTTCCTTTTCTTCACACTCTTACCATATTTTTTATGTCCATTCTTTCCTATCTATGTTATTCTAGCTGGTATGAGGTAATGTTTTATTGAAGTTTTAATTTATATTTTCCTAACAATCAGTGAAAATGACTGTTTCTTAGTTGTCTGCTGGCTGGCCATCTGTATATTTTCTTTGGATAAGTGTATTTTTAGTTCTTACAATTTTTAAATTGAATTCTTTGTTCTGTCTTGTTTAGGTTTGTGAATTTCTTATATATCTTAAATAATATCCCATTTTCAGATATATTATATGCTTATAGTTTCTCCCATTTGGAAGTATATTTGGTTTTGTTTGTTTGTTGAAAGTTTTTATTTGTATGCAGTAAAAGCATCCTGAAAGAATTTTTTCCTAGTTATGAGAAAAAATATGTAAAGTATTTAAATTTATATTTAAATCAGAGATCACTGAATTACATCATCACTGTCATCCTGTTGCTCATCGATTTGCTCGGACAGGCACCAGTAATGTCTCCATTATGAGACTTATTGTTACTGTTTTTGGCATATGGAATATGCCATGGGTAGCTTGCCAGGCTCTGCCATGTGGGCGAGATACTCTTGGTAGCTTGCCGGGCTCTCTGAGAGGGATGGAGGAATAGAACCTGGGTTGGATACATGCAAGGCAAATGCCCTACTGCTGTGCCATCACTCCAACTCAGGGGAGATATTTAAATATAAAAAGACATATTTAAATCAGAGATATTTTTAATCTCTGATATTTTTAAGAGATATATTTAAATCAGAGATATTTAATGCAAAAAGTATGTAATACTTTAAGTATCTAAATATGAGTCATATTATTAATAACGATTTAAAGAAACAGACTTTAAAAAATTTGTGTCTGCTAGTTTGAATTATTGTTACCAATATTGTCATAAGCAAATCACAGAAAGAATGTATTTTGCAACAGTGTATCTAAATTGGCACCACTATTTATAAAATACTTACTTTTGGTGAAACATAATATGTGATTGGAAAACGTAAATACTATACTTTGACTAATTTAACTGCTTAGTTGATTACAAAGCTTATTTTAAAATGTTACTTTACCTCAAGTAGCAGAGTAAATAGTTTGCAGAATTTATTTTATGGGAAAAGTTATGGCAAGTAAAGAAACTTTATTTTGCTATAAAAAATTTTATCTTATATATTTTTACTTCATTCTTAACTTTATGAACTTAATAGAGATCACCTACTTAGCTCTTTAGATCATTGAGTGCACATGAACTCACTTGAAGGTTTTGCTAATCTGTTTAATCTATTTTTTAATTATTTTAAATTGCAGGAAAGTATCTGACTAAAATGTGAAGTATCTGTAAAACATTAAGCATAAAAGGGGAAAGAAACAATTCATGATAATGACAAAATAATTGAAAGGGTATTAAAATGATTTTATGCTACATTGTACTATTTAACTTACTCTAAATGATTAGCACAGGTTTTATAAATTTAGATACATATATATATATATATATATGATAGAATGGTAAAACATAACTAAGCCAATGTTTCTCCCAAAGTGAATTGTACATGGGTGGAGTAGATTTTATATAATGCAGAGACCAATATTGTCTAACAATAATAAATGGTGTTTCACCATTTCTGGACATAATGATTAAAAAATACCTGGCATCTTCAAGTACAACCTTAGGAAGTGTGAGCTCTCGATTTAAAAACATTGCCTCCTTTTTATAGAGACTATATGTAAGGTAGCGCTAATAGAAATGATAACTTCAAGAAAAATATATTTTCCTAAAAAGTTGTATAAAATGGGGCCCCCCAAACCATACCACCAGACTCTGAGCCAGGCTGTTTTCACTCAGGGCCCTCCCCGCCCCAAGGGACCCAGTCCCAGCAGCCGACCTCCACAACCCACCGGCCACCATGCTCCAGGCCAGTTTCCACATGCTTGGGCTGAGCTTCACGTATGAGTGAACATATTCCTAAACCGCATTTGCAGCAGCACAACACATCATAAGGCACTCCTTACTCTTTTTCCATAATTACCACACCATATTTGATTAGAGGCAAGATGGCGCCGACACTGTCCGAACCCCTTAAGCTCTCCTGAACCCAGCTCACCATCTCACCTTAGACAACGTGCAGCTCAGCACACCAGGCATGGGACTCTACGTGTGATCCCTGCTGGAACTCTATGCATGATTCTTGATAGACATCGCCGGCTATTTTGCAAGATTCGGACACAATGGCTTTGGTTGGGTATGGAGAAAAAGCTGCGGTGGCCACAACATCACCGCCTGCCCCAGCTGGACCATTGGACATAGAGCCGTAGCGGCAGTGCACACAGTGGCTCATCCACTGTGGGGTGCTGTCAGCCAACCACCAGATTACCTGGGACTCTGCAGGTGTTTGACCTGGCACAGACCCTCCAAGATAGGGTCCTGCTCTGCCAGCTACTCAACAACCTCTGGGCACACTCCATCAACCTCAAGGAGATCAACCTGAGGCCACAGATGACCCAGGTGCTGCCTAGAGATGTAGGCAGGTGCGTGTTTGTCAGTGTGCAGATCATTACAACATGCCAGTCGACCAAAAGCTTACATTCGATAGACTGGGAACACCTATATAGGTGAATCAATCGAGGTTGCCCCAAAAGTCACTGTCCCTCTTGGAGAGCCCGGCAAGCTACCAAGAGTATCTTGCCCGCACTGCAGAGCCTGACAAGCTACCTGTGGCATACTCGACATGCCAAAAAACAGTAATAATGATGGTCCTCATTTCCCTGATCCTGAAAGAGCCCCAATACGCCATCAAGCTACACTAACAGGTGACAGGGATGAACAGAGACATTACTGGTGCCCGCTCAAGCAAATCAATGAACAACGGTATGACAGCAATACAGTGAAATAATTTTATATATCTTATAAGACAAAAATAATCTTGCATATTCAACACAGACTTGAGTCACATTTTTCTATGTTACTTTTAGAGATGAAGATATCAAATCATGAAGAAGTATCGATCATAGGTCAGAGCAATAATACAGTGGGTAGGGAACTTGTTCTGCATGCAGCTAACCTGGGTTCAATTCCAAGAGCCCCACCAGAAGTGATTACTGAGTACCATTAGGTGAGACCCACCAACATACAAAAAGAAATTTTTAATCACAATATAATCTAATATCTAGTATTTGAATATAAATACATAGTAAATAACCAAATTATTTTTAACTTTCAAATATTTCACAAAATTATTCACTGATACTTTAGTTTCATAGCAATTAAAAAAGTTATTAATGTGTAGTGTGTTGCTACAGTTAAGATAGCAAGATTTCTTTGCATTCCTGAAGACTTCTTGGAGTCTCTATCTACCTAGATATACCAGCATTCTACTGAACACCAATCTTTAGATATACTTAGAAATTTTAAGTTATTACTAAAATCTTAAGAACCACTTATCCAGTGGAAGAAAATAACTTTCTAAATTGAAGTCAAGCTTTTAAACCTGGTTATTATCACAGCTTGTCATAGACTAAAAAGAGCTGGGCTACTAGAGAAAGAAACGTTTACAGTAGATACAGGAGTATTTTTATTTTCAAATTAACTAATGACAATGACAATAAGACTCATTCTATGATAAAGTAAATTCAATTGGAAACCTAACAAATATGAAGGACATAAATTATGTGTGCAAAATGCAGAAAACTGTAGAAAAATTATAGTTTAGATGTGTGTATATTTGATAGCAAATTAGGGGAAGAGGGATGGGCCATAACCAGAATACTCAGGATCTGCTCTTGGCTCTGTTTCAGTGATTATTTCTGGCAGCACTTACGGGACCATAGGCAGTACTAGAGAGTGAACTCAGGTTGGCATATGCAAGGCAAATACCCTACCCATGTACCATCTCTCTTGCCCGAATTAATTGCTTAATTGCTATGTTTGGTTTTTGTTTTGGGGGCCACCCTTGATGGTACCCAGGACTTACTCCTGGAAAAACAAGTTCTATGGGGAAATAATGAGAGGGAGGGAGGCAGAGAGAGAGAGAGAGAGAGAGAGAGAGAGAGAACATACTTGTTCAAAAAAGAACATAGGCTTCTCAAGACTGGAAAGCAAAGTACACATCCCAAGCAGGATGTGGGCAGAAAAAGTGGCCATATGGTAAGAAAACACACATACCAGGGGAGATGTGGGAAAATGCACCCTTTTATCCTGTCTACTTAGTTTTATGCAGTTTTGCCAATTGCCACCTACCCCCACCAAAGTCTGTTAGGGTGGCTTTGAAACTATGCCTATACAAAAACTTTCATTAATGTTTATTTTATACTCACAAAATATTTTATACTCACTAAATCAGGAAGTAACAAAAATTTCTTTTAATTAGTTAATTAGAAAACAATGTCATAAGTAAAAAATATATGGGAAGAATTTACAATAATGGAATATTTTTCAATAATAAAAATAATTGTACTATTAAGCCACACAAATATGTGTAGAAAACTTAAAAACATATTGCTACAGAAAAGAAGCCAATATGAAATGGCAATGATCTGTGTAAATTTACTATATGGAATTATAGTAAAAGCATCACAGAGTTGGTACACACCAGTGATTACAAGAGCTTCTGGGAAAGGTGAGATTACTGATTAAATAAGGAAGTACAGGAGGTATTTTTCAAGTGCTGAGACAATAGTGTGGCATTATGTGCTAGGAGCATGCCATTATGTATTTGTCAAAGTTCTTATAACATAAAACAAACCAATAAAGTCAGAGCATGCATATAAAAACATTTAGGAAGCTGCTAAAATTCCAGGAATTTCTATCAAATATGACATATGAATTGCTATTATTTGCATAAAAAATGTCTGAAGCTAATCTATGTTTAAAATATATGAAACAACCTCACTACACTGGTAGTCAAAAGTGTTGATCCAAATAACTTTTTAAGTGAGTTGTCTCTAAGACTAGAGGATAAAAGTACTGTACCCATATATTGTACTCTCATGGATAAAATGGTTTCCTATGGAAAGAGTTCAGACTAATGATTCTGAAACCATTATATTTGTGCATGGAAGTTGAAGTAGGTGGATAGCAGATAGTAGAATCCAGTTTTCTCACTATTCTCCTAGGAATTTATATATAAAAACAAGAGGTAGACACTATGGAAGATATAGTTGGTAGCCTATCGGAATTGAAAACATCAAAGTTAATTCATGTCATATTTAATACAGAGATAAATGGCTACACGTGTAGAGGTGTGTGCATGTGTACACATTAGCATATGTACTTTATTTGTTTTGTTATTTCTTTGTGTGGCTTGATAGTACAGTTCTTTTCATTACTGAAAAACTTTCCATTCAGAATGTAAAAGAGTATCAAGAAAAATACTTAGCATTTAGATCTTGGTTTCTAATATTCTCTGATAGAAAAAATCGGGTTCCTTAGAGAAATGGACAATTCCAGTCTAGATCAGGAACTGTACAATATTAATCTGAAGCACTGTATAATGCCTACAAGTTACGAAGAACTCAAAATATAAAACAAAATAAAAACTACAACCCAGATAGGCATGATTAAGGGCCATAATAGCTAAAATGATTTCATCATGAAAATGAATAATGGTTGACTCATTCAAAATCTTACAGGGCAAACATTTAATACATACTTATAACATTGACTAAATAAATAAATTAGGGTGGGTAGACAACATCCTAGGGAGAAAAATTCCAAATAATTTATGTAGCTAAACTGTTCTCCAGGAGATTATCACTCCTTTCTCCTTACATCTGGCCTGAATTTAGGCACTTCCATCTGTGACTATGTGCAGTACAGAAAGGAACACAGTGTAGCTTTACAGTGGAAAAATCAAATCTATCAAATACTTCCTCAGTCAGATGATCAAGGATGACATCTACCAGCAAGTCATCCTGATAGTTCATACTACTGATAAGATTTGATTAGAATGACACTTCATTTCTATGATCTTTATCCCCCAAAATGAATATCCTGATTTTAATCATGACAAAAATCCATCAAAATCCCATAGAGGAACTTCCAACAATTTGCATGGCCAGTATTTCTCTAAACTTGAAAAGTTATCAAAAACAAGAAATAAAATCAGAGAAACTATTATAACCATGAGGAACAAAAAGATGCATGATAAATAATTCTGTTATATCCTAGACAGATTCCTGAATACTAAGTTAAAAGTAAAGAAATACAAAGAAAATATATATTGATTTAAAATGAGTATATCAAAATAGAGATTTGCTACGTTGGACCAAAGTTCCATATTAGTGAAAATTTATACTGATGAGGAAACTGGGATTTAATTTTCTGGATTTCATAGGAATGCTATATTTTACTTTTAGAAAAAATCCTAGACTTTTTTCCAAAATAAGTGGCCATTTTACATTCCCACCAGATAAAGTACAATGGTTCCAATTTTTCTATATCCTTGCCAACACTAATTATTGTTTGTCTATTCAATTAAAGTCAGCCAAAATAGTATTTCATTGGGGGTTTGATTTGCATTTCCCTAATGACTAATGATGTTAAGCATCTTTTCAAGTATGTATTAGGAATTTTTAGAACTTCTCTGGAAAAAAATGTTGATTCAAATAATTTTCCTATTTTTAAATTTTGTTGTCTTTATAGCATTGTTGTAATCTCATTATACACACTCTAAAACATTGTGAATAACATATTGTTCAGAAACTTTTGTTCTGATATAGAGATTTCCTTCTACTTTCTTCATAGTCCTCTTAACAAAATCTGATTTATCTGTGAAAAATATGTTATAGTTTAGTTAATAGAATTTAGTAGTGTTAGTGTTTATAGTATTGATGCATAAAGTTACTGCATCCTGTTCTCACCAAAGTGCATAGTGCTCTCCACCTCTGGCACATATGGTCCAATTTTCAGTCATTCCCTCTCCCCACTGTTTGTTATTCCACTTTAATCCAAAGCCAATTGCTATTGTTCAATATTATCTGTTCTTTTGTTTTATTTTTCTGTATTCTAAAAATAAGTGAGATTATCTGGTATTTTTTCTTCTCTTTCTGATTTCTATCACTTAACATGATACCCTACCCTCAAGTTCTATACAACCTGCAGCAAACTGCATAATTTCATCTTAGTTTTGCATAGTATTTAACTGTATATATGTACCACAACTTCCTTATCCATTCATCTGCCATTGAAATTTTGAGTTGTTTCCATATCCTAGCTGTTTTACTAAGCATTGCACTGAATGTTAGTATGTGTATTCAGAGACAGAGACACAGACACACAGACACACACACATATACACATATACATGCATACATACTTAATACATGCACACATATATTTCAATTAATGATTTTGTGTTTTGGAGAAAGATAATAATAGATAGTAATGAGATAATATTACTTAATAATAATAATATAAAGATAATAATAATAAATAATAGAATCATTGGGTTATATGGGAATTTTGCCCCATAACTACTTGGAGTTTCTGAGCTGGGAAAATAAATATATACATTCCTTTATGAACACTCTATCTGTGTTCTCTATTAATTTAAAATTATTTTAGTATTATTAGACATCCTTCTTAGGAACCAGAGAGATAGTATAGTTGGTATGGTATTTCCTTGCATGTGGCCAGCCTAGAGCACGCAACCAGTAGTAAGCCCTGAACAGTCAGATGTGGCCTCAAACTGACACTACCCCACCCCCCCAAAAAAAAATCCATCAGTATGGATTTTAATCATTACTGTGAGAATTCCAATGGCTTTATTTTACGTTTAAAGTTGAGTAATAGTTTGATCATATTTAGAATTATAAGTTAGATATTTGTGAAATCAATGAGATTTTAATTGTTTTATAAATTTATAAACTGGGACTGCCCCCGGTGCCATGTAATCCCATCAGTGGCCAAAATCCAGCTTCCCTCCCCTCCCCGAACAGAGCTCCCACCGCTGAAAACCTCCAGAGCCTAGCCACAGCCATGCTCAAGGCCTCTCTCCACATGTCCGGACGAGCCTTATGCATGAAGGTACTGGCAGAGGAACCCAGGTGTCTGGGACCTGGGGCTGAGATCTCCAAGGCTGCTCAGATCAGGACTGGGCCTCTTCCACCCAGATTACCCATTTTCCAGTAGCTAGGTGGTCACACCCAGGGACCGCCCCCCGGCACTGTGTAATCCCACCAAGGGCCAACATTCAGAGCCTTAAAACCAAGCACTCGGAAGACATCTTATAGCCTACTTTTCCCTCTGGGAGAACCTGGCAAGCTACCGAGAGTTTCCTGCCCACATGGAACTCCCCACGGTGCATTCATATGCCAAAATCAGTAACAATGCTGGGTCTCATTCCCCTGACCCTGAAAGAGCCTCCAGTGCAGCATCATTGGGAAGGACGAGTAAAGAGAGGCTTCTAAAATCTCAGGGCTAGTACGAATGGAGACGTTATTGAGACTTCTCGAGAAATTTGACGATCAACGGGATGATGATGATGATGATGATGATGATGATGATATATATTTATGATCTGTCTCTTTCTTGGACTATAAATTGTATATTCTTAGTGTTTTGAGACTTGACAAGAATATATATACATGTACAGAATTTTTAGACCTAAATTTTTTTCTATGAATTCTTTATCTTTTTTATTTTTTTGTATTTTGTTTAGCAAGATCAACTAGTATACGGTGGTTTTTTTTATCTTTTCACTCTTCTGGGTATTGATATTTTGATTTTTATAGAATAGAATTTTGGAGAGTACGCAACTCTGTTTTATCAAAAATTTAAATACAAAATTGTACAAAATGTTTCCATTTCCACCAAAATGTTTCCCATGCTGTCAATCTGACACTTATCTCCTTCCTTTTCATCCTCTAGTAACCTCAGATGTATTCCCTTTTCTTAAAGATTTGTCATATAAATAAAATCAAATAATTTATAACATTTCCAGTTAGGAGACTGAATTACTTCTAGTTTTAAAAAATTGTGGGAAAAAGCTAAAATAAACATTCATACAGAGGCT
The DNA here is from genome assembly GCF_027595985.1 of Sorex araneus. Lineage (NCBI taxonomy): Eukaryota > Metazoa > Chordata > Mammalia > Eulipotyphla > Soricidae > Sorex > Sorex araneus. The sequence goes on from NC_073303.1 coordinate 328,705,723, forward strand.
TTTGTATAAAGTTGGATGTTTACTTTATTTGGATAGATACCTACAAAGGGTTTGTCATGGTGTGAAAAATATATGTTTGGCTATATAAGAAAACAGCACAGTCTTTTCTAAAATGCTATAACATTTTGAAATCCTATATAAAAGTTCCAGTAACTCCATATCATCAACAGCATTTGGTTTTGTGCACTGATTTTAATCTTAAGCATTGGGTAGTTATGAGTTTCCAAGGAAAGCCTGTGGGGGCACTCGGGACTCGGGCATTGGGTGGCTGAGAGCTGTTCGCCTGGCCAGCCCACAGCAATGGATAGACAAATAACATTTCCAGTTAGGAGACTGAATTACTTCTAGTTTTAAAAAATTGTGGGGGGGAATGGAGAAGCAGGACCCCAGGCTGGTTGGTAGTCAGTTTATCTCCCTATCTTCTCCAATGTATTCCAATCTCTGCCTTACAACACAATTGTAGTCGTAATTTTGGTCATAGTACCAGTCATCATAGTTCTCTCATCCTAGTCCTCATCGTCCCCATAGTTCTTGTCTTCTTATCTTCCTAGTCATTATCTAGTCCTTCTCTTTCTAGTCCCTCCTTACCCCTTACAGCATCGTTATATAGAAATCATGTAGGGTTGGGGATACACATAGGTGGGGTTGAACATATCATAACAATGAACAGAGGTAAAGCCATTCCTTCAGGGGAAGTTCTAGATTAACTCAAGGACAAAACCTCATCTGAAGGGTCAGCACTCTAGATTACTAGGAGATCCGCTCAAGGGCGGAATTCCATCTAGGGTATATTGCTTTCTCCTGTCCTCAGCTAGTAATCCATTTAACTAATCATAGCAAATTTACTTCTTTTAATATTTCCAGTCATTTTGTATGAACACAGGAAGAGATACATTAAGTTTAATGTTTGGCTCTCCCTGGGGACATCTCACTATATGTCCCAGACTACAATCCTCAGGCCAGGTTACTCTTTCCTAACCCCAGTAGGGTCCTTATTCAGTGCCTTCTCTTAGGGTCATGACAGAGTTTGTTCCATGACCATGCTCTTAACTTATTATACTTATGGCACTTAGCTTGTCCTGTTTTCAATGCCAGGGTAGTTTACATCTTGCTACACTGGTTCCTACACTGGGACCCTCCTTTGGGGGTGTTGGGAAGTAAGGGCAACTGAGGCTTAAGTCAGGTAAATATTATGGATGCCCAGGAGTAAATATTATTTGAAGTAAATTAACTTCCATGTTTCAAAAGCAAAACATCAACTGTCTTCAGTGTCTATACAAAAAGAACATTGGTAAACCCTGCAAGTGACAGAAAGGAAAGAGAAAAGCAATATAGGACTGTTAGTGCTTGATGGAATTGTGTGTGCCCTAGAGGCACTGTTGTGGGAGTAACTCAATAAACCTAAGCTCCCTGCAGGAAGAACAAGGACAACCCAATGTTATCCAACAGGTGGCTTCACATTGTGATCTTCCTTTTCATTTCTGCCATGATTGATGAAACTGAAATTTTATTCATGTAAAGATTTACCATCTGATCTCTTCTTTAGTAAAGTGTCTGTTGCAACATTTATATAGTTTGTAACCAGGTTTTCCTTTACTTGCTAGTTTTTTTTGCCTTGCACATGACAACACAGTATTTAATATGCATACAGAGACAGATAATATATAGCATACAGTGACACACAATGATATATAGCATACATTGACACAGATAATAAATAGCATACACTAACAGTGAATTGAGTGGTTGTTCTCCAAAAGACATGCTCGTGTTCAAATCCTAGGACCATGTTTGCAATCTTAATTGGGAAAGGGATTTTGCAGATGTAATAGCAGTTATTTATTTACTTATTTATTTATCTATCTATCTATCTATCTATTTATTTATTTTGTATCTAATCACCAAGAGATGCAGTTACAAAGCTTTTGTGATTGGGTTTAAGTCAAACTTTGTTTCAACATCCATACCTACACCATCGTTTTACATTTTTTGAGCACAATTTATTAGATATGTGATACACAAAATATTACCCAAGGTTGTGTCTTGTGTCCTCATTCATATATTTTGAAAAGCACAATTTTTATTTATTTTTGGGGGGTTTTTTGGCTACATTCAGTTGTGCTCAGGATTTGCTCATGGCTCTGATCTCAGGAGTTACTTCTAGTGGGCTCAGGAGACCATAGGGAATGCTGAGAATCAAACCCAGATCAGCCATATCTCTCCAACAAAAAGCAATCAATTTTTAAAAATGTAATAAAATTTAATTTATATGTTAATGGAAAACACAATTTGTGAACTTAGAACTCTTTTTGTATTTAAGATAGATTTTTATTTTATATATTTGAAATTTTATAGTTTATATTTAATTTTATAACTCAATATGGTACATATGAAGTATATGAAATGCAGTTTTTTATATGCTTACCTATATCAAGTTTAAAAGACTCATTTAAGTCAATCTTTCAAAAGTTGACATTTTAGAAGCCAATGTCATTCTCAGAATAAGACCTGTTATTTCTGTATAGAGAGGTGTGATTTTATTTTTATGATGTTTAACATTTTTTGTAATAATGGCTAATTTGTTTGAAAGCTATAACCTTAAAAATACTTGAGATTTGTTTATTGTATGTGCTAGACACTGGTTAGAGACATTGAGAGATGAATACTTCTACAAAGCAATATTAGCAAGTGAAATGGATTCTGGGAAGCTCTGAGTTGCATGTGTTAGGTAGGAGAGAAGAGAAGGGGAATTGATCAAAGTAGATGAAAATAAGACAAATTGCACTTTTAACAGCTACATTATATGGTAAGCTTCTAGGAAGAAATGTTCTATGCTCATCTTGAAAGAAATTAAATAAGGTTTTGTGGGAAAACTGAGCAGCTATCTGCATCTTAAAGATCTGGGATCATCATCCTTGATTCTAGCATTTTGCTGAGCATATTACAAAAGAGAGATTGTTCTAAACCCTATCAAATTATCAGCTTATGAATTTTGTAAGATCTAGTCATTGGGAATCTAGCTGAGATAAAATAGAGAAAAATGGTGTAGGAAAGTGTAGTGAGATAATATGGCATCAATAAGTACTATTATGCTCAGTGATTTTTAATGCATATTAGTTAGGGCAGCATGGCTTAGGGTATATATACTTCTATATATAGAAGTGTATATATATATCTATGTATATACAGCATGGCAATGTGCAAATCTCTAACCTTATACATTTATCTAGTGTTGATACTGAGTAACGGGAAAGTGGGAGTTTTACCCAATATGTTTTATATATATACATATATACACACATATATATACATGTACACATGTATTTTTTGCAAGCATATATGTATATATATTTTATGTGTGTGAAAAATATCACAATCATCTATTGGAATCATCTTAGTTCTCATCTCAAAACTTTTTCCCTAATTGTGATCAAATGTCTAAGAAATCAGTGCCTTGATTTAAACCGAAGAATCTAGAACTCTTCACAAACTAGTAGCACTCTCCTATGCCCATACTATCTGCGTCCTTACCCTTCTTCTATCTGTTTATGCCATAGAGACCTTCTGATATTTGGAAAGTTTTGGGCAAATATCCATAGCTTAGAAGAGAGGACACCTAAAAAGTCTGTTTTGATGGACTTGGCAAGTGGAAGAACAGAAGCATTTGAAATGCCTGTATGTGTGTGTGCACACCCCAGTAATGATACAGTAGAGAGATACACCATTCCAGAACCTGTCAAGGGCACTGCGATGAACAGACTGATTATCCAGGAAGGAGCAGTAGGAAACCTTGTGGTTTATAGATAAGTGAGGTCAAAGTCTCATTCAGTGGCTGAGCGCACTTTGAAGATACTTAAGGAGAAATATACTAGAAACTGGATCATATTCCAGGATATATGACCCCTTTGTTCTTTTATAGATCGCTTGTCCTATAAGACATAGATGACTAAAGACTTGACCCAGTTTCTTTGCGTCAGCGTTTGTAAGGAGTCCATGATCTAGAGACTGGTTTGTCAAATATTTGATGCTCGTCTGTGGGGAGATTAGTATCAAAATTAAGAAAAAGCATTTAAAAGCTCATAGGAATTTGACACTGAAGGTATATTTTTGTATTTTTTAAAAGTACTGATTATTGACAGAGTAGACTTTAAAATATTACATTTAGCCTTTCAGAGATTCTATTCAATAGCATTGTAGCACTGTAGAACTGCCATCACATTGCTCATCTACTCGCTCGAGCAGGTACCAGTAATGTCTCCATTGTGCATTTCCTGGGTTCTTTTAAAGTTCTAAATGATGCTCTTTTAAATGTACTACAAAAGCATTTTTATGCTTAATTTCTCTACCATCACAGCCCCCCAAAGATAAGAAGAAAATTATGTATTCCACCAAAATAGCAAGGCTTTAAAAAAATAATTTAACTTTATTTAAACACGGACTGGAGCAATAGCACAGCGGTAGGGCATTTGCTTTGCACACAGCCAACCCAGGTTTGATTCCTTCATCCCTCTTGGAGAGCCTGGCAAGCTACTGAGTATCCTGCCTGCACGGCAGAGCCTGGCAAGCTACCCGTGGAGTATTCGGTATGCCAAAACAATAACAAGTCTCACAATGGAGATGTTACTGGTACCCGCTGAAGCAAATTGATGAATAATGGGACGGCAGTGCTACAGTGCTATTTAAACACTGTGATTTACAAAGTTGTTCACAACACAGTTGTTTCAGGTATTCAATATTCTAGCACCATCCCACCACCAATGTGCCCTTCCTGCCACTGATGTCCCTAGTTTACTATCCACCCCACAAGCCTGCTCCCTTAGCAGGCATTAATTAATTTGCTTTATATGGCTTATTGCAATGTATCTCTTGTAATGGCATTGCTAAAGTCATGGGCCCTGGGATTTACTGAGCTGTTAGGTGCCTGTCATTGTTTTTGCACAATACGCTTAGTGGGCTTCTCCTCAATTTCGCCATCTAATTTTCTTGTTTCTCCCACACTGTCAGCTCTGTGAAGTTTGGAGATGTTTCACTTTAGGGGCTTTGGACCTGGGACTGTCAACTCTGGATGTCACTCTGTTCTCTCAAAGACCAGTCCTAATGCTGGGCCACTCCTCCGGCAGTGGCAGGAGCCAGATCTGAGTGTATCTGGGTCTTTGGCTGGGTCTTTGGCAGTTTGGGGACTCAGTCTGCCCCAATTCTGACTGGGATAAGGGATATTCCTCTATAGCAAGACTTAAATAAAAAAATATATTTGTTTTGTTTTGGGGCCACACCCAGCTAATACTCGGGGTTACTCCTGGCTCTACACTCAGGAAATACTCCTGGCAATGCTCAGGGGACTATATAGGCTGCTGAGGATCAAGCCAGGTTTGGCTGCATGCAAGGCAAAATGCCCTACTATCGCTCTGGCCCCTCAATAGCAAGGCTTTTAAATTGACTGACTCACTTTTTAACTGACTGACCCCTCAATAGCAAGGCTTTTTTTTTTTTAATCAGACCTATTAACTGATTCCTTTGAATAAGACCAGCTGAGACATTAATTTCAGAGATGAGTTTTCCTCTGTTTGGTGTTTTGGTTTAGTTCTAATGGGATATAAGGAGTGAAAGGTCTTCAGGATTCTTGGTGGTGAAATATGTGCACTGGTGAAGGGATGGGTGTTTGAGCATTGTATAACTGAGACTTAAACCTGAAAGCTTTGTAACTTTCCACATGGTGATTCAATAAAATAATTAAAAAAATAAAAATTAAATTTAAAAAATAATAAAAAGAAAGGTCTTCAGGAGCCTCTTTTTCTTCATTCTATTTTTCAAGCTATCCATTTTACATTTCCCAAATTTTCTTGTGATTGATTTAATGAGCCACAAATTGAATGTTCTACAGGACTTTTGATGAATAGAAGTAAGAGCTAATATATTGTGGTTCTTTCAAAATTTAATGAGACTTTAAATATTTCTTATTGCTGGGTTAAACAACTCAGTAATAATATATAGCTCCTTGCATCAAAATTAAATTGTTCAAGGAGGATGAACCTGTGACTTCATCATATTATGAATATGTGCGTGTATCTAATGGATGGAGTACACATTCAAATCTCCATAATGTGACCCTCTGTGTCCTGGGAATTTGAAGAGTTTAGCACTGCACTGATAAACTTAATTGAAGCCATTATAGTGTGAAGTAAAACTTGAAATTCTGTGCATTAAAACATAAAACATTTGTCCTACTCCTGATGCCTCTCTTTTTTTTTCTTTTTCGGTCACACCAGGTGATGCTCAGGGGTTACTCCTGGCAGTGCTGGTGAACCATATGGAATACCAGGGATCAAACGTGGGTTAGCCACGTGCAAAGCAAACGCCCTTCCCACTGTACTATAACTCCAGCCTCTGGATGTTTCTTTCTAAATGTCTATAGAGTACTGAAATGTCTAATGTAAAGACTGAAATCTAAATTCTCCAAGGTAGTCTTGGTTACCACTTCATTATTCTTGACTGTTGTCAACCAAGAAAAAAAAAAGGAATTGATCAAAATGTCAAAGTTCTATTTTAATTTAATACTTATGAAAGTCTAAATCTTTTCATTTAATATGCATGAGCATATAAAACTGTGCTACTAGTTCCAGATTTGATTGGAACAGGTGCCTAAGAATTTCAAACTAAATATTCAAGGGGACAGAAACATAGCACGTAAGGATTGGGTATTCTTTAAAAGTGTAATGAACTTCATTTCATTAATCTTTTTAAGCAAAATCTATTCCATGGGGAAAATTTCTCTATGTATCACAGAACTAATTAAATGAAAATTACCAAATTTCCAATGAACAAAATTTATCTAGAGCCTATCTCATACAGATTACCAACCTTGCACTAAGAAGGAGGCATCTCTAATTTAATTACTTCTTCTTGCCCTAACAATACTTTTGTGGATTTTTGCATATATATATATATATAATTATGTTGTATATGAACTGTTTCTATTTCTTATTCTCTCACTAGACTTAAAATCTATTTAGGACAAAATCTAAGTCTTATACTTTTATGTCACCCCATTGGAACCCACCACAATACTTTCTATATAAAGATGTGCAAAGAATGCCTGCCAAAATGAAACTCTGAAGAAACAATAAATCCTGCCTTGTAGAGTTCAAATGGCACATGACCAGATAGGGTTTAGATATTAATGAAGTCAGTGTTCATTTCAAAATTATTATTTTGTACCTCTTAGGACGTGGTACCTAGAAGCTACAACTACAAATCTATATTTAATGTAGTCTATGCTCCATGGAATTTAGACTTGAACCAGCACTTTCTTTCTGAACTGCTCCTAACTTTACTATGAAACAAGCAGCTCTACTCTACTCTGTTCTAGTTCAGATTTCTAGCAATTATACATCTTTACTCATGATGCCCACAAGTTTTATTTGGTTGCTTATAGTGGTGAAAGTAATATGATCTGAATGCCATTTGTGTCTCCCTACACTCTAATAAGACAAAGACCCTGGAGTTTTTATAATTTTATCAGTTTTCCTAATGTTGCTTCTGCCAAGTTATACTGATTTTTCCAATCAGAATATTAGACTCAGAAACCATGTAGTGTGACTTAATGACATTTTGTGGAGAAAGTATAGAATAAAAGACTGAAAAATAATTCAGAGAAAGCATTTTATAAAATACAATATCTACCACTGACAAAAATCCTGAACAAGTCAGAAATTAAAAAATATATCCAACTTGTTAGACATCATTTATGAAAACACTACACATAACATCACAACCAATGATAAATAAATGAATGCTTCCCTCCTAAATGTTTGAATGCCTCAGAGATGTCTATTCTCACCCTCACAACTTGTAATTAATACTGTGCTGTCATATCTAGGAAGGACATGAGACAAGAAATAAAAGGCATCAAGGTTGGAAAAGTAGAAAAGCAATAATAGATGTAATTGTTGCCTATTTAAAAAATTCTATGGAATTTTAAAAGTTCATGTATTAATCTTATAAAACTAACTTGTGAGTTTAGTGAATCTGCCCAATAGATAAACATACAGAAAACAATAGTAATTACATATACTTTCAATTTTTAATTAGAAGTTGAAATCAGTAGTCCCATTATAATAGTATAAAATGAAAAATTTAAGATATATATTGTAGTAGACCTCAAGATCTATGTGCTTAAAAATATAAAAAATTATTGAGAGAAATATCTAAGTAAATAGAGAAATATATTGTTTGAAAGATGTTTATGTTAGGATGCCATTCTCTCAAATTGTTCCTTAGACTCAAAGAAATCCTGATTCCGATCCTGATTCTTTTCCCCCCAAGAATTGACAGTCTAATATTTATATGAAAACAAAGTTCCCCAAATATCATATTATCTTTGAAAAAATGATGTTATTGTTATTGTTTTAAAGATATATACATTAAGCAATATAAAATTTATGAATAGACCCCATATTTGGCTCATTATTTTTTGAAAAATGTAAATGTAATTTGATGGTGAGAGAATTGATTATATCTTTAAGAAATGATACTGAAATAATTGAATATCCTCAATGCAGAAACAAACTTTGATTCTCATTCTATATATAAAAATTCAAAATGAGGGGACTGGAGCAATAGCACAGCAGGGAGAGCATTTGCCTAGCATGCGCCGACCCGGGTTCTATTCCCAGCATCCCATATGGTCCCCTGAGCACTACCAGGGGGTAATTCCTGAGTGCAGAGCCAGGAGTAACCCCTGTGCATCACCGGGTGTGACCCAAAAAGCCAAAAAAAAATTCAAAATGAATGATTCAAATTTAAAATTGTGCTATTAGATAAAAGGATAAAACCTAAACATCTCAGTTAAAGCAGATATTTCACCATGTATCATCAAGTTCATGATCCACAGAAAACCAAATAATATTAAATTGTATTAGAGTGGAAGATAGGTCACAGGCTAGTTGTGTTCATGGCTTATACCAGATGGTGCTAAGGGCACCAAGGATGGAAGCAGGATCAGCTGCTTATAAGGCAAGTGCCTTGACCTCTGTATTATCTTTCTGGCATAATGAACTGGATTTTGAGTGGGAAGTGGTCACATCCAGCAGTGCTCAAGGATTATTCCTGGCTCTGAACTCAAGGGTCACACCTGGCAGGTTCAGATGACCTAGGAGTGCCAGGGCTCGAACCCAGGTCAGCCACATGCAAAACAAACACCCTACCTACTGTACTATCATTCAAGCACCCTTAATTAAAGGAATTTTATTGAAATTAGGACTATTTTTATTAGAAAAACAATGGTCATAAAATGTATAGGAAAATATGGTCTAGAAGAAAATATTTGCAAATAGCATGCCTTAAAAAGAACAAGAATATACATTTATGAGATAAATATCAACACAGTAGTATGAAAAAATTTAAATGAGTGAAAATTAAAGTTGTTTTATAAAAATACATAAATGACAAATAAAAATATTAGAAATATGTACCACATCATTAATCTATAGGTAAATGCATCGAAACCCACAAAGGAATACTTTATGCATTGTAATTGAGCAAAACAAAATTGGTAAGATGCAAAAATATCTGTATTTTCATATGTTAATAGTTTGAATGCAAAATATTTTAAACATATTGGAAAAAATTACAGCTTAAATAGATGTCATATGACAAAATAAAGTCTTCATATTTATCCAACTGAAATCAAATTAATTTATAGACTTTCACATATATATAATATATAAGATTCTTGAGGTGGGAGGCGCCGGCCCCTCCCACCGCCGAGATGTGATCCTGGGGGCCGCACGTGAGTGCGGCCTCACCGCAGCTGCACAAGCGTGAATCCAGACCCAGCAAAACCTCTTTCGGCATGGGCAACTCCTTGCAGAATGTCTCCAGCCTGAGAACTAAGCCTCGGCCCAGTGCCCGCCCAGAAGGGGAAAGGTATTTCTCTCTCTCTCGCCTCTTTCTCTCCGGGGATGAAGGGCGCGGTGTCCGCCATATTAAGACGACCACAGATGGGGTTTTCAAGCATGCAATGATCCAATATCTGGAAGAAATCTTCCTAGACTTAGTGTTAAAGTACAGAAATTCAAAACCGTGCAGCCGCGCGACCTCATTTGTCTTCACAGTAGGTATGAATCTAGTGGGGTACTCCTAACAACAATAGTGAGGTTTGTGTTGAAATATTGAATGTAACCAAAGTAAATAGAAAGTAAAATGAAACTTATCAGTTACAAGGTAGGGGGTGGGGGGCGGGATGGGAGGTGTACTGTGTGGGTTTTTTTTTTTTTTTTGGTGGTGGTATATGGGCACTGGTGAAGGGATGGTTGTTTCAGCATTGTATAACTGAGACCTAAGCCTGAGAGCATTGTAATCTTCCACACGGTGATTTAATAAAATAAAATTTTTATTTAAAAAAAATATATAAGATTCTTTGTGGTAGCTTAAAATTGACCCCCAAGTCCATCAATATGTTACTGGATAAACCAATTATAGTAAGTCGTTAAAAAATAATGCACATTTCATTGCCCCATTTTCTGATGGAGTTCGATGTTTTCTTTTTGTAGAGTTCAACCAGTGCCTTGTAAAGCCTTGATATCAATCCCTTATTATATGGGTATTGGGTGAATATCCTTTCCCATTCTGTTGATTGTCTTTGAATTTTGTTCTGTGTCTTTTGCGGTGCAGAAACTACTCAGTTTGAGGTAGTCCCATCTGTTTATCTCTTTCCACTTGGGTGGCCAGTGGAGTGTCCTCTTTAAGGATACCTTTAGCCTTGATGTTGTAGAGGGCTTTGCCAACCATGTTTTCAATGTACCTGATGGACTCTAGTCTGATGTTGAGGTCTTTAATCCATTTTGATCTGATTTTGTGCATGGTGTTAGGTAGAGGTCTAAGCCCATTTTTTTTGCATGTAGCTGTCCAGTTTGCCAGCACCATTTATTAAAGAGCTTTCCTTGCTCCATTTCACATTTCTTGCTCCCTTATCAAAGATTAAGTGATCATGTATTTGAGGGTGTGTGTAAGGATATTCAACCCTATTCCATTGGTCTGCAGCTTGGTTTTTGTTCCAGTACCATGCTGTTTTAATTATAACCACTTTGTCATACAGTTTAAGGTTGGGGAAGGTTATGCCTCCCATATTCTTTTTCCCAAAAATTGCTTTAGCTATTTGTGGTGGTTTGTTGTTCCATATGAATTTCAGGAGTGTTTGGTCCATTTCTTTGAAGAATGTCATGGGTATCCTTATAGGGATCACACTGAATTTGTATAATGCTTTGAGGAGTATTGCCATTTTGAAAATGTTAATTCTCCCAATCCATGAGCAGGGGATTTGTTTCCATTTCCTCATGTCTTCTTTTATTTCCTGAAATAGTGTTTTATAATTTTCTTTGTATAGGTCCTTTACCTCCTTAGTTAAGCTGATCCCAAGGTACTTGATTTCCTGAGGCATTATTGTGAACGAGATTACTTAAAATAGCCATAATCTGGAAAAAACCCGAGTGCCTGAGAACAGATGACTGGCTAACGAAACTCTGGTACATCTACAAAATGGAATACCATGTAGCTGTTAGAAAAGATGAAGTCATGAAATTCACATATAGATGGATCAACATGGAAAGTATCATGTTAAGCAAAATGAGTTAGAAAGAGAGGTACCGACATAGAAAAATTGCACTCATTTGTGGAATATAAAGTAACAGAATGGGAGACTAACACCCAAGATTACTAAAGATAAGTACTGGGAAGATTACTCCACAATTAAGCTGGCCTCACATACTGGGGGAAAAGGAAAGTCAGTTAGAGAAGGGATCACCAAGTAAATGGTGCCAGTAGGATCCACTCGGGATGGGAGACACACCCTGAAAGCAGACTATAGACCGAACATGATGGCCATTTAATACCTCTATTGCAAATCACAACACCCAAAAGGAGAGAGAGAGCAAAAGGTTATGCCCTGACACAGAAGCGGGTTGAGAGGAGGGGAACGGTGTGGGGATGTGATGCTGGGGGAGTGATGCTGGGACCATTGGTGGTGGAAAATGGGCACTGGTAGAGGGATGTATACTTGACAATTGTATGACTGCAATGTAAGTACAGAAGTTTGTAAGTCTGTAACTGTAACTCACAATGATTCATTAATAACAAAAATTAAAAATTAAAAAAATTATGAAGGGCACAATATGAAGAGCAGAATTGTCACTGTTAACAGATTCAGAATCAAGGACTTCTATATTTTACATTGAGTATATTTCCTGTATTTTATTTCCCTCTAGATTAGAGTGACAGCACAGTGGGTAGGGCATTTGCCTTGCATGCAGCGGACCTGGGTTCTATTCCTCCGTCCCTCTCAGAGATCCCAGCAAGCTACTGAGAGTATCCCACCCGCACAGCAGAGCCTGACAAGCTACCCATGGCGTATTCAATATGCCAAAACCAGTAACAACACGTCTCACAATGGAGACATTTTTACTGGTGCCCGCTTGAGCCAATTGATGAACAAAAGGACAACAGTGCTACAGTGACAGAGCTATTTCCCTCTCTGAAATAATCCAGAGAGAGAAATGTGCATTTGCAGTATTTCCATTCCCCCCTCCCCAGCCCCCCAAAAAACATAGAAAACAATCTATTATCAAAAGATGCAGAAAAGAGTTTGCAAAAAAAGAATGGGTTAGTAACAGGGACAAAAAAATTTGAATGGAATATAAAATATTAGCTAATGTTTGTTGCCTTGATTGTGGTAATAGTTTCATGATTAGTTCACATACATACCATACAATACACATACTCCAGTGTATGATGTGTTATTTATTGCATATTAATTATATTTTAATTGACTAGTAAATAAGACAAGATTTTATCTCTCTTCCAATTTTAACATTGTATCACTTGTATCACTTGTCATTCCATTGATCTTCGATTTGCTTGAGCGGGCGCCACTAATGTCTCCATTCGTCCCTGTCACATGCTAGGGTAGCCCAATGGTATCTGCTCGCTCCAGGAACAGGAAGAGCCTCAAATTGTTCATTCAGGGCTTTAAGGAAGAAGTTCGACCATCTCTTTGGAGGGCGGTCACACTGTCTTTTGACATCCTGTGGAATCCAGTCGGTAACAGTGCTAGTCCAGCAGTCGTTTCTGAATCGCATTACATGTCCAGCCCATCTGATTTTTGATGCCTTGGCAAAAAAGAAGGTGTCCCTGATTCTTAATGTTGACAGAGGACGAAACTCCAGATTCTTTCTCTCACTTGAGTGAAACATGATACTCCAAGAATAGGTCTTTCAATTCCTCTTTGGGATACCCGACTAGCATTCTCATCCTGTTTTTGTAGGGCCCAGGTCTCTGAGGTGTACGTTAGTGCAGGAAGAACAATGGAGTCAAAAAGATATGCCTGGAGCCGGAGATTCTTTGTCCTTTTAACCACTTCTTCAATGCTCTTGAAGGTGTTCCACGCTGCTCTCTTCCTCCTGCGCAGTTCTGACACCAAGTTGTTCCTCATGTTGAGTTCTCGACCGAGGTACACATAGCTGCTGCATTCAGAGATGTTTGTTTCGTTGAGGGCAAATGGAACGTCAGGGACTAGTTCATTTTTCATGAACATTGTTTTGGTGAGATTCAGTTGCAGTCCGACCTTTCCACACTCGCAGTCGAAATAGGCCAGCATTTGTGCTGGTTGGCTAATGTTTGGTGTTATTAGAATGATGTCATCAGTGAAGCTGAGGTGGTGTAGTTGCCGATTGTCTATCTTCACTCCCAACCCTTCCCATTCTAGTTGTCACATGACATTCTCAGGGGTGGCACTGAAGAGTTTTTGTGAAATGGTATCACCCTGCCGAACCCATCTCTTTACATCAATGATCACTTCCTTGTAGAATGGTGTGATCCTGGTGGTGAATCCATAATACAGCTCGCAGAGGATCTTGATGTACTGAGTTTGAACTCCCAGTTTGGCTAGGGATTCAATGAACGTTTCAGTCTCAACAGAACACAAGGCCTTCTTTAAGTCAATGAATGTTAGATAGAGTGGCATCTTGAACTCTCGCAAAAGTTCAATGAACTTGGTCACTGTGTGGATATGGTCAATGGTGCTGAATCCTTTTCGGAACCTGAATTGCTTGCATGCTTGTCCTTCATCTAGTGTTCTGCCTATTCTACTCAGGATGACTCAAGTGAACAACTTGTACATGACAGGCAACAGGCAGATTGGGCGATAGCTGCTGATGTTGTGGATGTCTCCCTTCTTGTACAAAAGAACGGTCCTGCTGGTTTTCCACTGGGATAGAAACTTGCATATGGACAGTTAGCCTGTGAAGAGCCAGTTCAGCGTATTGACTATTACTGGTGGCAGATTCTTCAGGTGTTCTGGTCTGATCTTGTCTGGACAGAATGCTGTATGTACCTTTACCAACGAAATGGCATGTCAGATTTCGGAAGGGAGGATGTTGAGAACGACATATCCATCCTGTGGAATTTGGCATGTGGGCAGGTAGACATGGCTGTCAAAGAAATCTGAGTAGAAGTCATGAATAATCCTTCTGGAAGAAGGATTTTTTGCCCTTCTGGAAGATGTGATAGATCCATCAGGACGTTGGAGGGCAATCATCTTAGTCTTGTAGTTGGCAAAGGACAGGCAAGCATTGTGAATACTTTTCTTGGCTTCTGCTGCATTTGCCAACACTGCTGCTCTTCTCTCTTTGACGTCTTCCTTTAACACTTCTCTGCACAGCTTTGTGAGCTCAGACGTTAGCTTGTGGTTGCCTGAGGTTCATGCCAACCCACATTGGCGAATGAGCTTGAGGGTTTCCGAAGACAGGCGTCTGTTTGTGGCTTTCCCACTCTTGGCATTCTTCACACAATCATGGAGGTGCTGAAACAGTCAATCATATTCCTTGTCGATGTTGTCAACGATGGCATCTTCCCATGTTGCTGCAATAGTACCAAAGAGCTCCCAGTTGGTGGTCATTCTGGGAGTTCTCATTTTCAACACTGGAGAAGAACTATTCCTTGGAACATGTGAAAACAGAGGCTTTGGTGGCGTTGGTGTCCTTGTCAACATGAACATGGCCATGAGCATTGATTCATTCTAATGCCTAACAACCCAAATTGGATGATTATGCTTGAATAGATGTGGCTCACTCCAGTAGTTTCTATCTTCATTGTCTACACACCAACATCCAATAATGATGAAGAAGAAATTGAGAAGTTCCACATGGAGCTGGAGAAGTTCTATAAAGAAAACTACACCTTCTACAAGATCATTGTTGGTGATTTTAATGCCAAGATAGGACCGAGAAGGTCGCCTGAAGAGCTCCACATTGGGACCCATGGCCTAGAATGGAACAACAGGGTGAGAGACTGTCTGAGTTCATCCTGTCAACCAGACCATCCATGGTCACTCACAGTTCCAGAAGGCTGAATCTAAATGTTGGACATAGGAGTCTGTCGGTGGACAGTTCCACAACAAAATGAACCACATCATATTCAATCAAAGGTTTTGCCTGACTGATGTTGCTGTTGTCCCAAAATTCTAAACAGGATCTGACCACCGTCTCCTTCATGCAAAATTCTACTTCACAGAGCAGGGAGAAAGGTCTGCAAAGTTTAACTTTAAACTTTGTATACTAATAAAATTTCCAATTTGCTTCCTAACTCATGGTATCACTGTATCACTGTCATTCCATTGATCATCGATTTGCTCGAGCGGGCACCAATAACGTCTCCATTCGTCCTAGCCCTGAGATTTTAGCAGCCTCTCTTTGCTCATTCTTCCAGTGGTGCCGTATTAGAGGCTCTTTCAGGGTCAGGGTAATGAGACCCATCATTGTTACTGTATTTGGCATATCTAATATGCCACAAAGAGCTTTCCAGACTCTGCCGTGCGGGCAGGATGCTTTCGGTACCTTGCCAGATTCTCTAAGAGGGAGAACTAGGCTAAAAGAGGTCGCTTCCAGGAGCTTTGTTCTATAGTCTCTGGATCTTGGCCATTGACGGGATTACACAGTGCTGGGGGGCAGTTGTGGGTGTGGCTGCCAAGCTACTGGAGATTGGGGAGTCTGGGTGGAGGAAGCCCTGTCCCAATCTGAGCAGGCTTGGAGATCTCAGCCCCGGGTCCCACACACCTGGGTTTGTCTGCCTGTTTCTTCATGCAGGAGGCTCATCCGAATGTGTGGAGAGTGGCCTTGAGCACGACTGTGGTGCGTTCCAGAGGTCTTCGGCTGCTGGGGCTCTGCTTGGGTCGGGGAGGGAAACTCAACCCACCGCTCTCCGAGGGGCCCCCGGTGAAGACAGCCAGGCTCAGGGGCAAGAGACTCTGTGTCCATGGAAACTCATGGTAACAACTAAAAATACCAATCACATTTTAGGACCAGTATATACAGATAAAAGTAAACATAACCTAAGGTTTCTTTTTTCTACAAAAGAAATGGCCCCTTTTTAAATCTGGGTTTGTAAAATTTTGTCTCTCATACTTTAATAGTTTACTTATTTGTGATTCCAAATGTCAAAATTTCTGTGTTTTTTAATTTATTGATAAAATTATCATAAATAAAATGCTTCTCATCCAGTTGTTATGGCAACTAAGTAATTCAGGAGGATATGTTGAGAAAATATATATCTCTGAGGCAAAGAAACTAAAGTTAAAATTTTAATTCTTCTATTTAGCCCTTGAGGGTCTCAGGAAAATTAACCTCAAAATCTGTATTCCCAAACATAGAATAGAACTGTTTGTGTTAAACTATAGTTTTGCATTAGAAAATATTGAAACCACAATAGACACTCCATTTTTTCTGTATTAGGTAAATTAACACTAGCTCTCTGCTGATACATCCTAAAACTTTAGTCACTAAAGCGATAGAAAATATGCTCTTTGTTCATAAAATATACAAATAGTAAGGCAGGGTATATTTTGGCATCTTTGCCATTTTTAACACAGTACTAACTCTATGTGTCAATATTCATCCAGAATAGTGCAAGGCACTATAAAATATTTCTATGCTCCAAACTTAAGAAAAGTATTCATCACTTATACCTACATTATCTTAATATGGCTATAACTTTTAGTTAGTTTTTTAAAGTTGGGCTAGCACTTCCTTCCTATGTCAGGAGAAAGTAAAAATGAAATTTTGGTGAATACAAAGCATATATCTCTATCTGTGTAAATTAAGAACAAATTTGTTAATACTCAAATAAACTTTAGAATATAGTCTTATCATGTTTAATTGTTGTGGAGACTGTTAGGGCTCTGCTTCAGATTTTAGATTGCTACAATAAGACAATTTATTTGATGTGTTATCACTCTAATGCTTACACCATAACAATCATATTTATTATGAATATCATCAACTACCATTTCTTGAATGCAAACTTTCTAACAAGTACAGACTATGCATTTTGAATAATTATTTAATTCATTTCTGCTTATGGTGCAGAATAATTTTTTATAGTCCAGAAACTTTTAAATTTTATTTTTATAAAATAGTTCACAATATTTGATTACATTTGATATTTGAACACCAATCCTACCACCATTACACCTTCCAACCACCATATATTGGATGTTTCCATCCCAAACCCCAAACTTTGCCCAAAAGCAGAACTGAAATAATTTATTTTGTTATAAATAAGCCACCGGTGAAAAAGCTCCAAAAAGAGTTTCCTTAGAGGAAAGTATGTGAAGATTGTTGTATTTCACCCAGGGGCCATTAAGCACTTCTATAAGAAATCACTAACATGTTGTTAAAGGTTGAGACTTGTATGCTTATATATAGAAAGATATAGATATCCTTATCTCTTTCTCTCTCTCTATATATATATCTGTAAAAATAAATTTCCTCTAAGATTGGTTGCCTTCTAATTTACACCCCATCAAATGCAGTGCACTCTTGGAATATGAGTGGTGTGAGGTGTGAGATGTCCAGGAGTAAGTTCACTCATGGGTGGGGCTCAGACTGAGCATGTGGAGAGCGGCCATGAGCATGGTGTTGGCTGAGTTCTGGAGCTTTTTGGCTGCCAGGGTTGGGTCCCTTTGGGTGTGGAAGGGCTTCACCTGTCCCCCTCCTGGATGCCCTGAATGAAACAGCCTGAAGTGGGGTCTGGAGGCATATGAGTCATTTTATGGTCTCTTCCAAGAGAATTATGAGTCTTTCTAGTGCAGATTTTTTTAAAAAAGTTATTTAATTTATTTTTGGATTCTACTGTATAATATACTTGATACTAGATTCTCATTTCTGTTAAAATCACAGCTCAGATTTTTATTTTTTCAAATTTCTTTGTATTTTATTTTCTTGTTCTACTGCACAATATAAAATCTCTCTAGTTACGCTGTGAACATTAATAGGTAAGATATAGATCCTCAGCTGGTTCTGAACTTTATTTATTCATTTTTTATTTCTGTTTTTGGCTTTTAGTGTCACATCTGGCAATTCTCAAGAGTTACTCCTGGATCTACACTAAGAAATTAATCCTAGCAGTGCTCAGGGGACCACATGGGATAACGAGGATAGAACACAGGTCAGCCGTGTGCAAGGCAAACATCCTATCAGCTGTAGTATCATTCCAGCCTCCAACCCAGTTCTGAACTTTAAAAGAAATATTTCTAACCTCAGATGTTTATTCTAATGTTTGCTAAGAGTTTCTTGTGTTAAGTTACTCTTCTATTCCTAAGTTTAAACTGTTTAAATCATCAATTGATATGAATGCTACAAAAAGTGTCTTTCATATGTTCAGATTGTAGTTATCCTTTCAACATATATATTTAATTTGATTATTGTGGTGATAGTTTTGCTTTCTAATTTAACTGTATTGTTGTTGTGGCTACTACTAATTTGTTGAGACTTCATATATGTTCTGGTACTTAATAAATACTTAAATATTTAGTAAACACCTCAAAATAAGTAATGACTTTTTTCCTCATTGGATCTTAATTTTTATATTTGACTACTTTGAAAATGCAATCTGTTTAGTTACTTATTACCAAGGTATACATAATTAGCTAAATATCATGTAATGTTTATCAGTCTTTATCAAACTTTTGAAAAATACCCACACCATAAAATGCTTAAATAGTTCATAACTTTCCCCAAATATTATAATTCATTAATGTCTAGACATGTAGTATGCATTTTAATGACTACAATGTCTTCATTATTATTTGAAAATTATTTGAGGTTCACTAAATCAGAACCATTCTCCATTTGAATTTCAGAACTTTCACGATAATTTAAGTTTTAACTGAAGCAGATACACATTTTTTTTAAGAATTGGTGGTAAGCTTTTAGTGTTTTATTTTATTATAAGGCAAAATTTTATTATTGTTTCCTGAAGGATAATTTTTTCTATAGAAAATTCTAGAATTTTGGTTTTATTTTTCATCCACATTAAAGAACTTTTCACTACCTCTACTTTCTGTTGTAGTTGTCATCTTAAAATAATTATTTTAAGGAATGGGAGACAGTATGGGGGCTAATGCACTTGCCTTGCATGTGGCTGACATAGCTTTGATCCCTGGCACTAAGTAATGTTGGCACTTTGTGGTCCCTTGAGTACTGCTGCTCAGAGCTCTGGGAATAATCCATAAGCACTGCCAAATGTGGTCCAAAGCCCCACTTCTGATCAAATAAAACAAAATTAAACCATTTTTTATTGAATCATCATGATATACAGTTACAAAGCTTTTATGACTGAGTTTCAGTAATGTAATGCTCAAACATCCATCCCTCCTACAGTGTATATTTTCTACCACCAATGTTCCCAGTATCCTTCCTGCCATTCCACCCCCTGACTCTGTGGCAGGCATTTCCCTCTTTACTTTCTTTATAGTTTGGGCATTATGTTCTGCAATATAGATACCAAGAGACCATCATGTTTGGTTGTCTACTTTCAGCACTCATCTTTTGTCCCAAGGGATCCCTCCAACCATCATTGACTTAGTGGTCCCTTCTATATTCCAACTGCCTTCTTCCCCAGCTCATGAAGCAGGCTTCCAACCATATAGCAATCCTCCTGGCCATTGTTTCTACTGTCTTTGGGTGTTAGATTCATACCATGTTATTTTATATTTCACAAATGAGTGCAGTCATTCTATATCTGTCCCTCTCTTTCTGACTCATTTCACTCAGCATGATATTCTCATGTCCATCCACTTATAAGCACATTTCATGACTTCATTTTTTCTAACAGCTACATAGTATTCCATTATGTAGATGTACCAATGTTTCTTTAACCAGTCATTTTTTTCAGGCACTCGGGTTGTTTCCAGATTCTTGCTACTGTGAACCGAGCTTAAAGTGCATAATTCTTAAGTGGATTCATTCATGTAGTCACCAGAAATTTACTGAAAATTTTTATTAAATACACATACTCTTACTGAAAAGGAGGTTGGGTGAATATTTTTCTTTTAAGCTTGCTGAACAAAAAAATAAATAAATTTTACACAAGTGTGTGACCACGTTGCTGCTTAAGTTATTAATATTTGCTACTTTCATATCATTTCACTTTATGAATTGTTTCTTCATTTAGACTCTTGAATGAAGGACGTATTTAATATGGCAGTCTTCAACAAATCAAGAACACATATCACTTTATATAAATATTTTAAATCTGAACTATAGTTGAATAAAATCATTCAAAGCAAGTATAAAGTCAAATCTATATTGAGTTTAACAATGCATTCCAGTTCACTGGTGGATTTCATGCTTAATTAAAGGTCAAACTCTAATTTTGTTATCTGTTTACAAACAATTTTACTTAATCTAGTCTGTCAGGAGTGTTTATGTCTGGAGAAATTAAAAATGCTACATAATTACAAGCAATTTTTTAGAAGCGCTACATATCTTGCTAAACTAAATTCTTAGAAAAAATCTTTTCAGCTATATTATGTAAAATTGAGTAATGAAATTATAATATATTTAAGTGTGCAATTAGATGATCAAGTAAAAATCTCCATTGTGAAAGGACTCTTCCTGTTGAGTTGATTGTCTGACATTTCTCATTCTGTATCCTGTCTCTTTAATGTTCAACAGTGCTGTCTTTTAAAACATTTTCATTCTTTCACTTTCTGGGAATTCATAACACTTTGGCTTCCTCCAACCTCTAACATTAGGCTTTTCCTACTTTACTATGGCTATTGCTGAGATTTATAAACCAAGGACCCCCTTCTCTTCATACAGTATTCTCACCAATGAGGTCAACAACCACCTTGAAGACACAATAACTGCAGACTAAGTGAGATAAGAGAATTAGGAGTAGAGAACTAGAAAAAAATCAGGAGAATACAATGCCATGGAAGTCTAATGGACTGTTGAATTCTGTTATTCATAGCATATAATTCTAATTTTAGGTCAAGGGAATAGGAAATACAAAGGAACTTTTTGATTGTAGGCATAATTAGACTACCTTTATCAGAACAAAGCCAGATGGCCACATAGCCCTGGGTAAAATATAAAGGGGAGTCTGAGGGAGAAGATAAGATGAAGGGGCATTGTGTAGAGATTAATCTACAAACAAAAATGACATATAAAAGAGTGGTTGAAGGAGAATCTAAATCAATTTTGCATTCCTCATTTGCATCTTGAATAGAATTTTAAATAAATTAAAAGCAAATGTGTTCACTGAAAAGCATTTGTTGGTAACAACACTTTACATTTATTGGTTTGACTATTGAAAAGAAAAACTAAACACTGCTTTCATACTTTTTGCATTTGTTTAGTATGAAAAATGCAATTTTCCATTCATTAAAACTGGGATTGAAAATTTGGCCACATCTTACATTACATCACTGAGGCTTCTGCTAAATTATATTAAGATATATACAGACATCTCAAAATATGTTTAAAAGTAAGCTTATTTCCGACTCATAAATATGTTATCTTTTTTTAATAAGAGGTAATTCCTATGCTAGATATTAGGGATATAAAGAGTGGTAATTTTCTCAAAAGTACAACACAGATAATCTGAAAATTTTAATATAATATGGTAAAATTTGATACAATAACAAGGCAAAATGAAACTTGGAATATTTAATTCAGCCTAATGATTCAGTCATAAGTTGCATTGAAGGAAACTTTGACAGATAAATAAATATTAGCCATCAAAAGCAAAGAGAGGGCATTCTAAAGACAAAGTAGATGAGAAAACAATGGATATCTTTCAGAATATATTACATGAATGATATAAGCAGCATCCTGATTTACTGAAGCATAGTATATATATCAGGGGAACAGAGACTTAGAAGAAAATAAACATAAATTTATGAAAAGCCTTCATGCCATTATAAGAAGTTAAACTTTATAACTTTTTAGAGGAACTAACTTTAGATAAACATTGGAGTTACATGGATATAGTTGCATATTCAGAAGACCACTGTTGCTGCAATCAAGAGGAGGCAAGGCTGGGAGAAAGGAAAGAAATTGGATGGATAAGTAACTTAGAGGTGCAAAGGTAAAGATTGATAAGAATCACTGTCACCGTCATCCTGTTGCTCATCGATTTGCTTGAGTGGGCACCAGTAATTCTCCATTATGAGAATTGTTGCTATTGTTTTTGGCATATGGAATACACCACAGGTAGCTTGCCAGGCTCTGCCGTGTGGATGCGATACTCTCCATAGCTTGCCAGGCTCTCTGAGAGGGGCAGAGGAATCGAACCTAGGTCAGCCACATGCAAGGCAAATGCCCAACCCGCTGTGCTATCGCTCCAGCCCAAAGATTGATAAGAATACGTGATAAAAATAGAAATACAGAAACAATTTAACATCAATTCAGACAGTAAAAGTCAGCAAAGCTAAGTGATGGCTTGTAAGTGATTATCGAGTGCAGAAGCCTAAAATAACTTGGAGATTTATGGCATTGGTGTCTAGGGGAAGAAACCACAATAAATCCACTTAGAATAATAGGGAAACAAACACAACTGAATGAGAGGCAAGTTTAGGAGGTGATGTGTTTATCTTGAACTTGTTAAAATGTGGGCACCTGTGGAATTTTCAGGTGGATTTGCCCAGCACATCTTTATGAAATCTAAGTAAAAGGTTTAGCTACTATTTTTATTAAAGATTATTTTTGTATTTATCTATTGGGACACACCTGGTGGTGTCCAGGGCTTACTCCTGGCTTTGAACTCTGAGATCACTTCTAGCGGGCTCAGAGGACAATACTGGGGGTTGGGGGTGGGGTGGGAGGGAAGGTGTATCAGGAATTAAACCTTAGTCAGTTGTGTGCAAAGCAAGAGCCCTACCCATTGTACTATCTCTCTGACCCTCCAAGTCATCGTTTAAATGGTATTTATCACGAATCACGAAATCCCGTTAATCACTGATTTCTCGGGTGGGCTCAGTAACATCTTATTTCGTCCTTTCCCAGAGATCTTAGAAGTCCATCTTGACTCGACCCTCCTAACTGTGCACTGGGGGCTCTTCAGGATCAGGGGAATGAAATCCAGCTCCCAGAAGCCTATGATATCTTGTAGCCTATTTCTCCCTCTGGGAGAAACTGGCAGTCTTCTGAAAGTTTCCTGGCCACACGGGACAGCCTTGCAAGCTTCCCATGGTGTATTCATATGCTAAATCCAGTAACAAGCTGGATCTCATTCCCCTGACCCTGAAAGAGCCTCCAGTGTGACATCCTTGGGAGGGCGGAGTCAAGAGAGACTTCTAAGATCTCAGGGAAAGGACGAAATGAGATGTTACTGAGCCCGCCCGAGAAATCGATGATTAATGGGATTTCGTGATCATGTTGAAAATTTATCTAGATCACATCATACTTTCTTTGATATGGGTAGTAAATCCAGGTGGACATTTTCTATTCATTCAAGGAAACAAATATTTCTCCCCTATTCTAATATGGCCAGTCAAATGCTTTGATCTACAATCTAGAATCTGAAATCAGCCCTGGGCTTGGAAGAAAGTGTTGGTATTTCACTATGTTGATTGTGCCACATCAAACCATATAACTTGGGTTCTTTTTTCTTCTAACTTCTACTATTACCTACACTCATGCCTTCTTTTAGCATTTCTCAATTCTAGAAGCTTTTAATATCTTTCTAATACATTGCTTTTGTTGTTAGTCAAATTAGAATTCTGGCATTTTCAGTGAGAAAATCCACAGTAGTAGCATTACTTAGATCGTATTGCTGCTAGGTGAAAGGCATCATAATAATTTTGTGAGAAAATGTATTTACCTCTTTAAGTAATATTATTTGTATCCTCCAGATTTGATGAAGGGTCTGGCAGTACAGGGCCTTTTTAAATGACCTCATTAAAAATTCAATGGCTTAAATACATTTACAAATATGGAAGGCAGGGTAGTTTCTTTTTCAGATTATAAGGCAATTTTATTTGTGTCTGTGCTTTGCCTTTTGGTGGCAACTTATCTGAAGGTTAGTGTTCTAAATAGTCACTTGAATTGGCTGGGAGTATCTTTTAGAGCTTTTTTAAAGCATTGGAAATGGTGATAGTTAATATTGAGAGAATTCACCACTGTTTCTTTCAGTGTTTCGTGGTTTAAATATTTTTTCCTCTTCAATGGAAAATCACTCAGTGAAGTTGCAGAAGAGCGATTATTTATCTGAGTCATATTTTTATGGAACTGTCTATCACTTTGCATTTTCAGAAGTGTTTTCTCTAAAAAGAATTTTCTATTAATATTTATAATTAGCTATCACACAAAGCAGATGCTAAATTTTATGCTCTAACTTTATAGATACAATTATATAAAGAAGATTGTATACTTTTTGGGCATAATGTTCTGTCTGAGAGCTATAGAACAAAGAGCATTCTCCATTCAAATACACATTCTTTTTTGAGCAGAAGGCAACAGGAAGATGGTGATTAACCCTGATTATCTTAACGAGTATCATCCAGAACGCTTGTGTTTCAGTAGCTCAACTCTCCGTAATTTGATTGGCTTTTTTCTCTCTCTGACCCACATCTCAGTTCACCTCTTCACATCATTTATCTCTATTCTTACTTTGAAGTCACGTGGATTTTTCCTATTTTCAGAGCACGTAGAGATGCGGTCGGTCCTTGAGTTTATGCGACTGGGACTGGCTTCCAAAATGCAATTGGGTAGGAGTTCGCCGAGGTCAGAGTCAGGAGGAAAAGGGTCTCACTTTTCTAAATTATCTGTAGGTAAGCAGCATATATGCATGCCTGAATACACACACGCATGCACGCATACACACATGCCTTGCATGCACACAAAAATCCCTATGCACATACGCGCATGTTCTGTAATCGAATTCAATCTTCCAGCCCGGTCTTTGTCAAGATAGGGAGACTCGGGCGCAGAGGAGTAACACTCGAAAGTAATCAAGATGGCTTGGAAAGTGGGTCCTGGTGAGTCGGGGATTCTCTCCCCGGGAGATTGCTTCTGAACGATTCTAGTAGGGACAGGAGATGGGTCCGCCAGCCCGCCGCGCCCCTCGGCGGCGGCCGCCCGCTAGAGGAACTGTTGGAAGTTCCCGTCTCCCCTCTTCGGAGACGCGGTGGGAGCCGGGCTGGCAGCAGGGGCGGCGGAGCTGCGCCGGGGAACGGCCGGGGCACGCCCACCGCAGCCGGCCGCCTCCGGCTGCATCCCGGGATGCGGGGCTCGGCGCGCGGGCCCCGGCGGTGCAGCTGCCGCCCACGGCCCAGCCCGCAGGCCGGGGGCGCGGGCGCACGTGCGGGGACAGGCCGGGAGCGGCGCGCGGTTGGCTGCGGGCGCGGGGGTGGGGCGGGGGCCGCCGGGCTCCTCCTCCCCGCGCCTTAACCTGCACCCGGGCGGGTGGCCGGCCCAGCCTCGCCGCCCAAGCGGCCGCCGTGGCGGCTTCTCGGCTCCCCGCCCGCGCCTCGCAGCGAGGTTCCCCCTCCTCTCATCGCCCCCTACTCCGAGGCTAGCGGGACCGAAGGAGCGACGACCCGAGCGAGGCCGGACTGCGGGCCAGGTAATGCGGGGCTGGGGGCGCCCCCGGGAGGCTGCTGCCAGCCCGCCCCTGGGGCACTCCGGGAACCCAGGGCCCTGGGAGCGACTCTCGGGCCGGCGGTGGTCGCGGCTCCTCCCGAGGGGCCCGGAGGGCACGGATTTCCAATTGCGCCAGGGTCCGGGATGGGGGAGGGGAGACGAACCCCGCTCCGCGTCCTCCCGGGCAATTTCACACGCCCCCTGCACCCCAACCCTGAATGCACCTTGCAGGGGAGGCGGGGGCTTCCACGGATGGGATCTCGCCTCCGACTGCCAGGTCATTGGGGAAGCAAGTTGTTGCACTTGTTTTTGAGGTGACATTTTGGTGGATAGAGAGCTTCGTCCGGGGTGTGTATGTATGTGTGTGTGCGTGTGTGCGTGTGTGGTGGCGCGCGCGCAAAAGAAACAGCCCGAGAAGCAGAGACACAAAGGGAGACGCGGAGACACCGAGATAGAGACAGAGACGCACACGCACCAGGACCGGGGCCAAGGGGGAGGTCACTGGAGTGTCGCTCTCCGCCCGCCAGCGACTCCCGTGGCGAGCAATGAGACCGGGTATGGAACGAATTGAATGAGCGGGGCTGGCAGCGACCCCCGGAGCAGGGATCTCTCCTCGGGGCCGGGAGCTAACAAATTGCACTTTCATTGACGGCCGCTGCAGCTGCGGGAGGGGCGTTGGGAGGGCCGCGCGGGGGATGAAGACCCTGCATTGAGGCCGTGAGAAGGGGCGGCCCGGGGCGCGGGGGGGCCCCCCCGCTCCGCACGCTGATGCCCGTGCCGGCCCGCGGCTGCCAGGCGCTCTTCGCTCCCTGCCGCTTCTGCTGCGGAATTTTCTGAGATCCGGGCTGGTGAGGAGCCAGAGGGAAGGGGTGTGAGGTTGCAAGAGGGCCTGGGCCGGGCGGCAGGTGGGAGGTTATTTCTTTGGGGGCTCAACCAGGACTGTCCACTCGTGACACTGTGAGCCTAGCTCGAGCTGGTGGGATGGGGTGGGTAGAGATGGTTGTTCTCGACTGGCCCTGGCAGAACCCGGGAAGTTAGGAAATTGAAATGAAGTTATCGAATTGCAGCGGTGAAAGCCATCTCGGGAGAGCAGCCTTGGCTTTTGTCCGTGAATGGCTTTGTCGAGCAGGGATGGGGCCACCTGAGTTGTCAAAGTCATACATTGGGATGAGGACTCTTTAGACCAAGGAAAGCGATTTTAGATCCAAGGCAGCATCTTGCAAATTATTTTGGCCACAAAGGAAGCTAACTGCCCTTTGAAAGCTATATATAGCACAACATCCAACTTTCTATTGGCGTATGAAATTTTGCACATAGAACAGTAATCTTTCTCAAACTTAAATAGAAATGACATGAAATCGAGAAATGGTACAAGTACCCTAATTTATTTAATGCCAAAAGGATAAAAATTTTCTTTACTGAAAATTAAAAAAAAAAGCCCCCAAGAATGAAGTATAAGTAACAAACATTTAGGTTATAAAAACTGCCCATGGTTCTCAAAATTAATATTCTGGGAAGTCAGCTATCAGTATCTTTGTTATTAATTTCCTTTGGACTTATTAGCTCAGTTACTGCCATGAAATCACTGCTCTGGAATACTTTTAGTTGCAGATCAAAATTTTTGTGGCTTTGCTTTTCAATGTACTAACTCAATTATGACAAAATATTAGTTACCTGCATGTGAAAAGATCTGGATGCATTTGCAAATATAGAATATGCTCTAACAGTTTTTCTGTCTCTCTTCCTAAGGATCATCTGCTAAGTCCAGTTGGCCAAATAAATAAAATATTTATAAGTAGATTCACAAGCAGAATACTGACAGATTAAATTGTTAGATTCTTTAACAAACTATGAAGTATGTTTTTTCCTGATAAAACTTTTAAAATCACACAGCAATTGTGCTTTTGGGGGAAATAATAAATCCATAAGTATGACACATGGGAAAGCTTTTCTTGGTTTAACAATTTTTGGGGGGTTATGAGACACACCTGGGACTGTTTAGGATTTTCTCCTGGCTCTTCCTTCAGGGAATCACTCCTGGTGGGGACCTAGTGGAGTGCTGGGGATTGAACCTGTGTCACTCATGGGAAAACAAACACATAATCCACAATACTGTCTCTTCAGCTCCTGGTTTGGCCTCTCTTAATTTCTTTTTCAACATAAACTATTCTTCTAGTACTGAACCTTGATACAGGACATCAACAATTATTGAAAGCAAGAAGTTCTTCTCAATATGCTAAGTAGCCTATATAGAAAAAAAAATAGTCTAAAGCTAAGCAATGCTCTATTTTCTAAATTCTTCTAAGTGTCCTTTTGATTCAAACTTGGCAAAAAAATTGCATGTACTTGAACTCTATTAGATGTCTTTGTTCCATATAGCCATGCAGATTGATTATTTTATTTTTTAATAAAAAATTAAAAGTGGGAAGAGGGGAATTAAATTTTAATTGCTCATTTAGAGATTAGATAGAATGGTAATGATTTTAGCTACAACTTAAAAAAATAACCTATTTTTTGTGTAGCAACTTATTTATGAAAACAATTCAGCATTTTGATTTAGATTACATTTAAAATTTCAAAATAGGAAATGATATGTAACTATTTTTATAATTAGGACCCATTATAGATTCAGATATCTTCAATCATTTCCATAGATAATGCCATCTTTCATTACAGCAACTCTGTCCCATGTAAAAGGATATTTTCTTGTAGGAAGCATTCAATTGGAAGACTTTATGAAGAATTCATCACTATAGAAACCAATCTTGCCTTTTTTTCTTAATTAAAAAAATAATGTAGTTGTAATGACAAAACATAGTTTTATTATTTTCTTTGGTAACTTTTCTCTTTTTGTTTGGTAACTGCTCTACTAAACTCAGGAAGCCTAAAAGGACTCTTGAAAAATCTAAACACTTTTCTCCAATTCTCACCTCTCATACTTCAAATCTATTCTGTGGTGTGCTGTTCTCTTAGTACATTTTTGTTTTAAAGTAGCGCAATCACCAGCAGCTTTTTTCTGGCTTTCTGAAAATAATGTGTGCTGTCAAGACACTCACAAGTTCAAAAGCATCCCGTAGTGTGTGTTAGCGCATCTATTGCTGAAAGATTCTAAGAACTTATAATTCGGCTTTGGGAAAGAGAGTTGAATTATTTTATTGGTTTCCAAATAACTTTCTTCTTTTTAGTTTGAGGCCTTTTTAGCCTGATTCCCATTATGGCTTGGTAAAGGTGACTCCTTGATACATGACCTGTCAGGAATTGCTGTGGTTGTCGTTTCTAGGAAGTTCCAAAATACTCTTATACAACAGAGATTATTTATTTTGACTTGGGGTCATAGCCAGTGGTGCTCAGGGACTAGCCTGTTTGTGGTTTGGGGACCATCTGATGTGCTGGGGATTGAATTAGGGTCAGTCATGTACAAGGCAAGCACCTTGCTCCCTGTACTATCTCTCTGGCCCCAACAGAAGAGGATTTAATACTGATCTTTAGTTATTCACTGTAACTTATTATGCAGTATAATTATTCTATGAGATACCAAGTATCAGTTCCTTTTTTCCCCAATGCTTGACTATTTGGCTTATGCAAATAAGAATAGTGTATATTATGTGCCACATAGATAAAACTATGTTTTGTCATTAATGTTGCATAATAATGACATGTGTCATTACTAAATAAAGCATTAGCCATTTATATATACTGGCTCCAGATAGAGCAAGTGTTGCTACTTATTCTGTAACCTTACATACAACTCACAAATCTGCAAAGCAAAATGTGGTTGTGAATAAGAAAAATGGGGTGTTGATAGGTTAAAAAGATATGTAGTCTCTCTTTGAGGTCTTTTCTTCATCACTCTAATTGCACAAAGATTGGCAAGTACATAAAGTGATGGTATTCCGTAGAGACTCTTGATTCAGCAATTTTACATCCTTCATTGTAGTAAACTGTAAGAGCCAGAAAAGTGGAATAGAGTGATAATTGGGAGGTATCTTCTTCCTTAATTTTTTTTTCTTGTTGGCATTTCCTTTTTTGTGTAGAAGTTACTGATCACTAGAAAAGAACTGACACCCACTTTGGAGGACTATGCACCTCCAGGTTCCTCATACATAGATGTATGGCTCAGATTCCTGGGCCTTTTCTTGTGGATATGAGATCCAGAATAACTGAGATGCTTTGCTCCATTTGGGTTTGTTATACACCAGATATCAAGGCTGTTGCTCTACTATGAAAATGCAAGTTCTCATCAATATGTAATTTGATGTAAACTGAACTGCTTGTTATTTATAGTCATTTATCATTATTTGCTTGCGTATGATCATTGACAACTTTTAGCTCCTCCTTCCCTCAATGATTTTTGGATCAGCCTTGTGAGCCATAACACAAAAGCAAGTGTATTTGGGCAGTGTTTAAGCTATCCAAACTTGCTAGGTTTTCTTAGTATTCGACATGATGGTGACCTTGTTTAAGTCTTGGACAAGCAATTGGAAGAGGAGAGCCGGATTGGCACATGCTTATCTCCCTAGTTTAGACATCTCCATCTACAGCAGAAAGGCTCTGAGACATTAACTGGCTCCCTCAGGCGGCTCGTGGGAAGGTCTCTCTCTCTTTCTCTCTGGGCATAGATCCAGCTTTGCTGCTTTACTCTATGACACGGTTTTGGCTAATTTGAAAGCATCTGCTAGAGTAACTTCCCTTTTAATTCTGCTACTAGAGAACATTTATGAGTGTATGATAAGAGAACTGGCATTAACCCTCATTCTTACCTCATGATTATACCCTTTCCCTGGAGACCCTTTCTTTCTTGGTTTCAGTCTCAGTGGAAACTCAGTATGAAGTCTATTTCCGGACTACAAATTTCCCTGCTAGATATCACGGAGATGTCTTTACAAAACACACGCTGCAGTTTCAGAGGAAAATGGCATTTTGATCTTGTCTCAGACTTTGCAAACAACTGTTCTTTGATATGATTCATCTTACTACTCTAGCAAAAAGGCAAGGCACCGTCAGCTGCTTCAAAGTTCTCCCAGACATGAATCCAAAAGAAAGTCATCTTTTATTCTCTCAAACGGGGATGCTCTCTCCGATTTAGAGCTGGGGAGGGCAGCTGGGGAAACGAAGCAGTGACACAATTTATTATGTGAAAGCTTGCCTAAGCAGTTCAGATGAG
Organism: Sorex araneus; assembly: GCF_027595985.1. Taxonomy (NCBI): domain Eukaryota; kingdom Metazoa; phylum Chordata; class Mammalia; order Eulipotyphla; family Soricidae; genus Sorex; species Sorex araneus. Next base: position 328,736,800 of record NC_073303.1, read on the forward strand.
ACTCACTTGACTGTAGCTTCTGTGAACAGGATAAAAAAATACCTCCCCACACTCAGAATGATTTTTTACACTATCTCGTCTCCTCCAGATCTCAATTGAAAGTCATTTAGTCAGCAAAGCTCCCCAGTTGAATGTGGTTTTAGTACTTTATACTTTTTTTCCCACAGTGGTCTTATAGTAAATAATTGTGTTGACTTTTGTAATGATCCAATCTGCCTCCCCACAGAACTGAATTGTGTATTCTAGAAGATCAAAATCAAAATATAGGATGCTCACCCAATATAACTGGGCACTTATGAAGGGTTCAATGAACACTGGCTGAGTGACTGAAGGAATGTAATGAGTTGAGTGCTGATTTGCACTGCAACTATGTAAGGATCACTGAGGACAGTATTATATGACTTGAATGGACTCTCAAGCTTTCACAAACTTGGCATTCTTGGGTACTAGGTTTTCTCTCCTAATACCTGGAAAACAACATGACTAACATGTGATGGTGGTGCTAAGTTTCCTTCTGAAGGAACCTGCAGATGTCTACTGAATAAAGGGGAGTTCAAAATAAAATAAGGATTAAAGAGAAGCAAAACAAAACTCCCATCATTCTATTCCATATCCTGCTAAAAATAAGCATATTAATAGTTAAACCAGCCTACTTTCCTGTATCTTAAATTTATTTTGGCTTTCAAGACTTGGTACCCCATAGAGTTGAAATTCGCCTTCTTGTGCCTCCGCTAAATTGGATACTTATTTATATCTTGGTTTTGTATTTCATTTTCTCTTTATGTGCAGTAAGATCATAAGCATAAAGTGATAACAGAGCCAAAGTCTTCTGTAGGATTTGCCTCAGGAGAGGATGCAGATGTTCACTGGGGATTGAGATTGAAGCACTGTATCAGATCATAGGGAAAAGAGATCAATACAGAAGGGATGGGGGTTGGATGGTATAGAAGTTTTTACAATGGATTGTCTTACATGAGGTTGATTTTTCTATACGTATTTGTGATGTGCATGGAATCATTCTTGTTCAAAGGGATATAGAAATTTCAGGCCTATAGATATATCTCTGAGGGTTTTTTTGTTGTTTTGTTTCATTTAATTTTAATTTTGGTTTTGGGGCCACACCTGGCAATGCTCAGGGGTTACTCCTGGCTCTGCACTGAGGAATCACTCCTGGCGGTGCTCAGGGGATCATATGGGATACCAGGAAATAAATCTGGGTCAGGGAATGCAAAGTAAGTTCCCTACCTGAGGTATTATCTCTCCAGCCCCTGTTGTTTTGCTTTAAAACTGATTTCTGACCAGGTATGTAATCTAGTTAACTCAGTGATTATTGTAATTTTGAATGCTTTGGTGAGATAATGGACCACAACTTTGTGAATTGGGTCCTTGCTTTAACTGTTAGATCTGTTGTTCAGCCTACAAAAGTAAGATTCAGTCTGCGTGTGGACATAACCCCTATATTTCAGAACTTGAGATTATAGTTCTTAAAACTTGCCTTTATTGATAATGTAAAATATTTCGCTTTGATAAAAAATCCTAAGGTATCTAGATAATAAACGTCAAATTTTCTCTTGTGTATGTGCTAGTATGGAGAATATCAAAGTACAAATACAGTTCAAATCTGTGGGAAGTTTAAAATCTAAAGGATAAGAGTAACATGCTGGAAATAATTGGTAAGAATGTGTTACAGAATAAAACAAAATGCTCAATACTTGGGACCACTCACATTTAATGATTTTTGGTGAAGGAGCTGAGCTCACAAAAAATAGGATTGTAGTGGACTGCTTCATAAAAATGATAATATTTAGCTGAAAATGAAATGAAAATGAAAATCTGAAGTTTCTCATGGATAGGTAAGAGTTAAACAGGAATACAGGGAAAACTTTTAAGGCAAGGCAAAACATTTTCTGAGACTTGCAGCTAAACTAACTTGGCATAGCACATTCCTGGTTCGTGGAGATGTTTCTGCCCCCTGTCTCCTCTGGTGAGTTTTCATTAGACTTGGAGATGAATTTCATTGAGTAGGAAAGAGACAACATGTTGAGGATTTTAATGGCTTTAGAAAAATAATACTAATTTTTATTGACTCATCACCATATAATATTATAGCTATGTCTAGTATGTATTGTTGAAATCAGTACATTCCCTTTATCTTGATTGATGCCCCAGCTTCTAGCTTTCCCCTTTTCCTTCTGGTTACTTCTAATTTGCCTTTTAGTCCAAGAGATTGATTTTTGTTTCCATTTAGTTCATTTGGTTTATTTTTTTGTTGGCTACATGTGAGAACTCACCTGGTGTTGGTCTTTCTCCACCTGGTTTGCTTCAGTTAGCATAATACACTCTAGGTCTGTTCATGATCCAGCAAATGGCAAGATTTTATCTTATGTCATGACTTAATGGCATGTCTTTTTTGGGTGGGGGGTTGGTTTCAGGGCTATACACAGCGATGCTCAGGGCTTATTCATGTTTCTGCACTCAGGGATCACTCCTGACTGTGCTCAGGGGTCCAGGTGAATGTTGGATATCAAATCGGTTGGTCCCATAACAGACAAGGACCCTACCACTGTGCTGTATCTTCAGTCCCTGTATTACATCTTTATCCATTGAGCATTCAGTGGAAACAGGTTATTTCCAGTTCTTGACTTTTGAAATAATGCTTCAATAAACAAGAGGTGCATTTATCTCTCCACATGAATGTGTCATATTTTTTGAGTAAATACCTAGACGTAGTGTAGAATTTACCTACTATTTGAAAAAAGTAGTCAGAAGTGTCATGGATTTTATAGAATTTTATAGATTCCATAGAATTTTTATCTTTAATTTTTTGAGATAGAAACTGCTTTTCACAATAGCTGCACAAACATTATTTCCAGCAGTGTATAAGGATTCCCTTCTCTCCACAGCTTCACTAACACTTGTTTCCTGTTTCATGAATAATTTCCATTCTTGTAGAAATCCAAGAATATTTAGAATTATTTGGAGGAAGGGAGGATTTGAATAGGCAGTGATATGAAAAAGTGGCCTCTTGGACTGGCAAAATCAATCTGCTTTCATATTGGCACAGAGAGAAGCAGTAGGAGACTGACACTGAGCAATTCATTCTGAGAACAAAGTATAGAGAAATCTAAATGAGAAAAACAAACTTGAAATATTTTGAATAACATTCAAATACTGTCACTGTCATCCTGTTGCTCATCAATTTGATCAAGTGGGCACCAGTAACGTCTCTCATTGTGAGACTTATTGTTACTGCTTTTGGCATATCAAATACACCATGGGTAACATGCCAGGCTCTGCCATGCGGGCAGCATACTCTCGGTAGCTCACCGGGCCCTCCGAGAGGGGTGGAAGAATTGAACATGGGTTGGCTGCGTGCAAGGCGAACATCCTACCGTTGTGCTATTGCTCCAGCTCAACATTCAAATAATACTTGAAATTTTTCTTCTTTCACCAAGTGCCACTGTTATAACTATTCTTTCTCTTTGAATATAATATTGTGAAGTGTTTTAGTTGTAGCATAGACATTAATAAGTATTAAAGATATTTGTAAATTCTTCCCAGATTATATGTCATTGCACATACTGTTGATACTTCTAGAGTAGTGTCTTCAAACATCTTCCCCTTGTGGGAGGGGAGAGAGAGAGGGAGGGAGACAGAAAGATAGGGAGGGGGAGGGGGAAGGAGGGGGAGAGAGGGGGAGAGAGGGGGAGGGGGAGAAAAACAGCAGGTAAGGCACTTCTGTTGCCTTTGGCCAATTTCAGTGCAATGCCTGGAATCCCCATGGGCTCCTGGGCATTGCCAGTAGTGATCCCTGAGTATAAAGGCCAGAAATACTATTAGCTATGACAATTCCCAAAAAACAAACTATGTCAAAAGCAAACAAACAGATTTCCCTTTAACTGTAATTTGTTTTTCATTTTGTTTTGTTGGGGACTGTAAAAAATTACAAAGGTGGCACACGCGGGAGGGGGAAACAATGTGTGTTGTTATTCTGTTGTCCGAGGGCACTGGGGGCAGTTCTCTTTCACACATGCTGTTCGCGTTCGGTATTCTCGAGCAGCTGTGTATGGACTAGCTCCTTGTGCTCTGCTTGCTTCTGTGTGTGCCGCTGTGTCTCTTCTGTCTGTCTCTCTGTCAAGGTTTCTGTAGTTTCTCCTCTGGTCTCTTCTGACCTCTCTCTGTCTCTGCTTCTGTGTCTTCTTCTGTTTCGTCTCCGCTTCTGTGTCTTCTTCTGTCTCTTCTCAGTCTCCTGCCCTGCTTCTGTGTCTTCTCTGTTCTTCTCCTATGTCCTCTGGTGTGTCTTTCCGTTCTTCTCCCATGTCCTCTTGTGTGTCTCCCCTCTGTCTCTTCTGTCTTCTTCTGTCTCTCCTGTCTTCTGTCTCCCCTGCTTCCCCCACAGTCTTAGTTTATATAGCAAATTACATATGGTGGTAACACAAAGGTGGCTTGAACATTAACAAATCAACAAAGAAGGGTAAGACCATTTCTCGAGGAGATTAACAAAATCTCATCTAAGGAGATTACTAGGAAATCTGTTCAAGGGTGAGGTCCAAACAAGGGTAGGTGCCTTTCTTCCTTCCTCAGCTAATAATCAGTTTAAATAGTTATAGCATATTTACTTCTAATATTTCTAGCAATGTCATTCTGTATGAGCTTAGTAAGAGATATATCAGACTTAAAGTTTGGTTCTTCCTGAGGACATTCACTATATATTCCAGACCACAGTCCTCAGGCCAGGTTAGTCTTCCTAACCCCAGGAGGATCTTAGTCTCATTGTTACTTTTGGATCATGACAGCATTTGTCTATGACCATGCTCTCAACTCATAGTTGAGTACTGTGTCACTTTGGTCTGGCGCATTTTGATCCTAGGGTAGCTCACAGCTTGCCCTGGGTCCATTCTGTTCCTTGTTGGGACTCTGCTTTTGGGGTACTAGGAACTAAGGGCAACTGAGTTGAGAAATCAGATGTCTGGGAGTAAATATTATTGGAGTCAATAAGCTCCCAAATTACAAAGAATATTATTAACTGTCTTCCTGTGTCCATACAGATAGGACATTGCTTTAAAGTAAACTAAGTTCCCTGCAGCAAGGCTAAAAAGACAAACCCCATGTTATCCTACAGGGATCCACACCTAGCAGTGCTCAGGGGCTCTGCCAGGAATTATTACTGGCAATGGTAGGGAATCATATAAGATGCCAGGGATTGAACCCTAGTCAGCCATGTTCAAGGCGAGTACCATACCCACTGTATTGTCACTCCAGCTCCTCCAACTGTAATCTATATATGAAACTTTGTGTATTACTCATCACATCTCTTAATAGATTATTTTTATGCATTAAACCTACATTATATTGTTGTTCTGATGTTTTAAAAATTATGTATATAGTAACATGGTCTTTGCTTCTATTGATTTGTGTGATGATGTGCATAGATAATATCATTCATTTTTACTCTTCTATGGTATTCTAGTGTATAATATGTGATTATGTTAATCTTTTGGCATTCATGGTATTTTCTAAATAGCTGCTGTGACCAGTCAGAAACACATTTTTTTGTGCTAACTAAAGTGTGATACCTTAAGGTATCTTTTACAAGTAGCATTTCAGGATGGTGGAATTTGTTTCATTTTCTTCTACTTATTTTTTATAGGGGCTACACCAGGTGGTGCTTGGTAGGGTCTAGGGTGACTCTGATGTTTGGGCTCTGTGTTGTTGGTGTAGGCCTGACAGTTGGGTGGATCACCCTGTGGTTTTATGGGTGTCACGTGGTACTGGGGATGAAATTTAGGCCATCACAGCTGCTAGGTATGTTCTCAACCACTCGAGCCATCTCCCAAATCTTTACATTTTCTATTTATCAGTCTTGTGGATGTGAATAGGTATATTCTTGTAGTTTTATTATATTGTTCCCTAGCTGATTGTTAGTAATGCGTACAATTATTTTCTTCTCTTATTTAGCACTTAGTTTTCTGGGGAATGCCTCTTTGCACATATTGTCTTCTTATATGTGTTGTCTACTTTTCTCTGCTTTTAAAATTCAAAACCTCATAGATTTATGAGTTCTTTAGATATTTGCAATGCCTGCCTGACTTCTGTTCATTAATATGCATTTAATTGATCTTTCAGATAGTGGATTTAGTGATGTCTTTGCGTGAAAAAATATTTTAAACTTTAAAGTCTAAAGTTTAAATTACTTTAAACTTTAAATGCAATTTTTATTCTTTTTATAGCACAGATCTTATTTAAAGAAAGTCTATTTTTTCCTAATCCATAATGATAAAGGTTTAATTCTTCTATATATCATGAATCAATGAAGTTTTATTCTCACAGTTCTTTGTAACTTTCTTCTCACGGTCATTTTACATCTGAACAAATCTTGTAACTTCTCTTGGTCTCAGTATCTTCCTTAGTAAGTTATAGATGTAGTTGTACTGAATGAATTCTACTGCTGCCACTGCTCAGTTATAGGATTTTATTATTTATAGTACTTTAGCCTCCTGGGTCCCCTTCTTCCGATTAAACTTTCATACAGATTCACTGTTCCAAGAGGCTGTCAAAGTCTTACAGTTTGTCATTATGACCATGAGGGTCAGAATTCCTTCCATTTTCTTTCCTTACATCCTCTTCACCCCCACTCCCAAATCTGAGCACATTCAGCTGTGGTACCCTCCAATGTGAGTGGGACAAATACAGGAAGTCACAGCTGCCTCCAGTGTCGCTTAGCTTCACTTCTTAATTAATCCCTTACATCAAACCTGTTTTCCACTATGACCGCCCCTGCTCATCAGGACTGTGCTATTCTGGCAGTTCTTTCTTCTTTTGTTTCTTTTCCTGTATTTAAATTCTATCGACTTGACAGTTGCTAACAGCAGATTTTCCGAGGAGTAGGACAAGGAGAGTCAGGGATATTCTTTTCTTTTCGTTTCCTTCTAGAAAGTTTGTTTTACTGCAGTGAGCATAGATTTCTTTGAAAATAATAGGTTAAAACCTTTTATGTCCTCCAAAATCCAGCCAGATTTCACCATGCACTGGAGTCTGCGATTTTCCCTCACCAGGGTAAATTTTCACTGAATTCCAGCCGTTTCCATCTGGACCATTTAATTTATGATATCTATTTTATATAAATACTCCTAGATTTTTAGATTCTTTAAGCGATGTTTGGCTATCTGATTTTTTTCTCCCTATGCAGTAACTCTATTTTGTATATTTGATTTTTGAAACTATTTTGAACATAACCCATCAGCAACTAGGAAATATTACAAATCATTTGCCTTTTATTTAAATGATAAAATTTGAAGTGTTACGGGTGTTTTTTTGTTGGGCAGTGTAAACAGATTTGTGATGGTAGCACAAATCTGGGCTTTATTCAGGAGCATCATTTCCCTCCATCTCCACCCACCAATCTGATTGTATTTTACTGAGTCATCTAACTAGCTAGATAACTTTGGACAAGATAATTAAATGTTCTGAGTCCAGTTCTCTCATCCAAAAATGAGGATAATTAAATGGACATATCAGAGGTTTTTTTTAACAAGATTAAATGAGTCAACCTATCTAAATATCTAATTTAATGGTGTGCCATTAGTAAATGTTATTAACAATATATATTATATATATACTCAAAAAATCTGCCAACTATCTGTTTTGTTTTGTTTTTGGTCACACTTTGAAGAGCTCAGGGCTTAGTTTTGACAGCCCTCAGGGTAGCATATGAGGTGCTGAGGATTGAACTCAGGTTGGCTGTGTGCAAAGCAAGAGCCCTGCCCACTGTACTGTCTCTGTCCCCTGCCATTTATTTATTTATTTATTTATTTATTATCAAACTAGCATGACATAGGTAATTTAAAAGTTGCTTATTTAGTCATGAAATATTTTTCCTCTCCTATTAAAATTTCCTGAACTGGAGAGATAGCACAGCAGGTAGGGTGTTTGCCTTGCACGCAGCCGACCCGGGTTCGATTCCTCGGTCCCTCTTGGAGAGCCCTGCAAGCTACCGAGAGTATCCCGCCCACACTACAGAGCCTGGCAAGCTACCCGTGGGTGTATTTAATATGCCAAAAACAGTAACAACAAGTCTCACAATGGAGACATTACTGGTGCCCGCTAGAGCAAATTGATGAACAATGGGACAACAATGCTATGACAGTGCGACAGTGAAGTATGAGCAAATCGATGAATAACAGGATGGGATGGCAGTCCAGTGCAGTGCTGCTCAGAACACATATTGATTAAGGCAAAATGGATTGAAGAAAGTCATCAAGAGGCCAACTAGAAAGAGGTAGTTAGTCATTTGATCCTAAAAGAAAAAGCTTGAGCATTGGCAAACGAAGCATGCACACCTTCTGACTGCTTCCGCTCTTTGCTCTATGGACCTTATTTTACAATTCTTGTTACAACTTTTACAAAGATTGTGAAATTATCAAAATGTCCAAGAATCAAGTTTTAATATACTGTATGATGGGCGAATGATGCTGTCCATTGTACCATTTCTTTTAATTCTCAGGCTTTGTTTGGCAGTTTAAAAACTCTGTAACATTAAAAAATTCAATAAAAATTAAATATATGAGAAAATATTTCTAAATATGTCATCTGCTCTATTGTAATTGTAATCCCTTCAACGGCCAACATCCAGAGACTATAAAACCAAGCTCCCGGAAGAGAGTGATGCAGAGTCTCTTTCCCCCGTGCCTGGCTGTCTTCATCAGGGCCCTTCAGAGGGGATGGGCTGAGTTTCCCTCCCCGCCTCGAGCAGTGCCCTGGCAACCAAAGACCACCAGACCCCAGCCACAGACATGTGCAAGACCCCTCTCCACACATTTGGACGAGCCTCACTCATGAAGGAACCGGCAGAGAAACCCAGGTGTGCGGGACCTGGGGTTCAGATCTCCAAGCCTGCTCAGATTGGGTCTGGGCCTCCTCCACCCAGATCCCCCTTTTTCCAGTAGCTAGGTGGTCACACCCACAAACTGCCCCCAGTGCCTTGTAATCCTATCAATGGTCAACATCCAGAGACTTTAAAATCAAGCTCCCGGAAGCAACATCTTATAGCCAAGTTTTGCCCCTCAGAGAACCTGGCAAGCAACTGTGAGTCTTCCTGCCTGTATGGAGATCCTGGCAAGCTCCCCGTGGCATATTCATATGCCAAAAACAGTAACAATGATGAGTCTGATGCCCCTGACCCTGAAAGAGCCTCCAATGTGGCACTGTTGGGAAGGACAAGTAAAGAGAGGCTGCTAAAATCTCAGGGCTAGGATGAATGGAAACGTTACTTGGCTCACTGGAGCAAATCGAGGATCAATGGGATGAGAGTGCAGTGATGGCATCTGCAGTTTGTAAAGGACTTAGCAGAGGTAAATCTTTACCAGCAAGGACAAAAATTGTACCTGTTGATTTGGTTGGAAAATTCAGTGGGTTTTTCATTAAAGGAAATGTCTGGGAAGTTATATCTAGATTGTTTGGTCTTAAAACATTATTTTTTAATCTTTTAAATCTAGATTATGATTAATGGAGATAAATATGAGGCTTAAAGTACTTGCTTTGCTTGGGGTTAACACCATTTTAATCTCTGGCCCGGTATATGATCCCCTGAGCATCACTAGGAGTAATCCCTAAACACAGAGTTAGGAGGGAGGAAACCCTGATCATAGCTGGTGTAACCCAAACCTTCTCTCCCCACTCTGCAAAAAGATATTTCTTTCTATTTGAATGTTTGAATGAAAAGTCTGCCCTAAAGACTATCCTTCTGTGAGAACCAGTTCTATAGTTTATATATCAGAGGTCTGTAGCACTGTAGCACTGTTGTCCGGTTCATCAATTTGTTCGAACAGGCACCAGTAACATCTCCATTGTGAGACTTGTTACTATTTTTGGCATATCAAATACGCCACGGGTAGCTTGCCAGGCTCTGCCATGTGGGCGGGATACTCTCGCTATCTTGCTGGGCTCTCCAAAAAGGATGAAGAAATTGAGCCTGGTTCACCCGTGTGCAAGGCAAATGCCCTACCTGCTGTGCTATGGCTCCAGTCCATCAGATGTCTATAAATTAGAAATTGAAAATAAAATGCATTCATTTATACTTGGGTCATTTGGTCATTTTTAAAAATCCATTTTAGGTCCTAAAGATGCTCATTATTGAATAAATGATAGGAATCACAAATTTATTCTTCCATTTATTCAACTATTTATTTATCAAATAAATCATACATGCCAGGTGCTATTCTAGTGCTTTGTGTTCAGTGCCATGAAAGAAAATGGACAAAAAAACAAAAGGCCTTCTCTTGTGGAGTTTACGTTTCAGTGGGCGGAAGCAGAAAACAAGTAATAAACACAGCACCTGAAATGTTGAAAAGGAATAACAGCTATAAAAAATAACATGATGAGAGGAATTATTAGAGCACTGTTCTTCGACAGATTTTTGTTATAGAAAGAAAGGAGCTTTAAAAGAAAATTCAGACTTTCTTTTGAGTGTTCTAGGCTTAAGCTCTGACAAGGCTCTGGGATTACACTTATTGCTGTGCCATTCTTTCTCTTTCCTGCTTCAATAGCAATATTATTGAGACATAGAATCCACCATATTACTACGTTGTAGCTGATTCTGGGTTCATCTTTCAACTGGGACAGAGGGCTCATATTTACAACAAATCTGGGTAATAATAATAATGCTATTCCCAATAGTAATTGCATGTTTTAGTTGCTAATCACTTAACTGTAGGCCGGTGCAGAAAGAATATCATGCTTTATAGAATAAGTTCCTAGACTACAGAAGACCATGGGTGAAGCTGATACTTCAGCCAACGTCTGTCAGTTCTTGACTAGCCTGGTACACTAGCCTGGTATTTGATTGGCACCTTAAAATGTAGAAAGAAATAGAGATAAAATAAGCGTATAATGTATGTATTCAACAACATATAGCTCTGAGTGATGCATGTCTGCTTGCCAGTAAGACATATCTTCTTGTTTTGAACTGTTTTCGAGTAATACCAGTCTTAGGAGGTAGTTACTTGGAAATTCTTAAAGTGTCATTTTCTTTATTTTTCTTTAATTCTTTCCTCTTGTTTCTTAATATCTTATATTGGGGAAATACAAAAGAAACTGAATTATTTTTCCTGAAACAGCCCTGTAGTTCAGGGTGAAGATACTTTATTCTGTAGTGCTGGTTGTAATAAAGAATCTCCATGAATCTGATTTGGAATATACAAAAACTTTTACTAATACCTTCTTTAATAAACTCTTTTTGGATACAGGCTATTTTGATGGTAGAAGGAACCACGTACAGTAATAGTTTGTGTTTGGCTTGCCCTCTGCTTTCCACCTGCCTTTTCCCACTTATCAGTGAAATTTTGTGTGACAGAGGTGAGTCTCTGTGGAACCTGCTGGGGTGACCATCTGCTTGCTCTGGGAAAATTAGTCCCTTCTTTCCAAGAAGGATCTGTCAGCTGCGAGAGAAACTTCAGCTGCCTGTTTCCCATTGAGTAATTTATTTGAAAGGATAAATGAGCACATTCTTTTAAAATAAAGAACAAACATGGATAAAGCCTGCAATAAAGACAGAATTTAGAGGACACAATCACACAAGTATTGCACACCATTTGCAAGGTCCAGCTAAGGACTTCAGTGGCACAGGTTTTGAGTGAAACCATTAAATCATTCTATCAGATACCACTGCTAAAATTATTTCATTGCTTTTGAAATGAGAATGCTTGGCAATTCAGACTTATGGATTAAAATCTTAACTCTAAATATTTAAATAGACATTGATAAATCAACATTTCATCTTTAAAGAGTTAGAGAATTCAACTGACCTATGAAATGTCAGCATCATTTTAGTTTCTTTAATTTGGGGTGTGAGATAGGGCACAGATAAGGTGAGGACTTACTCCAGGTTATGCTCATGGATCCCTCTTAGGAGATCATAGATCCTGCTGGAGATCAAAATAAGGTCAGCTGCAAGACCGATACCTTAATCTCTACAGTGTTTAGATGATCATTAACTTTAATTTTTAAAGAAAAATAGCAAGTTGATTAAGACTTTCTGCCTCTGATAAGTATTGGTATAGCATGCTTGATTAATATGTTTTATGAATTTTTCATTTTATGCAAAATTCATTTATTCATTTAATGTGAATTTCTTTTATTATAAAATCATAAAATTTCATTTATTTTATGGAAAAGTGTAAAAGAAGATGGAAATCTGTCAACCTGAATGAACTATCTATAAGTGTTCTTTTTTTTAAGCTCCTGCTGTCATTGTAGTTTCAGACAGCAGATGCATTTTTACCAGTGAAATTTCTTTAATTGTTTTCCCCACATATTGTTTTTCTTATAATTCTAATGCTTATATTTTGTTTGAAATCCCTTAGATTCTCTTCCCAAATAAAACTGAATTTTTTGTTGCATTTAGACAAACAGTGAAAATTCTAAACAAGAACTTATAAAAGTTTAATAGTGATGTTATAAACTTATTTATTAAAGATAGGAAATGCCTGGGCTAAAAACTTGACCAATTTTTAAGAACTTATTTTATTCTATTTGTTCTATTATTTTTCTTTTGGGTTCTCACCTGGTATTCTCATGTTTTTTTCCTGACTTTGAGCTCAGGGATCATTCCTGACAGTGATCGGGATCCCATATGCAAAGCCAGGGATTGAACCCGAGTTGGCTGCATGAAAGGCAAATACTCTACCCACCGTACTATCTCTCTGACTCTTGACCACTTTTTAATGTTTAGTATCTTAAATTGAAATACAAGTCCAGTTTATTTTTTATTAGACATGAACTTAATTTCTGTATGCATTCAATTATTATTAACAATTCTATAATTAAACGGGGTAACTCACATCATATAGTCATTAACCAATATCTTATAAAGTACTTTGCTGGGATTTTTCTTCTTCTCTACTTCCAATATTTTTCACATTACTTGTCTTTTTCCTTGTAAATGATACTTTCATCTACCATTTGTAAAGTAGATCAACGTGTCATCATTCTTTTTTCCCCCCCCCAGCATCCTGCTTAGCTAAGAGCCTCTTGATAAACATTTGTTAAATATTGTTTCTTAGTCAATATTTGATTTACCATATAAAAAGATACTGATGAAACAAAACCAAGCTCATCGGAACATAATTTTTTAATCAGCTATTGTTAATCAACTTGTTGTCCAGTAATTCTGAAAAATGCAAAAGAGATGAAACCGTTAGCCCTGATTCAAGTATTTTACTTGTTTAGTTGTGCGGGACCTGGTAACAGTCCTTATTTCTAACATTGCACTAAAATTCCTTGTTAGTGTTTCAGTCAGTTGATATTCTTAATAAAATGAACCAGTCCATCTGTTCTAGAGTACTGTCATTCTGCAGCAACTTTATTGGATTTTTCTCTTGGCTGCTTTATCTTTATTTTGGAAAAATTGTTTTTCTTCTAAGTGTGATTTGAGAAAGCCAATGTCCTTCTTCCACTGTTAGATATTTATTTGTTTTATAGACATATATTGAACCTGTTATTATGGTTTTTAAATTACTGACCATGTTATGTAAATACTTTTTGGCATAAATAGAACTCTGAACAAGATCTGTGAGTAAAGTGCTTTGGTTAACATTTTCAGTTAGATTCATGAAGAATTTAAACCGATATGTTTAAGGAGATAAGTCAGCTTCCCTTCAGAACGATAGCTTGCTGAATGAAAAAAAATAGTTTGCTAATTTGTCAACATTTAGCTTTACATCTAAATGTGTCAATAATTCTCAACCTTTTGTAGACATTGGAATCATCTAGGGGATTTAAAAATAACAATCTAAGGCTCCATTCTAAATTCTGCAATCTCCATCTCTAAAGTAGCTTCAGTTAAGAACATTTTAAAAGCATTATCTAGTGGTTGTAGGGGGACTTCTAGAGATAAGAATTGATGATGACTAGTCGAATTGGTTCTCTTAAGTGTGGTCCTTTGGGTGACCACAGCATCGTACCAACTAAGAACCTGTTTAGAAATGCAAATGGTTGAGCCCTATTGAGACTTACTGAGTCTAAATGTCTGAAGGCGGGATCTAGAAATCATCAGTTTGTCAAGGCTTTCAGCTGTTACTATACATGATAACCAAGTTTCAGAGCCTTTAGATTTTAGCTTCCTTCCTCCAGTTAGGTACTTATATTTTTTATAGAATTGCTATAGGTCACAGACAATCATGCTTATGAACTGGCTTATTTCATAAAAGAAAAGACATTAAAGATAAATGTTTGAAACAACAGATCATTAATTTCACTCAATCCCAAAATGCGAATGTGTGATGTACCCTTAAAATGAGTGAAATACTGGCCAGCTTCCAGTTTTAATACCTTAAATTTAATTCCTAATATGGTCATGTTTGTTTTATTTCCAGATCATTTAGCTGGGAATTTTCCAAACTTGCTCAGTTCTAGAAATCTTTCTCTGGGTTTCTGACTTTCCTCTGATTACCCAAGTTATCTTGCATATTTTAAATTTATTTGCTGATCCCCTAGCCACTTTCCTTTAGTCCACATAGTCTTACTTAAATCATTGAATTAAAATGATCAAATTTAAGAGTGCTTTTAAAACCAAGTGTTCATCTATTTGATTTTGGGCACTTCTCTCTTAGCTATGCATACATTCAGATGGTCCTGAACTTTCTTGGTTCCCTCATATAGATTTGCCCTACTATACCCTCACTTTTTGGGTGCAATTTAATAATTTTATGTATGTGGAGAGGGAAGTGAAAGAAGGAATAAAGAAATTGGGCAGCTTTCAGTTCTCCACAATTACATTTTGTATAGTGATTTTATTACTGTGATTAAAGAGTTATGATTTTGTAGAACATCTGGTAGCAGTTGTATTCAAATATAAAAACCCTTTCAAAAGTTAAATGATAGATTCAACTAAATCATGGTGATTTTTACACCAGTGTCCTCCCTTTATGGTACGCGGATTGAGAGATGAGTAACAGCCACAGTCTCTAGTTACATCATAATATCCATTCAGTCTCCTGTCTCTGATACTTTGCTCATTGATTACTAAGGATTGAAGAACTTCTATCTCCTGACCTGTGTTTATTCTCTTATTTTTCTATACTACACTTACATGGACTGGAGGGAGAGCACCTCGGGTAGAGCATTTGCCTTGCACGCAGCTGACTCGGGTTCAATTCCTTTGTCCCTCTTGGAAAGCCTGGTAAGCTACTGAGAGTATCCTGCCCTCACGGCAGAGCCTGGCATATCAAATTTTACCAACTTTTTTCTAAATTTAACTTTCTACTAGTACTGAAATCCCCAATTTACTTCATGTAATTTCATCATCTCCTCCTCGGTGACCCCAGGAATCTCAATATACTTTACTCTGTGGTTTAAAGTACTTTCATCCTCTTTCCAACTCTCTTATGAAATTACATAAATCATTTAAAATGTTTTTATTTTGAGCCAGAGCAATAGTACAGTAGGTAGGGCATTTACCTTGTATACCCTACCCTGGTTCTATTCTCAGCATCGCATATGGTCCCTTGAGTCTGCAAGGAGTCATCCCTTAGTGCAGGGCCAGAAGTAAGCCCAGAGCACTGCTAGGTATGGCTCCAATACCAAAAAATAGTATTTATGTAAATTTTGATTTGAAATTATTTGGGGTCGAACCTACCATGACCCATAAGATGAAGTTCCAGTTTAGCAGTATTTTTTTAAGGTCTCTGATGACCTGCTTGAGTCAAATTTTTCATTCTCAATTCATCCCTTCCCTAAACATGTCAAGTTGTATACTTTATGACAGCTTGTTTGTTATTTGCTAAAGGATTCCACATTTTATCTTTTTTTCCCATTGAAACATATTTAACCTATGTAGTTTTCTCTTTTGAAGATTTTATTCCTTGTCTGCCTGTCAGACCCCTGGACGTTGCTTAGGACAACGTTGAAGCTTCCACAGTTTTCCTGGAAGTTTCAGATACCACTTTCTCAGGGTAGTGATAACATTTCATATGAACTTCACTCTTGATGACCTGACTGAGAAGAAATAACCTTTCAAGGTCCTACAGAAGAAACATTCTTGCCACAGAGAGCATAAAAGGAGCAGCAGATGGGAATGTCGGAATGAGTGGAAAACAGGGTGGTCCCAAGGTGGGTTCATTTGATGATAAAGGCCCAATGGCTCGGGAGGAGGCAAGTGATAGACAAACTGCTTCATAACCTGGATATTCAAGAAGAAAGAGGATAGTAAAAACTGAGTCTGGCTCCCCAAAAAAATAGCAATAAAATGGGGAAAAAACCAGTTAAGTTTTCCATGTCTTTTTTTTTTTTACAGTATTGTTGATATTGTCTGCTCAGATATCTTTTTTGAGCTCAACTATCATTACAAAACAAAACAGCCATTTCTAAAATTTTTTTTAAATTTTATTGAACCACCGTGAGATAGTTACAAGCTTTCATGTTTGGGTTACAATCTCACAATGATCAAACACCCATCCCTCCACCAGTGCACATTCCCCACCACCAATATACCGGGTATATCCCCCCTTTCACACCCTCCTCCTGCCTCTAAGGCAGACAATATTCCCCATACTCTCTTTCTATTTTTGGGCTTTATAGCTTGCAACACAGACACTGAGAGGTCATCATGTTTGGTCCATTATCTACTTTCGGCATGCATCTTCCATCCTAACTGGTTCCTCCAGACATCATTTTCTTAGTGATCCCTTCTCTATTCCATCTGCCTTCTCCCTCTGTTCATGACGCAGGCTTCCAGCTGTGGGGCAATCCCCCTGGAACCTTGTATCTACTGTCGCTGGGTGTCATCCTCATGTGATATTATTTTATACTCTACAAATGAGTGTAGTCCCTCTATAACTATCCCTCTCTTTCTGACTCATTTCACTTAGCATGATACTCTCCATAAAACAACCATTTTATCATGCTTATACAACCCATGAGTCAAAAATTCAGGATGTAGTATTCTTGTTGAGGAGATTCCAATTGAACATATAAATAAGTAAAAGAAATTGGTGTTACATTAGGACATAATTAAGGATTAGAAGATTTTTTCAAAAGAACCTTTCACTTTATTTATATTTTTTAATTGAATCTGTATGAAATAGACCATTACAAACTGATCATGATTGGGATTCAATCATACAATGATCTAACACCCTTCCCCTCTACCAGTGCACATTTCCCTCCACCAATGTTCCCTGTTTCCCTCCCACCATCCCGTCCCACCACCCCCAGCCTTTTAAACTGGGTGGCAGTTTTGGGGTGTGCACGTGACTGCTGAGGCTTACGGAAGTACAGGGAGGTGGGGGAAGGTAGATCATTCCGAATCCAAGAAATCTTGGAGATTTCGGTCACAAAACCTTCACACCCAAGTTTTCAGCAGATTACATCTCAGTGAGGTTTGTCCTGAGAAGGTGGAGTCAGGCTAGGTGATGTTAGACTGTGGAAGCAAGTGGTTGCCAGGGGCTCTGTTTGGGTGGGGTCCAGGTTGACTTGCCCACTCAGGTTGACCCCGGTCTAGTCAGCCTAACGTGGGTCCAAGATGAACTGCAGCTTTAGATCTTTTTCGAGAAATATTTATGGGTCTTTGAAGCAAGGCTGGTAGAAGAACTCACCTGGTGGGGCTGGAGTTGGTTTGTGGGGCCAACTATTTGTGCTTCCAGGAGTATAGGGAAGTGGGGGCAGGTAGCCCATCCAAACTCCTAGAAAACATGGAGATTTTGTTCCCAAAACCTCATATACTGCATATCTGAATTTTCAACAGGTTAATATCTCAGTGAGGTCTGTCCTGAGACAGTGGAATCTGGCTGGGGGCACTGTGGTGATTTTGGATGGTGAGAGCAAGCAGCTGCCAGGGGCTCTGTGTGAGTGGGCACCAGGCTGACTCATTCCCCTCAGATTTACTCTGGTTTGTTCAGCCTTTTGCAGGTCCGAGATTTACTGTGGTTTTTGATCTCTTTTGGGATTTATTTATGGGTTTCTGAAGCAAAGCCAATAAATGAGCTTGTATAACTGAGCCAGAAGTGGTTTGTAGGCATGGCGCCCCTATATCTAACTTTAACTTTTGGCCATTTAATTTCTCGGGAAACTTGGTTTCCCTTGGTCTGGTCAGAAGCATAAAGGCAATTTTGGGGTATCAAGAAGCCTGAAGGCACCATCAGGCTGCTGATGCACTCGCCCTGCAGGTACAGGTTGACCTGCTGGCGGCACCGCACACCCAGAATTAGATTTTTAGTTCATAAAATAGAATATACTATGAGTAAAATTTTATGAATGAGATACCTTTTGAAGGTCTGTAGAGATGGTACAACTAATACGTCACTTGCTTTGCACACAGCTGACCTGAGTTTGATCTGTGACACCCCATATAGTTCTCAAAGCTTCACAGAGCCAGGAGAATATGCCCTGAGCACTGTCACGTTTCCCTCCCAGCTCCCAGCCCCAAAAAAAGCACAGGAAAGAAAGATACATTTTGAATTGAATTTTGAACAACTGTTTTATGACCAGACTACAGTTTATAGGTTAATAAAGGGAAGTAAGGGCTAAGCATGTTCTGATAGTAGTGAGTAATTTATGGCAGCTAGAACATAGTGAGACAAGATATATATTATAAACTTTCATGCATAAAATAAATTGTTTGATTTTATTTTTATGCAGCAAAGATATCTTGTAGCCTACTTCTCTCTCTGGGAGAAACTGGCAAGCTTCTGAGAGTTTCCTGGCCACATGGGACAGCCTTGCAAGCTTCCCATGGTGTATTCATATGCTAAATCCAGTAACAAACTGGATCTCATTCCCCTGACCCTGAAAGAGCCTCCAGTGTGAAGACATTGAGAGGGTCCAGCTGAGAGAGACTTCTAAGATCTCAGGGAAAGGACGAATGGAGAGGTTACTGAGCCAGTTCGAGAAATCGACGATTAACAGATTAACAGGGGTTTCATGATTCATTTGCAGAAAAGAGTCATCAATATATTTAGCATAATTCTCTCTAGAGTCCATCATATTTTGATGATACCATATATTCTGGGAATAATTGTACATTACTAAAATTTGTCCTCAAGTAATGGGCAAGTCAGATGCCTTAAGGTCCTATTGATGAGATTATGGAATAAAATATCAAAGTTATGGAGTATCTTTGTTCTCCATATTGAAATAATCCCATCAATTGCTTATTTGGCTATCAGTGGATTGTAATCTCTGTGAGGATTGCTACTTTTATAGGGTCTAAAATAACACCTGCATAATAGTACATATTAGATTGACAAATGAATTAGTTCATTCAGTGTATGTATCCATTAGCCTTTGAGCTTTTCAAAACCAATATATTCCTAATGGAAGTGATTTTGATAAATGAATTCTAGAAGATGTTTAAACACTTTTGATTAATGGCTGAATATCAGGTAAAAATAGTTCCCAAGAGTAAACTTATATTATATCATGCTGGAAAATAACTTGGCCCCAAGGAGCATTAGTCCTTTTCTCATTCCTTATTGTAGATAAATAATGGTGTCCCAGAGAAATTAAATGTCTTAACTATAGCTATTTAACTAGTAAACATTGAAACCTAGACTGAGAGTATCCATTCCAATATAATTTTGATTGTATTATGCTACAAGCCATTTTGATTTTAAAGTCAAATATTAGCTAGAAGTATATGAGAAAAAAGTTTCCATCTGGTTTTGCTCAACTCCCTGAAGGAAAAGCCAGATCATGTGGCTGCTGACAAATTTAAATTCTAGGGTGGCAAAACTCAGGGGAAAAGAGGAAATTAACACTTTGATGTAGTAAAATAATTTTTTTTAAAGGCACATGAAAAAAAAGGCACACAAAGAAATTTTTCATTTGATTAGTTTTTTTTGTAGGGAAGCTTGTTTTTGAGAATTGAATTCAGGTAGACTGGAATTTTTCTAAAGTATCCCCAGAGTGATAAAGTATAAATCCAAGGTCATAAATGTATGTTTATCAGAACTGGAAACCAGAATTCTTAATACAAATAAGATTGTTTTACAGGTCTAAAATATACATTTTCAGAAAACGTGTTTATATTTAATGCTTTTCAAAATATTATAAATTTTTGATGTCCTTTAAAGGTGAAATCATAATAATTCAGTAAATACCATAATGAGCCATTGATCTTCAGATAGGAAATATTTATTATAAGTCATAAAATGCTCTGTTTGCTTGTAGCTTTCTGGAATAAACCCCCTTTCATCCATAATAAACTATGCTCTGGGATTAAACTATAATTTTCTCATGGTTCTTTACTCTTTTACCATTATATGAATTGTGCTTCAGTATTCATTTTTTTTTCTTAAATTAGCTTGTGAACTTTATCAAAATGTTGGCAAAGTGTTTATATCGTCTGAAGCTTTTTTAAAAAAAATGTATATAGTACACTTTGTAGATCCATTCTTGGTGATATCCACAGTTAATGTATTTTCAGAATTGTACTAATAACAATTTATAACTCTTAAACAATTTGTCTTCAGTTTCTCTCATATTTGTATATTTGGTTAGTCAGATAGTAGTTTTTGTTTGCCTTAATCATCTAGGATGCCACCTGTATTCATAGAAATGAAACTGTACTGTGTAGTATATGAGCCTTTCAGAGATAATGCCCAGCTCTTTTCCAAAATGGTTCTGCCAATTTTGCTAAGTGGTTGTGCCAATTTGAAATGATGATAAGGGTCACCAATTTTCTAAATTCTTGCTAAGACTTAGTCACCAGCCGCCTTAATTTTTGCAATCTCATTCACTGATATTAGCATTCAAATTTTTGTTTTGTTTTGAGCCACACTGGGTGGTGCTTAGGGCTTACTGCTGGATCTGTAAGCTCTGCTCTCCACAGCCCATTCAGGGATCACTCCTGGAGGAGCTCTGGGGACCAAATGAGGTGTCAGGAATTGAACCTGGGTTGATCACCTGCAGGGCAAGGTCAAACCTACTGTACTGTCTCTCCAGCCCCTCAAAAGTTGTTTTATTATTGTTATTTTGAGTTTACTATTTTCTTAAAATAAATAAATAAGCGTTCAATATTACTGATGAATTTAAAAAAGTTATTTTACAAATCAGAAAAATATTATTAGTAAAAGCAGATACATTTACATAAAAAATATAATGTTTTGTTCACTGTATATCACTATATCACTGTCATCTCTTTGCTCATCGATTTGCTCCAGCGGGCACCAGTAACGTCTCCATTGTGAGAATTGTTACTGTTTTTGGCATATCAAAAATGCCACAGGTAGTTTCCAGGCTTTGTTGTGTGGGCGGGATACTCTCGGTAGCTTGCCAGGCTCTCCAAGAGGGAGGAGGAATCAAACCCGTTTGCAAGGCAAACGCCCTACCCGCTGTGCTATCGCTCCAGCCCAAATGTTTTGTTATGGAATAAATATGTTCACACATTCAGAGTGAGGTCTCTTGATATATTCAGCAATAACACCTTTATGTTTTTTAATATTTAATGATAATCTTGAATTAATTAAAGGAAGTTTAATTTATTTATAGTTATCATTTTGTCCTGCTGTTTTAACTGATCCTGAAAGAGAATATAGTTTAGTGGTATACCCATATATGCACATATGTATCTATATATATATATCTGACTCATAATATCATATGTTCACTTAAATGATGGGGATGCAAATGTTAATAGAAGTAATGGTAACACTGTAACTCAGAGTTGTTTTGATATTTTCACTATTAAAAAATCTCTGAGGGGCCATGTAGATAGTTCAGTGGTCAGGAGCACATGCCTTATACCCAAGTTTACCTCAGAACGATGTGGCTTCCTGAGCACTTGTAGGCCCATAGGGTTATGCCTGGTAACCCACAGCACCACTGGGCCTGAGCAGCACCAACTTGCCAGCCTGGTGATTCTTCAATTGTCTGGCGAGGTTGGCCAAATACTGTCAGAAGAGACCTTGACTCCCTAAACACAGTTTGGGAGGTCCCCCCACCCCCGTCTTTGGTACTTAGCTGAGAAGGGTCCTAGATATATGACATGCAAATGGCTATAATGATTAACACTGACTTGATTGTCTCATGGTGTGGAACATTTATCTGCCATGGTGAGATCTAATTCTGTATCATCAACTTCTTGTTTTAATGCGGTGGTAATACTTTAGAATCTCTAGTACTCACTTTGCCATATAACAGGTCAAATTAGAGCAGCTTGGCTGTAACATAAAAATAGATGAATAAATTCAGAGCATTTTTATTAAAGATCCTCAATTTCCCCAAAGTTAGACAACTATCTTTTATGATCACTGATTTACATATTCAGGTTTGGCAGAAAAGATGATCTTCATATTACGAAGCTCTTTGGTAATGAGACCCAGTCATTGGCACCACAGGGTCACTTTCCTCATTGCAGATGCAATGCAGACCTTGGGACACTCAGACGTCAACATTCAGAAGAATGGAGTTGCTAGACCAAGTTTATTCCAAATATCAGCATTTCTGCACAGTTCAGGGTCCTGAGAATAGTTCAGTGGCAGAGTCTACCTTAAAAGTGTGACCCAGAAAACAAAATAACAATAAAATGTCAAAAATGACAAAATTTTTTTTATGATAAGGGAATATGCAGTTCAAACCCGTGAATATCCCAGAGAATCTTAAAGCAATGGAGGACAGTATAGATTTTCATGGCTGAAGTTGATTGAATAAGCCAAGGCACACTTGATTCTCACCTACCCGTTTTACTTTTTAGTTATCTTCTATCCTTTGCTCACAACATGGGCCATCAACTCAATTTCAAGCTGAGAATTGCCAGAAGTCAAGGTCACCTATACATGTTCCCCAAAGATGGGGTTGGAGTGGTAGCACAATAGGTAGGGTGCTTGCCTCACATGCAGCTGACCTGCATTCTACCCCTGACCTCCCCTCTGGTACTGCAAAACCTGCTAGGAGTGATCCCTGAGTACACAGCCACGAGTAAGTTCTGAGCATTGTTAGGTGAGACTCAAAATTTACACCAAAAAAAAGTTTCCCAGAGAATAATTGGCACCAATCCAAAATTACTCTATTGCTTTTTGAGGATCAGGAGAAAGCTGAGGTGGATCTCTAAAAATTTGCTTATGTGATGCTGAAAGATTGACAAGATTCAAAATCCAGAACTGGCAAGTTCACTAAAACCGGGGGATTCCCTCCACATCACATCTTTGCTTCTTACATAACTAAGGCCTTATCCAATTTTATCTCCAACCTTCACCCAAGGTGGACCTAACCCATCTGCTTGTTGCTCTGTCCCCATTTATTCTTCACTTCCTCTGTCCGTGGCTCGCTTGACATGCTCTCTCTAACACGGGGACACAGTCTCTGCTCCATTTGGTTAATTAATCTCCGACTGTGTCTGTGGCTCACCTTGGTTTCAAGATTATGAAAACTCCAAAATTTTCCCTTCTTTGTTTTCCTGCATCTTCCTACTTTACACTGAAAAATGAAACCCCTTTTAAATCCAGTTTATTAAAATACTCTAACTCATAATCTATATCTTAGATATTTCTAATTTTAGAATCATAAGCAGATGATTTTTTAAATTTTTTAAAGTTTTATATTTTATATTTGGGCTGGAGCTATAGCACAGCGGTTGGGCTTTCACCTTTCATGCGGCCAACCTGTGTTCGATTCCTCCACCCCTCTCGGAGAGCCTGGCAAGCTACTGAGAGTATGGAGCCCACACAGCAGAGCCTGGCAAGCTACCCGTGCATATTAGATATGCCAAAAACAGTAACAATAAGTCTCTCAATGAGAGACGTTACTGGTGCCCGCTCGAACAAATCAATGAGCAACAGGATGACAGTGACAGTGACATTTTATATTTATATTTTATATTTTATATATATTTTTAAATGAGGCCCCCATAACCATGCCACTGGACTCCACATTAGGGGTGCTCCAGAGGGGGATAGGTGAGAGCCCTCCCTGCCCCATGGGACTCAGCCCCAGCAGCTGACCTCCACTACTCAATGGCTGCCATGCTCCAGGCTGCTTTCCACACACTTGGGCCAAGCCTCACACTTCAGTGAATATATTCCTGGATACATCATCATGAAGGGATCTATCTATCTATCTATCTATCCATCTATCTATCTATCTATCTACCTAATCTATCTATCTAATCTATCTAATCTATCTATCCTCTTGGAGAGCCTCTTGGAGAGCCCAGCAAGCTACCGAGAGTATCCTGCCCACACGGAAGAGCCTGGCAAGCTCTCCGTGGCATATTCAATATGCCAAATACAGTAAAAAGTAACTCGTTTCATCCCTGACCCTGAAAAGAGCCTCCAACTTTTGGGGAAAAAATGAGTACGGAAAGGCTGCTAAAATCTCAGGGCTGGGATGAGTGGAGACGAATGGTGCCCGCTTGAGTAAATCAATGAACTACAGGCTGACAGTGATACAGTGAAGCAGATAATCTTCACTACCAAATACATTTTATATGCTTCTATATTTTTGAGACAATGATAGTGAACTTTTATTAAATAGCCAGCTTCTGTTCTCAATATTTTTTTACCAATTTAAATAAAAAATATTGAGTATATGAGGACAGAAACTGAGTCAGAAGTTGAGTGACTTGACTGACGGATCATTATTTGTTGTTGGTGGTGGGGAGGCAGTTTGGGCCACACCTGATTATGCTCAGGACTTACTCCTCATTCTTCGCTCAGGAATCACCCCTGGAGGTGCTTGGGGGAAGCATATTTGCTGCTAGAAATTGACCTGAGCTTACCCCAGATTGGCACGGCAAGTGTGTTACCTGCTGTACTGTGCTCAGAGAAAGCACAAGGAAAAGGTATGGAGAAGACAGGTTTCATTTCCATCTAAACATATTTTTAAATGGACTGTATTTACTCTTACTGCCTTTCCTTTCCTTTCATTGTTGATGTCACTGTGAAGGGGGTTGATACACATCCCTGGCTGTGAGACTCACAAATGTCCCAATTGTAGTGTTCACCAGTAGCCATGTTCCTGGCCAGAGCATTTATGCATTTTTTAGATGAGGTGCTTGGGGTTGATGGGCCGGAGCAGGTGGTGATGCTACTGATGCTGCCTCAGTTTCTCCATGCCAGAGATTACACTTTCTTATTGTACCCGCACAAACTAGACTGTGCTGCAGGTGGAAATTGTGGTGCTGGTGATTACAGGTAATGGAGCTGCCAGCCTCAAAGACCAGAGCTACTTGGATCACCTTGGGCACATGTACTAACACTGGGGATTGAACTGGGAATCTTAGTCTTGCATGGCTGGTTTTCTAAGTCACTGAGCTATTTCTCTGGACACAGCTGCATTTTTAATAACACCTAGTCTTGAGACGGGGGGCAGGCCTGGCAGTGTGAACGTGGTAGACATGTCCTCTGACACTTTGCCTGGCTCTTCTCAGCTCCCAAATGAAATCTAATCCCAACCATGTTTTCTTTTCTAGAACTCTGTAAACTGTTAGAAAAATACTTGGAGCAGGGAGTATAGCGGATAGAAATTTTGGGGTTTCCTAACTTAGAGGCATTTTTTGTGCTATGTGATGAGGTAAGAATGGATGTGTAAGAAGGAAAGCTAGGCAGTGTTCTTAAAGCTGGGCTGTACTTGGACTTTGGAATTCATCTCTGTTGTTGGATTGGGGTCACACACATTGGTGTTCAGGGCTTCCTCCCGGCTCAGTTTTTATTTCAGGTGATCTCTGGGAGACCATATGAAGTGCTGGGGATTGAACCTGGGTCTGCTCTGTGCAAGGTAAGTGCCCAACCTCCTGTCCTATCACTCTGTATCACTGTCGTCCGGTTGTTCATCGATTTGCTCAAGCGGACGCCAGTAACATCTCCATCCATTCCTGTCGCATGCAAGAGTAGCCTGATGGTGTATCGGGGGCTCTTTCAGGGTTAGGGGAATCAGGACCATTGTTGTTACTATTTTTGGCATATGGAATATGCCACGGGTAGCTTGCCAGGCTCTGCCGTGTGGGCAGGATACCCATGGTAGCTTGTCGGGCTCTCCGAGAGGGATGGAGGCTTTGGGGGCAGCCTCTAATTACCTTTACAGGTGCTCCCAGTCTACTGAATGTATGCTTTCGGTCAACTGGCATGTTGTAATAACCTGCACACTGACAAACATGCACCTTCCTGCGTCTCTGGGCAGCACCTGAGACATCTGTGGCCTCAGGTTGATCTCGTTGAGGTTGATGGGCCGGAGCAGGTGGTGATGCTACTGATGCCGCCTCAGTTTCTCCATGCCCCTCTGACACCATTCTATCCTAATCTTGCAAAACAACAGGTGATGTTCCTCAGGAATCACACATAGTTACAGCAGAGATCACACGTAGAGTTCCATGCCTGGCATGATGAGCCACGTGCTGTCTAAGGCGAGATGGTGAGCCGGGTTCGGGAGAATTCGAGGGGTTCGGGTGGCATCAGTGCCATATTGCCTCCATCCTCTTGGAATTTATCTGATCTCAGGAATTTGCCATGCTTGGAATTTTCATAAAGGCTTCTGTAAATCCACTTTATCTCATGTCATTGCAGAAGTGCTGTATATTTGTTGTGAAAATTAGTATGGGGGACAATGTTGCTGTACCAATAATTACATAAAATGAACCTGAACAGTACATGGATTTTAATGCTGATTCTCGAGATAAGCTGGTTTAATTAAAGATTGAGATAAAGTAGTAGAAAGCTTTCTAGGCGATTCTGAATAAAACTTTTTATACTTTCAAGCATGGAAATGCTGCACTGGTTTTTTATCATCTTTAATTTCACTTTAGAGAGCGCATGTTAGAGCAAATGTTTTTTTTTTCATTGAGTTGCATCAGCACTGCTCTTATACTAATCAGCTGTAACTTGAGCACTTGGTTGGAAAGCAAATAGGACAAAGGAATAGCCAGGCCAAAAAAGATTGTTGGTTACTTTGGAATGATAGTCTTTTATCTCTTGAACACTTGGGGCTTAGTTTTCATCCACCCAATTTTCTCATTTCAAGGAAGTAATCACATACATGCCTAAATTTCTGCCTTTTTAAATCCCTCCCACAGATTACCTGGGGATTTGGGGATGACATCTAGTATTTTTATTCCCAGTTTCTGCTTTCTCTTATGAAACCCTCAAGTATTCCCTGCATGACACAGGTTCTTTGCTGCTCTTGCTTTCCCTGAAGTAGCAGCATTTGTCCTTATCACCTCCAATCTTATCAATTGAAAAAATTTGAGATACAACAGACATAGTACTTTCAAGAGAACAATATGACCTTGTAATTGTACATATTGCAAAATAATTACAGCAGTTAGTATCATCACATATTTCCTACTCTATTCTTATGATGAGAATATTTAGGATACTATCAGCAACATTAAAATATGCGGTAGAGCATTAGCTATGCTGTCGATAACCTCCACCTGATTTATTTACAATGGATGTTCTGTAGCTCCTTTCACCTACTCCTTTTTAAAAAAAAATTATTTATTTTTTAATTCGTGAGTCACAGTGAGGGTACAGCTACAGATTCACACATTTTCATGCTTGTTTTTCCCTCATGGAATGTTTGAGAGCCCATCCCTCCACCAGTGTCCATTTTCCACCACCAGTGAACCCAGTATCCCTCCCACCCACCAATCCCATGCCCCCCTCCCCACCTCGCCTCTGTGGCAGGGCATTCCAGTTTGTTCTCTCTCTCTCCTTTTGGGTGTTGTGGTTTGCAGTAGGGGTATTGAGTGGCCATCATGTTCAGTCTCTAGTCTACTTTCAGCACGCATCTCCCTCCCCATGCGGGATCTCCAGTCACATTTTACTTGGTCTGGGATGACTTTCCCCCAGCATGTGAGGCCAGCCTCCAAGCTATGGAGCCAATCTCCTGGTATTTTATACTACTATTATTGGGTAGTAGTCTCTTACTCTGTTATTTTATATTCCAAAGATGAGTGCAATCTTTCTATGTCTGCCCTCTCTTTCTGGCTCATTTCACTTAGCATAATACTTTCCATGTTGATTCACTTCTATGCAAAATTCATGACTTCATCTTTTCTAACAGCTGCATAGTATTCCATTGTATAGATGTACCAAAGTTTCTTTAACCAGTCATCTGTTCTCGGGCACTCGCGTTTTTTCTAGATTCTGGCTATTGTAAACAGTGCCACAATGAACATATAAGTGCAGATGTCATTTCTACTATACTTTTTTGTTTCTCCGGGATATATTCCCAGAAGTGGTATTGCTGGATCAAATGGAAGCTCAATTTCTAATTTTTTGAGAAATGTCCATATTGCTTTCCAAAGGGGCTGGGCCAG
This sequence comes from Sorex araneus, assembly GCF_027595985.1. Lineage (NCBI taxonomy): Eukaryota > Metazoa > Chordata > Mammalia > Eulipotyphla > Soricidae > Sorex > Sorex araneus. Next base: position 328,765,043 of record NC_073303.1, read on the forward strand.
TCGGCATTCCCACCAGCAGTGTAGAAGGGTCCCTTTCTCCCCACATCCTCTCCAACTGCGGTTGCTTTTGTTCTTTTGGATGTGTGCCATTCTCTGTGGTGTGAGGTGGTATTTCATGGTTGTTTTGATCTGCATCTCCCTGATGATTAGTGATGCAGAGCTTTTATTCATGTACCTTTTAGCCATTCATATCTCTTTCTTGGAAAAGTTTCTGTTCATTTCTTCAGCCCATTTTCTGATGGGGTTGGATGTTTTCTTCTTGTAGAGTTCAACGAGTACTTTATATACCCTTGATATCAATCCCTTATCATATGAGTATTGGGTGAATATCCTTTCCCATTCTGTAGATTGCCTTTGTATTCTAGTCACTGTGTATTTTGCGGTGCAGAAGCTTCTTAGTTTAATATAGTCCCATGTGTTTATCTCTGTTTCTCCTTGATTGCTTAGTTCTGTGTCATCTTTGAAGATACCTTTAGCTTCGATATCGTGAAGGGTTTTGCCAACCTTGTCCTCGATATACCTATGGATTGTGGTCTGATGTTGAGATCTTTAATCCATTTTGATCTGACTTTTGTGCATGGTGTCAAGTCGAGGTTTAAGCCCATTCTTTTGCATGCGGTTGTCCAGTTGTGCCAGCACCATTTGTTGAAGAGGCTTTCCTTGCTCCACTTCACATTTCTTGTCCCCTTATCAGAGATTAGATGATCATACATTTGGGGTTATATGTAGGGATATTCCACTCTGTTCTATTGGTCTGCGGCTCTGCCTTTTTTCCAGTACCATGCTGTTTGAGGTTTGGGGAGGGCGATGCCTCCCATCATCTTTTTCCCAAAAATTGTTTTAGTTACCCATGGGCGTTTATTGTTCCATATGAATTTCAGGATTGCTTGATCCATTTCTTTGAAGAATGTCATGGGTATCCTTATAGGGATCGCATTGAATCTGTTTAATGCTTTGGGGAGTATTGCCATTTTGACAATGTTGATTCTTCCTGTCCATGAGCAGGGGATATGTTTCCATTTCTTCATGTCCTCTTTTATTTCATGGAGTAGCATTTTATAGTTTTCTTTGTTGAGGTCCTATACTTCTTTAGTTAAGCTGATTCTGAGGTATTTGATTTTCTGAGGCATGATTGTGAATGGGATTGCTTTTTTCATGTCCCTTTTCTCTGTCTCATTGTTTGCATATAGGAAGGCCATGGTTTTTTCGGTATTGATTTTATAGCCTGCGACTTTACTGTACAGGTCAGTTGTTTCTGAACGTTTCTTAGTAGAGCTTTTAGGCTTCTCTAGATATAGTATCATATCATCTGCAAATAGTGAGAGTTTCATTTCTTCCTTTCCTATCTGAATGCCCTTTATATCTTTTACTTGCCTAATGGCTATTGCTAGTACTTCCAGTACTATATTGAAGAGAAGTGGTGAGAGTGGGCATCCTTGTCTTGTCCCCGATCTTAGAGGAAAGGCCCTTAGTTTTTCCCCATTGATGATAATGCTTGCCATATGTTAGTGGTAGATGGCTTTGACTATCTTGAGGAAAGTCCCTTCTATACCCATTTTGGCAAGAGTTTTCATCATAAACGTCACCTACTCCTTTTTTTTTCTTTAAAAGAAGTTTTATTAAGAGTCTGTAGTTTACAGTACTGCTAATAATAGTTTCTGTGCACATAATCCAACACCCAGCCCATCACCAGTGGACCCACCTCCCTTCCACAAGATCTCTTCCTTTCAATCTCTTTCCCTATTTCTCCCACTTCTCACTCATCCTCTCTCTGCTAACCACCAAATTGTCCTCTGTTTCTGTAAATTTTGGGTTTCCATTTGTTTTCAAATTTAACATAAATGCGAGATCATGCGTTATTTTTTATGTCTATTTCATTTAACATATGATCTCAAGGTTGTCACAAATAAGTGTTTATATTTTAGTGACTAATATTTGTGTGTGTGAGACAGAGAGAAATATTGGTGAGGTGGGGGCACATTTTCTTTATTCTGTCATCTATTGATGACCACTCAGGTTAATTTCATGTATTGTAAATAAAACTGCTATTAAAGTGAGGTGTGGCTACCATTTTGAGTTAGTGTTTTCATTTTCTTCAGAAAATCTAGAAGCCTTATTGCCGAATCAGAAGAATAATTTGCTTTTTAATTTTTTTAGGGAACGGCCATGATGTTTTACATGACAAATATTATTTTATTTCACACTCCTACCAGTAGTACAGAGAAGTTTGTTTTTCCACACCTTCATCAGCACTTATGTCTTGTTTTTTCAATAATAGCCAGCCTGACAGGCATAAGATGGGATATAATTAAGATTTTTGCTTGTCCTTTTCTGATAATCCAGTGTTGTGGAATATTTTTTCATGTACTCATTTCTGGGGTTGGAGCGATAGCACAGCGGAAAGACGTCTCCCTTTCACGTGGCCAGCTGACCTGTGTTTGATTCCTCCGCCCCTCTTGGAAAGCCCGGAAAGCTACCAAGAGTATCAAGCCTGCACGGCAGAGCCTGGCAAGCTACCTGTGGTGTATTCGATATGCCAAAAACAGTAACAATAAGTCTCACAATGAGAGACGTTACTGGTGCTCGCTCGAGCAAATCGATGAGCAATGGAATGACAGTGACAGTGACAGTGATACTCGTTTCTGTACTTCTAATTTTACTTGATATATTTCCTCTTTTACGAAGATTTTTTGATCAGTATTCTTGAAGTTACCCAGTCACATTTCATTGTTTCACATTATTCAGATCTAATTGACTAGGTAAAGCAAACATAAGAGAAAAAGTAGCAAGTTAATAATATTTAGAATTTACTGAGATCTTCTGTCCCAGAAAGATGTAGTTTGCTAAGTGTGTTATTAAAAAATTTTAATTGCAGTATTAGAGTTTACAGGCTGGAGCGATAGGGATAGGGTACAGCGGATAGGGCATTTGCCTCGCATGCAGCCAACCTGGGTTCGATTCCTGTGCCCCTCTCAGAGAGCTCAGCAAGCTACCGACAGTATCCTGCCCGCACAGCAGAGCCTGGCAGGTTACCTGTGGCATATTCGATATGCCAAAAACAGTAACAACAACTCTCACAGTGGAGACGTTACTGGTGCCTGCTCGAGCAAATCGATGAACAACTGGGCAACAGTATACAGTGCTATAGTACTATTCGAGTTTACAGTATTATTGAAGTTATTTTATGGTTACAAAGTACTATGCGAATCCTTCCACCATTACACCATTATCTGTTGTTTCTTCTTCTCCCCCTCAACTCCCGGTTCTGTTGATCATGTTTTAGGATTTGTTATGATTGTAGATTATCTGGGATTGTCTAATTCCTTTGTTTTTTTATACTCTGCTTATGGCATATGAGCGAGATCATCTAGTATTTATCTTTTCCCTTCTAACCACTTCATTCAGGATGGTACTGTCCAGTTCCATTCAGGGAACTGAATTCCAACAGAACAAATGACAGCATTTTATCTTTTAACAGATCTAACTGGTATTCCATTATGTCTATATATTGCAATTTCTTATCCACCCATCCAGTTTTGGGCACTTGGGCAATTTCCAGATCTTGTCTATTGTAAATAGTGCTGCAGTAAACATAGGTTTGTGTATGTCTTTTCAGATTCATATTTTTGTGTTCTTGGGGTGTAATCCCAGAAATACAATCATAAGGGCATGTGGAAGTTCTTTTTGGAATTCACTTTATATCCTTCCTGAATAAGAAGTTTTTAAATTTTTTTATTTTATGTGGGGTAACATGGATAACAGCAGTTTTCATATCATTGTTTTATACTTGATGGTGCTGGTTCACTGCACAAACCTCCAGAGTGTCAGTAACTCTCCACCACTGTTCAGAGTCCACTTCTCCCCCAAACTGACCCTGGTTTCTGCAGCCTCAGTTCACTGCTCTGTTGGCAGTATTTTAGGATTTGTTCCCAAACCCTAAGGGGACTCTGTAATCCAAAAACAGAACTCTAGTTATTTAAAATTTTTAAATCTTTATTGACATACTGTGCTTTATAAGACCATTGATGATGGTTTTATGTGTACATAATTTCAACATCACACCCATCAGAGAACACACCAGGGAATTGACTTCCCTCCCCGACTTCCAAGATTTCTTCTTACAACTCCCACGCTTGCTAACTCAGTTCTGAGGGTCAACTCTCTCATTCTGTTAACTTTGGACTTTTGTTATATATCTGTAAGTCCTACATATAAGAGAGATCATGTTGTCTCCCTCTTTTTCTTTCTCATTGACTTCACTCAGCATGATATCCTCTAGTTCCACCATGTCAGAAAATTGCATTTTTATCCTTTCTTAGGGCTTCATAGTATTTGATCATGCAATTTTACCATGATGTCCTGTTCCATACATCCGTAGTTTGTTGCTTGAGTTATTTTTATATCTTGGAGATTGTATTTAAGTACCAGGGCAATTATTTTTAAATAAATTATTTTTTCCTGCTCTAGAATAATGGGTAGCAAATAGAATGAGAATGAAGGAGAGACAATTTTAGCATATAAAACATTATTTGTTGTTCTGTTTTTTGTCTTTGGACCACACTAAGCACTGCTCAGGGCATACTCCTTACTCAAAAAATCATAATTGGCAGGACAGGAGATCTACAGGCTGTATAATCCCTCCCAGGCTATACTATCTCTCTATCCCATTCTCTCTCTCCAGCCCTAAAAAGCACAATTTTCAGAAAAAGTTTAGAAGTTTTTTGTTATATTTTCACCCAGAGGTAAGGATGGGTCAGAACATTCAGTGCCTTAATAAGTCAATTTGAGAGGAGATTTAAAGTAAAAGACATGGACTTCTATGATGTTCTCGTTTTAGATCACTCCCCAGATCATTAAGGCTTAAGATGGGAATTTGGGTATGTGAAGAGATTGGAAAAACTGGAGCAGTGTGTATGCGTGTGGATTAACAGTTATACAGTGCTACTTTATAACTAGTGCAACCATCACAGAGGTACCCTGCTCTGAGAAGTTATCAACATTCCATAGAATCCAGGATGCTGTAAATTCCCTTTGCTATTGTTTTTACCTGGAAGTGGATGTACTCTTAATCATTTTACCAGGAAATTACTGGGTCATTGTGAACCTGTAAGCAACTATATGTTAATAGAGGTTCTAAGAGGTATACTTCCTGGCCTCAGGATCTATATCTTGTTAGATGAAAAAGACAGATGCAAACAGACTCATTAGGGGCAAACTAGTTAATGCAATACTCTACAGAAGCAACTATAAAAATTATAACAAGGTGAGGTGATATTGGTGGCTTTGTAGCTGGAAAGAGGGTGAAGTCAGATAATCTACATTTCTTAGAACTCTTCTGTCTGTCCTTTCCATGAAGGTAGTTTGCATCTCTGCGTTGCCTACTGCAGTGCCCTTGGCATGGGGCATGATGCCTCACTTGTAGAAGATATGCATAAATGTGAAAGCATTTGAAACTGGAGAATAAAGGGAACATGTTTTATGCATGCTACAAAACATGCGTTTGTTAACTCGTTTGTTATTTCTCTGGTAGGGTTGACGTTTGTTGTATACTAAGCATTACAGATACGTTGATGAACATGACTGTATTTTAGTTTTTTTTTTAATAAATTTATTTATTTTTAATTAATGAATCACCATGAGGGTACAGTTACAGATTTATACACATCTGTGCTTATGCTTCCCCCATACAAAGTTCGGGAACCCATCCCTTCACCAGTGCCCATACTCCACCACCAGTAAACCCAGCATCCCTCCCATCCTCCCCAATCCCATCTCCCCCCACCCCACCCTGTCACTGTGGCAGGGCATTCCCTTCTGTTCTCTCTCTCTAATTAGCTATTGTGGTTTGCAATAAAGGTGTTGAGTGGCCACTGTGCTCAGTCTCAAGCCCTCATTCAGCCCGCAACTCCCTTCTCCCACATGGCCTTCGACTACATTATAGTTGGTGATCCCTTCTCTGAGTTGCCCTTTCCCCAGAATGTGAGGCCAGCCTCCTAGCCATGGAGTCAACCTCCTGGTACTTATTTCTACAATTCTTGGGTGTTAGTCTCCCACTCTGTTATTCTATATGTCATAGATGAGTGCAATCTTTCTATGTCTGTCTCTCTCTTTCTGACTCATTTCACTTAGCATGAAACTTTTCATGCCGATCCACTTAAATAAAAAATTTGTGACCTCCTTTTTTCTAACAGCTGCATAGTATTCCATTGTATAGATCTACCAAAGTTTCCTCAACCAGTCATCCGTTCTAGGGCATTCGGGTTTTTTCCAGATTCTGGCTATTGTAAACAGTGCTGCGATGAACGACTGTATTTTAGGTTTTAAAGCTGTTTCTTCAGTAGCATAAACCATGGTGGTAGCACTGTAGCACTGTTGTCCTGTTCATCGATTTGCTGGAGTGGGCACCAGTAATGTCTCCATTGTGATTTGTTGTTACTGTTTTTGGCATATCGAATATGCCACGGGCAGCTTGCCAGGCTGTCCCATGTGGGTGTGTTACTCTCAGTAGCTTGCCAGGCTCTCCAAGAGGGATGGAGGAATTGAACTCAGGCCAGCTGCGTGCAAGGCAAATGCCCTACCTGCTGTGCTATGGCTCCAGTCCTGACCAAGGTGGTAAACAGCAGATTTATACTGGTAGGAAAATACAGAAATGAATTGGTTTGGGGAAAGTAAGTGAGAAGTTCTAAATTTAGTAATCAGCTTCACTGCTCTCTTGTATTTGCCCTTTGAGAGAGAGAGAGAGAGAGAGAGAGAGAGAGACAAAGCAAGAAAGCTGAAAGTTTAGAAATAAATATTTAAGAAAAAAACTGCTTCTCTACCCTCATCCCCAACTTGTGATTAATAACTCTGAACTTTCAGATATGCCCCAAATGATGTCAGAATTCCACAGAGAACAGTCTGCTCAATGTTTGGTCATAGTTTGAAGGTGTTCCCAGATGGCTTAAATTTTTTTAAAGATAATTCAGTATACATGAATAATCTTATCTTTGAAATTATCAAAAAGTCTCTCCAGGGCTACCATCACCTTCAATTATCTTTTCATCTAGTATGTGTGACTTTAAATTTATATTAAAACCTTTTGGTGAGTGTAAACTGGAAAGACTTTTTAGTCATCAGTAACTGAAAGATGAACTCTTAACAGTTGTTAGGATGTTGTTAATCTTTTCAGCTTTTTGTATAATAGAATGAGATATTTGGGGTCCTAAAATATGGCTTACTGGCATGTTGTCAACTTACAGGCATGTTTTCATATCTGAATATAATTAGAAATGAAGGGAAAAAAGATTGCCAGGCACTTCTCTGATAAGCAAGGATCCTAGTGCCTCCTTTCAGAGATTTTCACTGACCTCAGCCAGTCCTAAACATTTGACTTTTTGTTTTCTTTCCCAGGCATGAGTTAGATCCTCTCTGCCCCTTCCCTCTGACGCATCCTATGGTTCCATGAAACCAGAGGTTTGTCACCACTGCCAGGACATGTATACATGTTCTCCTGGGGTATTTTTTAAAGAAGTTTGTGAACCGAGAAAAAAATTAAACAGTTTGTTGGTTTTTTATGAATAGCTTCTTATTAGAAGAGAGTTGAGTTTTCTCAGTGGCAGGCAGAGATATGAAATAACATAATCTACTATAGTTTTCTATCAAAGTAGAACAATGAAACATTCTGTTGATAAACATGAGACTGAAACTTCGATTATTTAAGAGGTGAAATTGAGTTAGTTTTTGTAAAAGGTAGGAAAATGGTTGTTGAAACTTGATTTGAAATGCCTCGCACTTAGTAGGCAAACAGATTAAAAAATATCATTTCCATGTTTGTTAAGTGAATTGTATAATTGTGTATTAGTTCTCACCTTAATATTAATGCAAATGTTCTGCCAGTGAACACTATAATTTCCATTATTCATTTTATGAAGAGCTACATAAAGTACTCCATAAACCTCTAAGAGGACATATTTTTTGATTAATCCATTTTCCACATGAGGAAGCAAATACCAATGGAAGCGAATACTTATTGGCTTTGGAAGAGTTGGTGGTTAGCATTTAATGATAGCAAAAGAGCAGTTTCATAATTTTAGAATTTGAGCTATAAAATATACTCTGTCCTAGTAGTATATAAAAGATCATACAAGTAGTATATAAAAGATCATTGTTTTGTGAGTTAAATATAAATCAAAATAAATTTCAAAAGATGCATTTTGTGGGATCTGGAGATAGTATAACAGGTAAGGCTATACTATCTTCCATAGTATAACAGGTAAGGCTATACTATCTTCCATGCTGAGTTTGATTCCTGACACCCCATATAGCCCCCCAGGACAGCCAGAAGTGATTCTTGTGCTCAGAGCTAGCGGAACCCCTGAGCATTATCAGATGAGACCCCAAAGCAAACATAAACAAAACAAAAACCAAGATTTATTTTGTGGATAACAGTTCAATTATCATGACATTCAGTAAGATTAGGGCCTATTCTAGAAACAATTAAATTATGTAATTTATATGTATAATTTAAGTTTGTGGATGCAGTTCATTTATTGTCTCATTTACCCAGCCACCCACACATATAATTGGTTTTAAATGACTTGTGGACTATATAGTATGTTTAAAGCTTGCTTTCTGTTAGTATGAATGCTCATGTACATTCATGTACTCAATAAAGATTTTATTACCATTCGTTGTGATCTAATTTTATATAGAAAAATACTGTCATGTTTAAGGTAAAATGATATTGAAATAGTCGTACTTAAAATATAGCTAGTGATGCTGGTATTAGTATTTTTATTTATATGGTCCAGAGTATTTTGATACTTGGACAGTATGAAGTTGGTGGGCCCCCAGGAGGATTGGAGTGGAGAGAGAGAGATGGCCACTTTCTTCTGATCAATGTCTGCCAGCCTGGCACTGGCTGGGAAGGCTAGAGCAATAGTCTGCAGTGAGCCCCTGCTCATCATGGGTCCCAGGTGCTACCAACCCCAATAGGGGACCATCAAGCCTTACCTGATTCTACTTCTCCTTTTCAGCATGGGACCTAATCCCCCCTCCCCCTGCCCAGTTTCTCAGCAGGGCATAGACTCAGGCTGGAGCGAGGAATTGCTCTTTGCAGGAAAGGAAACCCAATCCTAGGCCTTATCCAGGCCTTCTGGGCCCTTGTTATTCTCACAGAAAAAAATTTCAGGAATACAGGAGCGGCGAAGTAAAAGCAGGTTTGATTTGGAGGCTTTTTGAGGAAAGGGAGGAAGGGAGAGAAAGGGAGAGAGAGCAGCGCACTCAAGAGAGAAGTTGGGCTTCTCCAGAGACACAGATTTGATGATGCTGTGAATCATTTTATATGTTGTAAATATGGCACTAGGTCACTAATTTTGATGACTCTCTAAATTGTCATTGTGTGAATGCAACATCTGTATGTATTATATATGTACAGTATAATATAAACCCATATTTATACTTTTGAAATATCATTTATAATATGAACCCGTATTTATACTTTTCAAATATAATTTAAACCCTGTCATTTTAAGCTAGATTTACATTTTCTTTTCTAATATTAAAAACCTGGTCAGTGAACATTACTTCTACATTCATATATGAACCAAGTGCCTTCTTGAGATAGATATCATAATCATTGTAATCATGGAAATAAGCATATCTCCAGTTTTCTATTGTTTGGCTTTGCCAAACCTTTTCTGATGACTCACAAATCTCATCATTCTCGCTTAACATTCATCAGCAGTGTAAGAGAACCATTTTCTTTATACCTTACGAACATTCTATTCAAATTTTTTGAAAATGGGCTTATAGGACAATGATTTTGGTTCTCAAAAAGATATGTCTAGGGTTTGGAGCGATAGTGTAGCTGGTAGGGTGCTTGCCCTCCACAGTAGACCTAGCTTCAATTCCCAGCACCACTAACGTTCCCTGAGCCCCACCAGTATGATCCCTGAGTGCAAAGCCAGTAGTGATCCTTGAGCACCACCAGGGTAGCCCCAAAGATATTTTAAAGTAAGAAATATGTGTGTGTCCTAGACTCAGAACCCATCAATATCACTTAATATGGTTAAAGAATGAACATGACTTCCATGCAAATATGTAACTGAAAGTAATAATTTTAAGAATACTTTATCCTTAATTATATTTTGGGGTCTGAATGGATGAAGGAATTATTTATTTTATTTTTTCTATGAGTTTCTTAGGCCCAGCAGTACTTGGGCTTATTTCCCATTCAGTGTTCAGAGCACAGTGACTTTCAGGGAACCCCTAGATGATACTGGGGATCAAACCCCATAGGCTGTATGCAAGAGCCTTCCCCACTGTACTACTTCAGTGGTCCACAAGAGGGAGTTTTAAGGTAGAAAACCTCTCAGATACAGTGGAAATTTTCAGATACATAACTTGGAAGAGAAAATAAAGTGAAGACAGGGCACAGATACGTGGCCACAAACCAAGGTATGCTGATAGGCACTAGGAGATGAAAGAGAAAAATAATACATTCTTCCCTATAGCCTCTGGAGAGTGTATAATGCTTCTGACAATTTTATTTCAGATAGTCTTCATAACTGTGAGAGGATAAATTTGTATTGTTTATAAGTCATTATATTTATGTAACCTGCTACAGCATTCCCAGGAAATTAATACAGTTCTATGCCAAATTAACTATTTATGAAAAGATAGTATACCTTGAGGGGAAATTTGGGGGCAGAGAGATAGCACAAGAGGTGAGACACTTGCATATAGCTGTGTTGCCTGTGAAACTAGTTTGAATTCCTGGCACCCCAGAGCTTCAGTGGACACCCAGAGCACCACCATAATTCAAAGAATTATAAATCTATTATATGTTAACTTAAAAAAACATTATATTTTATAGATAAAGATATACTGATAAAGTATATTGATTGTTTACTAAATTTCTAAGGATATTTGTGTCTGGTTTAAAAGACAAAGAGCTGTATTTTCATATGCATATACAGAAACATATGTATGTATATATATACATATATATATATTTTTTTTTTCTGTGCTCAGTGGATTGCCATGTCACATCATGGAACCTCTGGAGAATTTCATAGTAAACTCATTAGAGACAGAGCAAAAGAGTGAAAATGGCTTTCAGTGCCATTATGAAAAAAGCTTTGATCTTGCAGCCCCCAGAACAGAATGAGCATCAACCTTTCTCAGTGGGAACAGGGCTGCTACAATTACAATAGCTGAAGCAGTATCTCAGACTTCACTTATCATGCAAATAAATATATTGCAAATTCAGTTTTAGTTTCTTTATAGCTGCATTTTTGAGACCTTAAGAAGGAGTAAAATATAAAGTCAAAAGTGGATCTAGGAAGTGACTTAAATCATTTTGAACCCAAAGAATGTCTGACTCTAAAAGCCTGAGTTTTGCATTCCATGTCATTCTGTTTCTGATGGAAAAAATGCAAATCCATGTGTACTCACAGTATCTACTCAACATCTGTATTCATCTTCAAAAAACTAATAATAGCATCTTTTACCTCTAAAGCTGTAAATAAGTATTTAGAAGTGTTACTTATAGGAAGGTAAATAATTACCGTTGGATGTATATAATTAGATCTATACATATTTATATATAGAAGTAGTTTGTAAATTTCTTCTACTGTTTCAGTAATTTACTAAGCATATTTAATATTTTAAAAGTTCACATTGTGGAGCTGGATAGAGAGTACAGTGGGTAGGATGCTCGCTTTGCATGCATTTACCTATTGATTCCCAGTAAGCCGTGATGGTACCCCAAGCTCCTCTGGAAGGGATCTCTGAGCAAAGAGCCCAGAGGTAAGTCCTAAGAACAAACAAAACAAAGTTTGCATTGCATATATTTTTAAATGTCCTTTAATTATATTCTTACTGAATCTATAAAATGACAGGTGTATGTGTATATGCCACCAGTAATACATGATCTTTTTATTTCTCATAAATGAAAGGAATTTACAATATAACTATTAATAAAATATGCCTACTCAGTTTTCCCTTCAAATGTAGTAAAATTCTAAATAGCGGGATGTTAGCATTCTGACCTTAGTATAACTCATCTCTGGAATTTGAAATTATAAGTTATCCACGAAGGACACATTACCAAGACACCTGATGATAAATACTTGCAGGCTAGTATTAGTCTTTGTTCTTTCTTAAAGGCCACTGCATCTTTATATAATTTCATGATGTATTAATATGTCACCATGCATTTAAGTCTTGGAGAATAAAATATATTCTAGCCAGGATATTTGCCAAGATATTTGTGCCAGAATTGAAATATTGTTATGTGTTTATTGAACAGCATAAACATAATGATAGGGTTAGCTTTTTTTTCTTTATTATGAAGTCTCAATAGGTTAAAAGGAAGGGAGAATCAGAAAGAGAACTGGCTACTTTTAAGCTAAACAAAATCAGTTTTCAGGCTTTAACCTATAAAGTTCACAATATTAATGCTCATGAGACTTCCTATATTATTCCCCTTTATTGAACTCTTACTATATTTTATCACATTACATTTATCCCCAACATTGTTTATTCTTTACTTTTAACCTCTAAGGTAGGTGGTATTTCCATTTGACATGTGAAAAATCTAATGCTCAGAGAGATACACAGTACAAAACACAAGGTTAGTGTCAGAGTTTATATTTGGGTCTCTATCAGCTAGAGTGCAAAATCAATACATGTAATTTATATTCCGTCAAACTTACTTTCAGGACAGAGAAAAGCTGAAACAAATTTAAAATGAAAATTTAGTATCTGTTTTTAGGAACTTAAGTATGTAATCTTTTATTAAAAAGCAATGCAGTATGCAGAAATATGTTTTAATGAACTATAGATCAGTAACCTAATTTATTGATGGAAGTTTTCTTATTTAAAAAATTTAAGTTTTGGAATGCTATATGCAAGTAATTAAATCCAATACTACAAGCACTCATTATTAGCTTATATTTTATAAAACACTTTGTCATATTTTCATATATTATCACTATCACTATCATCCCATTGATCCTCAATTTGTTCGAGCAGGCCCAGTAATGTCTCCATTTGTCCTAGCCCTGAGATTTTAGCAGCCTCTCTTTACTTGTCCTTTCCAATGGTGCCGAATTAGAGGCTCTTTCACGGCCAGAAGAATGAGACCCATTATTATTACTGTATTTGGCATATGAATATGCCATGGCCATGGGGAGCTTGCCAGGCTTGTTGGGAAGGATGAGTAGAGAGAGACTTCTAAAATCTCAGGGCTCGGGGGGCTAAAGGTGGGGAGGGCTAGGGCTGTGGGGGGTTAGGGGTGTGGGGGTGTGGGGTGGAGCTATACTGGGATTCTTGGTGGTGGAATATGTGCACTGGTGAAGGGATGGGTATTCAAACATTGTATAACTGAGATTTAAACCTGAAAACTTTGTAACTTTCCACATGGTGACTCAATAAAAAATTTAAAAATAAATAAATAAATAAAATCTCAGGGCTAGGATGAATGGAGATGTTATTGAGACTACTTGAGAAATTCGATGATCAACAGGATGATGATGATGATGATGATGATGATGATGATGATGATGATGACGACTGTTTTTGGCATATCGAATATACCACGGGTAGCTTGCCAGGCTCTGTATGAGATTCTGCATTACTCTCTTCTGGGAGCTTGGCTTTATAGTCTCTTGATGTAGGCCGTTCATGGAATTACATGGCTGGGGAAGTTTGTGGGTATGACTGCCTAACTACTGGAAAAAGGGGGATCTGGGTATCAGAGGCCCAGTCCCAATTCGAGCAGGCTTGGAGATCTCATCCCTGGGTCCCGCACACCTGGGTTCCTCTGCCAGTTCCTGCACGCGTGAGGCTTGTCTGAGCATGTGGAGGGTGGCCTTGAGCATGGCTGTGGCTGGGTTCCGGAGGTCTTTGACTGCTAAGTCTCTGCTCAGGGCAGGGAGGGAAAGTCAACCTACCCCCTTCAAGGGACCCCGGTGAAGACAGCCAGGCATGGGGGCAAGACATATGTATGGATAAGGGGGCAAGATACATGTATGAATAGAGTACTATAAAATTTGAATTTAAAATTATGACTCAATTCGGGGGCCAGAGAGATAGCACAGCGGGTAGGGCGTTTGCCTTGCACGCGGCCGACCCGGGTTCTATCCCCGGCATCCCATACGGTCCCCCAAGCACCGCCAGGAGTAATTCCTGAGTGCAAAGCCAGGAGTAACCCCTGACCATCGTTGGGTGTGACCCAAAAAGAAAAAAAAATTAAAATTAAAATAAAAAATAAAAATAAAATTATGACTCAATTCATTAAGCATTAATTGGAAATAGTTTAAATTATGGATTACATCTTCATAGTTTTCTTCACGTTTGTTCCAGCCAGTTCGATAATAACAAGTGTCTGGGCTGGTTTCTAAGGTTTATAGACAGTGTAAGACATAGTGCTGATTTAAAATCTCTTTGAAAGTTTTTCATTGAATATAGATTGTTCCTCTGAAATCAGCAGCTATTATGTAAAGATAGTATCCTTGGTCATAACCAAGAAGAGGAGTGGGGAATAATAAATTGATCCAATATTCTATGCACAGTGCTTTTTTAATGATACAGGAAATCCTGTAAAATGAGCATATCTTTCTTCATAGCTGAAAACTTTAGAATATGAGGAGAAGCAGTGTGTATAAATTGACCCTATTAATAATTAATAAATTTAGAATTGATATATTATAATCACTTTATCACTGTATCACTGTCATCCCATTGTTCATTGATTTACTCGAGCAGGCACCAGTAACATCTCTATTCCTCCCAGCCCTGAGATTTTAGCAACCTCTCCTTACTCGTCTTCCCAACGATTGGAGGCTCTTTTAGGGTCAGGGGAATGAGACCTATTGTTACTGTTTTTGGCATATCGAAGATGCCATGAGTAGCTTGCCAGGCTCTGCTTGTGCGGGCGGGATACTCTTGGTTGCTTGCTGGGCTCTCCGAGAGATATGTATGTGTATATATATATAAATATATAATGTATACATATATTATACAAATTATATATCCCATGTTCATTTTTTTTTTTTTTGCTTTTTGGGTCACACCCGGCGATGCACAGGGGTCACTCCTGGCTCATGCACTCAGGAATCACCCCTGGCGGTGCTCAGGGGACCATATGGGATGCTGGGATTCGAACCCGGGTCGGCCGCGTGCAAGGCAAACGCCCTACCCGCTGTGCTATCACTCCAGCCCCTATCCCATGTTCATTTGATAACACAAAGGTACCACTGACACTTTGCTAAGAATGTAGTCTCTATGCTACTTTTTATGATTCTTACAGTAGATTAAATATATAATGCTATCAATGATTATATAGCAATAAGCATCATATATTATATTGCTCATGTCCTAAATCTAAGCAAACAAAACTTTTTAAAAATCAGTCTAATTTACACTGTGAAAGTATCCTAGAAATTTAATTTTGTTATTTTATAAAATTGGTTTCTCAAGGCACGAAGAGATAGAGGAATGGGCTGGAGCACATGCTTCATACATAGGAAGCCTGGTTTTAATTTTTGGTACCGCATGGTCTTCCTGAGTACCATGGAGTAATTAGACTGGGAATAACCCCTGAGTGCCACTGAGTTGAAATAAAAAAGTTTTTATTTGCTCAAGCAAATTGAGGGTCAACGAGATGATAGTGATAGTGATATATGATAATATGACAAAGAAAATGTTATATAATATATAAGCTAATAATGAGTGCTTATAGTATTGAATTTATTTAATTACTTGCATATAGCATTCCAAAACAAATTTTTTAAATAAGAAAATTTCCATCAATAAATTAGCTTACCTAAGTAAAAAAAAAGTTTCTTTTTATTTAACATTTCATGATGTTCTTTAAATGGTTTGTTTAGTATCTGCAGTAATTCCAGGTGGTGCAGTGTTCATTCATACCAGTGATGAAAGAGTGAACTTTGTAGTGTTGAGAGTCATGCCAACTTCACATGGCTAGAGCATAAGTTTAGAGTTGACCAGACTGAAAATTTCAGAATGTAGAAATGATCATTTATATTTATCTTGATGATGACCATACTGATTGTTACTGTCACTGTTACTCTGTTGCTCAATTTGTTTGAGGGGCACCAGTAACATCTCTCATTGTGAGACTTGTTGTTACTGTGTTTGGCATATCCAATACGCCACGGGTAGCTTGCCAGGCTCTGCCATGAAGGCTTGATACTCTCCGTAGCTTGCCGGGCTCTCTGAGAGGGTGGAGGAATCAGACATGGGTTGGCCGCATGCAAGGCAAACGCCCTACCACTGTGCTATTGCTCCAGCCCATCATACTGATTGTTTGACTGTAGTTCAGAAATTAAATGTGTATTACTAATGCAATGACTCTAAAGACCAGCAAGTTTTATTTAATGCCAGTCTGATTGCTACCTTCTACCTTTGTCTAGTGGGGCTTGATCACAGAGAATGAGACAAACACATGAGGAAACACACATGGATTGTCCAAACTTTAGGGCTGTTTGGGCAGCCAGCCTTCCGCTCACAGACTGGCCATTATTCAATATAATATTACTCCCCTACACCCACCCCACCACTGTGCTCCCAACAGGTGAGTCATTGCTTGAATTGACAGAGACATTAAGGACAGCATTTAGTAAGCACATAAACATTCAGTGGGTAAAGAGCAGAGACCGGGATGTTTCACATAACCTATTAGAAGATGCTTTAAAAAGTAAAGTCCCTGACAGTTTCATATTCTGTTTTTGTCTTACATCTTAAAGGCCCCAAAAGTCTTACTTTATGCTTTCTGGCATGCATCTGCAGCTGTCAGATATTTGTCTTCTATTCCTTTCTTGCTATTCTATTCTTTCCTGAGTTCACATTTACAAACCCTTTGCATTCGAAGATCCAAACTATTTTACCTAGGGGCATATCCCATCCTTGAATGTTTTTTGTTCAGTAGATGTATTTTCACAGCTTCCACATGGGATTCATAGATAAGGTGCTCGGGTCTGTCCTGGCCTTGACCAACTGTTAGAAGGGTAAGTTCTCTTTGAATCTATTACGGCTTACTCACTGTATGAAAGTCATCCACCTGATTCATTTAGCCTCATGGCATAACATTTCTCCAGGGTTTTAATTTATCTGTTTCCTGGGAAAGTTGCAAGAAAAGGATTAGTGTGTTAAAATATAGCTTTCCTTACAATGCTTGGTCTTTCAGTCACAACAAATACTCATCTATCCTCTGTCCTATTTTCCACAGTCTGCATAGATGCGTTACTTGGTAGATTGATCTCCATCTCTGTTTCTTAACTAGGAGCTATAGGTCCTAAGGGATCCACAGCTAAAATGTATAAGTACGGTGATAAAAACAGCATGAGACTAGGGTATCAACTGGAAGAACAGGTAGGAAAGAAGGAGTCCATGATCAGAAAAACGTTGAGTAAGATTGATCATCCTCTCTAAGACATATTTATGAATACCATACCCTTCTCGGGTTATCCTTTCTATTGACATCTTAACCATTACATTCAACCAAGGAAACATCAAAAATACTCCATAAAAACGTCTAAGGGGTTGCAAGCTACAGTATAGTGGGTAGTGCATTTGCCTTGCACGCGGTTGACCGGGTTTGATCCCCAGCATCCCATATGGTCCCCCGAGCATCACCAGGAGTAATTCCTGAGTGCAGAGACAGGAGTAATGCCTGAGCACCACCAGGTGTGACCCAAAATGTAAACAAGCAAACAAAAAATAAACAAACCATCTAAGTGCCACACATGTCTTCCTTCATGAACTATAGTGAAACATTAATTTGTCTCCTTTTAATATCAGCATCAAATATGCTTGCCAGAATTATCACTTCCTTCCATATTTGCTTATCTCCATGGCTATATCTGGTAATGCTTGGAGGACCATGTAATGTCAGGAATCAAACTTGAGTTAGGTATATACCAGGAATTTCCTCTAACCATTGTACTATATTATGACCCCTCTAGACTCTCTGTGCTATTATGTGGACCATTGCTTTCTCTGAATTTCCAAAGTGGACTTATCAGTGTGTTGACACTGCCTTCCAGGGGATTCTTGGGAAGTTAACTCCTTCATTTTTCTTTCCACATGGTTTGGGACATTCAAGCTTTAATACAATCCCCTTCTCCCAGCTCTTGGCCATGTGTGTTGGTTAGTGAATAGATTTTCTCTTTCCTTTGCCTTAGACTTATCCAGACAGGTTATGTTGTGGCTTGGCCTTCCAGTTTTTATTACAAGCCAGAGGGCAAGTGGCACACATTGAAAAATCAAGTTGTTCAAGATTGTCTTTCGATAGGTAGTGATGCCATCCTTGTAAGAGTGGAGTAGACAACTTATTTAAAACAAGGAAATTACTAACCTGCTAGTGATATCTTTTCTGGTGGATTTCAGGTGCATTCACCATTTTAGCCAGATGTCCATGACCCAATTTTCAGTGTTCCTCTTTTTCCCAACAGGTATATGCTCATGGCTATTTGTGTCTTAGATGTTTGGTTTCCTTCAAGAACTGCAGTTTACTCTTTCTTCTCTTGAAATACAGTCACCATGCTCTGAGGAGCCCAAGGCACATGGGAATGTCACATAAAGGATAACTGAGTTTCTAATTAAATCCTAAACTTACAGATAGGCACACACCAGAACCCAGTGCAGCCAGAGGAGTGAATTTTATTGTATGATATAGAACACGGGGCCATTCATTGGTGGTGAGCAACATCACAGGAAAAGCTTCCCAGCTGAGCCCAGTCAGACCGCAGCTTCTGAGAAATAAGTGTTCATTAATTTCAGCGATTAATTTTGAGATTGTTAATAATGCATCAGGACAGAATCTTGCTAATCTTCTTTCACTCTTGCTATAAATTGGTGACACAGGGTTTACTTATCTCTAGCTTACTCAGCTCAAATCACCTAATACCATTGCTTTGTAATTACTGTAGCATCTAGACCTTACATATATCTAAGATAGTGTTCTCTCCAGTAAATTTCCTTCTGCCCATAACAGTTTTAACCACCACCATTCCATAACTCTATCCGTGCACTATCCTGTCTCTACTGCATAGGTGCTTATCTGTAGCTGTTTGACGGATGGTGATTTATTCCAAACCCCAAGTCTGTTAGATTTTGTCCAACCTTCTTTCACCGGAAATACACCCTG
Source organism: Sorex araneus (assembly GCF_027595985.1). Taxonomy (NCBI): domain Eukaryota; kingdom Metazoa; phylum Chordata; class Mammalia; order Eulipotyphla; family Soricidae; genus Sorex; species Sorex araneus. The sequence continues at coordinate 328,784,199 of NC_073303.1, forward strand.
AAACAAAGATTCGAATAAGAAAGTTTATTGGGGAGCCCTCTTGAAACAGGCGAGGCAGAGGGAGAGTTTGAATTAAGATCGAATTGGAACAAAGACCTCAGCCAAGCACATGTACTAGTCCAGAGCACAGATAGCCATGTAGACATGTCAGATGTATAAGCAATGCCACATCAACCACCTGGAATACTGGTTGAATGAGTGTTCTTTCTATAGGCAAAGACACTCAGGCATAGAACGTCAGTGGACAATACCTCTAGCAAGTTGGCATTCAGGAAAATGACATATCTGTGGTTGAAGAGGGGATTCTCTAGTACATACAATACTATCCATTAGTTCCTTAATTATGATTGGAAGCTCCATTTTGAGATCCAGTCAGAAACATTGTGTGATTGTCAATTGTTTGTTCTCATTCTTGACTACACTAATATATATAGGTTGATTTATTGTTATGAGCATTCCTGATCTTACATTTTGATAATATCTCTATATGGGTGTATCTACAGAAGAATTTTACGTAATTGAGAGTTAATATATATGTGTATATTTATTATACCTGATACTATACTTTATACATGATTTTTCCTAAAGATTTTAATTTTTTTAAAAAGAGAAATGTATGGGTAATGAAAAGGAAACAACATGAAAAGAATTGTATTAGGTCCTTATAAGGTGCCAACTCTTTACCAGCATAACTATTTGATCATTGTTTTATTTCAAGTAAGGCTGTGTCAAGTTTTCCTGTCAAAAAAATGAAAACTTGGATGCTAGAAATACTACAGTAGTAGCAATATTGCCTTCCTTGCCTGGGACTGACCCCTGCTTGATCCTCAGCACCACATATGGTCCTCCAAAATTCTCCAGATGTAGTTCCTGAGCATTTCCAGGTGTGCTCTCACAGCTTATCCCAAAAAAACCTTAATTAAATATTATTTATATATTTGATAATATAATTTTAAATAACCAATTCCTGGGATTTGAGTTTTTCTTATTTTTTAAACCTTATAAATATGACTTTTTAATACTAGCTTCATTTGTTAATTAAGTTTAAATTTAGAAGAAATTTCTATATTGAATTAAAGTTTTGCTAGGTATAATCAAATAAACACCAGAAATAGTTTTGGCAATTTATTGCTTCTGCTATTGGGTATACAGTTTTCTTACACTTTGCTGACACAGCATTAACAATGAGTCACATTTGTGAATGTACTGCATAAAAATATGTTTTTAATTTTTCTTAACTGTGGCAGTGGATATTTTCTTTTATTAAGTATTTGAAAACTCATATTTTACCAATTTTAACTGATTCATCTTTTATAAATTATTATCAACTATTAAACTTGCTATCCTATATCACAATTTGACCCATATACCATATCACATATAATTATAATTGATGTTTTGCTATTACTTTCAACTCTCAATGTAACTTTTATGAATTCTTTTTTGTGAATGGCTGACTTAATGCCTACTATAAACTATTATAGTAGTTTATAAACACTTTTCCAAACTCATTATCTTATTTCTCATATGATTTAGTTCTCATGTTAGATATAGCAGCGATGTGGAATGTCTTCCGTTTCATGTTTCTTTCCTCTGAATTTCTATGGCATGTAAAATGCCAGTGTCCCTTCTCATATTTAGCACATACATCACTATAACTGTCATCAAGAATGTTTTTTGGGGTCCAGAGTAATAGTATAGCAGGTAGGGCATTTGCCTTGCACGTGGCCCAGCCGGGTTTGATTCCCTGATTCCCATGTGGTCCCCCAAGCACCACCAGGAGTAATTCCTCAGTGCAGAGCCAATAGTAACCCCTGTGCATGGCCAGGTGTGACCCAAAAAAGAAAAAAAAAGAATGGTTTTTTTTGGGAGGTTGAGAGGTCGGAAATTTGGACTGCATTCAGCATTGCTCAGGACCTACTCCAAGCTCTGTGCTTGAGGGTTACTAAGTGCAGTGCTGGGAGGACCATATAGTGCCAGGGATCAAACTGGGGTTGGCTGCATTCAAGGCAAATTCCCTAAGCTCTAACCTCTCCCTCTGATGCCATCAGGGATATCTAATAAACATTGACAATTTTTTCAATATTTAGATCAATAATATATTTCTGTTTTGTAACCTGAGTCTTTCCCAGATTTTCTCTTTCTAAAGTTGACTTTTCTACTTTGCATATTTTTCTCAAGCACAGCAGAATGTTAGAGTGTCTTTTATACTTTATGTCGCTAACTTGATTGACTATAGGTGTGGATGCTCATAGTGAACTGTTAGGTTTTTAAACTTCATATAAATTTGACCCTCCTCCTAGCAGTGTAGGGTGTTCATGACCCATGTCTGTAGAGTTCTTGTTGGATGTGTTCAGATACATTACTTGGTGAACTAATTTCGTATATGTAGATGATCTATTAAAACATACTTAAGACTAATCCTAAAGCTTCCTTATTTGTGATTTGTTTTGACTGAGGTAACATTGGTTTCATGATGTAAATCTTTATACACTTGAAGGGTTCAGTGTCACCACACCCACTGCATTCAAATGGGTCTTTTCCTTTGAACTGCATAGTATTGAGGCAATTTTGCTTCTATGATAAGGAACACCAGAATAGCTATCTTTTACACATTCATTCAGTACAGAATTTTAAATACAACTTCCTCTATTTCTAACCTAGTTTCCATCCATCTTGAATGTACTTGCCTATTTAAAGAAGACAAACTTTCTCTTTTAAGTTTCAGGGAAAAATTTGAGCAAATAATATTTTTATAGCTTTTTATGAAAGATTTTCAAGTTTCCTCTAGAATTAAAAGTATTTTCACCTCCAATCTTCTTGTTTCTTACTGCAAATGTTACTTTCCCCCCTTTTAGCTAAATTGTCTTGCCCATTATTTTTTCTGGTTGGTAAAATTTGTATTGCTAAAGTGGGATTTAACTTAATGGTTATTGTTCGTGGCTAGAAATGCATGGAAAAAGCCACCGTAAAGTAAATGGATTTCATGGTTGAGCAACTAATATAAAACTAATTTAATGTGACAGGAGAACACACTTTTAAAAGTAAAGATCCAGATCCATGTGATTATAAATTCATATCACTTCCTTCCAGTAGGGATATATTGTGGAAATTGCTACGTATTCAAATTCCCAAAGTTAACATGATGGGTATGTATTTATCCATATTTTGACTCAGCTTTATTTATGTACTTTCATAATACTGTATTCGATATAATTCTAGTTATTATAAAGTCATGTTCTCTATCAAGTTGTCTCTCCATTTGTCTGTTTGTTGAGCACTCAACACTGCTTCTCTTAGCCTGCCTCAGTGAGCACTCTAGAGCTGGCCTGTTTGTTCCTAATTTGCTCCATCCCGTGGCTATTGCTAGTCCATATTACACACTAATTCTTATTTCTGGGACTGCCAAGAGACAGCTGCCAAGACCACCGTCTGACTTCCCTCCTGATGGAAAAATATCTGCCACTTGCTGATAATATGACCTTGGATATTCATTGAACCTCTGTACATCTGATGATACCTCTTCCACTTCAGAGTGCATGACGGCTAAGTGGTGAATGATAATGAACTCATTAGTACAGTGTAAGACATTTAGGTTAAAGATAGAGTGTCTCAGAGCTCTAAACCTGTTCCATGGAACCATGGCAGGAAATATAAAATCTTTCAGCATAGCCACCTTAGTGTTTCAGTCTCCTGAATGTTGCACCTTTCTCTCTCCCTGTAAGATGATTTACTCTGGTACTAATGGCTCCTCTTGGTGTACCAGTTATTTACACGGTATCAGTTCTTATATCTTCTGCAGAGCAGATGTCTTTGCTTCGGTTTTCCAGTCTAACTGGTACCTCCATGAAATGAAACCTCAGGAGGTAGTTGGTCTCATTTCCCTAATACCCTGGCACCCTTTTCAGGGACCAGTTTTTCTCTCCATTCTTTTAGGCTAGATTGATTCTTATTATCTAGTGATCCTGGTGCTATAAGTAAATTTATTGTGTATAGTCTTTATCCTGAAGAAAAAATCTTCTAAGTACGTGAGTCAGACCAGCTATGTGAGAAACAAAAGAAAACCACTTTGTATTAGATGAGACGGCCCAATGGGGGAGTAACAGGAAACTTTAATAGTCTCCATTATCTACCAAAGTGATTTATACTTTTACTTCTCAGAAAAGAATAGATTTTCTAAGAAAGAAAGGAAGAAAGGAAAGGAAAGGAAAGGAAAGGAAGGAAGGAAGGAAGGAAGGAAGAAAGAAAGAAAGAAAGAAAGAAAGAAAGAAAGAAAGAAAGAAAGAAAGAAAGAAAGAAAGAAAGAAAGAAAGAAAGAAAGATTGACACATTAAAATAGGGGGTCCTCACCCTCCCTTACTTCCACAATTTTGATTATTTCTATGTGTTCTCCAGATTACGGCCAAAAGTTATTGTATATATATTTTCTAACTATATCATACATATTGTCCTGATAAATGATTTTCCATTAGTGGGAAATGGAGTAGGTAGTTATCTGGTGATTTGGCTCTTGTTCGGTAATAGTTTGGTATGAACCTTCTGCTTTGCTATTGCTTTATCTAGGAACAGATGTAAACCCAGCTGCAAATTGGTGTTGAGAATGTGGAAACTTTCATTTTTAACCACTGCATATATCAATTGCTGAAACTTAACTTATGAATGTAAATATATTTCCAATTGTGTGTAATTTAATATTCTTGATCCTAGTTATTTATTCCTTTTTCTTGAAGGTATCACACTCCACCACAGTTATTCTCTAACGCAGTGATTTGGTCAAAAAACTGCAAAATACTGGGAGGATAACATTGTTTTCACTTTTAGCTTTTATTTTAAGATGATTGGAAAATCTGGGGAAAAGTTTTTGCCTTCATTTAGTTTAATATAATATTGAAGACATGCAGTATTATTGACCACTATAAGCCATAAATGATGATATTTTAATCTTTTATTGACTACTGTGATTTTGTTATATTAGCCATCTCCGGGGCTTTGACCTTTTATTTTGATACATTTTTTTTCTGAAAGCACTTGAAAAGGAAGAACTTGAATATGTGAAAAAATATGCAAAAAGGCAAATAGTCTTTCCTAATTCACTTGGTTTACTTTAACTCTAAATCTGTTTCCCAGTAGTGTATATAAGAAGGAAATTGCTATTCATCTATACATTTTTGTCAACTAATGATATCAGTATTTACATCCTCCTTTTGTGTTATCACCAATGGCAAATATTCTTTCTGATCTTCTTTCTTGCCATGCTTTCCTTACATCCCACAGAGTAGTTAGTGTGGGCCTGTGTACAATGAAAACAGCCTCCTATAAATATTAGTGAGGGAGGCTAAATTCATAGAAGAATAATCAAAATGTACTTCAAACTAAACTAGAATTAAATAGAGCATTTGCCTTGCACATGACTGACCCAAGTTCAATTCCTCCGTCCCTTTTGGAGAGCCCGGCAAGCTACCGAGAGTATCCTGCCTGCACAGCAGAGCCTGGCAAGCTACCTGTGGCGTATTTGATAAGCCAAAACAGTAACAAGTCTCACAATGGAGATGCTACTGGTGCCCGCTCGAGCAAATTGATGAACAATGGGAAGACATTGTTACATTGTTACATTGCTAATGCTTTAAATATTTCATTTGCACACATTTATTGATGCTTGTCTAAATCTTAAAAATCTAACTCTTACATTCTAGTAATATTTGTTGATCACATACAAGTTACTTTTTGACTGTTAATCCTTATATCCTTGTTAGTGACCAACTCACATGTTACATAGGAGACTGAAAACTACTAGGATTTATAATGTAAATGATGAGTTAAAATTTAAAATTATCAATCTGAAGTTTACTGACATATCCAAACTTTAACTCATAGTACCTATTGTTAATTTATCTGTACACAAGCTTTTATTTTGCAGTATTGTTAAGAACAAAAATGAAAAAGTGGTGAGGCTACCTTTAAATCTGATGCTAGCCAATGTCAGCTTTCTAACATAGTGGATACATTGAGCCATTATATTTTTTCAGTGTATTAAGTGATAGCTTGTAAGAATTTAATATCATTAGAGGTAAAACCATCATTACATGTAAAAAATATCTATCAAATTTAACTTGATCTGTAAACATTACAAATAGTTAGGAGAGAAAGATCTGGTGAGAGTTAATAAGAAAAAAACAAGTCTGACTCCATCTGCTTCTAATAATAGTCTGAATTCAATATTGTTTATGCAATTTTGCCTGTATTTGCCTTTGTGAATCCCTTTAAAAGCAGAAGTGCTGCCTCCTCCACTCTTGAGAAGTCTGTGCTCTCTCTTTTCTGTCTCTTTTTCCTTACATCTTCTTAAATTTTGTTCAATAAAAACTGTTTTGCTTCACTAAATAGAAAAACAAACAAAAACTAGAAATACTGCATGAAAAAGTATAAGAAGGTGAGCATAATTTATAACATCTAAGTGATTAATCTTATACACAAAGATTGAATCTTGTAACACCTGAAACTTCTACAGTGTATGTCAGTTATATTTCAGTTAAAAGGAAGAATGACCCAAGAGACAAATAGAATGGTTATGCTCAATAAGGATATTTGGAATTTAGGAAAAACTCTTCCCTAGAACCACATAGAACTAAAAGTAATGACAATTACTAATTGTTTTAGATTAGTCTTACTACAAAGCAACTTTTAATAATTTGGGGATTTTTTGTAATAGTAACAATGGGGTAGTACTTGACAGTAACATATATATTTTTTAATTTTATTAAATCACTGTGAGATAGTTACAAGCTTTCATGTTTGGGTTACAATCACACAATGATCAAACACCCATCCCTCCACCAGTGCACATTTTCCCCCACCAATATCCCCAGTATACCCCCCTTTTCCTACCCTCCCCCTGCCATGCTCTCTCTCTACTTTTGGGCATTATAGCTTGCAACACAGACACTGAGAGGTCATCATGTTTGATCCATTATCTACTTTTGGCACGTATCTCCCATCCCAACTGACTCCTCCAGCCATCATTTTCTTAGTGATTCCTTCTCTATTCCATCTGCCTTCTCCCCTTCACTCATGAAGCAGTCTTCCAGCTATGGGGCAATCCTCCTGGCCCTTGTATCTACTGTTCTCAAAAAAGAAATATGAATGACCAAAAAGCACATGAAAAATGTTCCACACCCCTAGTCATCAGGGAGATGAAATCAAAACAACAGTGAGATATCATCTCACACCACAGAGACTGGCACACATTCAGAAGTACAAAAGCAACCAGTGCTGGTGTGGATGTGGGGAAAAGGGACGCGCTTTCACTGTTGGTGGGAATGCTGACTGATCCAGCCTTTCTGGAAAACAATATGGACAGTCCTTCAAAAACTAGAAATTGAGCTTCTGTATGACCCCGCAATACCACTTCTGGGAATATATCCTGAGGATGTAAAAAAGCATAGTAAAAATGACATCTGTACCTATATGTTCATTGCAGCACTGTTCACAATAGCCAAAATCTGGAAACAACCCAAGTGCCCTAGAACAGATGACTGGTTAAAGAATCTTTGGTACATCTACACAATGGAATACTATGCGGCTGTTAGGAGATGAAGTCATAAAATTTGCTTATAAATGGATAGATATGGAGAGTATCATGCTAAGTGAAATGAGTCAGAAAGAGAGGGACAGACATAGAAGAACTGCACTCATCTGTGGAGTATAGAATAATATCACATAGTAACATTGTTTTATCAGAAAACTTGACTTTGAGATTTCATTCTGAGATTCATGGGCATATAACCTTGGAAATGCCATTTCATCTGTTCAGATGTTAAATATTTCTCATTTGCTTATTAGAGTTACCCATGCTTACTTTATCTGCCTCCCCACACCAGGTTGGCCCCCTGCAAGGCCAGGGCCATGACTTCCTGTACTATCTCCCTGGTTCCTCTGCCTCCAATTATTTCTGGTGAGCAGATTTGGTATTATTTTTTATTTCCTAACACTGTTTCCAGTGAACTTTGTCAGTGTAAAAAAATAATTTACTCAAATCTAGTCGATTTACTAAGACATTGTAATAATATAGTTGTGTTCACTTATGACTTCTCCCGTATTTTAATATTCTTAAAAGAATATTTAATGTAATACCTGTTATTGCAACTTGAAAACATGAATTTATTGGCTTCTGTTAAAATGCTTATTGGACATAAAGTAGCTGACCTCAGCTATTGCTCCAGGGACAGTAAATATTATTGTTCTCTTAAAGCTGCAGTCATTAGCCCCCTGCTACAGGACTGTGTGAGCCTTTTTTTAAAGGACGTCTTGAGCACTTTCTCTATTTCATCTATGCTTCTCATTTGTGATGCTTAAGTAACTTGGAAGTATATGATAGTACTGCTTATGACTCATGTGTGGTTTTGGATTTTGCACATTTGAATGAAATCTCAGCATGTTACTGATGTATGTTACCAATGAATATCATTATTTCATGGTCCCTAAATTCTTGCTCTCACAAATTATTAATGGTGACTTCTGGAAACTGAAGAAGAAAATCAGGGAGAACAGACTTTATTATACTTAATATGGAGCTAGGTAGTTTTGTCTTATGATTCACTTTCTTGTTTTATCCAGGATAAAGAGTATTATTTTTGCAAAACATTAAATATATGTATATATAAATTAAAATATATAAGGGTGAGGTTTAAAATATCAAAAATTCCTTTCACACCTTTTGCAAAACCAAAGTCTATGAAAATTAGCTGAGAAAATGTAGTATCCAATTTAACAGAAGCCAAATACTTTGTGTATTGCCAAGTATAATAGACTTTGTTTTGGTCGGAGTGTGGAACTGAAATAAACATTTTAAGTTTTTAGTCTAGGCATTGACCATTTTTCTCAGAAAGCCTCTGACAGTAACCATATATAACTTCTTGCTTTTGACATGATTTATCCTACCTGGTATTAGCCTGATAATTATGTACTTCAAAGTACTTTAGATGATTTCACCATTTTTTAAACCACTCAAGTGTTAATTTGTGGCAGAATATAGGAAAAAAAGAGCATCTTCTACTTTTACAAATTGTTTTGTGAAAAAGATAGACTAGAGAGGGAACAAGACATCTTCAAAGCTTTGACTCCAGACTTGGCTATTCTACAGCAATAGTTTTGTAATGAGCAAAATAATAAAAAGTAGAAACTCTCTCTTAGCAAAGGAATCAGGGTGTATTGGAGCTTGTCAAAAATGTCGACTGGATTAGAAACTCTGGGAGTGAGCCTTGCAATCCCATCTATTCTGCAGGTGGTGTTTGTTGCTGGAGATTGTTATCAGTCTGGGGTTTGTGTGAATGGAGTGTGTTGTTATCACACTGACCATTGAAGTTCCTTGATGTTACAACTCTTCACTTATACAACAGCTCACATGGGCAGAAACAGTGCTTCCTACTTTCTGGACTGCCCCTCTTCAACGCACACTTAACCGACCTCGGATTGCTGACTCTCAATGATCTGGTGATTTAGATTTATATACATTCGGTCTCTTGTCCCCTGCATGTTTCTGCGGATCAACTGTCCAGCAGTCTGACCACATAGGCTCGGTTATTCCACATATATAGACTTGTTGAGCTTCACAACTGCCATTACTGTTACTCCACCTAACAATGACCTGAGTCTCTGCCCCTTAGCTATTTCTGCTATGTGTTTGGTGTATGGGATGAGCCAGTTAAAAAATAAATGAGAAACTAACAACGGCCTTTGATTGTACTGTCTCTTACTCCTCATTTCCTCCTTTCATGATTTGCTCCACTTCTTTGCTTGTTATCTGGCTTCTCCTTAATGGTTTCCTTCTGATTTTACCCAGTAACTTCTGATTTTACTCAGTAACACATATGGATGCTCAAGCCATATAATTCTCTTAAAATTTGTTTTTATTAGGGACCAGAGCATAGGGTATTTGCTTTGCATGAGACCTACCCATGTTCAATCCCTTATGCCTCTTTTTGCCTTTCCAGGTTTAAGCCCTGGGCACTTTCAAGCTCTAAAAATTATGTCACGTCTGGAAGTTTCTTAAAAGATAAAAATTTTGTAGGATTTATGTCTATAAGTGTCTCTTTTTTTAAAAAAAGGTAAACCCACATCTCCCCCTGCCTCTTCTTTTGCTGAATATTCAGAATTCTTTTTGCTTCCATGTTTCTAGAGAGTAGTACTTTAACATTTTAGTTTAGCTCCATGTTGGAGAACGTTATAGATTTTGCTTGTGTAAATCTGCTTCTGTTTTTCTTAGGTGTTTTGTTGTTGTTCTCTTTCAAACACAAACAAGATGGGGTGTTATATATGTGAGTATGTATGTGTTGTACTTATTTATGGGTTTAGTATTAGTTATATTGGACACTGTAGCTGATTTGTGTCAATTGCTCATATTCTTCCTAACCCAGAGTTTATGATTTTGTTTTCTTTTGTAAGTAATATGCGCATCCCTGGTATCCCATAAACCCTGTCAGGAGTTGATCCCTGGGCACAGAGCTAGAAGTACATCCTGAGCACGGCTGGGTATGGTCCAAAACCCTAAGCAATAGATGTATTTTCTTATTAAACTGCACTTGCTACTCTGGAGATTGCATAACTGAGTGTAGTGCTTGGGAAACTTTTGCCTATGGTAAAATGTTTCTGAATGCATAGTGACCAAAAATTAATTGAACTTAACTGCTTAATGAATCTGAGATATTTCTGGTAGCACTTCTGCCCTCTGAAACTTGCATTTCTCTGATGAAAAGGGTCTTGAGTGGAAAAGCATTTCAGAAGTCCTGCTAAAGCATAGTATGTGAGTCCTTAGATGTAACCAACAATGCCTTCTATCAGAGTCCCTAAACTGAACTCACTTCTATTAGTCCAACTTGCGGTTGCCCATGTGGATGTGTGCTTGGAACCGTGAAAGGACGTGCTTACTATCACTTTCTGGCTGTAGGTCCGAGCCTAGGACCCAGCCCTTCCTGGAAGCACTCAGCCTTCAGTGCCACTAGCAGGGGCTGTAGCAGCTGGTGAGTAAGCTGTCCTTTCTCAGTTCAGGACAAGATACAGAGAACTCCTTTCTGAGTCACATAGGGAAAATCTTGAATGTGTTTATGGAATGACCCAGGCTAGCTTATCTGTAGCTAAAATCAACCTGACCAGCTACTTGTAAATATCCCGTCGAAGTCTTGAAGATCCTCAGTGCCAGTCTCACACAATTTTCAAGAACTGGTGATTCCGGCATCTGCGGCTTCCTATAATCAGCACCTTTGGCTGACAGTGAGAGCCATGGTGATGAGCCATGGTGAGTGCTCTTTGAGACTTACATGTCTAGCTATTCATCCACATCAGGTTGCTTCTTATTATGCCTGTTCATCTGGCTGTATATTAATGCATGAAAATTATGTATAGAATTATGCAGGGAAGGAGAGAAGCAGGCCTGAAAAATACAATTCATAGATCTTGAGTTATACATAACTTAAGGATTTTTTTCCTCCCCCACCTTTTTCAAAAATTGGCTCTATCAACTTCTTTTCCCATACTCCTCTCTGTAAAACCTACCTCTATAACATATAATTTTAAAGAAAAAAGTTTGGCATCACATACTTTGAGATTAGTGGTGCTAACTGAAATCCTGGCTTTATTCCCAATAGCCTTAAATAAAAGAAAAGATTGCTGAGAAAAGATGAGAGGGATATATCAAACATCATAACACAGACTAAAGAAAACCAAAACTCAAATACTCATCAAATATTCAGCATTAATTATTATTTTTACATCTTGTTTTCTGCTCTTTATATGTTTATCTTAGAATCTTTTTTTTTTTAATTTTGGGTCACACCCAGCAATGCACAGGGGTTAGCCAGAAATAACTAAATTCACACTCAGGAATTACTCCTGGCAGTGCCCAGGGGACCATGTGGGATGCTGGGAATCGAACTCGGGTTGGCTGTGTGCAAGGCAAATGCCCTACCCTCTGTGCTATTGCTCCAGCCCCTATCTTAGAATCTTATCCTATTTCATCACCTGTAAAAAGGGATAAGAATACTTATTTGTGGTAGGATTTCTTGTGAGATATAATATAAGCAAATGAATAAAAGCAGATGTTTCATAACTAAATTTTATTTGTTACTCTTGTTATTTTTAGGATTTCTTATTGGTTGTAAAAGACTGAATTATTTGCAGTTTAGAAAAAATATAAAATAAAAACCCAACTTTTTGTGCTTACAATTTAACAATTGAATTGGATTATAAGTCACAAGTGATTTGAAAAGGTCTGAATGTCTAAGAGAAGTTAGATAACAAACCACTACAAATTCTTCTCCATTTTGAGATGTAGTGATTTATCCCTGGTCTAATAGGTACATAGAAAATTGATTTAAGTAACACAAATGAAAGCAAAGGGACAGAAGTTACTGTCCATTTACCAATTTCTAGTTTTAGTGAATTGGTTCCTTTATTTGTGTTTTAGAAGTGGCAGTAATGCTTTCAGCTTCTATCCCCATAAACATTTTTCCAACAGTTTCAGAACATTTTCTATAATAACCATTAAGTTAATCGACATCACAGTCCTGATAGACATAGGGTTTGTAAACAATTTTTTCAGGATAGAAGGGTCTGAGCATATGTGATTTCAGGTTAATATGTCCACAGCATATCCACTAAAAATAAGTGCAACTTCCTTGTTCGTTATATTTGACTTCAACTACTAAGGTAATTGGGAAAAGTGAAAATAATTCTAAAAATATAAAATCGATATATTAAAGGTATTTTTAAAATATGTCTGTAGAGAAGTGGACGGAACTGAAATATAATAAGAATTTATATTTAGTCTTCGTTTTTTCATGGCACTCCTAAAGTTCTTGGGAGTTTCTAAGTAATAAGATTTCAGGTTATCATTTGTTACATTAATAGGGCCACTTTTGGGCAGTTCAAAGGTTATGAATTTTTTGCTAATCCTGTGATTGGAAGGGCAGAACGTTTTTAAAATTGTTTTATTTAAAGAACTGTGATTTTCAAAGTTGTGGATATGTGAGTTTTAGGCATATAATATTTCAACACCAATCCCATCACCAGACTTGACTTCCCTCCACCAGTGTTCTCATAATCCCTCCTTCTCTCAAAGCACTGGGGTCAAAGGTGATCTATGCATCCCCCCACTTATTACAATACCTTTTCCCATCCAGTATTCTATATACCACAGATCACTGTATCACCGTATCACTGTCATCCTATTGCTCATCGATTTGCTCGAGTGGGCACCAGTAACATCTCCATTGTGAGACTTGTTACTGTTTTTGGCATATCAAGCATGCCATGGGTAGCTTGCCAGGCACTGCTGTGCAGGCAGGATACTCTCAGTAGCTTGCTGGGCTCTCTGAGAGGGAGGAATCGAACCCGGGTTGGCCACATGCACATGCAAGGCAAACGCCCTACCCGCTGTGCTATCGCTCCAGTCCTATGTATAGCACAGATAAGTGAGGTAGTCCTGTGTTTGTCTTTCTTCTTCTGGCTCACTTCACTCAACACAATAACTTCCATTTCCAACCAGGTTGCAGCAAATTGCATGATTTTATTTTTCCTTGCAGCTGCATGGTGTTCCTTTGTGTATATATACCATTTCTTTGTAATCTATTCATTTGTAACTGAACATCTTAGTTGATCTCATATCTTAGCTGTTAAACTGAGCACAGCAATAAATAATGTTGTGCATAATCTTTTTGAAAGAGTGTGTATATGTCCTGTGCTGTACATGCCCCAAAGTGGAATTGCTTGGGTCATAATGCTGGTTCAATTCTAAGTTTACTGAGAAATCTCCGTACTGTTTTCCACATGGGTTGTATCAGACAACATTCCCACCAGCAGTGGATGAGAGTTCCATTTTCACCACATTCCTGTGGAAGGGTGGAGCTTTTAATCTCTTTCCTTTGCCCCACCCCCAGAGAAGTGGAAAAAGCAGGAGTATTTATCTATAACAGACAGTGACTTAATCTTGGTTGTGTGATGAAGCCCTAAAAGAATAGGATGTGCACAGCTTCTGAGATGGTGAATATGTGGAATTGGAGTGAAGGGAAGCTTTGCTCCTCTTATATTTTTCCCTTTGCATTTCTTCCATTTGGATAGCCCTGGGCTATATCTGTTGTAGTCAGTGGGAAATAGAGTAAATTAAATATTTCAATTCTGTGAGCAGCTGTTGCAAATGAAGAAACTCAAATGGAGAGAGTTGGAAACTCCAGTTTATAGTTCAATAGGTTAGAAGCTCAGGTGACAATTTGGCTTTTTTGAAAGGACCTGAAGGTAGAGCAGAAGAGTCTTTTTCACCCCTTATGAGGGGATTGAATATCGGATACCAGATGCTGCTAGCAAATTGCTTGGTATAAGAGGCAAAGTATATGTACATGGATACACACACATTCACACACACACACATGGACACACACACATTGGAGGTACAATAGCAGAGATAAAGCAAAGTGTTTAGGAATCTATCCTGGATATTGCTGACTATTACAAAAAATCAATTGAGTAAATTTTAAGATTTATTTGACTTTATTCAGTGATTCATCGATCTAGCAATGTCCAATCTGAAAGACTGGGGCTCCAAGCAGCTCTACAAAAGCAAAACTTGTATTTGTAGTAGTTTTGGCCACAGAAAGTGAGACTAGCAAAAAAGCTGGTATGTCTTTTGCAAGGCTCCTTTCAGGGAACAATTAGAGTCAAATCAGGCAGATTATCTAGCCAGAATTAATCAAGTGATTCCTAATTAACCTGTAAGATTTAGCTTATAGAAGATCCTAAGCTGTGATTAAGTCTTCATTTAGTGGCATGGTGCTCTTTTTTTTTTTTTTTCATGATTTGCTTCATGTAAGTATGTTTCATCTCCCAATATGTTCTTTTCTTTCTTTCTTTCTTTTTTTCTTTCTTTCTTTCTTTCTTTCTTTCTTTCTTTCTTTCTTTCTTTCTTTCTTTCTTTCTTTCTTTCTTTCTTTCTTTCTTTCTTTCTTTCTTTTTGCTTTTTGGGTCACACCTGGCGATGCACAGGGGTTATTCCTGGCTCTGAACTTAGAAGTTACTCCTGGCGGTGCTCAGGGGACCATATGGAATACTGGGATTCGAACCTGGGTCAGCTGCATGCAAGGCAAATGGCCTGCCCGCTATGCTATCGCTCCAGCCCCATCCCAATATGTTCTTAATGTTCCCAGGGTTCTGAGAAAATAGTAGAATTCATAAATATTTGTGGACTTTAGATTAGTATTAGGTATACACTCATGTCTTAGCCATTTAGTATTCTTGAGAAATAACACATCTGAGTACATACTTCTAACATTATGCTTCAACTCTTCTCAGAATTTATGCTGTAGGAGATCATTAAATCTGAAAAATAAATGCATACTAAATTAAAGTAACATAGTGATGAATGATTTAGAAATTACTTTTATTCACTCTTAAACCCTGCTTAAAATACAGATAGATATGTCTGGAAAAATATACAACTAATCTTCACCCAACTGATTAATTTAAATTTTAAATAACATTAGCTCCTAAGGTAAGGAGATATGTAAGATTGTTACAAAATTTTAGTTTTTCTTATGTGTCTTAAGTTTTTTTTAACTAGACATGTAATAATTGGTTAATTTATGTTAGCCCTGATAATTCCAGATTCTGTTTTATCCCAGTAAAACATTCTGGACTTAGTAGCTGTGATTCTTTGATAAAAGGACTTTCTACACCAGTAAGTACAACCAAATATATTTAGCATATCTGAAGAAAATATTTGAAGAGTTTAAATTTTTTTATTACAATATATAAATATATTTTAATAATTTAAAATCAACTTTATACATTCATAGTTAATCATATAGTGAAGTATATGGTGTAAATATAGCGTATATTTCTAAATATATATAAGTAATATAGAAAACATATGTGAGCATCATAAACAATAATTTAGAGTGATCTTAGAATCACTATTGATCTAGAGTGATCTTAGAATCATTAGTCACTATGGCTTCGACATCAATCATCATGAATCACAAAATCCCCGTTAATCGTCGATTTCTCAAGCTGGCTCAGTAACCTCTCCATTCGTTCTTTCCCTGAGATCTTAAGAAGTCTCTTTCAGCTTGGGCCCTCTCAATGATGTTGCACTGGAGGCTCTTTCAGGGTCAGGGGAATGAGATCCAGCTTGTTACTGGATTTAGCATATGAATACACCATGGGAAACTTGCAAGGCTGTCCCATGTGGCCAGGAAACTCTCAGAAGCTTGCCAGTTTCTCCCAGAGGGAGAAGTAGATCACAAGATATCGCTTCTGGGAGCTCGCTTTTTAAGTCTCTGGGTGCTGACCGTTGATGGAATTACACATACCTGGGTTCCTCTGCCAGTACCTTCATGCGTGAGGCCTGTCCGAACGTGTGGAGAGGGGTCTCAAGCATGGCTGTAGCTAGGTTCTGGTGGTCTTTGGCCGCTGGGAGCTCTGCTTGGGGTGGGGAGGGAAGCTGGAGCCCATCAATCATAAATAACTAAAATCAACTTTATGAAATTGAGAAAATGCAGCCTTCTAGTGACTTAATAAGGTTATGAAAGGTTCTAATAGAAAAGTTATGTTATGTGTAAAAAACTAAAGCACACCGAAGGGCGTGTGTACTCACGGGCTCTCCGGGCGGCTCTGTCTTACCTCCCGTGTTCGGTGCTCTGGAACCACTGTGTATGAACTGGATTGGGACGGCCGTTGGCCAAGGACAGGCGAAGGAAGAATGAGGACCAAGCTGGTTGCTGATTAGTTACCGTTTATTCAATCTTCCATCTTTCTCATCTCCAGCACTCCCAGCTCCGTCCTCTCTCTGGATCTACCGCAGCCCTCTGGCTTCTCCCTTTTTCCTCTTGCCCTTGCCCCCAGGTTACACACTGCCAGGCAGCAAAATCATCATAAGAAAGCCCTACCTGTGGGCCCTGAATTCCAAAGTCCTTCCTGACTCTTAGTCCAAATACTCATTAAGGAAAGGACTCCTTTCCTTAGTCCAAACACTCATTAACATCTTAATACTAGTTAATTTTGTATGAACATAGCAAGAGATATATTGAGGCTTGCAAGGCAGCTCTCCTGGGAACATCTTGCCAGACTCAACTACAGCACTCAGGCCAGATTAATCATTCTTCCCCTAGCAGGGTCCAAATCTAGTTATCACTGATTGGATCATGACAACATTTGTCCATGATCAAGCTTTTAACTTATAGTTAAGCATTAGGCACTTTGGCCAGGCCCATCTCGATGCCAGGGTAGCATACAACTCACCACTTGCCCTGGGTCCATCCCATCCCTCGTTGGGACCCTGATTTTGGAGATGCTAGGAAGTAAGGGCAGCTTAGGCTTAGGTCGAGAGAACAGATGCCCAGGAGGAAAATATCATGTAGAGTCAAATGACTCCCAGGTTACAAAAGTATGGCATTTGCTAAGTCTTCCTGTGTCCATACAAAAAGGACATGGCTCTGAATAAACTATGCAAAGGACTCAAGGAGAAGAGAAAAACAATATTTACAAGTCAACAGAACACTAAGAAAGAAATTACAAATAAACACAGAGGAATGGGAGCACTGTGATGGGAGTAACTTAATAAACCTAAACTACCTGAGGCTATGTAATCCTACAGTTGTATATATTTGTGTGTGTATATATACATATATATATATTTGGTATTGAAAACAGCAAGCTAACAATCAGCCTACATAGAGACTCTTTACCATACCTGTTTGAAAAGTCAAAGCACGAAAATTCAATTAAAGTATTCAAGTGACCTGCCTTGGTCATGCAGTGAAGTCAGAAATTGGTTATGTCTAGCTCCAGAGCCCATGTCAATATTTGGTTCTAGCTTAATTCCTTGGCATTAGCTCCTATGGGAGTTATTTTTAGTCTTTTTACCACTCTGAGCTACTGCCCACAGGATGTATTCTAAATAGCACAGAAGCTAATTAATGCACGTTAGGGACTAGTGTAAGTTTTGGAAATAATTAGCAAAATCTAGCTAGAATACCTTAACTTAGTAAACAACATATCCTGCCCTCCTGTCATTTTCCCTTTCATCAGTATCTGATTTACTTTTCTGTCTAACTCACATGGCATGAAAGGTGTGGAAAGATTTTCTTTTTATTCTGTATAATAATGATGATGGCACCATTATTTATAGAGTTATTCATAACGTTTCAGGTATCACCAATCCTTTTACTAGTGTCAGTGTCCCACCAGTAATGTTTTCTACATTCCTTTCCATCCCAAGATTTTTCTTTCACCTTCCATTGTGCCTCTTTTAACTTGGTCTGTTGTATGGAAAGCTAACCTGTTCTTTCATTCCTGGTAATGAATGAATATTTACTATTTCTTGCATGACGGCTATATGTAACTAGTGAATAACCCAGTCTCAATTAATAATAGTTTTTCAGAGAAACTCTTGATCGTCAACATCATGAAAGACATTCTACAGAGTTAATCATGTCCTCACCTTCGTAAAGGAGACTGAATTCTGTTTGCATTCTTTGGTGGCCTTATTTCTCTGCTGAGAATAAATGACTTTTTAACCACTTGGTCTTTGTTGGTTTTTTTTTGTAAATAGTAGTCATTATGTATATGAAAACCAATTTTTCAGTCTTTTATTTCTTACTCTGCTTTTCTTCAAACTTATCAGGTGTGAAATCATTTTCTCTTTCTCAGTTAAGTTCATCTAAAAGTTACTAACTCAGCATCTTTCACATCTATATAACCTATATCTCTTCCTTTCTCTGTATCTGAAACCTATGGAGTGACAACATCTCTTAGTATATCTAAATTAAGCTCTCCCATATAAATGCTTTGCTGAATGCTTGTTTCTTGGGTTGATTACTTTAAATATTTGGTACTTTTTCTAATGATCATGATTAGAAAATCATGAAAGCCAATTTGTTTTTGTCCTGGAGTTTGGAACACTATGCTGCTGCTAGCCCACATATTTAGTATGATATAGGCTATTAACTTTTAGAGCTCTGGGGCTACTCCTGCCACTTGTGCTCAGGTGTCACTCCTGGCAATACTCAATGGGCCATGCATGGAGCTAGAAATTGAGTGTCAACTGCATGTAAGGTAATGCCTCATCCCTTGCACTATCAATTCTGTGAAAGGAAATTTATTTGTTTGGGGGCTACATCTAGCTGTGCTCAGGGCTTACTCCTGACTGCACTTAGGGATCACTCTAGGCAGGCTCAGGGGTGCAAATGGAATGCTGGGGATTGAACCTGAGTCAGCTGCATGCAAGGCAAATGTACTACCCACTATTTACTGGCCCCAGGAAATACTTTCTTTTCTGAACCAGAACAGAAATTATTTTTTAATCTCATATTTCCCTTTCTACAACTTCCTGTTTTCTTCTCTGATTAAGATATAAAAATTTGATTGATACTTGTTAAAATTTATCAACTTATTAGCAGTAAATTGTCCTCTAGTTAGTGGATACTTTTTGAGACTCATAGTGGACCTGTTGTGACTTTCTTCTCCTGATTCTGCATTTGCAGAAACTTTCTTATATGCATATTAGTATGTAGTCACTGTCATCCCATTGCTCATCAATTTGTTCGAGCGGGCACCAGTAACATCTCTCATAGTGAGATTTACTGTCACTGTGTTTGGCATATCCATTATGCCACGGGTAGCTTGCCAGGCTCTGCCGTGCAGGCGCAATACTCTAGGTAGCTTGCCAAGCTCTCCTAGAGGGGCGAAGGAATTGAACACGGGTCAGCCGCGTGAAAGGCAAATGCCCTACTGCTGTGCTATCGCTCCAGCCCATTAGTATGTAATATTGTATTTATTTATTCAGTTAATATTTATGCATATTGCCTGTGTATTTGCTGAACTAATAGAGATTCATTTTTCCAACCCCATTAAGTTCAAATGCTAACAAGGTATAGACAAAAACAAATACTAGAAAAATGTAATTATACAAATGGTATCACTAAATAAACAAATGGGGACTTGAGGTAAAGAATAGCATGAAAGAGGAATGGCCTTATTTTAGATGGTACTTAAATATGAGAAAGATGTAAACACATGGGAATTAGAGCTTGAGATCTTCTCGGGTATATTAAAATATGTACAATGATCCCTTACATGGAAAAGAGATTGGCATGTTTAAGAAATGGGAAAATGTTCAGCTATAACTAAAATGTATTGAGAGAGGTATTAAATAGAAATATAGCTATGCAAGTATATAGAAGTAAGGGTTTTGAAAGGCTAGTGTAAGGAGTTAGGAATTTAATTGCAAAGGGCAATCAAAAACATTAAGTATGCAAATAACAAAATTTAATACCTTAACTATTGCTTTAAATAAAATGGGAATTGAAGTATGGCAATCATTTTGTAGTTTTCTATGAATAGTAAACAGTGATAAACATCTAGTAAAGGTGGGTTTCTTAAAAGATATATAGAAAGAGAAATATACATTTTTGGGAATTGAGTAACATAAATTTTGAATAGAATATGTATGAGGGGTGAAGGAAAGGGATGAAATGAGGAAATCTTTATTTCTAGTCACCACAGTTCTTTGCTAGAGTCATGTCCAGAGAAGAAGTAGCTTTGGGAGCTTCAGAGAAAAGGATTGTGAGTAGATGGAAGCCAAGAGTACAGGACTCTTGATCATTCTAAATTTGAAACATTCTCTTAAAGATGAGGAATAGGCATTTGGCTGTGAGGTTGGATAACAGAAGTGAGATTTGGCTATCAATGAGAGAATCTTAAAATATAAGATGACATTTAAATTCACAGGCATGGTTCTGATCACCTTATAGTATACAGTTATTAAACAAGACAATAGGCTCATAAAATTTGCTCTTGCTGCTCAAACTTTTCAGATTTAAGAAAACTAGCAAGTCAAGATATTTAACAGTATTCTTTTTAAATATTTGCCCTCAGAAAGATAGTTTTAATTGTATTGTGATTTGACGCCAAATTTCTTTTCTTTCTGTATCATTTGAAACTTGGCCATAATCTTGGATTAAAATTCCAATTAAAGATAAATATTGAGGACCCCTAGATCCATATTAAACTTTCAAGAAAAATATACATTTTAATAATAATTTTAAAATTTTGGTTAATTTATCAATGTGGGACTCAGTCCTAGACAGCTGTGCAAGGTCATGTATCTCCCCTAGGTGTAACCAGTACCTCATTTAAGAGACAACTTGCTTCATTCATTTCCCTGAACACACACCTGTCCACTAATTTCATTTCTCTTCTTGAGCTAATAGTTGTGTTTCTTTTCTTAAGAGTATCTAATAGTAATAAAACCAACGACATAAATAAATCTCCTTTACCATACAAATTAAAAGTGATTTTTAAATTTTTAGTAACATTGCATTATAATATGTTTCAGTTGTGCATGATTATAAAAAATGAGAATCTATAAATATTAAGTTTACAAAAAATCTAATTTTACCCTTCATCACACAATTGATCTTTTAAACTGATTTGCCTCTCTTTGACCTTCTCTTTTCATAACCAGTAATTTTTTCTTATAGTCTAAAAGCTTACTTTTGCTTATTTCATTCATTTGTTTGATTTCCTTATATATATCATATTCATATCATATAGTTTTTTTCTTTCTTGACTTTTTTCATAAAGCATAATACTCTTAGGTCCATTTGTTTGAAAATGACAAGATTGTATTTTTTTAGAGTTGAATAATAATATTCTGTCCTGGATAAGTACCATGTCTTCTATATCCTATCATCAGTTGATGGACATTTAGGCTTTAACTTTTGGCTATTGTAAAAAGAAAATGCAATACACAACAGAGTACACATATCTTTTGAATTTGTGTTTTCACATTTTCGGGTTAATACATGGACTGGAGCGATAGCACAGCGGGTAGGGTGTTTGCCTTGCATGCGGCTGACCCGGGTATGATTCTTCCACCCCTTTCGGAGAGCCCGGCAAGCTACTGAGAGTATCGAGCCCTCATGGCAGAGCCTGGCAAGCTACCCATGGCATATTTGATATGCCAAAAACAGTAACAAGAAGTCTCACAATGGAGATGTTACTGGTGCCCGCTCGAGCAAATCAGTGAGCAATAGAATGACAGTGACAGTGACAGTGACAGGGGGGTTAATACATGAATTAAAAAAAATACTTTTAGATAAAATAAAGCAGTACATATTCGTAAAATTAAGACTGACCTGCTTTGTATTTCAGTGAACTGCTATTTGATAATATCAAGAAAGATAACAATTTATCCTGGGAATACCTATTTTTGAGAGCTTATCTCAATAAAGGATATAGATATGCTTAGCCATGAGACAACATAAAAGCAATGAATTCTGCTTGGACAACTCTGAAATCTGCTGCTGCTAATGTCACTGTGAAAACAGATTTATTCCTGATTTCATGGGTCCTCCAATATTTCGTGTAAGATTTGTGTGCCAAACTCCAGATGCTTATGAAATTATAGTTTTTAACAGTTTTAAGAAAGTATTTGGATCCTTAGATGTTCTATGTCCCAGCCGCATGGTGGCTGGTTCCTCACTGATCCCTTGCTGCTGATTCCTCTGTTGAATGTGGTCTTTAATCTGGGCTGATGTCTCACAGGTGCTATCCCTCAGATGCCGTGTACATCTCTTCATGATTCTGCTGTCTCTTTAGTCCATTGTTTTAGACTTGGTCTCTCCATGATGCTCTGTGGGCTGGGAGTTCAAGGCCTATCTCTCACAGCCCAGCGGCACTTTGTCACTTTGGCTCTCCTTGGTTCTCCAATCACATGTGGACAGGTGAGTAATACTATTCTCCTATCTCTGACCCAGGTTCAATGAGAAGCTCCCTTTCCTCCATCTGGGATCCAAGTGCAGGATAAAGGAGAAGCTGCCATTGGTATGGGGTTAAAGAGAAAATTTCCTGCCTTAGGGGACTTTTTCATCACTACTGTTTCCCACCTACAACCATTCCACTATTTTGACTGGCTGTATTTTCAGCATGAAATTAAAATGATCACTAAATTAACTGAATTAATTGACTTTCTTCCTGTCCTATACACTTCCACCAGAATACTAAGAAAGATTAGTATATTTTAGGCTGCAAATTTAATTCAATGGTACTGCTATCTGTGAGCCATACTGTTGATTCCTGACGTCAAACAAGTGGCTCATCATTAAGTAGTTTTATAAAAGATGAAAAAAAAAAGTGATGGTCTGAGATTGGTTGAGAACAATGCATCAACATTGTTCAGTGTTCAAATAATATAGGTTCAAAGGAATAACCAGCGACTCAGTTCTACTTTATCATTTAATAGGTGAATAAAGTTCTTAAATGATCAAAGAATTAAGACTCTAGGAGCTTCAAAAAGCCTACCAGCGTTCAAAAATAGTCAGCCAGTAAAAGTATAATAAAGATAGAAGATATTCTTAGCATACCTTAAGCAATTTAGCTCTGTCATTTTATTTGAATGAAGTAGGGATGGAGAAAGTAACCTGATTAAGTGTCTGGATAGAGAAGTCTTCTGTCCAGGGCTGTGGAAAAGCAAGAGATTGCATTTGAGAAATTTTTCATAGAGAAGCAATCTGTTTTGTGGTTTATCTAAGCTCTCCTCAGAGATTATGTAATTTAAAGAAAATTTAAATACAAGCTGAACCGACTCTATTTATTGGGATGGGCAAAATTTAGTTGAGGTTATGAATAATGTTCCTTATGATATGTGCCCTTTCCAGACTATTTATTGACCTACATGCACTGAGCTCATCTTTCATTTGTTTTTAGACTAATGGAGCTGACTGTGTGTGATGAACATGAAAAAACCATGAGAGAGTAACTAGATACTTCTCAAATAGGTCCTATAAGTCTGCATATATATGTTTGAGTCAACTTTTAAAAATAATTTCCAAAAACTCAAAAGCATAGGTTTTCAGTCAAGGACTAGATAAACATTGTGATATATCAAGACAGTGGAATGCTACTTAGCACTTAGATACTATTTTCAGGAAGAGACATGAAAACAGTTAAATGCCTTTTATTGAGAAATAGATGCTAGCATGAAGCAGCTACATTTTGACTTTCAAGATATAATAGCCTTTAAAATTTTTTTTATTGATTCACTGTGAAATATAGTTACAAGCTTTCATGTCTGAGTTACAATCACACAATGATCAAACACCCATCCCTCCACCAGTGCACATTCCCTACTACCAATATCCCCAGCCTCCATGGCAGATAATATTCCCCATACTCTCTCTCTACTTTGGGCATTATGGTTTGCAATGCAGGTACTGAGAGGTTATCGCGTTTGGTCCTTTATCTACTTTCGGCACATACCTTCTATCCCAACAGATTCCTCCAACCATCATTTTCTTAGTGATCCCTTCTCTATTCCAGTTCTCCAGTTCCTGCCCACTCATGAGGCAGGTTTTCAATCTTCCTGACCCTTCTATCTACTTCCTTGGGTGTCAAGTCTCATGTTATGTTATTTTATACTCCACAAATGAGTGCAGTCCTTCTATATCTGACATGTGTCCCTCTCTTTCTGACTCATTTCACATAACATGATACTCTCTATGTCTATCTACTTAAAATTTAATGACTTCATCTATCCCAATAGCTACATAGTATTCCATTGTGTAGAGGTACCAAAGTTTCTTTTACCAGTCGTCTCTTTTCAGGCACTTGGGTTGTTTCCATATTTTGGCTGTTGTGAACAGTGCTGCAATGAACATATAGGTACAGATGTCATTTCTACTGTGTTTTTTTTGCAGCCTCGGAAAGTGGTATTGTGGGGTCATATGGAAGCTCAACTTCTAGTTTTTGATGACTGTCCATAGTGTTTTCCAAAAAGGCTGGACCAGTCGGCATTCCCTCCAACAGTGAAAGAGTGTCTCTTTTTCCCCACATCCATGCCAGCACTGGTTGTTTTTGTTTTTTTGGATGTGTGCCAATCTCTGTGGTGTGAGATGATATCTCCTTATTGTTTTTATTTGCATCTCCTTAATGATTAGCAATGTAGAGCATATTTTCATGTGCTCTTGACCATTTGTATTTCTGTTCTGAGGAAGCTTCTGTTCATTTCTTCTCCCCATTTTTTGATGGGGCTGGAGGTTTTTTTCCTTATATATTTCTCCTAGTATCTTGTATATCCTGGATACTAATCTCTTATCAGATGGGTAGTGGATAAATATTTTGTTCCCATTCTGTGGGCTCCTCTGTATTTTGGTCACTGTTTCTTTTGAAGTGCAGAAGCTTTTAGTTTGATGTTGTCCCATTTGTTTATGTTTGTTTCCACTTTCTTGGTCAGTGCTGTTTCATCCTAAAAGATGCCTTTAGCTTCAATGGCATGCAGGGTTCTGCCTACATTTTCCTCCCTGTACCTTATGGATTTATGTCTGATATTGAGTTCTTTTTTTTTTTTTTTTTTTTTTGCTTTTTGGGTCACACCTGGCGATGCACAGGGGTTACTCCTGGCTCTGCACTCAGGAATTACACCTGGTGGTGCTCAGGGGACCATATGGGATGCTGGGATTCGAACCCGGGTTGGCCAAGTGCAAGGCAAACGCCCTACCCACTGTGCTATCGTTCCAGCCCCTGATATTGAGTTCTTAAAACCATTTTGATCTGACTTTTGTGCCTGGCACTAGAGTTCATTTTTTTAGCTATCCAGTTTTCCCAGCATCACTTGTTGAAGAGGCTTTCCTTGTTCCACTTCACTTTTCTTGCTCCTTTGTCTAAGATTTAAGTGATCATATATTTGGAAATCTGTAACAGAATATTCAACTCTCTTACATTGGTCTGCGGTTCGGTTTCTAGCCCAATATCATGCTGTTTTAATTACTACTGCTTTGTAGTAGAGTTTGAAGTTGGGAAAGATGATGCCACCCATCTTCTTTTTCCCAAGGATTGCTTTAGCTATTCGTGGGTTTTTTTTTATTCCATATGAATTTCAGGAGTGTTTTGTCTATTTATTTGAAAAATGTCATGGGTATCCTGATAGGGACCACAGTGACCAAAATACAGAAAGAGCCCACAGAATGGGAAAGAATATTTATCCAATACCCATCTGATAAGGTATTAATATCCAGGATATACAAGATACTTGTAGAATTGTAGATACTTGTAGATAAAAACCTCCAACCCCATCAAAAAATAGGGAGAAGAAATTAACAGAGATTTTCTCAAAAAAGAAATACAAATGGCCCAAAGGCACATGAAAAAAATGTTCCACATCCCTAGTCATCAGGGAGATGCAAATCAAAACAACAATGAGATATCATCTCACACCACAGAGACTGGCACACATTTAAAAGAACAAAAGCAACCAGTGCTGGTGTGGTTGTGGGGAAAAAGGGACGCTCCTTCACAGTTGGTGGGATGCCAACTGGTCCAGCCTTTCTGGAAAACAATATGGACAGTCCTTTGAAAACTAGAAATTGAGCTTCCATTTGACCCCACAATACCACTTCTGGGAATATATCCCAAGGATGCAAAAGAGCACAGTAGAAATGACATCTGTACCTATATATTTATTGCAGCACTGTTCACAATAGCCGAAATATGGAAACAACCCGAGTGCCCTAAAACAGATAACTGGTTAAAGAAACTTTGGTACATCTACACAGTGGAATACAATGCAGCTGTTAGGAGAGATCAAGTCATGAAATTTGCTTATAAATGGATAGGCATGGAGAGTGTCATGCTAAGTGAAATGAGTCAGAAAGAGAGGGACAGACATAGAGGGACTGCACTCATTTGAGGAGTGTACGGTAGCATCACATGAGGCTGACACCCAAGGATGGTAGATACAAGGGCCAGGGGGATTGCCCCATAGCTGGAAGACTGCTTCATGAGCAGGGGGAGAAGGCAGATGGAATAGAGAATGGATCACTAAGAAAATGATGGCTAGAGGAACCAGTTGGGATGGGAGATGCATGCTGAAATCAGATAATGGACCATATATGATGACCTCTCAGTGTCGGTGTTGCAAGCTATAATGCCCAATAGTAGAGAGAGTATGGGTAATATTGTCTACCTTAGAGGCAGGGGGAGGGTGAGAAAGTGGGGGTATACCTGGGATATTGGTTGTGGGGAATGTTCATGGGTGGAGGGATGGGTGTTTGATCATTATGAGACTGTAACCCAAGCATGAAAGTTTGTAACTATCTCATGATAATTCAATTAAAAAAATTGCATAGTGCTTTGGGTAGTATTGCCATCTTGATGGGTGTTAATCCTCCCTATCTATGAACAGGGGATGTGTCTCCATTTCTTAGTGTCCTCTTTTATTTTTTGAAATAGTGCTTTGTTATTTTTCTTGTATAGGTCCTTCACCTCTTTGGTTAACTGCTATGGCTAGTACTCCAGTACTATATTGAATAGGAGTTGCAAAAGTGGGCAATCTTGTCTTGTGCCTGATCTTAGAGGGGAGGCTTTTAGTTTTCCCCATTGAGAATGATAATCGCCATGGGCTTGTGGTAGATGGCTTTGACTATATTGAGGAAAGTTCCTCCAATACCCATTTTGCTGAGAGTTTTTATCATAAACCAGTGCTCGATCTTGTTAAATGCTTTCTCTGCATCTATTGATATGATCATATGTTTTTTATCTTTTCCTTTGTTGATGTGTTGATAGATTTCCAAATGTTAAACCATCCTTGCATCCCTGGGATGAATCCTGCCTGATCATGGTGTATGATATTTTCGATGAGTCATTGGATTCTATTTGCTAATATTTTGTTGAGGATCTTTGTGTCTGTGTTCATTAGGGATATCAGTTTGTAATTCTCTTTCTTTGTAATATCTCTGTCTGCTTTTGGTTTCAGGTTATATTTGCTTCATAGAAACTGTTTGAAAGTGTTTCTGATACTTCAATTTCCTGGAAAAGCTTAAAGAGAATTGGGAGTAAGTCCTCCTTAAATATTTGGAAGAATTCAATAGTAAGTCCATCTGGGCCAGGACTTCTGTGGTTGGGGAGACTTTTAATTACCATTTTTAATTTCCTTGATGGTGTAGGTCTGTTTAGGTATTCCAGGTCTTCTCGGTTCAACCTTGGGAGGCTATAGGAATCCATGAATTCATTCATTTCCTCAAGGTTTTCTTGTTTTGTGGCAGAAAGCTTCTCTGAGGATCCTTTGAATTTCTCTAGTTTCTGTTGTGATGTTCCCCTTTTCATTTCTGATCTGGTTTATTAGGGTTTTTTCTCTCACTTTCTTTGTGACTCTTGCTAGATGCTTATCCATCTTGTTTATTTTCTTGAAGAACCAGCTCTTGGTTTAATTGATTTTTCTGATTGTTTTTTGGGTTTCCATCTCTTTAATTTCTGCTCTGATTTATATTATTTCCTTCTTCCTGTTCGGATTGGGCTCCTTTTGTTGGTCATTCTCCAAGCTCTTAACTGTGAGGTTAGGTTACTTATGTGGGCTCACTCTTTCTTCCTGAGAAATGCTTGTAGAGTTATAAACTTTCCTCTTAACACAGATTTTGCTGTGTCCTGTAAGTTTTGGTAACTCGTGTCCTCATTTTTGTTCCTTTCCAGGAATCTTTTTATTTCCTCTTTGATTTCCTTTCTCAGCCACTCGTTCAATAGTGAGCTGTTTAATTTCTAGGTGTTTGATTTCATTTTCCTTTGTGTGTGTGATTTATTTCTAATTTCAGCCCATCATGGTCTGAGAAGATCGTTGATACAATCTCTGTCTTCTTAATTTTATGGAGGTATATTTTGTGGCTCAGCATGTGGTTTATCTTGGAGAATGTTCCATGCACACTGAGAAGAATGTGTATTCAGCTTTTTGAGGATGAAGTGTCCTGTATATATCTACTAAGTCCCTTTCTTCCATTTCTTCCTTCAGATGAAATTTGTCCTTGCTAAACTTGAGTCTGGTTGATCTATTGAGAGGTGATAAAGCGGTGTTGAAGTCTCCCACTAGTATTGTGTTGCTAAAGATGTCTTTCTTCGAGTCTATGAGTAGTTGTTTTAAGTACTTTGTTGGTTCCTTGTTAGGTGCATATACATTTAGCATTGTAAGTTCTTCCTGTTGTACAGATCCCTTCATCAATAAGAAGTGAACTTTGCTGTCTCTTGTGACCTTCAGTCTGAAATCAATGTGGTCTGATACCAGGATGGCTACCCCAGCTTTTGTATGGGAGTTATTTACCTGTAGGATTGTTTTCCAGCCTTTGACTTTGAGTCTGTTTTTGCTCTGACTGTTGAGATGTGTTTCTTGCAGGCAGCAGAATGTTGGGTTCAATTTTCTGATCCATCCTGCCACTCTGTGTCTTTTAATTGGTGTGTTTAGCCCACTAATATTGAGAGAGATTATTGTTATGGGGTTTTTTCCCATGTTTCTGCTGAAATTTGTGTATTTGAGGGGCTTGTTTTGTTTTAAAGTAACCCCTTTATTTGTTCTTGTAACCATGGTTTTGAGTCTATGAAGTTTCTGAGCTGTTGTTTGTCTGTGAAACTGTGTGTTGTTCCTTCTATAATGAATGAGAGTCTAGCTGGGTAAAGTATTTTTGGTGAGGTATTTTTTGTTGAGTTTTTTCACTATATCCCACCACTGTTTTCAGGCCATGAGGATTTCATCAGGTAAGTTGGCTGTGAATCTTAAGGAAACTCCTTTATAGGCAATTTCTTTTTTTGATCTTGCTGCTTTCAGAATTTTGTCTCTAAGTTTTTTTTCACTTTGATCAGGATGTATCTTGGGATATTTTTATTGGGATTTCTTCTAGCTCGTACCCTTTAGGCCTCCTGAATGTGGTCACATGTTATCTACGGCTCTGGGAATGTCGTAGCAATGATGTCTGATAGTTTCTTCATTTGGGTTTTTCCCCTGTCCCTCTGGGACTCCAATAATTCTTATATTACTCCTATTGGCTTCATCCTGATCTCTTGACATCTGTTCCTGGATTGTGAGTCTCTTTTTCCATTTTCTTCTCTTCTCTGGAGAGTCTCTGCACTTCATCTTTGAGCTCACTGATTCTGTCCTCAGCAGCTGTTACTCTGCTGCTGAGATCTTCCACTGAGTTTTTCAATTCACCTACTAGGTTTTTCAGATCTGGCATTTCCGCTTGTAATTTTATTTGCATTTTCCACATTTCTACTTTTAAATCCTCTCTATTTTATCGGCAGTGCTTTCCATTGCTTCTTTTAGCTCCCTATGCATCCTCAGTAGCTCCCTTCTAAATTCCTTGTCAGAGAGGTTGTCTAGCACTTCATTACTGTTGGGGTCTTCCGGGCTAGCCTCTTCAATAAGTAAGCGTGGTGGACTTCTGCGTTGCTTTACCATAGTGACCTCTGTGGTTTAGTCATTCATGCTCACTGTTACTATTCTGCTTTTGGTGCAGTATTAATTGACATGGACTTAATGAATTATTGGCTAATAATTTTTCTGGTGGTTAAACTAACCTAGTGAAAGTTCCGCCTAAGAGGGTAATTTATGGTTCTTATGGGATATGCAGGGGGAGAATAACCCGGCTCTGCAAAGAGCCCTGGCTACCGGGTGGGTACTTGATTGGGATGAGGATAGAGGGTGCCCAGAACGTTGCAGCTTTGGGTGTGCACTGTGTGCCTCAGTTCCTGTCCCCCACAGATCAAGGGTGAAAACCTGCTGGGCTAGGGGCTACTTATATGCGCAGCTCCTGAAGGAGCCCTGGCTACCGGGAGGGTACCTGGTTGGGATGAGGAGAGAGTGCTGCAGCTTTGAGTGTGCGCTGTGTGCCTCAAGGTACAACAGTCTTGGAAAAATAAAGCAAACAGACAAAAAGATCAGTAGTTTCCAGGTTTTAGAGGGAGATACCGAATAAGAGATAGAACCCAGAGGATTTTTAGGGCAGTGAAACAACTCGGTATGCTACTTTAATAATGGTTACACAACATTATAGATTAGTTAAAAACTCATTAAGTATACAACACTAAGAATTATCCCTAATGTGAAATGTGAACCTGAGTGTTAATGATATGTCAGTGAGGCTTATTAGTTATCATAAATGCAGCATTCTGGTGAAGTATGATGACAGGGTATAGAGAAGAAATTTGTGCCTTTGTTTGAATTTTTACGGACCTCCCTAGTGGTACTCTGGGACTCAGGAGTCATCTCCTGTGATACTAGCTCAGGGTACAGTGCTCTGATCCTGAGTAACTGAGACCCCAAGGGATATATGACGAATGGCAGAGAGTGGGGAGGTATATAGTGCTAGGAATCAAAATCAGGGCCCCAGGCATGCAGAAACTTCTTCATCCTATTTGAGCCATTTGTTTCTACTCAATTTTGCTGTGCACCTATATTATTTTTTCCTTCTTTTTATCTTGAATTACTGTGAGATACATTTACAGAGCTCTCATGTTTGAGTTTCAGTCATACAATCATCAAACACCCATCCCTCCACCATTCCCACCCCTCCCCCTGACTCCAAGGCAGAAAATTTCCCCCATACTATCTCTCTAATTTTGGGTATCATGGTTTGCAATACAGATACTGAGAGGCTATCCCATTTGGTCCTTTATCTACTTTCAGCACACATCTCCCATCCCCATCTATCCCTCTGTCTGTCATTGACTTAGTGATCCCTTCTCTATTCCATCTTCTTTCTCCCCCAGGTCGTGAGACAATCTTCCAACCATGGAGCAATATTCCTGTACATTGTCTCTACTGTCCTTGGGTGTCAGTCTCATTTTATATTCCACAAATGAATGCAATCATTCTATGTCTGTCTCTCTCCTCCTGACTCATTTCACTTAGCATGATACTCTCCATGATCATCCACTTATAAGAAAATTTCATGACTTCATCTCTCCTAACAGCTGCATAATATTCCATTGTGTAGATGTACCAACGTTTCTATATCCAATCATCTGTTCTCAGACTGTAGATTTTTCCATATTCTAACTATTGTGCTGCAATAAACATACAAGGGCGGATGTCATTTCTACTGCACTTTTTTGCATCTCCAGGATATATTCCCAAAAGTGGTATTGCTGGGGTCAAATGGGAGCTCAATTTTCAGTGTTTTGAGATACGTCCATATTGTTTTCCAAAAAGGCTGAACCAGTTGGCATTCCCACCAGCAGTGAAGGAGAGTCCCCTTTCATCCCACATCCACGCCAACACTGATTGCTTTTGTTCTTTTGAATGTGTACCAGTCTCTGTGGTGTGAGATGATATCTCATTGTTGTTTTGACTTGCATCCCCCTGATGACTAGGGATGTGAAGCATTTTTTCATGTGCCTTTTGGCCATTTGTATTTCTTTTTTTTTTTTAAAAAGCTTCTGTTCATGTTATTTCCCCATTTTTTAATGGGGTTGGAGGTTTTTTTTCTTGTACAATTCTACTAGTGTCTTGTATATCCTAGATATTAACCCCTTATCAGATGTGTATTGGGTAAACAGTTTTTCCCATTTCATGGGCTCTCTTTGTATTTTGGTCAATCACTGTTTCTTTTGAGGTGCAGAAGCAATATCAGACCTTAATCCATAAGGTACATGGAGGAAAAAGTAGGCAGAACCCTCCATGACATTGAAGCTAGAAGCATCTTTAAGGATGAAACCACTGACCAAGCAAGTGGAAAGAAACATAAACGAATGGGACTAAATTAACTTAAGAAGCACCTAAATTATTTAAGTTGTTTGAAGGGGATAGGGCATAGTGTTAGAGGATAGAACAGTGGGTAGGGCATTTGCCTTTTACCTGACCTCCTTGGGTTCAATCTTCGAAACCCAATATTGCTCCCCAAGCCCATCGGGAGTAGTCCCTGGATGGTGGGCCATGAATAAACCTCGAGCACTACCCAGTGTAGTTCCCCCATAATCAGTAGGGGGTGAAGAGAGATATTATAGTGGTACATTACAGCATTTGCCTTGCTTGTGGCTCATCCAGATTCTATCCCTAGCACCTCATTTGGTCCCCCAGGCCCACTAGGAGTGATTCTTGAGTGCAGAGCCAGGTGTAAGCCTTAACCTCAGCTAGGTGTGGCCAACTCCCACCACCCTAAGAATTATTTTATTAATTATAAAAGGCATGACTTATGGCTTACTGTTTTCATAATTCACAATTTATAGATCAATATGATCTAAAAAGGGGGCCAGAGCGATAGCACAGCGGGTAGGGCGTTTGCCTTGCACGCGGCCGACCCGGGTTCGATCCCCGGCATCCCATATGGTCCCCCAAGAACCGCCAGGAGTAATTCCTGAGTGCAAAGCCAGGAGTAACCCCTGTGCGTCGCTGGGTGTGACCCAAAAAGCAAAAAAAAAAAAATATGATCTAAAAATACGTATTTCATAAGGGAGAATGGTAAACATTTTAAAAACTTATCAAATTTTTGGTCAGCATAATCAAGATAAAATATTTTTTGATTTATTTTGGTTACTACCAGTGACTGATACAATCCTTTATTGTAATACATGGTATTTGAAAGTTGCATTAATTTTGGAGAAGTTTCTGACAAACATGAAAGAAATGGAATTCTAGATTTAAAATGTAGACAGTCCACCAAAAGTATTTAAATTATTCATGATTAATAATGGAGTGAAGTAATATGTTTGTATCTTAATCTAGATTCATTATGTGCCCACTAGTAGATTTAAAACATATAATAGTATATACATACTATAGTATAGAGCTGGAGCGATAGCACAGCGGTTGGGCATTCGCCTTTCATGCGGCTGACCCAAGTTCGATTCCTCTGCCCCTCTCGGAGAGCCCGGCAAGCTACCTGTGCGTATTGGATATGCCAAAAACAGTAACAATAAGTCTCTCAATGAGAAACGTTACTGGTGCCCACTCGAACAAATCGATGAGCAACGGGATGACAGTGACAATATTATATAATAACTTATTTGATCTGAAGAAATGTTGGCAACATAAATTTAATTTGGATATTAGTTGGTCTAAATTTGTTTATAATTTTTAATTTGATTGTAAATGACACAAGTCCTTTTGTAGTAATTTTGACAATATAAGAAAAAAAGCAATCATTTATTTTAGTTAACTGCAGAAAGCCAGTTAGTTTGTTTATGCTAGTACCAGATGCTTGCACCAAATTTCCTTTAATTGGAGTAAAATGCACATAACATAAATTAAAAATCTTACCATTTTGAGTAGTTTAAATACATTCACAATGTTTTGCAACTAACCTCCACAAATTTTTCATAGAACAAGACTGAAATCTTGTATACATAAGCAACTCCTAGTTTTCCCTTTCCACCTAGGTCTTAAGAATAGATCAGTTTTTACTATTTGGCTCACTAAATTTGGCTTCTGTAGGATCATAAAATATTTGTCCTTTTATTTACTGGCTTATTTTACTTAGTTTAATATCTTCAGGTTTACCTGTATTGTTAGAATTATCATCCTTTTTAGATGTTCCATTGTATGTTCAAAATATAAAATATTTTGACTTTTTATTAATCTGTTTATAAATACTTGGCTTGATTCCACTTTTGGGTAATGTGGGACATGGCTATTGTGAGCATGAATATGAATATCTTTCAGTTATTTTTGGTTAAATATTGTAGATGGTGCAAATGTTAAGGTACTAGCCTTGCATGCAGTTAGTGAAATTCCTGGCACCATATACTCCTGAGCACTGCCAGGAGTGGTTCCTGACAATAAAACTAAGAGTAAGCCCCGAACACCACAATATATAACCCCTTAAATCAATTATTTTAAGTATAAATCCAGAAGTAAAAATGTTAGGTATGTGGTCATTTTAATTTTTTTCATCAACGTCTATATTATTTTCTCTAGTGGATGGGACATTTTACATACCCATTAATATTGTATTGGGTTCTGTTTTCTCATCATTTTTGCTAACATATATTCTGGTGTTGCTTTTTAAATAGCAATCATTTAGGCAGATGTAAACTGATATGTAATTGTGATTATGTTGCTTTGTTGATACATTTTGTGATATATGTTGATACATTTGTATGCTATAATCAAAAAGTATGTTAAATACAGTGTTGCTTAAGATATTTTGAGTATAAGTAACATAATTTTAGCTCTAATTTTCTGAAAGGGGTGTTTAAGGTAAAATATTTTATAGAAATCCCATGATTTTTTAAAAATTTAAGAAATGCTTTTATAAAAGAGTAGAATGGGACTTAGACCAGAGGCAAGAGTTCAGCATTATGTCTTATCAGCTGAATAACTGTCAATAAAACTCTTTGGCTGTAATACTATCAAAAATATTCTATAGTAGTCAGTTTAAATTATGTAAAGACCTTTATTCTCCAGTTTCAGTTTGGAAAATGGTATTTTTATCTCTGAGTTATGATTCAGTCATCAGTTCTGTGATCTTTGCTAGCAGTCTTCTCTGTTACTTCCTCTGAGCTATTTTGTTTTTGTTTTTTATAAATCTGTGTTGTTCTCATCATAACTGTATTGTGTCTTGACCACAACAATCAACAATGCGCTATCTCCAACTCTTTTATACCTTTTACTATTTATCTATCTATATACATATATAGACATATATGTATATAGAGATATATATAACACATATGTATGTATTTGGGGAGAATTTTAAGCTGGCTAAATATGTAAGCATAGATTAGGGACAGGAAAATTAAGATAAAAAATTGGGAAATTTAAGGAAAAAATCAAACAATGAAATTTTCCTTCTGTCACACACAAAATTGTGTGTTTTTTTCCTTAGGGACAGAGTTCCTTGAGGCTAAGTAGTAAGTATTGGAATAAACAGTATAGCAATTAGATTGGTGACTAGCCCTAAATGTCAAGGTATGTCATCTGATGCTCAGACATGTTAAAATTTTTCATAAAGGAATAAGGCACTGTTAGGGTGATACAAAAACTTGAAGGAATCATAAGACATAGAATGGGCAGCACAAGGCAGATTGAATCAGGGAAAGGAGAATTTTGGAATAGCTACCTTTTTTTTTTATATGGCAAAGTGAAGCTAATACTGAGAAAGAGAAGATTATAAGAAAATTAAATTTGGTTCCATTTTTGGTATGTGTCCAGTGAGTATCCATTTATTTAATTTTGAAGCAAGGTAGTTTTTAATTGAAAGAAACTTGCATTCAAAGTTGTGAAAGGAGGGAAAGAGGAAAAATGTATTCAAGAAATAGACAAGAAAGCAAGATACCTGTTCAAGGAGAACATGGGCTTGAAGAGCAAGCAACTGATTATCTGTTTAGAAGACATTTAGGAGGTAGATGTATTTGTGGTTTTGGACCCCAGATGAGGTTGCTTGATCTAGAGCTCTGGGATCTTCCGTGAAGAAAGTGATTGGAGAAAAGATGAGCTTGCCCCCTTGGGAACCTATAGTGCAAGAACAGGACCATCATATCTGTAGTATTTCAGGGATGGACCATGACAGAGAACTTTTTTTTTTAGGAGATGAATAACTAAAACTATAGTGGATAAAACTGCCCACATTTTTATTTTTATTTTTAAAAAATTTTTATTAGAGAATCACTGTGATGTACAGTTACAAACTTATGAACTTATGTTTTTGCATTTTACTAATACAGTGATCATTTACCCATCCCTCATTTTTAAATGTTAAGTGTTTTCTGGCATGGAGTGATAATAGAGGGTAAAGCCTTGCACACAGGTAGCTGACGCTTGTTCAAATCCCCAGCGCTACATATTGTCTTCCAAACACCAGTAGGAGTGATCCTTGAGCAAAGGAGTAAGCCAGAACACTGCTTGGTATGTTCCTCAAATCAAAATAAATAAAATAAAAGAGTTCTCTTTAGATATCACATTAGAAAGGGCAAATTTACATTTGTTAAGAGTTTTGGTAACTAACTCAAAACTTTGCATAACTTCTTCATATGCTATTGTAATAAGAGATATTTATGTTGTAATTGAAATCAAGAATCCCATTTTCAGAAGTACACATCACAAATACTGACCCAGAAGAATAGCAGTCACAGATGATAGAGGTAAAGGGAATTGAAGGCCTGGGTACCAGTTTTGCTTTTCTCATCGAATGGTATGTGATTTGGTACATCTCATTTATAACCTTTCAGGAGAGCTCAACGTTATCATCTAAATGTTTGATATTCTCTTCATTTTATGTTCTGAAATTTTATTACTTTTAAAGTAAGGTCATATAAAAGTTCTCATTCAATGTTATAGAAGTTTTCCTCTAAAACAAAGTGTATATAGTCATTAATTATTTTAGAATAGTTAATTTCACTTTCTGGGAAAAATTATCACAGTTTCTTTGAATAACTTTCCAATCCACTAGTCAGTGATAATATGTTCTTTTTGGCAGTGGGGCAGTGCAGTGCAAGCGATAAAGGAGATGATGTTACGTGGGTCCCGACAGATTGGGAGTGCTAGTGGCCTCCAGGACCACATGGGACAGTCCTTGGACTCCAGGGTTGTACTCAGTGATTCTTGGTGGACCGTATGATGTCAAAAATTGTTCCAAAACCAGGAACTTCCTGGATTTTTCAGGGACTTAGTAGTATACCCTAAAATAGTATACTAGCTCCTGGCCCCTGGTAGAGTCTTATTTTAATATTTTATCTATAAACTTCTAATGTATGAATTTGTATTATTTTTATTTATGTACTTTTTCCTCAGTGATATTAAGTTATTTATCCATGCACACTTGCAAGTCTAACAGAATGTCCTTTAAACATGATCATAGTGAGAATTAATATTTTTATTAACCACTTATCTTTCCATTCAGTGTTGCCCCCTAATTCCTTCTTGTTACCCTTTTTATCCCTTCCCATGGCTTTTATTACCATCCCAATGAGGACTTGAGTAGTTAGAACGCTGTGGGTGTTCAATAAATATTTAAGAACACTATACTTATTCAAGCTTAAATATTGGTTCATTTATGAGACATGCCATTACAAGATAGGTAGTTTTTGTCTTACCTTTCTGAGTATTATAGAGGCAGCTCTTCTTTCCCACTTTAAACATCTTTCCCTATGAAGACTACACCCTAATCATACCTTTTGTGCAACTGCCATGTTTGTCTGACCTGTTTTTCTTTTCTTACCTTATTTCTATTGTTTTACCTGGCAATTCCTCTATTCTACATACAGTCCTATTTCCTGACAGTTTTGCTTTTATTATCACATTTTTAGGTCTGGCAGTGTTGGTTTCTGCTGGTTTCTCTGCTGTTCTCTAATGGTCTCTGAAGTAATTTTGCTCAATATGCTGCTTCCTCACAAATGCTACACTGACACATTCTTTCTCATTAATAGAAGTATCTTAGAAAAGCCCTGCCTGTATTTTCCCCATTACTTCCTGTGAAACTCTGAATCAACTCTTTGACATGAGACTTAATTGGGTTTTTCAGGTATGGCTAACTTAAAAATGTCAGACACTGAAACTCTTGCCTCTGTGTATTACTAATATAGTATTGATTATGATAAACTATAGTTATATTTAGTTATTTGCCATATTAAAAGGACATTAAGCTTTTTAAGGGATGCTTCAGTTCTCAAAGGAGATTATAGATATCATTTTAATCGCCCACAGCCTATTGTCACCAATGCACTTAAATATTTTTGAATAAATGACCTTTAGCTTTATGCTAATCTTTAACTTCTAGAGCAGTGCATTTTCTAAATACTGTGGGCAGTTTTTTTTGCTTTTTTTATACTTTTTTTTAAATTTTAGTTTTATCGAATCACTGTGAGATACAGTTACAAAGTTTTCATATTTGATCCACCACCAAACCCCCGCATACTCTCCTCCCACTACCCCCAGGCCTGCGTGGCAGACATTTTTCACTTTACTCTTTCCTTACTATGATTACATTCAATTTTCAACAGGTATCTCACTATCATTATTTGGAGGTTTCCCTCCAACAGTCAGACATGTTGGATGGCATCAATAGATTGTATGTTTTCATTTTTCAGAGAAGGTCATGCGGCCACGTTAGTGGCCATGCGGTTCGGAGCTGTCCCATTCCTGCATCCTGGAGCCATGTTAGTTGCTGCTCATTGTCGCCGGGGCTCCATCTGGAGAAGGCGTACCAATTGTGCCTCCCCCATTTGGCTCCCCGGTGCTGCTGGCCCGGTTTGGGGGTCCGGAGCAATCTCCGGCCACGTTGCTTACCGGAACGTCTGTGTGCAGTTTTTAAAGAACCCAGATTATATTTAAGATACTTCTCTTTTCTTCCCTATTCTTAGTAGACTTTCATATGATTTTCTCTAATAATGCAGAAAACTTTAATATGTGCTACAAAAAATTTAACAATAGTATATTATCAGTTAGGTGCATGTTTGCCACAACATTATTACACATTTCTCTCCAATTAATACCAAACTATTTGTAATTGAAGTGATGAAAGTAAAATGTGAAAATCAAGTTTTCTCATTTTACTATAAGTTTGTACATGTTTGTTTCCTTATTGGGTATCTTGTATCTTGTATTTTAGAATTCTCCTGATTATAGGAATCCAGAATATTTAGATATTTTTCTATCCTCCCTCATGTAGAATTTTTACTGGAAAATCCTATTAATTGTATTATACCCTGTAGTTTTAAAGGTCTATAATCTCATCTCTTGGCTCTTTAAAACATATTTTATATAATGTGGTAACTTCTTATGGCAATATGCAAGTGCATTTTTCATATTGAGCCAAAAAGAGGTAAATTTATTGTAAGCAATCTTTGCATTCCAATAATGTAACTGAAAAAGAATAAAAAATGTATGTCCATTCTGCATATTCCCAGTTGCATCCAGATTTGTCAGGTGAGGAAGGCAGTATGAGTTAATTTACCATGAACATGGGGGTTATTATCTCAAATAATCATAGATAGAGTTTCATTGTATTTCCATTATTTTTGATGTTTTCTTATCCAAAGTCTGCATGTTGAGAAATATATGAGTGTATGAATATGAATGTGAAAGGCAGAAGAAATCTAGTGGTTCAGTAGCTAGATCAAGATACTGGTTATGAGTGTTATTGAGTCCAGGCTCTATTTCTGGTTCTTCCCTCCCTACATGGCTAAGTACAGTCTGCCTAAGCTTTCATTAATACTTATTTTATTGTATTATATTATTTTTAAAGTGATTACTTCCATGGCAACCAGGCATCGTTCCGAGGATGAGACAGCCTCACTAGGGTTGGGATTTGCTAAAGAAGATATAGACGGTGAAGAGAAAGGGAGTAGGGATATTGAGAACTTTGAGAGAGGAGGCAGAATGGACTTGGCAAAGGAGCAAAGATGTTCTGATTTAAATGTCAGTCAATGAAAAAAATTGGTTTTGCTTTGTGTGTACTACTAAATGGATATGATAGCTGTTTTTGTTTTTGTAATTGCAAAAGAGCAGTGGAGTACTATTCTGAGATGATTCTGTGAAATTTCCAGGCCTAATTTATATATTCTCTATAATTGATTCTTTAGTAATTGGTACCATCCCAGCAGGTCTCAAGACTAATTCCTGGCTCTTTGCTCAAGGATCATACCTGACAATAGTCAAGAGACCATATGTGATGTCAGGGATAAATCCAGGCTTTGCTATGTGCAAGGAAAGCAACCTTCCTTCCTTCCTTCCTTCCTTCCTTCCTTCCTTCCTTCCTTCCTTCCTTCCTTCCTTCCTTCCTTCCTTCCTTCCTTCCTTCCTTCCTTCCTTCCTTCCTTCCTTCCTTCCTTCCTTCCTTCCTCCCTCCCTCCCTCCCTCCCTCCCTCTCTCCCTCCCTCTCTCCCTCCCTCCCTCTCTTCCTCAGAGCTTACTTCTGGCCCTGTGCTCAGGGATCACTTCTGTAAGGGCTTAGGGGACCATATGTGCTTCTGGGGATCAAACTCAGGTAATTCATGTAAAAGACAAGTGCCATATACACTGTACTATCTCTCTGGTCCTCTATCTTCATTTCTAGAGGGTTCTCTCTCAGCAACGCTAAGGAGCCCTGACCACCTGTGATGTTCTGCCAGTGGTTTGGATCTTACTTGAATTGTTAGGCCAATAGCACTGTGTTTGGAGACCATCATAATCACACCTGTTAGTGCTCGGGGTCCACAAGATCCCAGGGATCAAACTTTGGGCCTGGCACATGCTAAGCATGAACTTCTCCACTCTCCCTAGACTATCTCTTGTAGTCTCTGGTTTTGGATAATATTCTTATTATCATTCTTAATGTCTGGCTCTCATTCTTATGTGTATCCAGATTGATTACCCCTTGCCATTTATTTTGCCCTTTCTAAGTGGACTACCCTGGTTCTAGAGGAAAACAAAAATAGTAATAGAAGAATGGTAATAATCATCACCTACCTGGGCCCTTATTAGGAGTTCAAATCTGATGTTTATTTTCAGTATGTTCTCTTAGTAATTTCTCTGATAAGTGGAGTTATTTTGATCCATTATTAAGTGTATATATTAGCCTTCAAAATGAAAATTTAGTTTTTAAAAAGTTCTCTCTGGACCCTAAGGGCCCAGTAAAGACTGAGATAAAGTTAAATATTTGTTTATCCTTATTTGTTTAATATTGAATCATACACTTGGCTTTGACATTAGTATTTACCTTTAGGAAGAAGTCCCGATGAAATCATCTAAAAGACATTTTGGATACTATAAGTTGTTTATTGCTCCAAGAAATAGTTCATTGTTTTATGATATTAAAGAAATGTTTGAACTTTTTTCACTTTTGCACATCTTATTAGTGGAAGAGATAGCATTTTACAACTTATCTTGGGGCTGGAGCAATAGCACAGTGGGTAGGGCATTTGCCTTGCACACAGCCTACCTGGGTTCGATTCCCAGCATCCCATATCGTCCCCTGAGCACAGCCAGGGGTAATTCCTGAGAGCAGAGCCAGGAGTAACTCCTGTGCATCACCGGGTGTGACCCAAAAAGAAAAAAAAACCTTAATCTTTTTGTGTTCACTGAGTTCCAGAAGATGGATTCAGAATTCCTGAATAGATGTTTGATATATTAAAAGCCATTAAAATGATCTGTTAAACTTATTCTCAAACTTATAGATTATATGTTTATCTGTTTAGATATGAATGAAAAAAATAGTTTCTTCCATTCAATATCATAATATATGAGTTTTTCTCTATGTGTTTAGTTATGGAAGCAAAGTGGTCACATTGTATGAGTTATTTTTAAAACGGGGATAATTATTATGTCTGAGCATTTTTGGTTCTGCGTAGAATAGTCCCAAAATAAGATCACTTGTTCATCATGGCTAGATATTCATTTGCAGCAAATATTTCCCTTTTTTATAAATGCTATACCTTGTACAAATCTATACATTTATTTTGAACTCAAGTCTCTAAACCTTTAGTCTGGTCTTATTTCTAGCACAACATCCTGTGAATAAATCAGTTACCTTATTTTGCAATTTTATTAGGATTATATATGTGTTCTAAATTTAATTATACATAAAAATGGATATTGATAAATATCATAACATCTTAACACACCGAGTATTTTTTGTTTAATTACATAATGTTTTATTCAAATGCATGTGCTTGCACAATAGTTGAATTTGAATTTAAGCATTTTAGTGAGATGAATATTTGGAAATTATTCTCTTGGTAATGTTTTAATATGTGGGGTTTTTTGGTGGTTTTGTACTATTTGAAAGATAATATAGTAATTCATAGGACAGTCAAACTTTGTAAGAAGTATAAACTAATAGATCTCTGATTTCTGTAAATTTCTCTTTAAATTTCATTAAGTAAATAATTCTTTGGATTACTAGTAGGAAACTAATGTGGTAGGAAGTCAGAGCTAGGAAACCTTTGTTAATTCTAAATGCTGTAATTAAAATTCTGGTTGCTCTTTATTTCCATGCTACTTAATGAATTTGGGTATGAAATGCTTCCAGTCACTGCTATTTAACAACATATTATCAAGATACAGTGTTAAATTCATGTTTGATTTAAAGAACTTGAGGGATACCTTTTCTAGAATTTTTGTTAAATACTTGGTAGGCTTTAGGAACTTTGCTCTAGTGAGAAGTCCACACAAGTGAGGTAACAAAATATAAAGCAAATGTTGTGTAAAAGGTTTCATATTCCATATAGCCCTTTCTTCAAATGTATTGTTATTTCTTAAGGGCTATCAAATATTTTGACATTTATTTATTTTGCTTTTATTGAAGTAACATGATTTGTAATAGTATTAACATTTGAGTTTTAGGCATGCAGTGTTACAGTACCACACCTGCCACTAAAATTCCACTATATCCCCATTGCTGTTTCTAGGTTCTTTCTCAATCACCCATCCCTCTCTCTCTAGCATTTACTCACCCCTGCAAAGTGAACCCAATTCTACTGGCAGTCTTGGGGTTTGGTTTCTTTTGACACTATATATTTTCTTCTTTTGTTTTGTTACAGATCATTTATGATTAAGAATATTTGGTATTTGTTTTTATTTTTTGGACTTAAATCTCTTATTATAACATCCTCTAGTTTCATCAAGATTTTAGCAAAATTTGATAGTTAATCTTTTCTTAACTTGAAATTGTGTTGTGTTCTGTATATTCTATAATTTTCTTATCCACTCACCCATTAGAAGGCCTTTGGATTGTTTCCAGATCTTGGCTAGTAAGTAATGACCTTTTATTTCATTCTTTC
Source organism: Sorex araneus (assembly GCF_027595985.1). Classification (NCBI taxonomy): domain Eukaryota; kingdom Metazoa; phylum Chordata; class Mammalia; order Eulipotyphla; family Soricidae; genus Sorex; species Sorex araneus. Next base: position 328,827,684 of record NC_073303.1, read on the forward strand.
TGTACTCTGATATCTGCAGTTATGTATTCAGGTTTCATTTGTCTCTTCCTGTTTGCCTCTTCTAAAGAGTTCTGTCTGATAGATATTTATCATGATATTTACCTCTGGGGTTCTGAGCTTATCATTTCCTATTTAGTCCAAAGCAAGTTAGCCTGAGTTTGTTAGGAGAGATCTCATTTATTACTCTCATTTCCCAAATCTTACACTTTTCAGTATTTTACTATCTTATTTCTACCAATACTTTTAAGTTACGTTTTTTGTAGAAAAGCATTTTATGCAATAGCAGGGTTAGATATGAACTTCCTTGGCTTTGATTTTAGGTAAAGATTTGTGAACTCCCTCAATTTCAGTGTTAACCTAGCCCAGTAGAGTATTATTTAGATACCTACTTTGTTCATTGTGTTGGCTATACCATACACTTCTGACTTGTAGAATTTTATTTGATAAATCTGCTATGAGTTTTATGGGGTTTCTTAAATGTTTTTGCTGTCATTTTGCTGCTTTCAGGAATCTCCCCCCCCCTTTTTTTTTCATTTAAATTAGAGTGTATTTTAGTGTTTTTCTACTTGTGTTTATTTTCTTGAAACTCTTCGCTTCTTGTGTAGTATATGACTCAATTCACCATACAGAGAGAGTTCTTGGCTACAATTACTTCAACCAATAGTAGTTCCCCAAATCTCGGGCTGAGCCTCATCCATGAGTGAATCTGCAGAAAATTCAGGTATGCGGCACTTTGTGACTGAAAGCTCTGGGTTCAACAGAAACACCAACAGGGATCTTCCTTTTCTGGCAACTCAACAGTCACACCCATAAGCTACCCCTGGCTGGTGCCAAATAATCTCGTCATCGGCCACCACCGAGTCACATGTGGTGGTTATGCTCCAGAAGGGAGCATAACATGACACATACAATAACCATGTCACTGGACCCCACACCAAGCTGTTTCATTTGGAGTAACCCAGAGGGAGGCAGGTGAGACCCCTCCCTGCCCCAAGGGCCCCAGCCCCAGCAGCCGAAAACCTCCAGAACTTAATTGCCACCATGTTCACGGCCACTGTCCACACATTTGGGCTGAGCCTCAACCGTGAGTGAACCTACTCCTGGACATCTCATACTTCGCACCAACCATACACCAAAAGTACTGTACCACATTTGATGGGGTTTAAAGTAGGAGGCAACGAATCTTAGAGGAAAAGATTTTTTCCATATATATATATCTGATATACATATATATCATATACACACACGTGCATACATGCGCAGAATCTCCTGCCCCTACGCCAGACTGTCTTCAGAGGGGGGCGGGTTGAATTTCCTCCTTGCCCCCAAACAAAGCTTTGGGACCTGAAAATTTCCAGAACCCAGCCATAACAATGCTCAAGGCCACTCTCCAATTGCTTGGACGAGCCTCACACATGAAGGAACCTACAGAGGACCCAGGTATGCGGAACCTGTGGCTGAGATCTCCAAGCCTGCTTGGATCGAAACTGGGCCTCCTCCACCCACCCAGATCACATTTTCCAGTAGCTTGGCAGTCACACCCAAAAACTGCTGCCCCCTCCCCCCTACATCATGTAGTCTCATCAATGGCCAAGATCAAGAGACTATAAAACAAAGCTCCCAGAAGAGATCAAGGAAGAATCTCGCATGGCAGAGCCTGGCAAACTACCTGTGGTATATTTGATATACCAAAAACAGTACAATAATGAGTCTCATTCCCCTGAACGTGACAGGGATGAGTGGAGATGTTACTGGCACCTGCTCGAGCAAATCAATGAGCAATGGGACGACAAGTGATATAATGATACACACACACACACACACACACACACATATATATGCATATATATGTATATATGTACATATAAGCACACAGGGCTCAACCTTTAACAAGATGTTAGTGATCTCTTATAGAAGGACTTAATCACCCCTGGGTGAAATATAACAATCTTCATACCCTGAGGAAACTTTTGTGTAGCATTTTCAGCATTTTTTCATAACAATACAAAATAAATTATTTCGGTTCTGTTTGGGGGCAGGGGTTGGGATTCTGGATGGAAATATCCAAAATATGGTGATAGAAATGTGTAATGGTGATGGGATTGGTGTTCAAATATTAAATGTAAAAAATATTGTGAACTACTTTATAAAACAAAAAAGCAGGAAAAAAGTAGTTCCCCATTTGCTTTCCTTCTTCCAAAAACCTTATGATGTGAATATTACTTTTCTTGATATTTTCCTATAGATCTCATGTTTTCTTTGCTTTCTATAATTCATTTTCCCTTATATTATCTCTAAAGGCATACTCTACCTTTTCTTCAAAAATAACCAGTTCTTTATTGGCTTTTATTATTTTACTGCTAATTCCCTCTTGCTTTTTATTGTGAAGGTAAGCTTTTGTGCACTTCCGGGTAACAATCTGGAGTTCATGCTCAACTAATTCCACCTAGAGCATATGACTCCGTGTGTGTGTTACACTAGGCCACTGCTGGGAGTTTAGTTATCAGCATCTTTGTCAATTGAATCCCTAAGAATTAGCAGATCAGTGTTATGTTCCAAAGTTGGCAATTGTTCATGTTTTGACAGTGGTGTTTGTATTTGTGCCCAACAGACTTGGGCAGAAAATGGGGGCTCATGATCAGAAGTGACCTGTAGCAATTTCTTAACACCAGTAACACAAAGCTGGCCTAGAGATACCTGCTTACATATTGCCAGGCCCAGACTGACTTAGGAAGCATCCTTTGGGTCCACACTAAGTTTGGAACAAGTGCTGGGCTCCATCAAAGTTTTCTGTTGCTTAAAAAGAGGCTGAATATTGGCACAACATTGGATGGTAGGTCTTCTGTTAATTCTTTAGTATCTGCAAGGTATTTTAAGCTCTTAGCATTTATTCTTTTGCTTTAATCAGTCAGGTGCAAATTGAGGGCAGTATTTTTGCTTAACCTACAACAGGCAGATGTCAGTCTATCCAAGATGCTTCACTTTGTCTTGGAATGGTGAGATTTCTGTTATGAAAAAGTCCAGGATGATTACCAACTCTTGTTGATGCAAGAGTTGCATCAACTAGGTTGCACTGGGCCACTGATGTCCAGCTTATTGTTTCAGCACTGAATATCATGTTTGTTTTATTTATTGCCTTGCACAGCAGTCGTGGTAAGAGTAGAGTTTGGAAATTTTGCTGTTGTATTCCTAAAATATTTCCAACTTTTAAAAGCTTGATGTTTTGGGACTGGAGCGACAGCACAGTGCATAGGGTGTTTGCCTTGCATACAGCCGGCCCGGTTCGATTCCCAGCATCCCATATGGTTCCCTGACCACCACCAGGAGTAATTCCTAAGCATAGAGCCAGGAATAACCCCTGTGCATCACCAGGTGTGACCCCCCCCCCAAAAAATTGATGTTTTGTGATTAGTAATACTGTTCATGATAGTTTCCCATGCACATAGTTCCAACCCATTCCATTGCCTGTGGTCATGCTCTTTTTTTTTTTAAATTAGTGAATCACAGTGAGGGTACAGTTACAGATTTATACATGAAAATGTGCTCATGTTTCCCTCATACAATGTTCATCCCTTCACCAGTGCCCATTCTCCACCACCAATAAACCCAGCATCCTTCCCACCTCCCAACCCCATCTCCCCCCACCCACCCTGTCTCTGTGGCAGGGTATTCCTTTGTGTTCTCTCTCTCCAATTGGGTGTTGTGCATCACCCTTCCCCCGAATGGCCTCCAACCACATTTTACTTGATGTTCCCTTCTCTATCTGAGTTGCCATCTCCCCAGAATGTAAGGCCAGCTTCCAGTCATGGAGTCAACCTCCTGGTACTTATTTCTACTATTCTTGCGTGTTAGTCTCCTACTGTGTTATTTTATATTCCACAGATGAGTGCAATCTTTCTATGTCTGTCTCTCTCTTTGACTCATTTCAATTAGCATGATACTTTCCATATTGATCCACTTATATGCAAATTTCATGACATCATTTTTTCTAACAGCTGCATAGTATTCCATTGTATAGATGTACCAAAGTTTCTTCAACCAGTCATCTGTTCTAGGGCACTCGGGTTTTTTCCAGATTCTGGCTATTGTAAACAGTGCTGCAATGAACATATAAGTGCAGATGTCATTTCTACTATACTTTTTTGCTTCTCTGGGATATATTCCCAGCAGTGGTATTGCTGGGTCAAATGAAAGATAAATTTCTATTTTTTTGAGAATCATCCATATTGTTTTCCAAAAGGGCTGAACTAGTCGGCATTCCCACCATCAGTGTAGAAGGGTCCCTTTCTCCTCACATACTCTCCAACAGCGGTTGCTTTTGTTCTTTTGGATGTGTGCCAGTGTCTGTGGTATGAGGTGGTATCCCATGGTTGTTTTGATCTGCATCTCCCTGATGATTAGTGATGTAGAGCACTTTTTCATGTGCCTTTCTGGCCATTTGTATCTCTTCTTTGGGAAAGTTTCTGTTCATTTCTTCGCCCCATTTTCTGATGGGGTTGGATGTTTTCTTCTTGTAGAGTTCAACGAGTACTTTATATACCCTTGATATCAATCCCTTATCATATGAGTATTGGGTGAATATCCTTTCCCATTCTGTAGATTGCCTTTGTATTCTAGTCACTGTGTATTTTGTGGTGCAGAAGCTTCTTAGTTTAATATAGTCCCATGTGTTTATCTGTTTCTCCTTGATTGCTTAGTTCCGTGTCATCCTTGAAGATACTTTTAGCTTTGATATCATGAAAGGTTTTGCCGACCTTGTCTTCGATATACCTTATAGATTGTGGTCTGATGTTGAGATCTTTAATCCATTTTGATCTGACTTTTGTGCATGGTGTCAGGTCGAGGTCTAAGCCCATTCTTTTTTTTTTCTCTTTTTTTTTTTATTAGTTTATTTTTAATTAGAGAGTCATCGTGAGGGTACAGTTACAGATCCATACATCTTTGTGCTCATGTTTCCCCCATACAAAGTTCGATAACCCATCCCCTCACCAGTGCCCATTCTCTACCACCAGTAAACCCAACATCCCTTCGCCCCTTCCCCAGTCCCGTCTCCCCCCACCCCACCCTGCCTCTATGGCAGGGTATTCCCTTTTGTTCTCTCTCTCTGATTAGGTGTTGTGGTTTCTAAGCCCATTCTTTTGCATGTGGTTGTCCAGTTGTGCCAGCACCATTTGTTGAAGAGGCTTTCCTTACTCCACTTCACATCTCTTGCTCCCTTATCAAAGATTAGATGGTCATACATTTGGGTTTGTGTGTAGGGATATTCCACTCTGTTCCATTGGTCTGCAGCTCTGCCTTTGTTCCAGTACCATGCTGTTTTAATTGTTACCGCTTTGTAGTAAAGTTTGAGGTTGGGGAGGATGCCTCCCATCGTCTTTTTTCCAAGAATTTTTTTGGCTATCTGTGGGTGTTTGTTGTTCCATATGAATTTTAGGATTGCTTGATCCATTTCTTTGAAGAATGTCATGGGTATCCTTATAGGGATCGCATTGAATCAGTATAATGCTTTGGGGAGTATTGCCATTTTGACAATATTGATTCTCCCTATCCGTGAGCAGGGTATATGTTTCCATTTCTTCATGTCCTCTTTTATTTCATGGTGTAGCGTTTTATAGTTTTCTTTGTAGAGGTCTTTTACTTCATTGGTTAAGCTGATTCCTAGGTAATTGATTTTCTGGGGTAAGATTGTGAATGAGATTGCTTTTGTCATGTCCCTTTCCTCTGCCTCATTGTTTGCATATAGGAAGGCTATGGATTTTTGTAGCCTGCAACTTTACTGTATAAGTCTATTGTTTCTGAGAGTTTCTTAGCAAAGGCTTTAGGCTTCTCTAGATATAGTATCATATCATCTGCAAATAGTGAGAGTTTGAATTCTTCCTCTCCTATCTGAATGCCCTTAATCTCTTTTTCTTGTCTAACAGCTCTAGCAAGTACTTCCGAAGAGAAGTGGTGAGAGTGGGCATCCTTGTCTTGTGCCCGAACTTAGGGGAAAGGCCCTTATTTTTTCCCCATTGAGGATAATGCTTGCCGTAGGCTTATGGTAGATGGCCTTGACTATCTTGAGGAAAGTTTCTCCAAAACCAATGTTGGTGAGGGTTTTCATCATTAACGGATGTTGGATCTTGTCAAATGCTTTCTCTGCATCTATTGATATGATCATATGGTTTTTATATTTACTTTTGTTGATATGATGAATCATGTTGATTGATTTCCGAGTGTTAAACCATCCTTGCATCTCTGGGATGAATTCCACTTGGTCATGGTGTATGATCTTTTTTTATGAGTTGTTGGATCCTATTTGCTAATATTTTGTTGAGGATCTTCGCATTGATGTTCATCAGGGGTATTGGTCTATAATTTTGTTTGTTAGTGGTGTCTTTGTTTGCTTTTGGTATTAGTTAGATGTGTGCTTCATAGAAACTGTTTGGGAGAGTTCCTGTTTTTTCAATTTCCTGGAAAAGCTTGAGGAGAAGTGGCAACAGGTCTTCTTTAAATGTTTGGAAGAATTCGCCAGTGAATCCATCTGGATCTGGGCTTTTGTTTCTGGCAATATTTTTGATTACAGTTTCAATTTCCTTAATATTAGAGGGTCTATTCAGGTATTCCAAGTCTTCTTTGTTCAGTCTTGGGAGATTGTAGGAATCAAAGAATTCATCCATTTCTTTTAGGTTCTCATGTTTCGTGGCATACAGACTTTCAAAGTAGTCTTAGCAAAGGCTTTAGGTTTCTCTAGATATAGTATCATATCATCTGCTAATAGTGAGAGGTTGATTTCTTCCTCTCCAATCTGAATGCCCTTAATCTCTTTTTGGCCATTTGTATCTGATGATCTTTTGAATCTCCTTGGCTTCTGTTGTGATGTCCCCCTTTTCATTTCTGATTTGGTGTATTAGGGTTCTCTCTCTCTTTCTTTGTGAGTTTTGCTAGCAGTTTATCAATCTTGTTTATTTTCTCAAAGAACCAGCTTTTGGTTTCATTGACCTTTTGGATTGTTTTCTGGGTTTCCATGTCGTAAATTTCTGCTCTAATTTTTATTATTTCTTTCCTACAGTCAGGTTTGGGTTTCTTTTTCTGTTCCTTTTCTAAGGCCTTGAGCTGTGAAGTCAAGCTATCTATGTAGGCCCTTTCTTCCTTCATAAGGAATTCTTGCAGAGCTATACATTTTCCCCTTAACACAGTTTTAGCTGTGTCCCATAAGTTTTGGTAGCTCATGTCTTCATTCTCATTTGTTTCGAGGTATCTCTTGATTTCTTCCTTGATTTCCTTCCTGACCCACTCATTGTTCAACACTGAGTTATTTAATTGCCAAGAGTTTTTTTTTATTGTGTCTGTGTGTGATTGGTTTCTATCTTCAGCACATCGTGGTCTGAGAAATAGTTGATACAATTTCTATTTTTCTGAGTTTATTGAGGTATGTTTTGTGGCCCAGTACACGGTCTATTTTGGAAAATGTTCTGTGTGCACTGGAAAAGAATGTGTATTCTTTCTTTTGGGGGTGTAAAGCCCTGTATAGGTCTATTAGGCCTTTTTCTTCTATTTCTTCCTTCAGAGTCCGTGTTTTCTTGCTGAGTTTTTTTCTTGTCAATCTATCTGGAGGTCATAAGGCAGTGTTGAAGTCTCTGATTACTATTGTGCTGTTAGTGATGGCCTCCTTAAGGTCTATTATGAGTTGTTTTAAGTATTTAGCCGGTCTCTCATTAGGTGCATATACATTTAAAAGTGTGATTTCTTCCTGTTGCACACATCCCTTGATAAATAGGAAGTGAACTTCGCTGTCCCTTCTAATATTTTTCAACCTGAAATCTATGTTGTCGGATACTAGTATTGCTACCCCAGCTTTTTTGAGGGAGTTTTTTGCTTGCAGGATTGTTTTCCACCCTTTTACTTTGAGTCTGTGTTTGCTCTAACTGTTCAGGTGTGTTTCTTGCAGGCAGCAGAATGTTGGGTTTGGTTTCTGAATTCATTTTGCCACTCTGTGTCTCTTAATTGGTGCATTTAGGCCACTGACATTGAGAGAGATTATTGTCATGGGGTTTTGTGTCATCTTTCTATGAAGTTGATTGTTCTTGTGAGGTTCATCATTGACTTACAATAGCCCCTTTAGTCCTTCTTTTAAGTTTGGTTTTGAGTCTATGAAATTCCTGAGCTGTTGTTTATCTGAGAAATAGTGTATGGTTCCTCGAGTTTGAGTGAGAGTTTAGACAGGTAAAGTACTCTTGGTGAGGCGTTCATTTCATTGAGTTTTTTCACTATGTCCCACCATTGCCTTCAGGCTCAGAGGGTTTTCTCTGATAGGTCTGCTGTGAATCTGAGGGGTGCTCCTTTGTATGTGATTTCCTTCTTTGACCTTGCTGCTTGCAGAATTGTGTCTCTATCCACAGCCTCCATCATTCTGACTATGATATGCCTTGGAGTCTTTTTGTTTGGGTCTCTTTTTGCTGGTACTCTTCGGACTCCTTGGATCTGGATGCTTGCCTTCTCCAGCTCTGGGAATTTCTTAGCAATGATGTCTTTGACTGTGTTTTTTTCATTGGGATTACTTCCTTGTGCTTCTGGTACTCCAATGATTCTTATGTTATTCCTCTTGAAGTCATCCCTAAGGACTCTGATTCGCTCTATAGCCATTTTGAGGTCTTTTGCCATTATTTGTTGTTGTCTGTAAGCTTTCTGCAGCTCATCTTTAAGCTCACCAATTCTGTCTTTGGCTGTAGTCATTCTACTGTTGTGGGTACCTACTGAGATTTTTAATTTATCTACTGTATCCTTTATTTGTGTGACTTCTGTTCATAGCTTTGTGACATCTGTTCGTAGCTTTGAAATTTCTGATCTCATTTCTTCCTGCAATTCTTGGTTGATTGTTCCAAAGCATCGTTCATATCCTCCCCTAGTTTATTGGATGTCTGTTCCATGGTTGCTTTGAGTATATCGACCCTCTTCAAGATTTCCTCTCTGAATTCTTTTTCTGAGAGGTTCTGTATGTGGGTAGGCCTTGTGGAGATTTCTGGAATCTTTTTTTCATTCTTTCTTCGTGGAGGGGATTTTCGCTTTCTTCATATTGTTATGGAAGTTTAGAGTTGGAGCCTTCTAGTAGTCTATCCCTATTCCCTCTTTCTGCAGGGGGGATTCTGTTTGTGCTAAGTTGATGATGTTAGCCTTGTTCCAATTCTAGGATATTTCCTTACTCTCAGGAGCTCCTCTTGGTTTATGTGGGGCCTCTAGTGATGACTTAAGGCTATGCTGTCTTTATAAGGAGTTTGTGCAGATTCTATTGTTCACACTCAGCTTTTGTGAAGTTTAAGTCAGCTAAAGGACTATTTGGCAAGGAATGATTGAGATGGCCAGGGTGATTTTCAAAGAAATAGGTTATAGAGAGTATAATGCAAGAAAAATTACAAATGCAGCTGCTCTGGCAAGTGGCCAAGCCCCCTATTGAGTCCACACCCCCTGAAATACAAGCCACGCCCCAGTAATCTCTTGGGGAACAGGATGGGATAGGCGGGGTCCTGTTCCTCTGTGTGAGTACCTGATGGACAGTTCCAGTGTTACAGAGGAGCAGAGAGGTGTGTCCACGCAGCTCAGGGAATTGGGGGACTCCAGGGGAGCCTCCGCTGCCCTGGAGCGGTTGGGAGAGTGCCTGTGGTCATGCTCTTTAGCGTTTAAATTCATAGCTGCTTCCCATTCCACATCAGGCTCTTAGATGATGGCTGGGTTCTCCACTGGCCTTTCTCAGTAGCTTCCCGTGCAGGATTCTGTATTTAATTTAAGGTCTTACGTATTTTTTGTAGTGGTGCCCTGGCAGCATGCTTAACTTGCTCCATCTTTTTTCTGATCTCTCTCAGATAAAACTATTTTCCTCCATCTTTTTCTGATCTCTCTCAGATAAAACTATTTTGCTTACACCTGGAAGCTAATGACAGAAATTTACAAAAGAGGGAATTTATTTTCAGTTGCTGATTGATTCTTCAGACTGGAACGATAACACAGCGGGTAGGGTGTTTGCCTTGCATGTGGCCAACCCAGGTTCGATTACTTTGTCCCTATCAAAGAGCCCAGCAAGCTACCAAGAGTATCCCACGAGAGTTTCCCGCCCTTCACGGCAGAGCCTGGCAAGCTACGTGTGGCGTATTTGATATGCCAAAAACAGTAACATCAAGTCTCACAATGGAGACGTTACTGGTGCCTGCTCAAGTACATCGATGAACAATGGGATGACAGTGCTACAGTGATTGATTCTAAAAAGTTAGTACTGTTATTATTATTTCTGGTTTAATTATTATTGTCTCTAGTTTACTTTTTATTTTCTGGTTTAAAAAACTTATATAGAGAATAATATGCTATAAAGTATTATTTCTTAGAAAAAAAAACAAAAAATGTATTGTTTTTACTTTCCCCAGAGTTGCTAACTTTTAATTTAGGCTTTAAGACCAAGAGGCAACTTGTGTGACTATATGCATGAATGAAATTCAGGTGACTCTCTCTGAAGAGCCTGACCTCACTAAAGTCCATTGTGCATGATAAAGATAATCAGAAGTATATAAACAAGTTCTTTCAAGTTTAAAGTAGGAGTAAACCCTGCAGTATGAAGCATTCAAGTATTTCATGAAAATATGGTGTCTTAGAGAGACCTTGGAGAGAAAACACAAAACATTCGAACATCTGAGGTATTGTTAAAAATAACACTAAGTCACAGAACTAAATTTTAGTTTAAATTTAGTTTATTAAACATAAAAGACAGTTTGCCAACTTGGGGTTTTCAACTGAAAGTGAAATTAAACTAAAAATTACATCATCTTTGCATACTTTATGAAGTTAAAATGTAGAAACTATTTAACACTTAAACAATGTTATAAGAATGATAGTTACAATAATAAGGGTTTTTAGATGGTAGGGGACGAGTTAAAAGTAATTATCTCAAGGTAGCACTGTCTGTCCTAAAACACTGTCCTGCAGTTTTTCATGGAGTTGCTCGAGCAGGCACCAGTAACGTCTCCATTGTGAGACTTGTTGTTACTGTTTTAGGCATATCGAATACACCATGGGGAGCTTGCCAGGCTCTGCCATGTGGGCGGGATACTCTCGGTAGCTTGCCAGGATCTCCAAGAGAAATGGAGGAATCAAACCCGGTTGGCCATGTGTAAGGCAAACACCCTACCCGCTGTGCTATCACTCCAGCCCATCTCAGGGTATTTTAGGAAAATTCTTTCATTTATTATTATTAAAGTCTTTGTAAAATACAACCAATATCCATTTGCAGAATTAGTACCTCTTGCTGATCTATGGCTTAATTGGTTTTATCTACATAGAGGATTCTCAGAATAGGTGTTCATTTTGTTTTCATTTAATACTGGTGAGTAAAGAAGGCTAGAGTTCAAAAGAATAGGAAATGAGGGGAACTCTTATCTATTTGGTTCCTAAATATTAGAAAAGATAATGAAAAATGAGGCAGAATGCTAGAAAGGAGGTATCAAGCACATTATGTAAGAGCTTGAGTATGAAATAATCAAAATGCTTAAGAGTGTGCTACTTCATCCTGTTCCATTGGTCTGCGGCTCTGCCTTTGTTCCAGTACCATGCTGTTTTAATTATTACCTCTTTGTAGTAGAGTTTAGGGTTGGGGAGGGTGATGCCTCCCATCATCTTCCCAAGAATTGCTTTAGCTATTTGTGGGCATTTGATGTTCCATATGAATTTTAGGATTGCTTGATCCATTTCTTTGAAGAATGTCATGGGTATCCTTATAGGGATTGCATTGAATCTGTATAGTGCTTTAGGGAGTATTGCCATTTTGACAATGTTAAGTCTTCCTATCCATGAGCAGGGAATATGTTTCCATTTCCTTGTGTCTTCTTTTATTTCATGCAGCAGGCTTTTGTAGTTTTCTTTGTAGAGATCCTTAACCCCTTTAGTTAGGCTGATTCTGAGGTACTTGATTTCTGGGGCACAATTGTGAGTGGCATCATTTTTTTATGTCTCTTCCCTCTGTCTCACTATTTGCATATAGGAAGGCCATAGATTTTTGGTTATTGATTTTATAGCCTGCAACTTTAAGGTACATGTCTGTTATTTCTAGGAGTTTCCTAGTAGAGGTTTTAGGATTATCCAGGTATAGAATCATGTCATGTGCGAATAGTGAGAGCTTGATTTCTTCCTTTCCTATCTGGATGCCCTTAATGTATTTTTCTTGCCTAATTGCTATTGCAAGTACTTCCAGTACTATGTTGAACAGAAGTGGTGAGAGTGGGAATCCTTGTCTTGTCCCTGATCTTAGAGGAAAGGCCCTTAGTTTTTCTCCATTGAGGATAATGCTTGCCTCAGGTTTGTGGTAGATGGCTTTGACTATCTTAAGGAAAGTTCATCCTAAACCCATTTTGGTGAGAGTTTTCATCATAAGTGGATGTTGTATCTTGTCAAATGCTTTTTCTGCATCTATTGAAATGATCATATGGTTTTTATTTTTACTTTTGTTGATGTGATGGATTATGTTGATTGATTTTCTGAATGTTAAACCATCCTTGTATTCCAGGGATGAATCCGGCTTTGTCGTGATGTATGATCTTTTTGATGAGTTGTTGGATTCTATTTCCTAGTATTTTGTTGAGGATCTTTGCATCCGTATTCATCAGGGATATTGGCCTGTAGTTTTCCTTGTTAGAAGTGTCTTTATTCGCTTTTGGTATTAGGCAGATATGTGCCTTACAGAAACTGTTTGGGAGGGTTCCTGTTTTTTTTGATTTTCTGGAAAAGCTTGAGAACTGTGAACAGGTCCTCTTGAAATGTTTGGAAGAATTCCCTAGTTAAACCATCTGGGCCTAGGCTTTTGTTTTCCCTACACACCACTGCAATTGTTTGAACATCTAATCTTTTATAAGGGAGCAAGAAATGTGAAGTGGAGCAAGGAAAGCCTCTTTAACAAATGGTGCTGGCAATACTGGAAAGCCACATGCAAAAAAACTGGGCTCAGATCTCCACCTATCACCATGTACAAAAGTCAAATCAAAATGGATTAAAAACCTCAACATCAGACCACTGTCCATAAGGTACATTGAAGACAAGGTCAGCAAAACCATCCACGATATTGAAGCCAACGATGGTATCTTCAAAGATGACATGCCACTGGCCAAGAAAGTAAAAACAGATAAATAAATGGGACTACCTTAAACTAAGAAGCTTCTGCACCTCAAAAGAAACAGTGACCAAAGTACAAAGACAGCATACAGGATGGGAAAGGGTATTTACCCAATATCCATCTGATAAGGGGGTTGATATCAAGGATATACAAGGCACTGGTTGAACTCCACAAGAAGAAAACTGCCAACCCGATCAAAAAATGGGATGATGAAATGAACAGAAACTTTCCCAAAGAAGAAATCTGAATGGCTGAGAAGCACATGAGAAAATGCTCTACATCACGAATCATTAGGAAGATGCAGATTAAAACAACAATGAGATATCATCCCACACCACAGACTGGCCCACATCCACAAAAACAAAAGCAGCCGGTGTTGGCATGGATGTGGGGAGAAAGGGACTCTCCTTCTCTGCTGGTGGGAATGCCTACTGATTCAGCTCTTTTGGAAAACAATATGGACAATTCTCAAAAAACTAGAAATTGAGCTCCCATTTGACCCAGCAATACCACTCCTGGGAATATACCCCGGAGAGTCAAAAAGGTATAGTAGAAATAACATCTGCATTTCTATTGCAGCACTATTGACAATAGCCAAAATTTGGAAAAAAAAAACGGAGTGCCCAAAAACAGATGACTGGTTAAAGAAACTTTGGTACATCTACACAATGGAATACTATGCAGCTGTTAGAAAAGATGAAGTTATGAAATTTGCCTATAAGTGGATCAACATGGAGAGTGTCATGTTGAGTGAAATGAGTCAGAAATAAAGAGACAGACATAGAAAGATCGCACTCAAATGTGGAATATAAAGTAGCAGAATGAGACACTAACACCCAAGATTAGTAGAGATTAGAAACAGGAGGTCTGCCCCACGGCTTGGAAACTGGCCTCACATGCTGGGGGAAAAGGCTGCAGAGACAGAGAAAGGAACACCTAGTAGAGAATGCTGCGAGGACCCACTCGGGTTGAAAACCGAGTACCAAAAGTGGACTATAGACTGAACATGAAGGTCACTCAATACTCTATTGCAAACTACAACATCCAACAGGAGAGAGAACAAAAGGGAATGCCCTGCCACAGAGGCAGGGTGGGGTGGTGGGGGTTGGTTTGGGGGTGGTGGGAGGGATAATGGGAATCTTGGTGGAGGAGAATGGGCACTGGTGGAGGGGTGCAAACCAAATACAAACATGAAAGTTCATAAGTTTGTAACTGTACCCCACAGTGATTTACTAATAAAAATTATATAAAAAAAAAAGAGTTTGCTACTTCAGGTACATTCACTTTATTCTATGGATGATTGTGTTTTAAGGTTTTGAGAAAAGAATACAATTTATTTAATATTACTTGCAGAGAGACTCTTTTAAAATATGGTTCCTATAGTTTCTAGCAATTGGTTATCATTTATATCATATATTATGAAGCAAATGAAATTCTGAATATAGCTCAGATTGGTCTTTTTTTTAATATTAATGTATTTACTTATCTTTACTAAAATCTTGATGAGGCCCCTCCTGGAGACAGAAGAATGTCCATATAGGCTTTGAAACAATATGTCTGAGGAAGCAGAGGCATAATAATGTCAAGGCGGGCTCGATACTCTCGGTAGCTTGCCAGGCTCTCCGAGAGGGGCGGAAGAATCGAACTCGGGTCGGCCGCATTAAAGGTGAACGCCCAACAGCTGTGCTATCGCTCTAGCCTGGTAGATATCTACTATATTAAATTTTGCATTCAATTATTTTCCTTAATGTTTTACTTTGTGTGCTTCTTGGGACTGGGAATGATTATATAAACCTGCACAAAGGTCATATTTATTGAATAGAAATTGGGAATGTTTTAAGAGAAGGAAAGTAAAGAAAGATGGGTAAGATATGTTAATTCATTCTCCCATGACTGTTTTCCCTCCATTTTTATTCAAATTATATTCTTTTATTCTCTAGTCAAGGGCAAATGTCCAGAACTCTCCTATTGTTCTTATTGAGTCAGCTTTTAAAGGTTATTACAATTCTGAAGGGTTAGTTATTTTCTGCTTCAGAGGAAACCAGAGCAAGAATAAATTTTACAATTCAGTTTTATTTATTTTATTTTCTAATGAATGATATTTGGAAAATCATAAAGGAGCATGTTTATGATGTTTTATATTACTCATTAGACTCCAAATAGTTTTGATAATCATCATGAGTATAATTAAAAAAAATTTTATCTATTTCATTATTCTGTTTCTGGAAGTAGATTCTTTTGACACCCTTTTAAGGTGGTTGTGTTTTTGTTACTGTTGTTGTAACATGATGTATTTATAATAGTAATAATGTGAACACTGCAACATAAAGACATTGGGTAATAGATGGGGTCAGTATTTATGGAGTCAGAAGACTTGAACAAAGTTTTATTTACTCCAGATGACTTAATCTATAATTATCCTATTTCATGTTTCTCAGCCCCAAATAGTTGCAATAAATATTTTTCAGAGTGGCAGGATAATTCTGTGGGCTACATTGGTCCACACAAAAACCACTCATCTAAATGATTCATTTCTTGATAACAAATAAGTCCTTTTAAATAGCTGTAGATTAATCTTGTAGTATCTTAATGCATAATGCTAAGTTCCAAGTATTTAAAATTCTAAAGTTCTTTGTCATGTTGAATAATCACTTATCAGATCAATTGAACCTGTTAAATAAAATTTGTTTTAACTTTACCTAGGGTTAAAGGAGAGAGAGTTAATTATTATTGACCAAATTCTCAAAATTTTTTTTACATCAATGCTTGCTCTTTTATGACTGTCCAGGAAATACTGTAGAACATTGTTTTCTGGCTTAGTGTTTTCTTTTGATACTAGTTATATATTGGTAACAATGAATATTTCCAAAATTGGTGGGTATTCCTTCATAAAAGATGGTAGAGATCACAGTCTTCAGATAGAAATAATAGAGTACCTATCAACTGAGATTGTGATAAAGATGTATTGCTTTGATTTCTACTGAAATTCAAATAACCATTTATAACATTAAGACTATATGGGATAAAGGGAAAAAGAACACAAAATTTTGCCATTTCTATGCAGATTCCAGTACTGAAGTTGTGGTTTTGCATCTTGGAAAATGCAATCAGATTGAAATCTCTCAAGACATAAGAGAAGAAGTTATGGAACTGGAGTGTGTGCCAAAAGTAATTACTGAATATACTGAAAAATAATTTTAGTAATTGCATAGGAGAACACAATGACATTAACAGCTGGTTATTACATTGACCCACATAGAATATTTGAAGTAATGTCATTATATATACCAAACATTATTTAGGCTTATGATGGTTTTAGTTACCTATGCTTTTCAGTATCCATCTATTAATTGCTTTTAAAATGCTCTCTGAGAGAGAGTATAAGGAATATTGTATACCAAGGAGGAAGGGGAAGGTGGGAAAGGGGGGTATACTGGGGATATTGATGGTAGGGAATGTGCACTGGTGGAGGGATGGGTGTTTGATCATTGTGTGATTGTAACCCAAACATGAAAGTTTGTAACTATCTTATGGTGATTCAATAAAAATAAAAATAAAAATAAATAAATAACCCCATGATGAGATATAAGAATTTTCACATAAAATTTGATTTTTACATAATTATTGATTTTAATATTGGAGCCTTTTATCTAACCAATTTTAACTCTAGAATTGTATCAACAGTTATGGCTTTCTCTATATTAAAATAAATTTTTATAACTTAAAAAAATACTCTGACACTTTTGGATCAGTGGAAAGCATGGTAAATGAAAAAATATGTTTGAAAAAGTTAGAGGAAAGAGATCATAATCATGAGTCATGATATTCCTTCCATACATGCATTAATTCATTTTCCCCAATAATTAATCAGCTAAAATTTAATTTTTGCAAATTATGCAAATCGTTGCTTGTTTTAAAAGCTTTAAATCTTTTAAGTTATTAGAAAGTGGTAGTTTAATTTTCTAGTATGTTTTCCTATCAATAATGTTAATATTAATCCCTATTAATATGAATTAACAACAGTTAATAAAATGGTTGTTGACACAAATGTTTATAGTGAAAACAAAACATAATTTTCCTTGAATTAAAATTGTAAGATTTTCTGATTGCTTTATGTTTTCATGAGTCCAACATATTAGAACAATAAAATTACCTACTAGGATCAGTATCAACCAAACAGAAGTACTTAGGGGAAGCATAAAGTGGCCTACTTAAAATTTCATTCACCCAAATCAGTACCCTAGGGGGCTCCTTGGAATCCTTCTATTTCCTAACCTTTGAAATGCAGTTTTGTTCTCTCTACTCCTCTGTTTATAATTCTTTATTGATTTGAGGCTGGAACGATAGCACAGCGGTTGGGCATTTGCCTTTCACATGGCTGACCCAAATTTGATTCCTCCGCCCTTCTCGGAGAGTATTGTGCCTGCACGGCAGAGCCTGGCAAGCTACCCGTGGTGTATTGGATATGCCAAAAAACAGTAACAACAAGTCTCACAGTGGAGATGTTACTGGTGCCCGTTCGAATAACAACGGGATGACAGTGATTGCATTTTTGGGTCACACCTGGTGGTGCTCAGGGGTTACTCTTGGCTCTGCACTCAGGAATATACTCCTTCCTGTCTGTGCGCAGAGGACCCTCTGGGATGCCAGGGATGGAACTTGAGTCTACTCCCTGTACTATCACTCTGGCCCACTTCCTGTTGATGATACTTTTTGTTGGTTCCTGTTGTTTCTTATCTTCAGTCCATGCCATATATAGTCAGGACTTTATCAATTTCCCTTTATGGTATTCCTGTAGCCATTTTATTTTTTATTCTCACATAATCACTCTTTAATAGTATTAATAAAATTATCTTACCATGATTCAACTGTGCTTTTCTCTGGATTATGTTTACTTAGGATTTCCAATGTTTAAATAGGCAAAAGCTTTTTTTTTAGCTTTTTGTGAATTGACATTAAGTTATTTTTGATCATCTGTCAAACACTTCATTATTTTCCAGCCACATATGGTTGCATTTGTAATTTTTGCATTCCTAGTATATGTTCTCTACCTGTGTTTCTTTAGATGATATTCCCTCTTCCTCATCTCGTCCCTCACCTCAATATCTCTTATCCCTCACCTCTTACCCCTCATCTCAGTACCTCTAGGATTCAGCTTTAGTGGCTCTAGGAAGTTTTCCTTTATGTTTGCACACATACCCACTCCACTCTTTCCATGAGCAAGTACATCCAGTTTGGGAAGGGCGGACTTCTTTTATTATCTTTACAAGCTTAGATGTGTAATTGTTGTAGGAGAAGTCATCGCAGAGGCAAAGCTCTCAGCTCTTTCCTGGGATGCAGGTTCTTTTCTACAGAAAACAACTTGAGATCAAGTCAAGGAATTATTTTGTATACAGAATAATGTAGTATAACAGTCAACTGAACTTCATTTGTTACAGCAAATTGTATATTTATGTATCAGACAATAGGCATAATGGATATTTCTTTTTTTTACATTTTATTTTATTGAATCACCATGTGGAAAATTACAATGCTTTCAGGCTTAAGTCTTAGTCATACAATGCTGAAACAACCATCCCTTCACCAGTGCCCATATCCCACCACCGAAAAAAAAAAAAAACCACAGTACGCCTCCCATCCCGCCAACCCCCCCACCACACTGTAACTGATAAATTTCACTTAACTTTCTATTTACTTTGGTTACATTCAATATTTCAACACAATCCTCACCATTTTTGTTAGGAGCACCCCACTAGAGTCAGACCTGTTGTGAAGGGAAATGAGGTTTTGGATTTCTGTACTTTAACAGCTAAGTCCAGGGAGATTTCTTCCGGATATTGGATCATTGCAAGCTTGTAAACCCCATCTGTGGTCGTCATAATATGGCGTCCCCACGCCCTTCATCCCTGGGAAGGGACAGGCGAGAGAGAGAAATACCTTTCCCCTCCTGGGCGAGCATGGGGTTGTGGCTTGGTTCTCAGGCTGGAGACATTCTGCAAGGAGCTGCCCATGTTGCATTTGGTTCGGCTGGGTCTGGATTCACGCTCATGCAGCTGTGGAGGAGCCGCATGTGCGTGCGGTCCCCAGGGTCACATCTCAGCAGCAGTAGGAGCCATAATGGATATTTCTAAGTAAAATTAATGGTTTACTGAAAGGTGAGGGTTAAACATTGGAGTGCAAAAGTCCTTTTGAGATAGTAACGCCATCTCAATGCAGATTTCTAGGCTACATGAGCAAAGAAATTAAGGCTTTAGGGGCAATACTAAGTAGAGCATCGGGAGAGTGGATGAAAAGACAGAAAAGCAGGGAAATGCATGCAGAAACATGCTTGACTATTTTGTTTCAGGTTAATTCCTCTGACAAAAATATTTATTCTCTGTGTGCAAAACTTACCACACATCTGAAATCTGTGTTTTCTATTCCTAACCGTATTAATACATGAAACCCAATTTTAATAGCTAGTGATTAAGGAATCACTAATTAAAGTTAGAAGTAAGAAAGGTGATTAAAAAGCTTGGAGCAGTGAAGTAAAGCAGCAAAGCATAATACCATTTGAAATGAGATGAGGTTTTAGTCATCTGAGTCTTTGTAAGAGAGTTGTCTGCTTCAATCACAGATGCACATAATGTGATTTGCCCTAATAAATGTAATATTGGTGAGAAAAATGCAAGTTTGAAGGCAGCAATTTCTTAGTATTTTGCCTTTGTACAATAGAGGTAATGGGAGTTTTCTTATACTTGATTTTCTTTAACTGCTTCCCTCCTCCCTCCAGCACATAGCTATCTTCATTGACTGAGCAAAAACTTCATAGTTTCCTGCATTGTTAGATTGTAAACTACTTAAGGATATTGATAGCCCTGCACACTTTTATTCCTGGCACCTAGAAATATACCCGGTACCACCAATTTTAGTTTAGCTGTGTGTGCGTATGTGTGTATGGGTGTGTGTTTGGGGGCACATCAGTGGTTCTCATGGCTTACCCGTGACTCTGTGCTCAAGGATCACTCCTGATGGTGCTCAGGTGGCCTTATATGCTCCTGGGCATCAAACTGGAATGAACTGCATGCAAATCAAATGCTTTAATCCCTGTGCTATGTAACTAGCATTCTATTTTTAAATGAATAGAATGATCACTCTTCTCTAATAATTGTGTCACTTTGTTATATATATGTAGAATATATACATGTGTGTATATATATAAATATATATGTATTATATGCTGGAGCTTCCCCAAACTTTCAGTTTTCTTTTAGTTGAGTGTGATTTTGTGAATTTGAGTATTTATACATGTGGCTATGTTATCATTATAGTTTTGGTCAAATTAAGTGAAATAGCCTGACTTTTGGAATGACATGATATTGTATCAATGCATCACTGTCATCCCGTTGCTCATCAATTTGCTCGAGCGGGCACCAGAAATGTCTCCATTGTGAGGCTTGTTGTTACTGTTTTTGGCATATCGAATATGCCACAGGTAGCTTGCTAGGCTCTGCCTTATGGGTGAGATACTCTCAGTAGCTTGCCGGGCTCTTATTTCCTGGTGATGAAAGGAGATATGATTTACATAATGTTCATTTTTATGATGCTTTATATTACAAGTTATAATCATTACATATTATATCCCACATCACAAATATATCACATTACATGTCAGAATTGTATATTAAATATATCACAAGCATATACCCAAGCATGGTGATACATCACAAGAATATCTTTTTTCAAAAGAACATTAGAAATGTATATACACATAAGAGATTTTTGGTATAGAGAAGGAGAGACTCCTGTTAAGTAATAAAAAGCTTGTACATAGCCTCACCTTTTCTTTCTTCTTTAGAATCACTGGTAACTATACCACCCACACTTCTCTGGGGAAAAAAAGATCTTAGTTTTGCTTAGTTTTTCTCTCTGCAGACAAGAGCCTATTATTAGTTATTGGTTCCATTAAGTACTCAAGCAAAATGTTGATAAAAAATATTGAAGACAGGAAAAAAATAAAATGAGAGCTATTCTGCATTAAAAATGTGGTGCTTTGAGCCTTCTCGTTCATTATTATAGTTTATAGCTGCTCATATGCTAGGAATTCTCAAATCTCTATTTCCTGCCTTCCTTCATGAGCTTGAAGTGTTCACATTCCACAGCTGTTTGGACATCTTCATATGAATATTCCTATGTTTGGTATTTAAACCCTTACTCTAAGCCCTGCCATGTCTTCTCATCTGGATTGCAGTTCTAGCTTCTTAGTTTCTTGAGCCCAATCATACTTCTTGTTTCTTGTCCAGTAAAGTAATTGTGCAACATTGCATCTATGTTACCTCCACTCAAGGCTATGTGAGCCTGGTCAGCTGCCACTCTGATATTAATTCATATCACTGACTTGCTTTAGTTCCATAAACTCAAGCTCCATTTTTCTATTCTCTTTTAAGGCAGGAATGAACCAGATGTAATATTCTGTGAGAATTATTCCCTAATGACATGAGTCAATCTTTCAGCCTCAGCCAAATACACACTTTTAATCCCCTTTCCCCTGGGCCAAATTCCTGAACACTGTATACCCCAAGAACCTGACCTCTCTGAGACACTCTCTATGGCAGAAATTGAGGCATTTGTTTCTCTGCATGTACCTGACTACTCTGCAGGTCATTTAATTTAACCACAAAATGAGGAAGATAGATAGCATAATTGTATGACAAATAGCATACTAAATTACTGAAGTAGGAAAAAAATTAAAAGCACAGATAACTAAGGAATTGAATGAGGATAATTGCTATTTGTATAATAATTATAAGAAGACTGGAATTCTGGACAGCTAGAAATAAAGCCAAGTAACAAATAATAACAGACATATTATCTGATTATTTTCAGTAAAATGCTTGTACCTAAATATACATATACTCAATTATTAAGAGTTATGACTACTATATAGACATCTGTCCATAGGGACAGGCAGTTTTATGGCCGACTTCCTGCCAAATGCCTTTGTCACCTTCAAGATCTATTTGCTTATGTGAACCTACTTCCTTTCTTTATAAAATAGCTGTTTCTATGCAGCAAGAGTGTTGGTCAGGATGTTTGTCGCTTTACTGTAGATTGTCTTAAAAAAAAAATAGTCACCTTGAACATGACAAGATTATTCATGATTGGGCTCTAGGCACACACTATTTCAATAACTATCCCCTCACCAGTGCCCACTTCCCTCTACCACTTTTCCCCACTCTCCTGCCCCTTTGCCTCACCCACCAGTCTCCCTCTACATGGGCACTTTAAAAAAATATCTAAGTTTTTGCCTTTTGGTTTACTCCACTATAGTCCTTGC
This sequence comes from Sorex araneus, assembly GCF_027595985.1. Lineage (NCBI taxonomy): Eukaryota > Metazoa > Chordata > Mammalia > Eulipotyphla > Soricidae > Sorex > Sorex araneus. Next base: position 328,850,126 of record NC_073303.1, read on the forward strand.
CCACTCCCTGACCTATCTCCCAACCCTCTAGCATGGCATGTTTCCTATTAAATACCAATTTTTATGTTCTTTATTTCCATCATCTTTGGGGATTCATTATTCCCCATTATGTTTCCTTATACACCTGGAAAGCTACCCATGGAATATTCGATATGCCAAAAACAGTAACAATGAGTCTCACGATGGAGACGTTACTGGTGCCCGCTCGAGCAAATAGATGGACAATGGAACGACAGTGCTACAGTGCTATACTCCTCATATAAGAGAGATCAGTCTGTGTAGGTCTCTCTCCCTCTGACTGACTTCTTTTACTATGGTACTTTCTAGGTCCCTTCATATAGCAGCAAACTGCATGACTTCATCTTTTCTTATGGCCAAGTAATATTCCTCTGTGTTTATGTACCTCAGTTTCTTTATCCAGTGATCAATTCTTGGGTTGTTTCCAGATTTTGGCAACTTCGAATAATGCTATAGGAAGTATAAGGTGCACATGATTTTTTTTTCTCCATTTTGTTTTTAGGCTTTTGAAGTATATTTTAAGGAGCAGAGTTGTTCTGTCAAATGGAAGCTCAATTTCTGATATTATAGAAATGTCCAAATTGTTTTCTAAAGAGTGGAATGGTCACAGTTCCCATCAAAAGTCCCTTTCTCCTCACATCCATGTCAGCACTGGTTGTTCTTGTCCATTTTCATTGCCAGTCTCTGTAGTGTTATGTTGATGTTTTGATTTGCATCTTTCTGATAACTAGTGATGCAGAGCATTTCTTCATGTCTCTTTTGGCCATTTGAATTCCTTCTTTGAGGAAGTTTCTGTTCATCTCTTCTCCCCATTTTTTGATTGATTTTTCTTGTAAAGTTCTACTGTAACGTGCCTTGTACATCTTGGATATTAACTCCTATCAGATGAGTGTTAGCTACATAGTTTTTCCCACTCTGTGGACTGCCTTTGTATTCTGGTTATTGTTTCCTTTGAGACACAGATTCCATAATTGAATGTAGTCCCATTTGTTTATCTTTGCTTCCACTTTTTTGGTCTGTGGTGTTTCATCTTTGAAGATAACTTGAGTTTCCATTTTGAGAGTTCTGTCTGCATTTTACTTTATGTACCTTGTGGTTTGAGGTCTTATGATTTTCAAGATGTTTTATGTATTTTGATTTGACTTTTATGCATGGCTTCAGAAAGAACTCTGTGTTTAGGTTTTTTGTTTGTTTGTTTGTTTTGCATGTAGCTAACTAGTTTTTCCAGCACCACTTGTTGAAGAAGTTTCCCTTACTCCACTTTATTTTTTGCCCCTTTATCTAAGATTAACTGATCATAAACTTGAGTGTCTATTTCGGAATCTTTATGTCTATTCCATTGATCTTAGGGGTTGTCTTTATTCCAGTACCTTACTTTTGTAATTGCTACCACTTTGCATATAGTTTGAAGCAGAGGAAGGTGATGCCTCCCATCACCATAGCTTTGGCTATGTTGAGGAAAGTTCCTTAAATTTCCATTTTTCTGAGAGGTTTTATCATGAATGAGTCTTGGATCTTGTAAAATGGTGTCCCAGAGTCTGTTGATATGGTCAGAGGATGGTGTCAGATTAGCTAGATAGATGTTTCCTAACCTTTAGGATCTGCATTAGAGTAGTTTCTTCTCTCTAGAGACTTTACCCCCAATGTAGTCAAACTATGTGAGTATTGCTCTTTGTTTAGAGACCACTCATACAACACTAGTCCCTTGAAAAACATATTTATGTGCTCTTGTGTGCTGTCTCAGGTAGCAGCTGGAGCGACTACCTAGGGGCCCTACAACAACAACGTCAAAAGAAACTGAAACAAACCAAAACAAACAATAGTCCTTGAATTTCCTTAGAAAATTATTTCTCCCAACTGTAAAATTTCTTACATAATAATTTGATGCCTTAGTAGTTCAGCAATCAGTATTGAATTTAATTTAGAAGTTTCACAAGTTTATATTGTAAAATCAAGCTTAACTTGGTTAAGATGAAGTAAAAGGAACTTCAAGAGTATGAAATTAGGAAAGTGATCATAATTCAGGATATATTTTAGAATCTAAAATTACTGACTCAAATCATTATCATTCACTAGCTTTCAAAATAGTTCTGAAAGCAATATGCTATTTTTTCTGAAATTTTAATATGTCATTTCTTCCTCTGTAGCTATATTGACACTCTTGAAGTGCTAAGTACATTTTGTGTTAGACATAATTGCTGTTTAAAATTAGTTTGCTTGATGGTCTTGAAGATGGTCCTTTATAATTTAGGTCAGCAAAGAAAATGCCAGTGTACTAGATTAGTACAATCCTAACTGTTTCTATTTGGCAGCTGCAAGATTAGAAGACTCAGTGCAAAATTTAACCCAACTGAAATTGCAGTATACTCAATTATTTTACATATTATAACAAGAAACAAGAAATAAATTTTTCCACTAGATTACTTTGCTGTCTATCTATATGAGTTTTTGATTTGTGTTTGATTTATGACAAGAAAGACCAGAAACACTATTGAACTTTTGGATAGTTTCCTAAAAATATACATGAAATGTCTTTTGGTATTTTTAATACTAATTCCCATTATTAGATTGGAATTATTTTTTGATAGGTCAACTTACTTGCCTTTATCTTTTTTTTTTTGCTTGTTGCATTTTTGCTTTTTTTTTAAAAAAATTATTTTTTCCTTACACCTCATTGAAACACTGTGGTTTACAAAGTTATTCATAACTATTTATTGCAGACGTTCACTATACCAACACCCCTCCCACCACTATTGTACCTTCCCATTATCTCCAATTTTCCCAACCACCCCTTAATCCTGCCCTCCATAAAAGGCCTTCAGTAATTTATTTTATACTACTTGTTTTAATTTACTAAGATAATGATAAAAAAATGTTTCCTCAGAAGAAATTTAGTTAAGACTGTGTTTCTCACCATGGAGCTATTTAGCCCTTGTATGAGAGATTACTAAGATGTTGTTACAGGTTAAGGCTTCTGTGTTGATATTTTGTTAATCAAGATTGGTTGCCTTATACATTAAATCCCATCCAATCTAGTGTGCTACTTCTGACTTATCAATGTTGTAGAGTTTGAGATGTTGCACAGGGTGTCAAAAATATTTAATTGGTGATACATCTGGAGTTAAATTTTCAACTGGGTGGTAGTTTTGGGGTGTGTGTAATACTGATGGGGCTTCTGAAAGTACTGGGAGATGGGGGAGGTAGCCCATCCCCAACTCTGTGAAAGCCTAGAGATTTCAGTCACAAAATTTGCATACCTGAGTTTTTCAACCGATTAATTTCTGGATTAGGCTTGTCTGGAACAGAGGAGTCTGGCCCATGGCTTGGAAGTGATTGTGGAGTGTGGAGGCTTTTGGCTTCTGGGGATTTGTTTGGGTGGGTGCTGGGCTCATTTACCCCCCTTTGGATACCCTGGACTTCTTTTATTCTTACTGAAATTATTTCTAATAAGATGTAGAGGAGAGAGACAAAGTCATTGTGAAATTATCTGTAGATCTATTATGTACTAAATATTAATACTCTAGTTATCTATAGACATATGTATATGTGATACATATGTATGTATATACTGTATAAAACATGTATATATGTGTATGATGTATATGTAGGGCTGGAGCAATAGCACAGTGGTTGAGCGTTTGCCTTTCACGCGGCCAACCCGAGTTCAATTCCTCCGCCCCTCTCGTAGAGCCCGGCAAGCTACTGAGAGTATTGAGCCCACGCGGCAGAGCCTGGCAAGCTACCCATGCGTATTGGATATGCCAAAAACAGTAACAATAAGTCTCTCAATGAGAGATGTTACTGGTGCCCACTCGAACAAATCGATGAGCAACAGGATGACAGTGAATGTATATGTATATATGTACATATAATTATTATATAGTCCTTTGAACTGACTTATTTACCAGTGTAAAATGTCCATTGTGCTCCTAGTAAAAATGTTATATTAAGACAGTAAAATTTATATTAGTATAGCTAAATCAACTCTTTCAAGGCTGCCATATATGCATGCCATGGCTGTCTTCCTCTTCAAACTTGTGTCTAGTTTTTCTCTTTTGGACAGCAAGTGCTTGAATCTTGTTTGCAAGCTTTATAACTTAGTATTTGACAGTCTCTACTTTTTTGAGCAGTGTTAATTCTGGTAATGTTTAATATGATTATTGATGAGTTTATGATTTTTACTTATATTGCCTTTTACTTTTTCTGCTTCTCATGACTTTTTTTTCTCTTGTTCCTCTTACTTCCTTTTTTTGGGGGGGGAGTTGGGGGTAAGTAGATATTTTCTACTTTGCCTATTTAATATTCTTTGTAATTTCTTTATTTTTCATTATATATTTTTATTTTTATGAAGTTGTTTACAATAGTTTATGACAGGTAATATTCAAACATCATTGTATAAACCATGTGTATATTTATATATACATATATGCTATTCCTATCACCTATCACCATAAGAGAAAAGTGTGTGAATGTTGCTGTATTTCACCCTGAAGCCCTTTAAGCCTTTGTATCAGTGGCTACAAACATCCATGTTAAACCCAAACAAATGTGTGCTACTTTTGATAGATCAGTGGGCTAGAGTGTAAGAGGTCACATGGGTGCATTTACTCTAGGATGTTCTGTGTTGCTTTCTTCTGGGAGCTTTATTTCATAGTCTGGATCATGGCCATTGATGAGATTATATGGCATGACTTTGTTTCTTAGTGTGACTGCCAAGCTGGGGAGCTAGGGGAAGAGAGGCCCATTCCCATTCCAAGCGAGCTTTGAGATCTCAGTCACAGGTCCCATATACCTGGGTTTTTCTGCAGGTTCTCCCATAGGTGAGGCTTGTTCGAACCTGTGGAGAGTGGCCTTGAGCATGGTTGTGCAGTTGGGTTCTGGAGGTTTTTGGCTGCTGGGGTTCTGCTGGGGTGGAAAGGAAAACTCAACCCACCCCCCTCTGATAATTTCTTTATTCAATTTTAATACAATTTTAATCAGTGATTACTCTAAGATTACAGTAGGCATATAAATTTACTACAGTTTACTTCAGTCTAATATTAATTTAATTTCAGTAACATTTAGAATACTTTCTTTGCATCTCTATAATTAGTCATATTTATATCTCTTATAAATTCACTATAATATTTTTGCTATGATCTTTATATCAGTAATAGCAGGCAAGTATATTTATCTTTTTTATTTATTTATCCCTTCATACAATACTGTGTATTTATGCTTCTTTTGGTGCCCTTAATTTCTTCGTTTAAGAGTTTGTTGCCATGTTATTTCCACCAGCTTAAGGACTAACTTTAATTTTTATTTCAGGGCTGTTTTTGTAAGAATGACTGTTTTTGTTCTTGTTTCTGAATTTGTCTTTATGTTAAAATGGAAATTCTTACTATATATAGATTTAAGTGGTCAATTATTATATTCTGTCTCCCAAATACTCTTAAGTATGTATTATTCTGTTGCCTTCTGGCCTCCATGTTTTCTAATGAGAATCAGTCCTTAGTTGTACCATTTTCTCTATATGTGATGTCATTTATTTTGCTTGTTCTGTAAGATTTTGTTTTGTACCAAGAATTCAAAAATTAAGCTATTATACTCTTAAGTGTTAGGTTTTTTGTTTTCTTGTAGCCAAAAAAAAAAAAACCCAAGAGCAACCAAAAAAACAGTCATTATATATTCAAGGAGCAAAGAAACAGTGTAAATTAATTTAAAAAATTTGAATTAATATTTACCCTCAAAATTCAGAGCTTTTCAATCGTTGTTCCTTCAAATGGTGCTTATTTTTTTCCCTCCCTCTTTTATTCCTCTTTTTAGTTGCTCAAAATGCAAGTAAGTTTGATGACATACTCTAGGCTTCTCTTAACGTATTTTTTTCTCTCTGTCCTTAGTATTGTACATGTTTTTTATATTCTGTATTCAGTTTTGATGATTTTATTTTTACTATCTCAAGCATGCTGTTGAACCATTTATTAATTTTTTATAATATTTTTAATTTCCAGAGATTTGGTTTATTTGATTAATTCTCTCTTCAAAATCTTGCATTGTCATTATACTTTTCTTTAATCTTGTAAACATGGTTCTCTTTAGCTCCTTGAATATATAATAACTATTTTCTTCTTTCTTTTTTTTTTTAATGAATCACCATGAGATACAGTTACAGACTTACAAACTTTTGTGATTACATTTCCGTCATTCAGTGTTCAAGTACCCATCCCTCCACCAGTGTACATTCTTCACCACCAGTGTTCCCAGTATCCCTCCCGCCACCCCACCCCTTCCCACCCCCTGCCTCTGCAGCAGGCACATTCCCTCTTTCTCTCTCCTTTTGAGTGTCATGGTATGCAATACAGGTACTAAGCAGCCATCATGTTTGGTCCATAGTCTATTTTCAGCACACATTTACCATCCTGAGCGAATCCTCCAAGCATCATTTACTTACTGGTTCCTTCTCTCTCCCAGCTGCCTCTTCCCCCAGCACATGAGTGTACTTCCAAGCTGTGGAGAGATACTCTTGACCCTTATCTCTACTATCCTTAAGAATTAGTCTCCTCCTCTTATGTTACTTTCTATTCCACAAATGAATGCAGTCATTCTATGTCTGTCCCTCTCTTTCTGACTAATATTACTGAGCACAAAATACTCCATGTCCATCCACATATACAAATTTCATGATTTCATTTTTTTAACAGCTGCATAGTATTCCATTGTGTAGATATACAAAGTTTTTTTAGCTAGTCATCTGTTCTCGGGCACTGGATTTTTTCCCCAGATTCTGGCTATTGTAAAAGGTACTGTAATAAACATAAAAGTGCTTATGTAATTTCTACTGTAATTTTTTTCATTCTCAGGGTATATTCCCAGAAGTGGTATTGCTTGGTCAAATGGGAGCTCAATTTCTAGTTTTTTGAGAAATGTCTATATTGTTTTCCAAAAAGGCTGAACCAGTCAGCCTTCCCATCAGCAGTGAAGGAGAGTCCATTTTTCCACACATCCACACCAATACTGGTTGCTTTTTTTTTTTTGGATGTGTCCCAGATTCTGTGGTGTGAGATCATATCTTGTTGTTTTATCTGCATCTCCCTGATGATTGGGATGTAGAACATTTTTTCATGTGCCTTTTGGCCATTTGTATTTCTTCTTTTGTGGAAGGGTCTGATCATTTTTTGTCCCCATTTTATTTTTTTGATATCAACCCCTTATCAGATCGTGTTGGAGGATTTTTTTCTTGTAGAGTTCAACTAATGACTTGTATATCCTTGATATTAACCTCTTATCAGAAGGGTATTGGGTGAATATCCTTTCCATTCTGTAGACTGTATTAGTTTTCTTGTCACTTTCTTTTGAGATAAAGAAGCTTAATTATTTTTAAATTTTTATTAGAGAATCACTGTGATGTACAGTTACAAACTTATGAACTTTTGTGTTTTCATTTCACTCATACAGTGATCGCTTACCCATCCATCCACCAGTGCCCATTCACCTCCACCAATGACAGTAACCCTCTCACCACCCCCTACCCCATCCCCCACCAGCCCACCCTGCTTCTGCAGCAGGGCGTTCCCTTTTGTTCTCTCTCTATTTGAGTGTTGTAGTTTGCAATAGAGGTATTGAGTGGCCTTCATGTTCAGTTGATAGTCTACTTTCAGTTCGCATCTTCCAACCCGAATGGGTCCTCCCAACATCCTCTACTTGGTGTTCCCTTCTCTATCTGAGCTGCCTTTTCCCCCAGCATGCGAAGCCAGTTTCCAAGCTGTGGGGCAGACCTCCTAGTCCTTATCTCTACAACTCTTGGGTGTTAGTCTCCCCACTCTGCTGTTTTATATTCCACAGATGAGTGCAATCTTTCTATGTCTGTCTCTCGCTTTCTGATTCATTTCACCTAACATGATATTTTCCATGTTCATTCACTTATATGCAAATTTCATGACTTCATCTTTTCTAACAGCTGCATAGTATTCCATTGTGTAGATGTACCAAAGTTTCTTTAACCAGTCATCTGTTTTGCGGCACTCTTTTTTTCTCAGATTTTGGCCATTTACAATTTGGCTATTGTAAATATTGATGATTATTACAGGTTATTGTGCTGTAATCATCATCATCATCATCATCATCACATCATCATCATCATCAATCATCATCATCATCATCCCATTGATCGTCAAATTTCTCGAGCGATCTCAGTAACATCTCCATTCGTCCAAGCCCTGAGATTTTAGAAGCCTCTCTCTACTTGTACTTCTAATGATGCTGTACTGGAGGCTCTTTAAGGGTCAGAAAAATGAGACCCAGCTTATTACTTGTTTTGGCATATTAGTACACCATGGGGACCTTGTCAGGCTCTGCCATGTGGGCAGGAAACTCCCTGTAGTTTGTCAGGTTTTCCCAGAAGGAGAAGTAGGTCACATGGTTCTGGGAGCTGGCTCTGGACGCTGACTGTTGACAAGATTTCACAGCGCTGGAGGCAGTCCCTGGGTGTGACTGCCTAGCTACTGGGAGATGGGAAATCTGGATGGAGGAGGCCCAGTCTCAATCCGAGCAGCCTTGGAGGTCTCAGCCCTGGATCCCACCCACCTGGGTTCCTCTGCCAGTTCCTTCATGCATGAGGCTCCTCCAAAAGTGTGGAGAGGGGCCTTGAGCATGGCTGTGGCTAGGCTCCAGAGGTTTTCCAAAAGGGCTGAACCAATTTGCATTCCCACCAGCAGTGAAGGAGAGTCCTTTTCTCCCCACATCCACGCCAACACCATTGCTTTTGTTCTTTTGGTTGTGGTCCAGTATCTGTGGTGTGAAATGATATCTCATTGTTGTTTTGATCTGCATCTCCCTTATGATTCGTGATGTAGAGTATTTTCTCATGTGCCTCTGAGCTATTCAGATTTCTTCTTTGAGAAAGTTTCTGTTCATTTCCATCCCCCATTTTTTGATGGAGTTAGGAGTTTTCTTCTTGTAGAGTTCAACAAGTGCCTTGTATATCCTTGATATCAACCCCTTATCAGATGGGTATTGGGTATCCTTTCCCATTCTATAGACTGTCTTTGTATTTTGGTCACTGTTTCTTTTGAGGTGCAGAAGCTTTAGTTTAACGTAGTCCCATTTGTTTATCTCTGTTTTCACTTAGCCAGTGGCATGTCATCTTTGAAAATACCTTTAGCTTCACTGTCGTGGAGGGTTTTGCCAACTTCGTCTTCCATATATCTTATGGATTCTGGTCTGATGTTGAGATCTTTAATCCACTTTGGCCTGACATTTGTACATAGCATTAAGCTTCTTAATTTAAGATAGTCCCATTTGTTTATCTGTTTTCATTTGCTTGGTCAATCATGCTTTGTCTTTGAAGATACCTTTAGCTTCAGTGTCGTGCATGGTTTTTCCAACCTTTTCTTGAATGTACCTTATGGATTATGGTCTGATGTTCCTTTTGAGGTTTTCAGTGCATTTTAATCTGACTTTTGTGCATGGTATTAGGTAGAGGTCTGAGTCCATTTTTTTTTTCTTGTAGCTGTCCAGTTTTGCCAGCACCATTTGTTAAAGAGGCTTTCCTTGTTCCACTTTATATTTCTTCCTCCCTTATCAAGATTAGATGATCATATATTTGAGGGTCTGTGTAGGGATATTAAACCCTATTCCATTGGTCTTCGGATCTGTCTTTGTTCTAAATCCAGGCTGTTTTAATTATTACCAACTTTGTAGTACTATTTGAGGTTGGGGAAGGTGATGTTTTTCATCTTTTTTCCATAAGAATCGCTTTAACTGTTCATGGGGGCTTGTTGTTCCATATGAATTTCAGGAGTGTTTGATCAATTTCTTTGAAGAATGACATGGATACCCTTATAGTGATCACATTGAATATATATAATGCTTTGGGGAGAATTGCTATTTTGACGATGTTAATTCTCCCATCCATGAGCAGGGGATGTGTTTTCATTTCCTTGTGTTCTCTTTTATTTTTTGTAGTATAGTTTTGTAGTTTTCTTTGGTCCTTTATCTCCTTAGTTAAGCTGGTTCCGAGGTACTTGATTTTCTGAGGCATGATGTAAACAGGACTACTTTTTTCATACCACTTTCTTTTCTCTCATTCTTTGCATATAGGAAAGCCATGAACTTTTGGGTGTTGATTTTATAGCCTGCAACTTTACTGTATAAGTCTGTTGTTTCTAGGAGCTTCTTGGTAGGGGCTTCAGGGTTCTTTAAATATAGTATCAGGTCATCTGCAAGTAGTGAGAGCTTGATTTCTTCCTTTCCTATTTGGATGCCCTTATTGTGTTTTTCTTGCCTAACTGCTATGGCAAGTACTTCCAGTACTATATTGAATGGAAATGGTGAGAGTGAGCATCCTTGTCTTGTTCTTGATCTTAGAGGGAAGGCTCTTATATTTTCCTCATTGAGGATCATGATCACCATAGACTTGTGGCAGATGGCTTTGGCTATATTGAGGAAAGTTCCTTCAATTCCCATTTTGGTGAGAGTTTTCATCATAAACAGGTGCTGGATACTGACAAATGCTTTCTCTGCATCTATTGATGTGGTCATATTTTTTATCTTTTATTGATATAATGGATTATATTGATTGATTTCCAAATGTCAAACCATCCTTACATCCCCCGGATGAATCCCAGTTGGCTGTGGTGTATGATCTTTTTGATTCTATTTGCTAATATTTTGTTGAGGATCTTTGCATCTGTGTTCATCAGGGATATGGGCATGTAATGTTCTTTTTGGGGGTGTCTTTTTTGCTTTTGATATCAAAGTGATATGTACATCATAGAAAATATTTAGGAGAGTATCTTTTTCTTCAATTTCCAGGAGAGGCTTGAAAAGGAGTGGCAATAGGTCCTTCCTAAATGTTTGGAAGAATTTGCTAGTGAATCCATCTGGATGTAGGCTTTTGTTTTGGGGAAGACTTTTGATTACTGTTTCAATTTCCTTGATTGGTCTATTCAGGTATTCCAAATCTTTTTGGCTCAGCCCTGGGAGGTTCTAGGAATCCAAACATATATCTATTTCTTCTATGTTCTCTTATTTCATGGCATACAGGCTTTCAAAGTAATCTCTGATGATCTTTTGAATTTTTTTGATTTCTGTTGTGATATCCCCCTTTTTATTTCTGATTAGGTTTTTTAGGGTTCTCTCTTTCCTTGTGAGTCTTGCTAGTGATTTATCAATCTTGTTTATTTTCTCAAAGAACCAGCTCTTGGTTTCATTGATTTTTTTTTTGGATTGCTTTTTTGGTTTCCAAGTCATTAATTTCTGCTCTAAGTTTTATTAGTTCCTTCCTCCTGCCTGGTTTGGGCTTTTCTTTTTCTTTTTTTTCTTTTTGGGTCACTCCTGGCAATGCACAGGGGATACTCCTGGCTCTGCACTCAGGAATTACCCCTGGCAATGCTCAGGGGACCATAGGGGATGCTGGGAATTGGACCCGGGTTGGCTAAGTGCAAGGCAAATGCCCTACCCACTGTGCTATTACTCTAGCCCCAGGTTTTGGCTCCTTTTGTTGATTCTTTTCTAAGATCATGATCTGTGAAGTAAAGTTATTTATGTGGGCCCTTTCTTCCTTCCTGAGAAATGCTTGCAGAGCTATAAATTTTCCCCCTAACATGGCTTTAGCTGCATCCCCACAGTTTCTGGTAGCTTGTGTATTTATTCTCATTTTTTTCCAAGTATCTCTTGATTTCCTCCTTGATTTTCTCCTTTACTCACTTCTTGTTCAACATTGAGTTGTTTACTTTCCAGGTGTTTGATTTGATTCTCCATTTCTATGTGTGATTAACTTCCATCTTCAGGCATTGCAGTCTGAAAAAAGAGTTGATACAATTTCTATCTTCCTGATTCTATTGAGGTATGTTTTGTGATCCAGCACATGGTCTATCTTGGAAAATGTTCCATGTGCACTGGGAAAGAATATGTATTTGGTTTTTTAGGGATGAAAAGCCCTGTATACATCTATTGGCCCTCTCTCTTTCACTTTTTTCTTCAAAGCCAGTACTTCCTTGCTGTGTTTTAGTCTTGTTGATCCACCAAGAGGTGAAAGGGTGGTGTTTAAGTCTCTGACTACTATTGTGTTGCTACCATTGTCCTCCTTGAAATCTATTAGGAGTTGTTTTACTCTTTTGCTGACCCCTCATTGGGTACATATATGTTTAGGAGTGTGATTTCTTCCTAATGTACATATCCGTTGATTATTAAAAAATTGCTATCTCTTTCTCTTCTAATATTTTTCAGCCTGAAATATGCATTGTCATAAGCTTATCTTACTAGTTGCAAAAGTCTCTTAGCCTTCTTTCCTTCTTCAGAACCATTTTGTCCCTGGGCCTTACAGGACTAGCAGCTTCAGCTCTTATTTGTACTCAAATGTCATCTCAGAGTAATAACATAATCATCTAACTTAAAAGAAATCCTTCAGTCATTTATCATCCCATTTAATTGTCTTCACAGAACCAACCATTGTACAAAATCATGTGTTCACTCATGTCTCATGTGTTTTCTTGTGCATCAGGTGCACCCTTCCAAATATTGACCATCATCTGGATTGGATCAGAAATGGTATCCAGTTTTGTGCCCTGCTTTATGCTAAGTGTCTAGAACACTGCCTTAGACTTACAGACTCTTTGTAAAGATTTGTTTCATGAAGTTACACGTTTTATTAATGCTTTCAGATACTTCTAAGAAACTTTGAAGGAAAAGTTCTAGTCCTGCGCATTGGTAGTTGTTTATAATCTGCCAACTGATTTATTGGCTACCTCGGATTTCTTGTTTCAGGGTTGTATGCATAGTGTGTGATTGCCTTTTATAATACCCTGTCAACGAATTTTTCCAAGTTGCTGTACACTTTTACCTTCTTACCAACAATGCATGGGTGACCCAGGTTCCCTGCTTCCTGTTTTGTATTGTATTTTTTAAAAGTTTTTAGCTATTTTGATGTGTGTAGAGAAGTAACACTATTTAATAAGATTTAGAAATGTCTGAAGTGTACCTGTACCTCCAGTGTGTACCTACTCTGAGTCTGCACATTGTTAAGAAACTAACTCATCATTTACTCTATGGAGCAGCTATTGTGATGTGTGTTTCACATAAAGTTGTGATTAGTGAAAATGGATGTGAAGATCATTTTAATCTCTAACATCTTTGCATAGAACCCCTCACCTGTCAGCAATGAAAGCAGTAGCCAATCCAAATTCAACATCCCTTTCATCTGAGTGCTAAAATTAATCGGTGACTAGGGTGAAAATTATAATATAGTTAGCAGCAACCTATGAATGATAAGTTTGGATTATTACACATTTTAATTGAATTGAAGTTTGGATTATTATGCATTTTTAATAGAATTGAATTGAAATAATTGATACACAGTTAAAAATTTGTTTCTGATTGGGTTTCAGTCATATGTTCCAATACCATGCCTTCACCAGTGTACATTTCTTATCATTAATGTTCCCAGTTTCCCTCTACACCCCCTAGGATGCCTCTATGACAGGCACTTTTCTTTTTTCTCTCTCTTTCCTCTTGGTAATTATCTTACACATTTTAAAAATTTACTCACCAGAGGGGCAAACTTTAAGTTGCCTTGAAGTTTACATAAATATTTTAAATGTTATGAGCTTAACCCTGAACTGCAGAGGGTAAAAATTAAGAACTTCAAAAAATATTAAAAGGGGAAATAAGCACTACAATATATATTCATGTATCAATCAGTGCTGCATACTACAGATTTGAACATATATATTTAAAATAGCCAGATTCAAGAGATCTGCGTTTTTGGATACAAAATACTTGTCATCCTCAGCCTGAAAATCTTTTCTTGAAGTCAGATTTGCTCATCATAAAAGAAAATCACTGCGAATCATTTATCACGAGGAGGAAATTGTCCTGTGACACAGAAAGGACATCCGTGAAGTGTCCATGTCAGGTGACTCAGCCAGCTGGGGCCCCGATAAGGTTGAATGCTTTGCTCTCTGTGAGGCTCATTCTTGAAGCTACTTGACTGAACAGTTGTGGGCACTTCAGGTCATTTCAAACATGTCACTCTGGAAGGGTGATATGAACCGTTGTCACTTGCTGCCTTGAGCATTGGGAGAGCCTTCATTGAGCTAGTATATCTCCTGGGAGCTAGAGATAAACTTAGAATAAGGCAGAGAGGAAAAACAAGATGTAAGAGAAGCTGTCGAGTGTTTTAAAGGAAAGGAAAGAAAAATTAAGAAACAGAAAACGGGGACTGAGGAGATAGTAAAAATCTAGTTTTGATCCTAAGTCTCGCTTGGCCTCCTGAGCTTACCAGGTGTAACCCTGGAGACTCCCAAACATTGCCCATGGCTCTGGTGGTTCTAAGCAGTGCTTGGGAGTCTCCCTAATTTTCTCCCTCCCCCAACCAGAAACAAAACAAAACCCCCCATAATCTTTGGTATGTGAAGATTTTTTGAATGTTGCAATCACCTGGCTCCTAATAGTAAATTATTTCAGAGTTTTCTGAAGAACCAGAATTTTCCAAATGCTTACTTTCTTGCATAAGGATGTTCATGTGGTACATAGGATGTACAATTATGCCAGACTAACTCTAGGATTGAATGAAGCAGCATTGGTATTTTTTTTTCTTTTTGGGTCACACCCGGCGATGCGCAGGGATCACTCCTGGTTCTGCTCCCAGGAATTACACCTGGCGGTGCTCAGGGGGCCATATGGGAAGCTGGGAATTGAACTGGGGTCGCCTGCGTGCAAGGCAAATGCCCTACCCGCTGTGCTATCACTCCAACCCCAGCATCGGTATTCTTAACTCAGTAAGCTCCACAATCACAGATGATCTGAGCAGTTAATTGTGTGAGGGCTCACAGAGTCGCAAGTATGAGGAACTTGCAACCTAAGAAATCACAAAAGTAAGGAAGAGTCACGTAGAGAAGATACTTGATGAACAGTCAGTTTTAGAAGAATAGGTTTTAACAATTCCATAAACTACTGAATATGAATACAGAATTTTTTTTTTGTTTTGGTTGGTTGGGAGGAGGCATCCCATACAGTTCTCAGCAGGACCAAATGGCAGGGTGGGGGAAGGAGAGCAGGTGATTTAATGTGAGGGCCAGAGGAAGTGATGATCCTGGTCCCTTAATTGTCTGAAGGGCTGCACCTGACAGTATGAATAATGTGAATAGTGCTAGGAGTCAAATTGGGGTCAGACACATGCAAGCATTTGCTTAACCCCTGTACTGTCACAAGTCCCATAAATGCATATTTTAAAGGGACAAAGGGATTGGAAATTCTGGATGCTTATTGGGGAATAGAATGTTGGGTTTCCTTAATTCAAATAACTTATGCAAAAGACAAGACAAAAGCCACTTGTGTAAGTGGGTGAGAAATTGCCAGGAGGTTAAGGAAATTTTAGGTATCAGCTAAAATTTGGCTACTTTATTAAAAAAAGAAAGAAGAGGAGGAAGAAGAAGCAGCAGCAGCAGCTCAGGTATTAAATGATAATAAACATGTTGGATGCTTATGGCTGACTCAAGTTCAATCACTGGCATTCCATATGGTCCCTTGAGCTTGCCAGGAGTGATCCCTGAACATATAAGTCCTGGGCACTCCAGGTGTTTCCCTAAACCAACAGCCAACCAACTAAACAAAGAAACCCAGTCCGGAATCACATATTTGTCTTTTGGGAAAGCGTCCCCATCATCTCATGTATATGATTTTCTATAGGGAACTAGCAAGTGTGATAGTGACTTCCACTCAGCAGTGGCATTGATCAATAAGATTTTAGAAAAGGCAGACGAGTTGCCTTTTCTGGCCTAGTTAGATAAAGCACAGTTGACAGGAGTGCTTAACTTCACAGGAGCACGAGGAATAAGGTGCTGAGGAAAGGGACACTGTTGGTAGATTTTTCTCGAAGGACAGAAACTTGGCATCTGTGATTGAATGGGCCTGTCATATTGTAGATAGAATCTCTCAGCCTGATACTGTTCCTGTTCTTCCCTTTTATTTTGCATAAAAGAGTAGTCACTCAGGTAAGGATAAAATTGACTAAGAGTGCAGGGGTCTTTATGTTTCAGTGAAGTTGGCAAATGCTTCAGAATTATTAATAAGTGGTTTGGTATTAGTATAAAAATTGTGCAACTTTTCTAAAAACAGTGTAGGAATATTTTTCAGTGATAAACATATTGTGTGGCACGTTTTAGTAAGTCACAGTTTTAGTCTAGATATCGAAATTATGTACAGCAGGGAAATGGATGATGTTTATTATGACAATTCTAAACGTTGATTGTAATTTTTAAAAAATGCACTTAAATATTTCAAATCTGCCAAAACAAATTCCTCTCTCAAAAATGACCATAGTTTTAAATATTAGCATAGTTCTATAAAAATGTATCAAATAATAAATTTGAGTGGAGAAACTTAATGGTTCTATTTATCCATAAAATTTGGGGTTATTCAGATGAACTGTTTATGTTCTAATAAATGAATTCTCTGAATTCTCTTTATTCAAAAAGAATCAAAGTAAGAGGGAACAGAAATGCATAATTACAGATATTGATTCTTTGGTTTATTTTTAAATACCATAGATACAAAAATGTTATTGCACTCTGTATCTCTGCATCTTTTTAAAAGTTTGAACTAGAAAGCTGTTGAACTAAGAACGTCAGCTGGATTTTGAGTCAGAATGACCTAAAAATTTAGCGTGTGGGATAAAATTATTTATGTCAGAGCGATTAAGAACTTATAAATGTGACTCTTGAATAAATAAGCATGGCTATTTTTATGAATTCTTACAAACCAGAAAACTCCTCCCCCAACTATGTCAGGCTTAATTTTCTGCTCTGTGGAGCACAGCTAGCAGAATGGCAAAGCCCAGTGACATTTTCCACTGTGTGGGTGCCAGCCACTAGAAGCCTGTGGCAGTCTTTAGATCTTTAGCAAACAAGCTTACAATTGGTTGAGAAAGGATTATGCAATTTTTAAATTTTCCTTTCTGTGGTGTTTACATCACTGTCAGAGAATCTGGGGGCTGTCAGCTAAGGCAACATTGACTAATAGATATCATGTTATCTTGATGTATTTCTGAAGATTGTTATTTTATTTTTTTGTATTTTTGCTATACTCTTATGGGCCCTATTTGAGAGCATGAATTTAAGTGTGTGTTAGAGCTGTGAAATTTTCTGGTCATTATTTCTGAATAATGGTGTGTATTAATTTCCATGGATCCTGGAAAGCATTAATTAGTAATATAATAACATGCTGCTACCTGAACTCTAATACTGTTTCAGTAATTAGATCCATCCTACAAATTGAAACGTTCAGAATGACAATAGGAAAAGTTCAATTCAAAAGAGCTGAAAATTTTGCTTATTGAATGTAGTAGAACAAAAGTCAAAATAAGATTTCCACAGTATAATGGAGAAGTATATTTGTGTGTTATGAAACTAAAGTCCTGAGGAAATATGATTATCCAAATTAAATAGCAGAGTATCAGTAAATACTTCATTTACCTTGTAATGGTGTTCACTAGAAAAGGTGATAAATGAGTAAAATTTCTAAATAACTGGTATATATCCTAACTACCAGATTGAATTAATTTTATTACTTTTTATTTTTCTTTTTATAACTGAATATTTCTGTATTTTCTAGCCTTGACTTAATAGAAATGATCATAATTGAATCTTTCTTTTTTATTTGAAACTTATGGAGGTTAGAAAAACTAGATGAAGACTTCATCCTCACAAAATGCATTTATTAGCTGTGGTAGTAAAGAAGCTATTAGAGTTTATGTTTCTGAATACCTTAATTATTTTGTTTAAAAGAAGTACATACTAGTACTCATGTTTTTATCACTTTCACTGTATCACTGTCATCCCATTGTTCATCGATTTACTCGAGCGAGCGCCAGTAACGTCTCCATTCATCCCAGCTCTGAGATTTTAGCAGCCTCTCCTTATTTTTCTCAATGATTGGAGGCTCTTTTCAGGGTCAGGGGAATGAGGCCTGTTATTTATTACTGTCTTTGGCATATCGAATACCCTAGGGAGCTTGGCAGAATCTTCAATGGAAGTTCAATGTAGTCATAAAAAATCACCAACTCTTCTTTTCACCTTCAAACTAATTGCAACTTAGAACCAAAGCTTTCTGGTGAAGATAAAGAATAACAAAGTTCAGAAAGGTGTCCTTAATCCGCTTCACTGTCCAAAGACAATGGATAGTCACTTCACAAACCTTTATGGTGCTTTTTTTCTTCATTACACTTTTTTTTTTAACTTAAATCACTTCCCCTATTGAAATGGAAAAGAACCTCTTATGCCTCTTCATTTTTGAATTAGAAAAGAATTTCCCTTTATATACCTTGAGTAAAAATACACAAAAGCTGGAGAGATAGCAAAGCAAGGTTTGCAACTGCAAGACGCAGGTTCAGTTCCCAGCATCACCAGTGTTGCCCCCAAACCAAAACTAAGCGAATCTTGAAGGAGCCTGAGAGATAGTATTAGGGTTAAGATGCATGCCTTGCATGCAGCCAAATCCCTGGCACTGCATGGTCCCCAGGCATGCTGGGTATAGCCCCCAGAAAAACAATGAATATCAGAGAAACAGTTTCCCTATTCAGCAAGTTTTATACCTTCTGAACTATATACATAATATGTTTCTTAAAAAGAAATACAAAACCTTTTTAATAACTCTCCAAGTAAAGAACAATTCCCTCCCTCGAGCCTCCCTCCTGCCTCCTTTCATACCAAACATTAAGTCAAGTGTGTAGTATATGTAGTTACTATCTTTGGCTAACTCTTTTTGATCAAACACCGATTTTCCTTCATTAATGACTATAATGTCACAATGAATGGAGAAGGACATTAACAAGGAAAGTGCAAAGGGAAAGACCAGGCTTGATGTTCAGACAGTAAAGACCTTGATCTTCAGAATAAGTGAGGTACCTCACTTACGTTTTATAAATAAATTATAGATTTAATTAAATTATACCTGTCTTTTCTATAATGGAAAGTGAACCCTTTGAGAGGGGGATTATTTATTTATTTAATCTGCGGGCGGTGGGGCACCCTGAGGTGCTCAGGGCTTATTCCTGCCTCTGAGCTCAGGGTCAGTCCTGGTTGAAAGGGGGTTAGTCAGTGAGGGAAAGGGGAGGGGGTAGATTAAATCCCAGTTGGTTTTATGCAAGGTTAAATTAAGTGCCCTGAGCGATAGCACAGCAGGTAGGGCGTTTACCTTGCACAAGGCCAACCTGGATTTGATTCCTCCATACCTCTCGGAGAGCCTGGCAAGCTACCGAGAGTATCCTGCCCATATGGCAGAGCCTGGCAAGCTACCCGTGATGTATTCGATACACCAGAAACAGTAACAACAAGTCTCACAATGAAGACATTACTGGTGCCTGCTCAAGCAAATCGATGAACAACGGGAGGACAGTGCTACAGTGCTACCTCCTGTAATATTATGTCTCTGTCCCTAAGAGTCTTTATTTCCTGATTACAGAGTTAGTACTAAGCCCAGAACATAGCCAGATGTGGCCAAACTTCCACCCTTCTGGCTAAGAAAGTTTTCATAACTTAAGTGTTTCCATTTCATGTAACTATAACATACAGTTATAGAGTTATAAAATTAACATTTTAGAATCCTTAATCTTTGAATTTTGCTAGTTATAAAATAAATGTAGTTTTTCTTGTTTTGGGTCAAAGTCAGGATGAAATACTGTATTTAGTTGTCATTTCTCTTCTTTGGTTTGAGAAATTTCAGAGATCTGACTAGAAACTTTTGAAATGCCTCTCTCTTTGGGTTTGCCTAGTGCTTATCTTCATGATTAATTTCATATTCTCTTTTGTTTAGAAAGATATCCAAGAAGTCATGATATGATCTTAGTAAGTTATAGCTGGGGTCTAAATCATGTTGACATCTCCTATTCCTGGTGGTATTAATTTTGATCATTAGCTGAGGTGGAGTCTGTCCATGTTCTTCATTATAACTTTACTCTTTCATTTGTAGTTAATAAGTATCTTATGGAGAGCCAGTTTGAAATTGTGTCAACATACCTTGTTTTCTCATATACTTTGGCTCAGGAATTTTAGCCTCCATTAATGATACTTGCCTCTGCAACTATTATTACTATGATATTCGGAAGATAGTGATTTTTACACTTGAATCATTTTTATATATGTATATATACAAGTGTGTATATACATATATATTTTATTTATTTGTGTGTCCTCCCAGGTGATTTGCAAGAAGTCTGGGGTCCCCACAGGAGAGTCTCAGCCAGCTGGGACATCAATTCAATGCGAAGTGACAT
Source organism: Sorex araneus (assembly GCF_027595985.1). Taxonomy (NCBI): domain Eukaryota; kingdom Metazoa; phylum Chordata; class Mammalia; order Eulipotyphla; family Soricidae; genus Sorex; species Sorex araneus. The sequence goes on from NC_073303.1 coordinate 328,870,392, forward strand.
AATGCCAGGGCTACCTGGTCCACCGAAGTGGTGCTGGGGCCTCCAGTGGCACACCCAGGGATGCTTAGCAGACCATGTGGTGTTGGAGATCTAGCCCAAGTCAGACACAGGTCTTGCATGTGTCCTAATCACTATATTATCTCACTTTGTATTGATTAATTTAGGTCTCAGGATTAGCTACCTCATCCAGTTAGTCCTTTCAGGCTGATTCCTTCAATCTTCTGACAGGTTATTAAATTTTGAACACTTATTTTTGGCTCAGAAAGGTCCTGTCTTGCCACATTCCCTTTTCTCTCTGCTTCTTTTCCAAAATTAACCATTTCTCCAAAGATTTTTGGTTCATTTTATTAATTACACATTTTTGCATACGAAGGTCTGGGTACTATGTGTTCATTAATCCTTTTTCATTCTTTCTTTTTTTAAAAAAAATTTTTATTGAATCACCATGTGGAAAGTTACAAAGCTTTTGGGCTTAAGTCTCAGTTATACAGTGCTCAAACACCCATCCCTTCACCAGTGCACATGCTCCACCACCTGTGTAGCTGATAAATTTCACTTTAAATTTCTCTTTACTTTGATTACATTCAATATTTCAACAAAAAACTCTCTATTATTGTTTGGAGTCCCCCCCCAAAGTCAGACCTATTGAAAAGGAAGCATTTGATAATTTGTTTTCCATTGCTGACAATGAAGAGATATGAGGTCATGCAGCTGCGATAGCCTTTGGTTTTGGATTTCTGTATTTTAGTAACTAAGTCCAGGAAAATTTCTGCGAGAAATTACACCACTGCAAGCTTGTACCTCTCTTTTGTGGTCATCATAAGATGGCAGCCGTGGCTCAGTTCACAGTCTAGAGACATTTCTGCAAGAAGTTACTGGTGCCCAAAGTAGTTTAGCTGGCCTCTGGGGCCATGGTCATGCAGCAGCAGAGAAGCCACACATGTGCAACTGACGGGGTTGTCATTATTTCTAATTCCTCTTTCACACGTGCAACTGCCGGGGTTGTCATTATTTCTAATTCCTCTTTTGACTCATATAATTAAAAAATAAGTGTGTTTATATATATACATACAGATATACATATATCTGTATATGAATATCTGTGTACAGATATACATATTTATAGTATACAGTATGTATACAGATATACATATTTATAGTCATTTCTGTGCATGATGAACATGATTTTTACTTCATATTACAATTCCTTATAGACAATTTCTTCTGTTGTTCATAACTCCAATTTTTAACACTGGGAAATCTTATTATCATCAATATTTTAACTATATACATATCTATCTATCTATATGTACTAAGTTTGAAAATGCACATGCAATTTCATGTTCTTATGGAAGCAAATCTTTAGAGTGCCATATGTGTACATTGTTTTATCTGTACTTAGCTAGAATATATAACCAAAACACCATTTCTGAATTTTAATTAGGTTAACTCTTTTCTCTCTATCTCCTACAATGTGGCTATGTTCTTGATTTATAATGTTTAATCTACTCATATTAATTAAAATTTTTTCCTCACTAAATTATTTTATTATGAGATAATATTGTCATTAAATTGATAACATTTTGTAATTATCAATATGTTCTAATTTTGGAGCCAAAAATAAGTGTTCAACAATCTTACATTGTCTTTAACAGTTCTTTATACTTTTAACTTATATTTCTGATTGCATTTGCTAATACTTTCAATACAGTGGTGAGTAATGATGGAAATACAGGGCCTCCTCCTCTTATTCCTAGATCTTTATTCCTAGTCTGATTCCTAAGTAATGATGCTTGTAGTGTTTTGCTATTAAGAAATATACTGATTTTAGGACTGGAATGATAGCACAGTGTATATAGCATTTGCCTTGTACTTAGCCGACCCGGGTTCAATTCCCAGCATCCCATATGGTCCCCCAAGCACCGCCAGGAGGAATTCCTGAGTGCAGAGCCAGCAATAAACCCTGTGCATCACCGGGTATGACCCAAAAAGAAAAAAATAAAAAGAAATATATTGATTTTAGTTTTTAAATAGAAATATTTTTAAGTTAGGAAAGTATCCATAATTCATACTTTGGAGAATTGTAGTAATTAGTAAGTAAAAGTTGAAATTTTATTAAGGCTTTTTTACATCTTTGAAGATCACTTTGGGCAGTATGACATTAATGAACTTCATACTATGAAATTACCTGGCATTTATTGAATAAATTCCCTTTTGTTATATATATTAGTTTTTAATATGGTATACTCTGTTGTGGGAAAATATATTGTGGCATAGTCAATCCATATAATAGTTTGAATGAGCAGAACCCAAATTGGGCAAATATAACAAACATACTGTTGAGTGAAAGAGGTGTAAAGAAAACATTTGTTTCCTTTACTCCTTAACTCTCAGTATTTAAAATACTACTACTATTTTTGTCCTTGAAATATGTGTGGGATTTTCTACACTAAGCACTTCTCTTATTTCTTAAATACCAGCTGGATATCCTACAGTTTAACTATCTATTTAACATTGTGTAGATGAAGATGTTATTTGACCCCACAGATTAAATTCTAAGTAGCAAAAGACTCCTCTCTCCCATTGGCCACTGCAGATGTTGATGGCAAGGCGAGGTTGTTATCTATGCTTCTGAGCAGCTAGCTCTCATTTGGAGGCTCCCATCACCTCCTTGGGTTACATTAATTTACTATGGTGACTCACAGAACTTAGGAACAGTGTGCTTTCTAGGATTCTAGTTTATGACAAACCCATTAAAAGGTATGAAAAACTAGCCAGACAAATGTGGTACAAAGTTTGAGGCTGAGAAGGGCCCAAGTATAGAAGTTTCTGTCTATGGAATTTAGGGTGTACCCAGCATGTGGATGTATTCTTCTTGACCAACCTGGAGTTCCACTTACCTTGGTTCTTCTGGAAGTTACGTGAAGACTTCATTACTTAAATATTAATTGATAAATCACTGGTACCTTTCAGTTGATTCTCTTCCTAAAGAACCAGTTGAAGCTTTTCTTACCTTCCAAGAGGTCCAGGGTGGGAGCTGAAAGTTCTAACCCGCCTAATTATGTAGTTGGTTTCTCTGTCTTCTGAGGCCTTCCAAAAACTTACCTCACTAATATACACTGTGATGGGCTGCAAAGTGTCATGTATTGAATCACAAACACTTTTAACTTCATCATTCCAGAGCCATTTTAGTACTAGAGCATTTTAAGAACACAAGATAAGGTTTAATAACAGAATATTCTTATTCCTCTTATTGCTTTGGCAATTATAAGGTTTTTAGGAGACTTGCTCCTGAAGTGAAAGGAAGAGCAAATATAAAAGACTGATCAAAAATATACAAAATGTATGACTCCATTTATAGAAATTTCAAAAATGGGCAAGGCTAGTGAACAGTGTTATAAGTGAAGGTATTACTTATTCTTGTGTGTCAGAAGTAAATACTAGGAAGAGGCATGGTACCCTTTTATTTCTTAATCTGGATAATCTTTTCAAGGATATATTTAATTTAAAATATTTATCACAATGAACAATTATTGTTTCTGATTTTTTTATTTTGTTTTTGGGCCATACCTAGCAGTTCTCAGGGGTTATTACTGCCTTTCACTCAGGAATTGCATCTTGCAATGCTTGGGGGACCATTCGGGGTGCCAAGGATTAAGCCTGAATCAGCCACCTTGGGCAAATACTCTATACTCTGTACTATCACTCTGGCCCTGGTTTCTGATTTTCTGAATGCATGTTAAATAATAAAACTTGAGAATAATGAAACCTGAGAACAAAAAAAAGATAAGGGAGATAGAATAAGAAAAGATAAATTACAACATTTATTTGATAGATAATGAAAGATTTTAGGAAAATGTATTTTTAATAAAAAAATTTTAAAAGATGCATCAGTTATTCTAGCTCATGTTTTATTGATGTATTTAATTGAAGTTCTTTGGACATTTTGGGAAATAAAAATATAATTTATATAAAAAATTTAACCATTATGTTAGAAATATTTTTTTAAACTGTGGGGATTATTTATAGATTAAATGTCCTATCAGATATTTAACATAGTTCAAGTCAACAAGAATTAAAAGTACATATTAACAGGAGAACAGATTTTTAGGTAAGATTGTAACTGGGAACTTGATGTATACAGATATTTAATAATTTGAGACCAATAAATTTAGTAATTTGATATATGGTAAAGGTGTGACTGACTGCTAGTTTGAAAAAGAAAATTATTCTATGCTTCACACTATATGGTATAATAATTCACATAGTTTAAATTGTTATATTGAAAATGATCTTTTTTAAAACTTAAAACTATTTAAGTGCCAAGTTCAGATGGTTTGAAAAACAGGCAGTTTATCCGCCTACTCTATGCCTCTTTATTTAAACACAGTGGTTTGCAAGTTGTTATTATGATTTATTACAGGTATTTAGTATTCAAACACTAGCCCTGCCACCTTCCCTCCACCATGTCACCATTTTCCCAACCATCCCTCAAGCCTGTCTCTCAGGCTGGCCCACAATAATTTATTTTATATTGCTGTTACCACTAAATGGCCAATGGAATGATAAAAAAATATTACAGTAGAAAAAAATTTGTGAAAATTGTATCTCACCATGGAGATATTAAGTCCTTGTCTGAGGTTTACTAAGCTGTTGCAAAGTAAGCCTTCTGTGTCAGTGTTTTTGTTAGTTGTACTTAGTACATTACATTCCATCCAATATGGGTGGTATTACTGAGATGTCAGTGTTGTAAAGTTTGGAGATGGTGCTCCAGAAAATTCAGAATATTAAACTGGGAAGTTTGACAGAGGCCTGGCAGCAGCTGTTGAGGTGTGAGGTGGCTGCTTGGGCTTTTTTAGTGTGGGAGTTGGTTCACCCCCACTCCTAAGATCCCCAAGGAAGTCTCAGCCAGAAATGGGTATCCTAGAAATGTTTGCCGCTAGTTGATCTCTCTCAAATATTCCTATAGTTCTAGACATTGGAAAACCAAGACTGAGGTGCTAGTAGATTCAGTTCTGATGAGAAACTGCTTTTTGTTGTATTCTCAACTGTGTGTGAGGTAGTTTTTAAATAAGTGCACAAATCTAATCGTGGGGTTGATTCTTAGAATCATATCTAAATCTTATTACTTCCTGAAATGCTGTCTAAAGACTATCACATTGGAGATTTGGCTTCAACATAAAACTTTTGACTTATACTTTATTGCATAATTTGCATGAATCATTAATGTTAGAGGGAAAAGATAACACTGGGCAATTTTCTAGAAAGGCGTGCTGCATGAAAGTAGCACCAGTCATCAAAGAATTATATATTGAACTTCAAAATCTTAAATTATTTTATAGTCAAATCCATTCAAGTATTTTTGAGAGCCTTTGGTGACTGGCTATGTACCATTTTTGGAAACATAGCTGTAAATAAAGGAAGCGCCACATATAAAGTTGTTTAGAAAGACAGATTAAGACCAAGAGTTCCCTACACATCCTAAGATGACTAGGTGAGCATCCTAAATTAACCCCTGTCCTATTTCCTAGAAGACCTATCTATATCTGTTAGATCATGGGTCAGCATTGAGGGAAAATTGCTGTATTACCTGACAGCAATTTTCATCAAAGAGGATGATGTATGGTGAAACCTCAGAGGTCAGGGGGCATATTAGGCTTGTTTGCTGCTTAACATTTTGCCCAAAATCTCAAAGCTGAGAAGAAGTCATATTATACATAACTCTAAGTGTACATACAGTAAAGTCAAACGTGTGCAGGGATTGTTGAAAGAATAGAATCGGACTCAGATAAAACACAATTTGCCAGGAATATGAACATTTTGCAAAAAGAATTTGTCAAAAGAAAAGTTTCTTACTTTTTTCATTCTCTTTGTAGTCAGTGGTTTGTAGAAGAGTGGAAAAAAAAAGTTACTATAGGTTAGGAGGATTGGATGAGTTATTCATACAATGACTGTAAATGACAACAAAGGAGAGACTAGAGTCTAAGTGGTGAATGTGAACTTCAGGGAGTTCTCTTGGGGTTCCTGAAAAATATCAAGTAGTGTTGGAGGTAGAAGATACTTCTTACAAAAAGTTGCAAGAGAGTCATCACAGGAGAACATTTCAAAGGATTCTGATACCTCAGTGGTTCTCAAGGGAATAGGGATGGAGTATTTGGGAAGAGAAGGAAGAAGCGGACTAATTAAGGGAGGGAACTAAAGTAGAAAATCAAGGTCTCTGAACTGATTGGGCTTTGAAGGGAGACTTCTACCAATAAAAATCCTGCAGTGTTTTGGGGGCTGGAGCGATAGCACAGCGGGTAGGGCGTTTGCCTTGCATGCGGCCGACCCGGGTTCGATCCCCAGCATCCCATATGGTCCCCTGAGCACTGCCAGGAGTAACTCCTGAGTGCAAAGCCAGGAGTAACCCCTGTGCATCGCCGGGTGAGACCCAAAAAGCAAAAAAAAAAAAAAAAAAATCCTGCAGTGTAGAGTACATGAAGCCATCATTATTCACATGGCTTAGCATCTGTATCATATGGGTAAAGTAACTATGAAACTCTCTTAACATGCATTTTTTTTCTTTTGTCTGTGTCTGAATTTCAGCTCAGTGTGAATGGTGCTCCTGAGAGCCTTCTGTGATTACGACTCACCCATTCTTTTCCCTGAGATACCTTCTTGAAGGACTTGCAAACATATATTCAGATATAAGACTAAGTTAATGGAGGCTTCAAAGAGATTACGTTCATCTTCCTGAAACTGGTAAGAGATTAAAAATACATGTGATATTTGATGTCATAATATGTTCTGAAGTATTTCTGCCTTGTTATAAATTGGAAAATTTTAATAACTAAATAGACATGTGTTGGAGGGGAAAAAATAGCCTACCAGAAAATGGCATTGACTGATATGTTTATTATTAGCTAGGAATATGCTGATGTAATTGAAGATATTTTTATTACTTGTGTAAAGGATAAGGAGTTAACATTAAGCGCAATGGGACTTTCATGGTGTTCTTCTTTTAAAATATAACTATAATATAGTTTTATGAAACCTGTAATTACTATAATATATGCAATTTCTACAATTGTAAAAATCAATAACTGTCGAATAAAAAGGATATCTCCTTGAAATTGATTATGATGAAAATATACCTATAATGATTATCTTTATGCAAATCCTTCCGTAATTGTCAGATTCACTTACTGTACTTTTGGTGCATGTAAATTTACTTCTGCAGATCTTTCCTCAATGTCAAAATTTCTGTTAGAAGATGCTTAATCATCATTCACTCCTGTCAGGGTTAATTAGCAAAAAAAGAGAACCAGAGCTAAGAAAAGACAGTAAATTTGAATCAGATTTCAGAATAGTGTTACTGAGGAAATAGTTGGGCAAGATAAAGGTATAAGCAGAGAATACCACACCTCTTACAACTCCGTGCCGTTGGTTACCAGGAGGACAGAGCAAAGTAATGAAAATAGTTATTGAGACCTGAATTAAACCTGGGTGAATAGATACGGGAAACAAAGGCCATTCAGAGGTTTTCCTTCTCAGGTGAGGAATTTATTCAGTAGCCCAAATACTGAGATTCAGAGTGAGTAGAACCTTGTACATGAAAATAGACTTGCAATATTTATGGTGAGGATTTTAGAACTCTTCAGATACGGATTGATCAACATTATGTCACAACTCATCATAAATTTTACACGCATTTTAAGAAAGGGATATCTGAAAGTTTTTGGTGATAGAAACCTGATACATGAAAACTGAAAAGGTTGAATGGTGGTAAATACCCCTGCATTAGAACTTGGTGACTGGCATCATCAGCTTTGGGAACAAATTGTCTTCTTCTCTGATTTGAACACTGACTTTTGTACATGACTTTTGGTGATGCTGTGAAAAGTGAATGAGTGAAGTTGTAAAGAGTGCATCATCATGGGCCAGGCACACTCTGGAGTATTCCTATTGTTAAGTGACTATATGTGAAAGTGCTATTGCAAGTTCACCAATTTTCTTATTTTTACAATTTAAAGAGCAGATTAAATAAAGCACGCCTGCATTACTTTATTATTTTATATTAATTCTTTATTTTATTGAATCGCTATGAGATAGAGCATGACAAAACTGCTTATGATTGGGCTTCAGTCATATGTTTCAAAACCCATCCCTTTGCCAGTGTAATTTCCAAGCACCAATGTCGCCAGTTTCTCTCCCACCCTTCACAAATCACCTCCCACCTCTATGGCAGACACCTCTCTTCTATCTTTTTCTCTCTCTCTCTCTCATTTTAGGCATTAAGGTTTACAACACAGTTGCTGAAAGTTATCATGTATGTCTCTTTACCTACTTTCAACACTCAGTTCTTGTCCAGAGTGATTCTTTACAGTTAATGTTGTCACAGTGGACTGCCTTTATCTTAACTACCTTCCACCAGCCACACCCTTGTAATATCTAATGATTCACAAGTTCTCCTGGCCCATTTTCATTAGTTGAATACTATATTTTTTATAAGGGAGTAAGAAATATGAAGTGGAGAAAGGAAAGCCTCTTTCCTTTGCTGGGAATACTGGGACAGCTACATGTAAAAAATATTGAACTCTGACCTCTATCTAATGTCATGAAAAAGACTTTCATACTATTTTTTTTATATCCCACAAATGAATGTTGTCATTCTGTATCTGTCCCTCTCCTTCACATTCCACTCAGCATGATATTCTCCAAGCCCATCCATTTATTGGCAAATTCATGAGCTCAGTTTTTCTAGCAGCTGTGTCGTATTCCTTTGTGTAGATATACTATAGTTTCTTTATCCATACTTCTGTTCTTAGGCACTTAGGTTGTCTTCATATTCTGGCTACTGTGAACACTGCCGCAATGAACATAGAAGTGAACTATATTTCTTGATAATATATTGTTTTTAAGTTAAGATAAAATAATTTTGTCACACTCCAATAAGGTTATTAGCTACTGATTTAAAGTAGTTTTAACCTATTTTGTCCAAATCCAAGGTCAGGGGTTTTTAGCCTTTAACACCATCATTGTGTATATTATAAAATATAATAATGATCTTAATGTATTGAAGGGCTGGAGTGATAGCACAGCAGTAGGGTGTTCACCTTGCATGCGGCCAACCCGCGGAAGAATCGAACCCGGAAGTTAGTTGACTTAAAACTCCACTGCAAAAATACAGTGGGATTCTGATTTAGAAAGTGGCCTGAGATTCTTAGGCATAGGAATATTTTGTTTTATGTGGAACAGAATTTCTTCGAACTGGCTATACTTTTGGCCGGAGCTATAGCACAGCGGGTAGGGCGTTTGCCTTGCATACTGGATGACCTGGGTTTGATTCTTCCACCCCTCTCGAAGAACCCAGCAAGCATGGCAGAGCCTGGCAAGCTACTGTGGTATATTCAATATGCCAAAAACAGTAACAAGTCTCAAAATGGAGATATTACTGGTGCCCACTTGAGCAAATCGATGAGCAACAGTATGACAGTGATACAGTGAATGTATTGAAATTTTGTCCCATCAGTAGTACACCTATTCTTATTGTTGTGTAAATTGTATATTCCTTATAGTAAATTTACTATAAAGTTTATCATAAAGTTTTGAGGGAAAACTTTAAAAGTAAGCAGCAGAGATTTCAAGAAGTTTCAGTAGTAGGCCAATTAGTAAATGAGATTCTCCTAATGTGCCATTAGATAGATTTCCACTAATATATAGCTACATATAGAAAACAGTTTCCATTATTACTTTCTTCCTTGTGATTTCATGTTTCATGGTTCCAGTTATTCATCATTTATAACAACATGAAATGTTATATTCTATAAGATATTTTTGTGGGGAGTGGAAGAGATAAGGAGAGAGAACAGTGCAGCATGTTGTTATAATTCTGCATTATTACTGATGTTCACATTTTACTAAACCTTATTAATAATTTGAACTTTATCATAGTTATGCTTGTATAAGGAAAATACATAACTAGGGTTTGATGCTATCTTTGGTTTCAGAAGTGCACCATGGAGTTACATTATCTATATATTAATAAAAAACAGCTCCTGTCTTAAAAATACATAACATCTTTTTTAGTTACTTGTTAAGCAAAAGATGTACATTCATCAATATGCCCTTTCATTGACAACACGTAGATACAACCACCTATGATCTATTTATTTTATTGTTATTCTTATATCTTATTTGATAAATAATAAGTATTCAGTAAATAATTATGAAATTATTATTGAACATTAAAATAATTAATTTACATATCAGGGACATGTAGCAAAGCTGTGTTATAATTGATTATAAGCAGTCTTATTTTTTGCATCTTATATACTAAGATATTCTATGAATTATTTTCTAAAGAAGTATTTATTAGATCTGTGCCATATGAGCATCACTTTCCTTGGTACTAGATATATACATATATATACTTATATATATATATATATCAATAAGCAAAACTGATTAAAAAAACCTACCTTTTGGGTGTTTACTTTCTTCCTGCTGAAAGTATTATCAAACTTTTAAATACTTAATTAATTTTTTATATATTTTTTTGAAAATGAATTTTGGATTATAATTGGTGGTGCTCAGGGCTTTCACCTGACTCTTCACTTGGGGGTCACTCTTGGGTTGGGCTCACGGGATCATATGTGGTGTTGGAGATAGAACCAAGGTCAGATACTTGCAAGGCAAGTGACCTACCCACTTTATCTGTCTAACTTATATTAGATTTCTTAAAAAAATATTTTGACAGTCTTATTTTAAAAATGTAAAACATGATAAATTTTATGAAATTTTCAGTGATCTATAAATTTAGACAAAATTTGGAATTTTGCAGTGGAAGCTCAAAATATAAATAATGTATCTCAGTATCTATTATCTGAGAAATCCAGCGGTGGATATAAAAGTTACATTTTATTTCATGGTTTTAAATTGTTTAAAATGTGGTATTTCAAAAACATGAATTATTAAAACATGCAGAAGCAAAGGGAAATGTTGGGGCAGTAGGACAATTAAATTATCAGTGGTAAAGGACACTGTAAGAAGGATGCTATGAATAATAACATCTAAGTTACTTCCACTTTAGCTATTAAAGGATAAACTTATGTAAGATGACTCCTGTAGAGAAAGCAGAGTGATAGACTAACTTACATATCCCAGTATTTTCAATAACAATTTAATAATATTTAAAAAATTATTTATTTACTTACATATTTATTGGTTTTAACTGTCTACTGTGTAACACTTTATTGATTCCTATTGATGTTCATTTCCTGACATACAGCTCTCTAGTGTTACCATAAAAGTCAACATAAAATAAAGTATATGTTAACCATTGAGTTAACCATTGACCCATTGCCATATATAAACAAAGAGAAGATTAAAACACTCCTGAAATTCATATGGAACAATAAACCCCTATGAATAGCTAAAAATGATAGAAATTTTAATCTAAAAGTTCTTTGGAATTCATACTTTCCATAATACTGTAACATTTTTGTTCAGTGGCATTGCTGACTGCCTTCTTTAAAGTATCACTTGTATCGCTTGTCCTCCTGTTGTTCATCAGTTTGCTCAAGTGGGTGCCAGTAAGGGCTCCATTCATCCCTGTCGTGTGCTAGTGCTAGTGTAGCCCAATGGCATCTGCTCGCTCCAGGAACATGAAGAGCCTCAAACCATTTGTTCAGGGTTTTGATGAAGAAGTCTGAGCATCTCATAGGTGGGCGGCCACTTTATAATCTTAGAACTTTATAACTTTAAAGTACAGTTACGAATTTAAAACTAGAATATTTGATTCTTGTAACTTAAAACAAAATATGAATAATTTAAATTATCACTTTTATATCCTCTCCTTTGATATCCAAACCTAGGGCTTGCCCTGTTGTTTTTAGAAGAGGGACTGTTTTTCCTAACACAATGCCCTCTTATGTTTCCCACTTTTATGGATGTATGTAAAACTATATAGGTTTTCTAATTTGAGTCCTAATGTCAGAATTTACAACTAACATGTGAACACAGATTATCAAGTCCAACTGACAACAGGTTAAGTTGCTATTTAATGAGGTTTGAGAAGGCTGTTTGGTTTTTGAACTATTAAATTATATTTTCAATGATTTAATTACCTTATTGTGCAAAACATTTTGATCAGGTGATCTTTGTTATTTTTTTCATACAGTGGATAGTATTGTGGGAGGTCCGGTGGGGTTAAAAAAAAACTGCTTTATCATTTGCTTCACATTATCATTCAGCCCATATTTATTTACATAGTTTGGATGACTATAAAGTCAGCCACAGAAAAGTTCTGCTTCACTCTGAACATTCTCACCCATAAGGACTTTCCCCTATTACAATAACTATAACTCTGGCAACTGTTTATTTTTTATTTTAACTTTTGTTTTTAGAGGAGTTGACTGCTCATTACTTTATGTGCCTTCCTGTAGTCCTGCATAAGTGAGAGATTGTAGCCATTTCTTTTAAAATTACTGTCTTGATATATGTACTGCATATAATAATAAATTCAATGCTCAACAAGTGCCCAAGCCAAATTTAAACACTACTGAGCTGTTTTAATTCTTAATTGCTTTCTTAATTGTTTGTTTTTACTCCTGAATACCACTAAAGTGTACTGCTATATTTTTTATAATTTATATAATTTCAATATAGTATTATACTAATTTTCAGCTATGCACTCCAGTAATTTGTAATGCAATGTAGCTTTATATAAAACTTAAAGAAATATAATACTCTTTTAAAAAAGTACTCATTTGTCTGTTTGGTTGGTTTTGAGACATTCCTGGTGGTGGTCCTGAATTTTCACTCAGGGGTCACTCCTGGGAGGCTCATATGGTGTGCCAGGTATGGAACCTGGCTCAGCTACATACAAGGCAGCCATACCAGCTGTATTATTTCTCTGGCCACTAAAATGTATTATTATTTTTTTTATTGAATCACCATGTGGAAAGTTACAAAGCTTTCCGGCTTAAGTCTCAGTTATACAATGATCGAACACCCATCCCTTCACCAGTGCACATGTTCCCCCACCAAGAACCCCAGTACACCTCCCATCCCACCCCCACCCACCTCTGCCTGTGTAGCTGATAATTTTCACTTTACTTTCTCTTTACTTTGATTGCATTCAATATTTCCACAAAAAACTCACCATTATTGTTTGGAGTTCCCCCCCTCCCCCCAAATCAGACCTGCTGAAAAGGAAGCGTTTGGTAATTTGTTTTCCATTGCTGAAAATGAAGAGATATGAGGTTTTGGATTTCTGTATTTTAGTGGTTTAGTAACTAAGTCCAGGGAAATTTCTGCCAGAAATTGCATCTTTGCAAGCTTAGTGGTCCTTATAATATGGCAGTCTCCACGTCTCCCTTCCCCCCACGCCCCTTACTAGTCAGAAAGGAAAAGTCAAGAGTGAAAAACCTTTCTCCTCCTGTGGTGGCATGGGGTAGTGGCTTAGTTCACAGTCTAAAGACATTTCTGCAAGAAGCTGCTGGTGCCAAAAGTAGATAGGTGGCTTCCGGGATCATGGTCATTCAGCAACAGAAAGGCCACACATGTGCGGCTGCTCGGGTCACATCTCAGCAGAGAGCGGTGCCAGTAACGCCCCCGTCCCAAGATTTCCCATGCGTCCCATTGCTCTAAAATGTATTCTTAAGATGACCTCTCTCATATATGGAACATAAAGATGAACAGGAAGGTGGCAACAAAGGAGCATAGTCAACAAAACTGACTTGTTGATCTTAATCAAGACACTCTGATCAATCGTGCTGATCGACAGAACTGATTTTGTTCATATAGGGGGGATTTGAATGGGAGGGATTGTTATGACCTTGGGGAGGAAAGATAGTACTCTGGAAATGGGAATGGTGTTGATATGATGTATACATGAAACCATCAGTAGCAGTACTGTAAATCATAATATCTCAATAAAGATTAAAATTAAATAAAATTAGTCTTTGTAACTCTAAAACAACAAAATATTCTGTTGGTTAAACCAAGACTTTGAAGGATGTGGGTTGGAGAGTGACAAATGCATCTGCTGGTATAGTATAGCCTTTGTAGCTTTACAAACATCTTCCCACTATGCCCAAAAAAAGATAGAAAACCTTTGTTTCATTGGGCCAGAGTTGATTGCTCTGTAGAATGCAATTTGAAGGTCATTTGTATATCATTGTGTCTTGAAACTCCGAAGGCACATTTTTAGACTTAGACTTTTGCAAATCCTATTGTATATTGCTTCCACCTTCATTAGAGAGAGGATTCATTTTGCTATACAAAGCAACAGACAAATGCTTCCATGGGTGAGGGGTGGAGGGGAAAGGGAGTCTGGGGACACTCGTCCTGGGAAATGTACACTGGGGTGGATGGATGTTGGAATACTGTATAACTGGAATCTAATCATGAACAGCTGTGTAAGGGTTTATCTCACTGTGATTCAATAAAAAAGTTAAAAATAACTTGTTACCCCATACTTTTTGAGCAATTTGTAGGACTGGTATTAATATAACAAAAATGTCAATACTGAAATTATCACAGAGATTAAAATATAAAATGCACCCAAGTAGGCCATTTCATTCTTTTATTTATATATCTTTTAAATGTCTTTATTTGTGGATGGCACTGATTTTTAGATAAAATGGAAATGCAATTTATAATTTACTAAAGGATGTAGGCAATTATAAAAATTACAGTAATTTTTTCCATTTTTATATTGTTAGTGATGTTGCAGTTTTTCCAAAGTGGGTAACATTATGAGCAAAATGATGTAAGTAGTGATTTTAAAACTGCTTACACAATGGAGCTTACCACCATGAGCCAAGGAGATAGTACAAGGGATAAAACATGCTCTTTGCAAGTAGCAGACCCTGGTTCAATTTCTCGAACCACATAGAATTGGCTAAGAACATCCAGAAGTGGTTGCTGAGCACAGAGTCATGAGTAAGACACCACTGGGTATGACCCACAAATAAAATAATTTAAAAATATTAATGGTGCTTACCCTTTTGATATTTTTAGTGATTGGTCTACATAGGCCAGACCACTAAATGGTGAGAGCTATATCACCCAGTTATTAATTACCACCATGCTTATAGATGAAGTTATTTATGACTGACTGCTCCCAGCTGACTTTATTATTGACATCAAATGCAGAAGTTAACCTGAAATTAGCCAGACCTGACCAAGATAAGCAAACTTTTGAGCTAGGTAAATATTTATTGTATTCAGTCATTGAATTTTGATTATTAAGCAGCAAAATTTAATTGACACAGAATATAAAAGAAGTATACTATTAAAACAATTACATGAAGTTAGAGGATGGTGTATAGGTAAGTATCATCAAGCTTATAATGTCAAATATGCTGACAAAGAAACTTTTATAAACATGGGAGAATGAGTAATAATAGTTTAATATAAAAATCTACAAAGTATGTAGGATTTGGGAAATAAAGATAAGCGGAAAGGACATTACACTGAGGAAGACATTAAATTCAGTACAGCTGAAAGGTCAGAGGAAAATGAGATGTGAATATAAAATGCTACTTCTCAGTGAATTAGATGGAATATATCAAATGATGTCATATCTTTACTACATTATTAATTTTAACTCCATCATAGGCCGTATAAGGTTATAGCTTCAGAAGGAATCTTAAATATTATCATTTCTCTGACCCTTATATTGGTTTATTCTAGATGAAAAGAGTAGAACTGTTAACTGTATAAGGCCTATGCACTGTGTTTGGGAAAAGCAAGTATTCCATGTTGTCACTAAATACTGTCTAAAGCCATTTAATTGTTTTTATTTTACTAAGTTTTCAAATTGGGAATCAGATTTATTAAAAAGCTTTTGGTTATCCTTTTCTTAGCTCTTTATTTTATAGGGCATATGCTATTATTTCTCTACATTTGAAATAATAAAACCATATATATATCTGACAAGATAATGCAAAGTTGAGAGTTTTTGTAACTAATTGCTTATCTGATGTGTCTGATCAAAATTGTCATAATGAATCTTGTTTAAAGTGCATTCATAGGAGCTAAAATTTCAGCTAATATGTTTTTCAGTCTTACTAAATTCACAGTATGTTAGGTAATTCTCATTCCTTCTGCAGATCATGGTCAAAGATAATCAATGTAGCCTTATCTCCCACTCTAGACTATTTCAGTTCTCCTATAGATTTTAATAAATCTGTTCTTAATTCTCTGTGGAACTCCTTTCAGCCTATATCTATACTTCTATTGGATGGTATATCTTCTTGATTGAATTTTAAGCTCTTTGAGAGTAAAGACTAAATGCATTTATATGTAATTTTATTGCTTCCCTGAAGCTTATTGTTTGGAATCTGAGGTGCCCTGAATAAAAAGTTATTGAAGATATGAATAGTTGATGAAATATTTTTGTGCATATATGAAGTTTCAGTTCAAATTCTAACAATAGAAAGTATGAAATAAAATTATCCTAGGTACAATAACAAAGTTTATACATAGAAAATAGTTTCATATATTTAAGAAATAGTAAGTAGGTGATCCCCAAAAGAGAGAGGTTTAGAAAGGCAATTAGGTCACCAGTGATACAAGGACTTTCTTTTAAGTGAAGTAATATCTGATTTTTATATTGGGGTGCCCGGCAAGCTACCGAGAGTTCTCGCTCGCACGGTAGCCTGGCAAGCTACCGTGGCATATTCGGTATGCCAAAAACAGTAACAAGTCTCACAATGGAGACATTACTGGGGTCCACTCAAGCAAATCGATGAGCAATGGGATGACAGTGACAGTGATATCTTTGTCACTAAAACTCAGTGTGCAGTCCTATTTGTTTATCTTCGCTTCCATTAGCTTGGATAATAGTATTGAATCGTTGAAGATGCCTCTAGATTTAATGGCATGAAGTATTCCGTCTGTGTTTTCTTCAGTATCTCATTTCAAGGTCTTTAATCTATTTTTATTTTACTTTTTTGCATGCTGTTAGGAAAGGGTTAGTTAGAATTCATTCTTTACTACATGTGTCGGATCAGTTTTCCCAACATGATTTGTTAAGTATTTTTTGGCTCCTTTTATATCTTTTGTCCCTTATAAATGAGATTTATACCTGTGCATACCTGTATACATGTGCATCTGTCTTGTACTTTAAATTTTATTCCATAGGTCTGAGGCTCTGTCTTTGTTCCAGCAAGACACTGATTTTATTACTCCAGTTTAAAGTAGAGTT
Source organism: Sorex araneus (assembly GCF_027595985.1). NCBI lineage: Eukaryota > Metazoa > Chordata > Mammalia > Eulipotyphla > Soricidae > Sorex > Sorex araneus. The sequence continues at coordinate 328,887,589 of NC_073303.1, forward strand.
CGAAGTTGGGAAAAGAGAAGGCTCCTGTCTTCTTTTATCCTAGGATTTCTTTGGCTATTCACAGGTTTTGTTACTCCATATAAATTTCAGCAGTGTTTATATATATTTTAACAAATTAGTTACAGGGACTGGATCAATAGTAGAATGGGTAGGGAGTTTGCCTTGCACACGGCCAAGCCAGGTTCGATCCTCGGCATCCCACATGGTACCTGGAGCGCTGCCAGGACTAATTCCTGAGTACAGACCCAGGAGTAACCTCTAAGCATCATGAAATGAGACCCAAAATAATTTTTTAAAGGTAAAGAATACTACAGGTACCTTTTAAGAAACTACATTGAATTTGCATAGTGTTTTGTATAGGATTGCCATTTTGAGAATATTAATCCTTCAAATCCATGAACAAGGGATGTATTTCCATTTCCTTATGTACTCTTTTATTCCTTTTAGTAGTGTTTCATAATTTTCTTTGTATTAGTTGTTGACCTCTTCGGTAAGCTGATTCCTAGGTACTTAATTTTCTGAGGTTGAATTTGTGCTAAATCTTTATTTTAATTTTTCTCTTCTATTATTTGCATAAAAATGATGAAAGCCATGGGTTTCTTCACATTAAATTTTATAGCCTGACACTGTATTGTATAAGTCTATTATGTCCATGTGCTTTTTGATAGTCTTTAGGGTTTTATAAGTATAATATGTTATCTGCCAATAGTGAGAGTTTGGCTTTTGTTTTTTTAATTATATGACCTTAGTGCCCCCTCCCTTCTCATACAGACACACACACACACTCTCTTACTCTCACTCACTCACTCTGTCTGTCTCTCTCTTGCCTAATGTCCAGACTGCCAATATTATATTGAATAGTAGTGCCAAAAGTGGGCCGCCTTATTGTGTATCTGATACTAGTTGGGAGGATTTCAGGTTTTTTTGCCGTTGAGTATTATGTTTTCCATAAATGGTTTAACTCTGTTGAGGAAAGTTCCTTTAACCCCATCTTATTGAGAATTTTGTCATAATAGGTGTTAGAACTTGTCAACCATTGATTATATCATAAATTATTATACTATAAATTATATCATAATTAAGATTATGCCATCTCAATAAAACCGTGTTTACTTTTCCCATGTTGCTGGAATTAAAAGTGTTAGAAACGTTGCTTTAACATTACTGCCCAGAAAAGAGTAATTAAATTTCATTATGCATATTAGATAAAAGGGAAGCAGTGATCTGATTTTTAAATCCTTTGGACAAGATCTAAAACTAATGTTAGTCTTTAAAATATAAATCCTGAGTTCTCCTTTTCTCCATTTATTGTGTGTGTAAAACTGTAAATAGGTTTATACCACAGTTGTTTTTTCCCAAGCTTTGAAAGACAAACTTTAATTCATTATAAGTGATGGCTAGAAACAAATTATAAACCATAGATTTTTATTGTGTATAGAAGAAAAGGAATGAGGGAGGGACTTAGACATGTTGTTTATGTAGTCCCACATTTGACAGATCTCCTGGTGGCTTATGTACTTGCCACCTACTCAGGTTTGCCACTGCTTTGGCTAAGAAGATAGTCAGAGTACAATGTGGAGGTGTAAGAGAACATGAGAATTAAAATTTCAAGACTATGACAGAATATATCATTTATTGTACTATAATAAAGAGGCATTAAATTCAATCAGATCTTTAAGAACTGAGTTCAAGTAAATTGTTCAGCTTAAATGTATCTGGAAAGAAAATTGCAGATAATAAAATTGGCATCTTCTACCATATTTGGAGTTGCAGTGACCACTTCCCCTAACCCACCAGCTTAAATGATGAAGGTAACTGTAAGTGCGTAGAAGAAATCAACCGTGCAGATTGAGAAATTATACAGTATTTCACTGTCTCATAATTGCCTCCTTCCAAATCATGCTGTGTTGTGAGAGGACCATTTCCCTAGAGAAATTTTGCTGTGCTCCAATGATATTGTACAAGTCATTCTAGAATTTACAGTGTATGATTTAATACTTACTAGAAAGTGTGAATAACAAACCCAATGTTGAGAGGATAAGAGAGATGGGTCACTATGTTTTGGGAGTGCTAGGACAGAGACCCCATAAATCGGTGGATGGTTTGATATCAGAATTGAAGAGGAAAAAGGCATAATGTATAAGAAGATGAGTGTGACGTGCTGAAAATTCCTTCATTCTGCTGAGTTCTCTTTCAGAGTTCAAATGTTATGTTTTAGAAACATTCAGTGGTTACTGTCAACAGAAACTAAACCAAATGGCGCTTTAAAGACACACTGGCCAAAGTATTTTATCTCATCAATTCTTCCTGTTCTCACTTTAATCCTGTCCCTGGAAGTATTATATCCTAGCACAGCTAGGTTAATTTGATCCTGTTCAAGAATGTCTCACTCTATCTATGTTTTTCATAATTTGTTTCAAAAGTTTTAATGCCACATTGAAATGTTTATGTAATACTTTATGATATAATGACTTCAAGAGGTAAAATTATTTTCTTCTTCTAGGAACTTCCTATTGAACTTGAACTACCTGTTTTGGTCCCTAAAACTAGATTATACACTTTTTTTTGATCCTCACATTCTTAGCACTTATTGTATAGTGTAATTAATCATTCATTTAGTGTTTTAAGTTCAAAATTGAATATATAGGGAAAGTCATTTTAAGACAATACATTTTAGGACTTTATTTTAGAAAAGCACAGGAGACAGATTAAGGGATAGGCAGCATAATTACTATTCTAAGTAATAGAGGATGTAATTACCATTCTTTGATGTTCCAAAGATGATGCTCTTATAATTTTCAGAAGATACAAGAAACAGAAACAGAATCTATAAATTAAGCATAAATATAAATTGATAAAGAAGTTTTGGTAGATATATGCAGTGGAATGTTCTGATATGAGAAAGGTGAAATTGTGTAGTTTGTTGCAAGGTGGTTGGAATGGGGTATATCATGTTAAGTGAAATAAATCAGAGGGAAAAGGAGAAATTCCAGATGATCTAACTCATTGTAGGTTATAGGGAAACAAAATAAGAAAAGAAAGAGTATCAAATTATGACAAATTCTTGGCCCTGTATTATAAAACCAAGAGAGATTACCAAGGAATTGGGAGGAGGATGAGTGTGGTGGCTGAACGAGGAAGAGCAGGACTAGAAATGATATAAGGACTTGGTGACAGGAAAGGTCCTGCAACTTTGTATATAAAATCCATAAGTGTTGACACCATTTCAATTTTGTAACCTAAACTGTGTGCCCATGAGTGCGAACACACAGAGTACATTTTTTTCAAAATATATCTTACATATAACTTGGTATCAAAATTCCCATGATCTTATCAAATCTTATAGAATTATGATTTTCTTAATAACTATAATCATAATAAACTTTATATAGCTACAATTACCATCCTTAATGTACTTACAAATTGAAAATTATATTCTTTAAAAATAAAGGGATGGGTAATCAATCATTGTATGACTGAAATATAAGCACGGAAGTTTGTAAGTCTGTAACTGTACCTCATGGTGATTCATTACAAATTTTTTTTAAAAAATCAGGTAGAACATTCATTCTTTGTTTTATTGTAATGTTTTATTATAGTATTTCTAAAATATCGGTTGCTATCATTTATCTATTTATGGGGAATAAATTGGGTTCTTTTTTGTTGTGCATAAAAAAATAAAATAAAGGGACCTTGCTTTTATTCAGTTGGTTTTGTCTAACATGAAATTCTGATATTTTTTCTATGAAAGCCTTTGATTGTGCATGTTCATACTTACGGTATGGTTATTGGTAATATTTTTAGTAGTAATAAATTCCAATCATGTGTGAGTTCCCCATCACATATGAAATAGCAATTCAACCTTTAATTCATTCAGTGTTAACGAGCACTTCCAAAGTATGAAATATTGCACTCTCCTAATTTCTTCTTCAGAGTAAAGAATTATGACATTGAGCAAAAATTATGAACAGTTAAGGACAATGTTAAAATATTCATTTTAGTTTTTTCTTTGATATTTATTAAATATGTCTTTAATGTTTAATATCTAGGCAATTTATATTAGTCTAACTTTCAAAACTACTTTACTAAAAATTGTCATTTACCTCATTTAAAATATTTGATTTAAATAATTTTTTATTATAAGCATATCACTTTAGCACTGTTGTCCAGTTGTTCATCAATTTGCTTGATCAGGCACTAGTAACATCTCTATTGTGAAACTTGTTGTTACTGTTTTTGGCATGTCAAATATGCCACAGGTAGCTTGCCAGGCTCTGCCTTGTGGGCGGGATACTCTCAGTAGCTTGTCAGGCTCTTCTAGAGGGATGGAGGAATCGAACCCGGATTGGCCACATGCAAGGCAAACGCCCTACCCGCTGTGCTATCACTCCCATCCATTATTATAAGCATAACAAATAGCATTTGATGCATAACCCCTAAAACTTTCTTTGCACTTTTTTTGTCTACTTCTAAAAAGAATTTGAGGAATCCTATGCTTTTAATTGATTGTATATCAGTATAATTGTGTTCAAATACATACCAAAAGCAAATTAATAGCAGATAGAATACACAGGTACTGGTAATATTTGTTATAGTTAGTAAGCATTTAATTCACTATGAAATATCTGGATAACATGGTTGCCTCTATGTTGAAATCAGCCCATTTTCTTTATTTCTGTGTTTATTTATCTTTTCTTGTGAACTGTATTTCCACCCTTTCTCTTTTTTCTCTCTTCCCTCAGTTTTATTGCACTAAAATAACTGCATTTCAAACCATTATCACTTCTTTACTGCATGTTTTCATTTATTTATTTGAGGAGTATTTGCCTATGCCCTGGGAAAATGATGAGCATTATAAGAACTATAACTTGGGTCCTTGCCCTTTAAGAATTTATATCTTGGCAAGAGAGACATACTCTATATTACAGTTTTATAAATGATTACAGTTACAGAAATCCTATAAGTTATAAAATCCTCTAATATATATAATAACATAAAAATAAATTTTAATGCATCCGTACTTTCCAAAATATAGTGGTTAAGACCATGGGAATCACATATGTTCAATATCTGAATTTGCATCTTCCTAGTTGTGAGATACTAAACATGTTTTTAAATAATTCTTGATTTGGAGGAATATGGAAATCACTTAAAACAGTGCCTGGCCCAGTGTAAGTACTCAGAGCACTATTATTGTGATGTTTTTTAGAAAAAAAATAATGAGATTATTAGCCTTGAATCTAAAAGAGCCATGTGTGTAATTCAACTGAAGAATTACATGCAAGTAATGCACTGCTAAAAATATTCAAGAAAAGTCTAAGTGATACACTAATGCCTATAATTTCTAGTGTTGGAATCAATACAGATAGCTCAAGAATAAAATAAACAGGCTAGCATAATCCCTAGGCAATTCCAAAGAATTCGCTACAAAAAGATATTAAAAGCCTAGTATTATTATTTCACGAATGTTGTTCACATATATTATATTTATTTCTATAGATAGAAGATGCAAAGGCATTCCTGGCCATTTGGGCTTATTATCTAAATAAAGCAGACAGAAGTGAAACAACCACTGTAATTATCCTTGTGGGCACTTGAGAAAAGTGGGGATGATGTGTAAATTAGGAGGTTTTATGAATTAGAGGGTAAAAAGATTTTGCCTTTGTCAGAATTTAGCTGTATGCATTAAAATGTTGTATAGTTCTGTTCAACTTAGAACCAGGAGCACTGATTGCAAATATTTTTTTTTCTGATGTGAGAACACTGGTTTATTAAATAGAATACTTGGGCCTAATACTCAAGATGGACTTGGACTTGTATGTATATTCTTTTGTTTATCATTGCAGAATTTTGTTAGTTGTTATTCTCTTTAGATCTAAATTTTAAAGGGAAAAGTAAGTTATCATTGTTCACATGTGAGCATAGAGTAAATATGTATTCAGTGGGCTAAGTAAAGAAGAAACCGAAGCAATGGAATTCAAGAGAGAGTTCCTGAATTGGTCAGCGAAATAAGAATTGAAGAATCCCCTACAGCATTTGTTTGGGGACTGGAAGATGATTTTTTTCCCTTATAGTTAAGAGTATTTGAAGAAAGACTTATAGCAAGAATGGCTCAGATGCAATGGAACACAAGGGTGTTAACCTCTGGACTCTGATGCTCATTATCTTGAGTTCTCACTTTCTCACTTACTGAGTGCCATATTACATACCAGGAAACTAAAATCAAATGTCCCAAAGAAACAACTGTTCCTGCCCTCAAGAACTGAAAACATAAAGTAAAAAAGAATTTATAAAAATACGTGAAAAGCACAATACTAAAAGTGAGACTTGGGAAGAGGCAGTGCCCCCAGGAAGGGACAAATGACTACACGTCCAGCTTGTAGCATCTTTGTTCCAAATCATTAGTGGTTATATACTTTCCATCACCCGAAAAACAATTTCCTGCTAATAATAAAGGCAGTTATCCTATTATAGTAAATTACATAGCACATTTCCTCCTTTATCATCAATCACGTACAATCACTTACTAGTTAACTTGGTAACTACCATAATGCATCAAGGTGTCAGCCTAGAGACTCAAGACAAGGCAGGTGAGGTTCCCAAGTCCAGAAGGCACAAGGCATTCCTCAGAGACTGTGCTTCTGCTGTCAATTCCCAGACCTGAGATCAGCCCGGATTCCAACCCTTGTTTCATATGGATTCCATTTAAAAATTTATAAATATTGTATTCCCTACTTTATAATAATAAGACTGAGGGGTAGTTTTGGTACATAATTTGCCTGCAGTCACCAATTTAAGGAAGTTCTGGAATGAGCATTTGATTTAATTCCCAGTAAGCCAAAGCTGTTGATTTTGTTTGAAACATCTTGACTTTAATGTACGGTCTCCTTGACTTCAGCAATTATCTTTCTTCACTAATGTGGAAGACAATGGGCTAAGTTGAAATTCTTGTTTCTTATTGAATCTTGAATGTGATTAAATTTTTTGAGAAGGTGGTGGTTTGCTTTAGAATGAAGAGCTTAGTTTATTCTGACTTCAGAGTTTGCCTTCTTCTTTTTGCATGTTATTGTAATTTTTCAACTCTTATCAGCACTGTGGTCATCAGTGCAAGCATATCTATTTTTATTGAAACTTAGTTCAACATTCAAAAAATTTAATCACTTGGTTTACAAAATTAAGTTTTGTATTCATTTCCAATATATTGTATTATTTCTGTATGTCCTAGTTTCATTTCCTCTAAGTGGCTTAATGGGCTACTACACATAAGATATGCTTTAACTTTCTCTGTTAGACTTCAAAAAGACCAATGCTGAGAAAATCGTGCATTCTTCATGAACACTATTGTCAGAAAGCTATACTTTTAACTAAATTCTGAATTTTAAATAAAAACATAGATTTTATGTTGTTTTCCTGGCCTTTAATATCATTGAAAGGGTGATATTACATCACATCATGATGATATCACATCTTACTCTTTAGTAAATTATTTCAGCTTGCTTGAAGCTTTTAAGTGTTGAAGTTGATTTTATTTGGCAAGAGTGTGATACCAATTTCTTTGCTTAAGACTTTCTGTTTTGTCAAATAGGTTTGCTGCCCACGTTTCACATAGAAACTGAGTTGTCCCTTAATTTTCTTTTTTTTCCTTTCCCTATATGAGGTGCAATGGATCTATTGCTGTTAGTTTACATTTAAATCTTTCATCTTGTGATTATAGCCTGATCTTTCATTTGCAATTCTTTGTTGCATAAACGAAAGAGTAATCCCTTCATTTTCAATGTTAATCTGATGGAGATATGTTGTGATTTTTCTAATCCAAAAAATGTAGGGTGCTTAAAGTAATATACAAGACAGACTTCTCTCAACTTGGGATTTTCATGTTTGATTTATTTTTCCCTGAAATGAAAAATGTCACTCAAGATAGCAACAACATCTCACACCAAAGAAATTCCTTAAGAGCAGCTCTTAAGATGGTTTTCATGACTTTTGTGTGTGCTGGTTTAGCACCAGGTTCCCCATGAACCTGCGTTGCGTGACAGGCGAGGGGGCGGCTGCTTTTCCGGCCGCGCCCGGGTTCCCCAGGCGAGCGGCTCTCTGCACCAGGCCCTGGTCCCGATGTGCGGCCCACTGGTGGGGACTGCAGGGGACCTGCTAGCCGGGGCCCACAGAGAGTCTCTTGCCGGCACGGCTGGCTGTCTTCCCCAGGGCCTCTCGGAGGGGATGGGCTCCAGCTCCCCTCCCCACCCTGAGCAGAGCTCCTGGCAGCTGAAGACCACCAGCACCTAGCTACAGCCATGCTCGAGGCACCTCTCCACACGTTCAGACAGGCCTCATGCATGAAGGTACCGGCAAAGGAACCCAGGTGTGTGTAATCCCATCAAAGGCCAACATCCAGAGACTTAAAAGCAAGCTCTCAGAAGTGCATGGCCGCTTAGAGGTCCCACAATATCATGTAGCCTGCCTCTCCCTTGGGGAGAAACTGGCAATCTTCTGAGAGTTTCCTGTCCACATGAGACAGCCTTGCAAGCTTCCCATAGTGTATTCATATGCTAAATCCAGTAACAAGCTGGATCTCATTCCCCTGACCCTGAAAGAGCCCCCAGTTGGACATCCTTGGGAGGGCAGAGTCGAGATAGCCTTCTAAGATCTCAGGGAAAGGACAAAATGAGAGGTTACTAAGCCCGCCCGAGAAATCAGTGATTAGCGGGATTTTCATGATTTGTGATTCTGTGTGCTTGACATATTTAGTACTTACATTTCTAATGTGGCTCCAAAAAAATCCAATTCTTTTATTAAGTCCATAGAAATTAGCACACAAATATAGAAACTCTATAGCAACTACTATTTTATTATCTAACAGTTTAAACATAGAGCAAAGGCTGCAGAACTCAACAGGGACCATCTCAAGGTTCTATGTATAGCCTAAACGGTGTTTTATTTAGGGGGTCTCATGCCCACTGGGCTACTGGTCAGACACACAGTCGTTCTTGAGTTAGTTAGTCTCTATAACTCAATTTCCTTGTACATTAGGATAATAGTAATAGAGTCTTGCTTTTTTTTTTTTTGAGTGAAGGTTGAAGAGGAATGACAGGTAGTCCTGTCACTTAGAGCCCTCAATACGTTGCTTGTGTGCAGAAAGATGGCAGACCATTTGGTTTCTGGAGAAGTGGCTTTGCCGACCCCTGCTTCTATGCTGGGTTCTTTACTTCTCTAAATCTTAGTTCCCTTCTCTGTTTGAGGAGATAATGCTTAACTGGAGAATTATTATGAATAAATGAAAGAATTCATTTAAAACCAGCGAATTACTCTGTAGATTTAGCAGGACGGTAGTGGTGATTCTGTGAGCTTGTGAAGAACATATAAAGAAATCTTGCCAACTGAATGATTTGTTGCATTTCAAAGGTATAAATTAGAGATAAGACTTAAAATACTCTTGTTAAATAGAAACAATTCTTGAGGAAAACTGGAAGTGCGTGTTCTGGTAATGAATATTTCAGGAAAGAAGAGTCCTCTGGACTATTTTAAACCAGTCTATCTTCGCTCTATAATAGGAAACCTAATTCAGTTGAATTTATTTTAGGGGTTCATTCCACTCAGGGCAACTTGAACACAATAATATCTCTGTCACATACATGCTAACATTCTGAAGTTTTTTGGGTCTTCAAGGAAATGTTCACTGCATTAATTAAAACTTTCAATACATTAACTGGGATATTTTCACCAAACTTTAGAATGATCGGCATTTGAGTTTCTTGTAAGTCAATTATTTTGTGAGATTGTATGCCTTTTAAAATCTAAATTGGCATGACATTAAAGATGAGATCAGGCAAGTTCAGGGTGGTATGGCCATAGACAACATGGTATTAAAGAATAACAAAGAAGGCTCATCAGTTATGTTAGATTTTTTCTATTATTTTCCTATTACATAGGAGAAAAATAATACTGTTCTTTAGAATATATAAGGTTAACATACAATATGTACAATATATTTTCATGAAAATTCAGTTCACTTTCAGGCAGATAACTCATACCCTGGGTTTTAGAATAAGAAATGTGATTTGGGGGCTTGAGCAATAGCACGGTGGGTAGGGCATTTGCCTTCCACGCAGTCAATCCAGGTTCAATTCCCAGCATCCCATATGGTGCCCTGAGCACCCCCAGGGGTAATTCCTGAGTGCAGAGCCAGGAGTGACCCCTGTGCATTGCTGGGTATGACCCAGAAAGCAAAAAAGAAGAAAGAAATGTGATTTGAAACAAAAATAAAATTTAAACTGAAGCTAAATCTTCAGAGACCGAAAAAGGAATTTCAGTGAGTGTGAGTTTAGGTGGCATTAGGTGGCAGAGAGCCGCCTCCCATCCTCCCCAGGCATCCCCTGCAGAGAGATAGAAAGACAGGGAGACAGGGGACCACGGCCTGACAGTGAAAATGGCCCATTTAATGTAGAGCTGCTAGCATATGTATGGAACATCTGAAAGGGTCAGAGGTATAGGACTGCATGTCCATGTGCTTTACAGAGGCAAGACATCCCAGCAGAGGCTTTTCTCTGGGGGAGATAAACTCAAGCAGACGCTCTGTCTCCCAGGCATATCTATACTGCTTCTCTCTTTCCTTCTAGTATGTACATATCAAATAGTTAAATCAAACAGTTAGTCAAACAAATAATTATACTTTTTACCAATACTTACTGTTATTTGAATTAACATAGTAAAAGAAAAGGATCCCAACACTTAGTTCTCTGGGCTCTGGGAGCAAGTGAGGCTTTTACCGTAAATCCCAGACTAAGTCCTCAGGTCAGTTCAGCTAGTCCTTCCCCATGGGGGTCCTGTCTCTTAAGTCATAACAGCTTACATCAAGATCACGCATTTATGCTTTCTAGACTGTCCCATTCTGATACCAAGATAGTTTCGCCACATGCCCTCGGTCCATTCCAGTCCCACTGCAGGACCTCCCTTTTGGGTATTAGGAACCACAGCAACCGAAACCTGAGTCAAGTAATTATTACAGATGCCCAGAAATAGGTATATTTCAGAGTTAATCAACTCCCAAATATTAGGAGCAGAGCATTAAGGTCTTTCTGTGTTTAAGCAAAGAACACTGCTCTATATGAAAAGGCTATAGGGTAAATATAAAAGCAAGTAATTCACTACAAATACAAAATCCAGAATTACCAGAAAGTCGTTGCTTACAAGTAACCACAATTGACTTGGGGAACTGTGACAATGAGGTGTAAAACATAAAGGAAAGTTTAAAGATAAATTCAGGGGGTTACGGATGTTCACAAGAGCACTATAACCCTTGCTGGGAGGAGGAAAAGGGGCAATTCACTGATGAAGACTAAAACACTTGGGATTAATATCCAACAAGTGAATTCAATCTTTAAAAGTTATCAAAACTCCTAACTCCTCTGTCATTTGGGAGTTCATTATAAAAATACAATGATAAATTACAACTTTGTAATCTTAATTTTTCAGTTTTTCATAGCTATTCAAGGAAATAATTTAAAGTCAAATTTATGATTTTGTTTTATATTTATCTCTCCCTTTCTCTGTTTTTCTCCCAGTTCCCCCCACCAGAAATACACATTTTCCCCTTTCTCCATCTCTTATTTTCTCTTTCTTCAGTGTTTCCTACTTTTCTGGAACCTTGGAGGTAGATACATGAATTAACCTCCAGTAAACTTTTGTAACTCATAGTTTAGCCCATTATTATCCTTTAGACGGACAAGTCAGGATCAGTTAGCCAGCAGTTTTATTGCCACTGTCTTTTCTTCTGAAATTCTATATGAGATTTCAGAAGGCACATAGCTAATGATAATATTGTATTCAGTAACTTCTCCCAAAACCAAACCAAACCTCAAGATCCTCTGACAAACCAGCAGTATTCAGGCAAATTTTCCTCTACTCTTCCCACTTTCCTTATCTATCTATGTATCTATGTATCTATGTATCTTTCTTTCTTTCTTTCCTCCCTCCCTCCCTCCCTCCCTCCCTCCCTTCCTTCTTTCCTTCCTTCCTTCCTTCCTTCCTTCCTTCCTTCCTTCCTTCCTTCCTTCCTTCCTTCCTTCCTTCCTTCCTTCCTTCCTTTCTTCTTTTCTTCTTCCTTTCCTTTTTTTCTTCCTTTTTTTTTGGGTCACACTTGTCAATGCCCAGGGATTACTCCTGGCTCTGCACTCAGGAGTTAAGTTCTGAGCACATTTGGTTGCGGCCCTAATAATAAAACAACAAAAAAGATATACTAGACCGGAGTGATAGTACAGAGGGTGGGGCCCTTACCTGGTACAAAGTCAACCTGTTTTGATCTCCAGCATCTTATAGGGTCCCCCAAGCGTGCCAGGAGTTATCCTTGAGCACAGAGTCAGGAGTCAACCCTAAGTACTGCAGAGTTTGGCACAGCCCCTCCAAAAAAACCCTAAGCAGTGCTGGATGAGATAAGTAAATGAATGAAGTATTTATTTCTTAGTGTTTAGGTCAATAGGAGCGTCATATATAATGTATATAATAATATATGTATAATAAATAGAAATGACTGAATTATATTACAAGGTTAATGCCTATAATGAGGCTTCCTAAATACTATGAAAATAACTTTAGTTTATTTCCTTAAGGACACTTCTGCAGTATTTTTTGGTGTGTGTTGTATAATCTGCAGTATGATAGGATCATATCAGTAAATGGCATTTTCCCAAAAAGTTTTACTATGTACCATCCCCAAAATGTGCTAAATGTGGAATTGTTTTATGTGTAAGAGAATAATTTGAAACACAGTATGAATAGTCACAATAAATTTATATTTAAAAATATTTTAGCTCTAATTTTTTAATATTGAGGATAGAGCCCTATCACTTGCATTTTGTATTTATTACTGTAGTAATATATATATATATATACACATATCAGCCAGTGGTAAGGTATATATGTATTTATAATACATATGTATTATAAAATTAGCCATTTTAGCTGCATAGTTATATGACACTAAGTACATTTGTGTTGCTCTGCAGCCATACCATCACCATCCATCTCCAGAACCTTTTCATTTTCTTAAATTAAACTCTTTAGCCAGGAGCTAGAGAGATAGTATAGCAGGCAGGGATCTTGCCTTGCACCCCATGAACCTGGTTTTGATCCACAACACCTGAATGCAGAGCAGGAGTAAGGCCTGAGGACCAACCGAAAACAAAAACAAAATCATAAAAATCCACACAGTTCTCTTCCCAGAAAATACTAACTTTCCATGTTTCTAGCAATAAGGCAAATCACATAATACTTTTTTCTTTTTTATCTGATTTATTTTCTTATGTCTTAGCTAAGAAGACTGAACATAATGTCCTCAACACTCATAT